>NW_017728994.1:43749078-43776777 GCF_001723915.1 Gavialis gangeticus | reverse complement strand
GTGTGTGTGAGTGTCTATAGGGTTGCCCCGGGAGGGGCCAGGGCATGTTTTATAGGTTTAATTGTTATTGTGCCACTGCCTTAACGGATAAGTAATAGTTCAACCAGTCTTAGTCGTGACCTATAGGAACCAAAGGCAATGTCTACGCAGTCCCAAGGGCTGGTACTGAAAATAATAATGTATGTATTAATGCCTTTAAAGGTTACCTCAGAAGTGTAGAACCAACAGTCTAGAAGGGAAAAGATCCCAGCTTATAACTGTACGGCATTCATGTAGGAATCTTAAACAAAGAACCTGAAAGAGGTTAAAAGCTAAGCAGGCTCAAGGGTCCTCTGTGAACAGGTTGGGATTTTACCAAGGGGAAGTTAGGCCACTTATGTTGGAAAGGAAAGGCTGAACTTGGAAAAAATAGGAATACAGACTTCTAATGTTTTATTCATTTTCTCATTGCTTCTTGTGATCCCATGAATAACAGTACTTTGTTTTAAAGAACTTGGGAAGAGTCACTGAGCATTGTCCCTCTGGCCCCATAGCCTGGTGATCTAGTTTAAGCGTGGGATGACTCACAGGATCCCACTTTGAGACAATTGCAGGCACAGTCCCATCTCTTGAGAGGCATACCAATTGAGAAACTGAGTCCTTTATATAACTATTTTAAGGAATTAACATATAAAAATACATGTTAGGCTAGGCCTCTGTTGGTCTGCTATCTGGTACCATACAAACCAGTACAGCCTGTTCAATGTTCAGGTTGTCAGTGACTAAACCAGCACCCCCACCTGGGCTAGCCTGGGTGACGAGGGTGTGTGGACACTCAGTAGGACTAAAAACAAGACTTGTAAAAGGGTGGATGAGCTCACTGCCAGCCAATGGCCATCCATACTTGGAGAGGAGACGGGTGCCCGAAGAATCATCTGGTCACTCTGCCCGAAGAATCATCAATGATGCAAAACAACTTAAGTAACCTAGGAGGGTTGTTGCAGCATCTAAAGTGTCCCAATGGTTGCAGTTGCCTTGGGACTGACTTGACTTGAACACATAACAATGCACAGCAGATTCAGAGAAGCCACTAGTTTCAGAAGGGCAGGAAATTTCCTTGCTTTAAGAAAAGTTTTGTCCAGTTGATTAATTTGGATTATCAGATTCTTAAGACATAGACTATGGTTCATGATTTTTACGAGGCCCCAAATGGCTGTGGTTTTATTCAGGAAATAACTTCCATTGCCTAATTAATGATAAATGTTTCAAACATGTACTCCATGCCTCACTAGCCAATATAGACTCTGAGCTGAACTCAGCAATTTATCTTTTAATTTGGCCCATTGAACATTAACTTCGGTTACTTCAAGATAAAGTGAATGCTCATCTCTTTTGCTCATCTCCATATCACTAATCATCCTCGTTGCCCTCCTCTGTACCTTCTCTGGTTCTTCTATATTCTTTTTGAGGTGTAAGAACCAAAACTGGGCACAGTATTCAAGAAGTGGACACACCATGGATTTATAAAGGAGCACAATGATACTTTCTGTTTTATTTATAATCCCCTTCTTAATAATCTGTAATATGTTGCTGGCCTTTCTGATGCCTGCTGAGTGCTTAACTGATACTTTTAGGGAACTGTCCATAGTGATTCCCAGATCTTTTTCTTGCATAGAAACAGCTAATGTAAGGCCCATTAAAATGTAGGTATAGTATTCCTGGGGGACCCTCCTGTTTCTCCCTTGCTCTGGCCCCTGTTATCAATCTGGCAAAATTCTAGAGTGAGCATTGACCTCCTCTCCTCAAATAAAGAATTTCCCAGTGTACTGGAGTCCCTAGTGGGCCTTACTGATACATCTATCAGCAAATTAACAGAAAAATTTTAAAAAATCAGTTCTATTTGGCTCAAAATAAAAGTGTTAAGTTTTTTTCTTGCTGTAATAATTGACTTGGGGATATGGGAGATATTTTGTTTATCCATAAAAAAAAATTTTCTTTTATTTTTAACAAGAGAGCATAAAATGAGGGTTTTGACATAGGCACCACTCACAAAAGGAAGGAGAAGCAGAACCTCCTATTTTAGTGATTACAGCACCTACCCAAGACAGAGGAATTGCAGTTCAGATCTATCTTCTGTCTGAAGAGACTTTAACCCTAGTTGGCATGTCCACACATGCAAGCACATGCGTTTGCAGCAACTCAAATAGAAGCAATGCAAATTTGAGCTGGGGTTTTTTGTTTCCGCACATGTCCTCGAAAGTGCACTTTGTTGCGGAGCGAATTGTGCCACTTGGGGCAGAATAACCCTGCCTGGTTCCTCCTGAATCTACAGCCAGAGACAGCTAGAGCCTGGGAGCCAGCAGTGTAAAAACCTGCCCTGGCCAGCAGCTCAGGTCTACTGGCTATCAGGAGCTTCTGGGGGAGGAGCCTCTGGGAGGAAGTTGGCCACACCCCTTCCTGTCCCAGGCAGCTGTGGCTGTGGCAAGCTTGGTCTCAGGAGCTTCTGGGGAGAAGATGGTCAGGCCCTTTCCTGCCTCTGGCTACTATTAGCTGCTGGCTTGGTCTCAGAGCTTTTGAAGTAAGTTGGCCACACCTCTTCCTGCCTTGGGTGGCTGCTGCTGCTGCTGTTACTGTCCCCCCTGCCTGGGGGGGGTCCTCTGCTGCAAGCTGCTACCCCCTCAGGGAGGGGCCCACTGCACTGCACTGCACCCAAGCTTCTGCATCCCTGTTCTGGTCTGCTGCCCAGCCCACCACCAAGCCGTGGTCAGGGGACAGCCTGGGGAGGGAGCCTGCACTACCTGTGGGCCACTTCTCCACCATCACCACCGGAGCCTAAAGGAATCTTGCCTGCCCCAGCTGCCTTGGCAGGCCACCCACACTTTCACCAGAAGAACACCCTGAGTGGCTGAACTGGACAGCTCCTGCCATTGTTGCTGCTGATGACCCCTCTCAGGAGAGAGGAAGATTCCCTGCTGCACCACCTGACACCACACTTGCATCTGATCACTTCCTAATTGACTGACTGCTCCTACCCTCCCCCACAGCTACCTTACTGCATCTGATCCAGATTTGTCTTCCTGCCTACTGCTCTGCTGCTGAGTGACCAGCTGAAGGCCTGAGGGGCTTCTGGACAGATCTTCCACAAACAAAGCCCCTCCACTGCTCCAGCCATCTTTTACACCTGCCTCAGTAGCCTTCCCTGTGTTTTTTGCCCTTGTGTTGTAAGTCCTGTGGTCCACTCCCCCTGACTGGGTGTTTGTTGTATGGCTGAGTAAGTCAGTGTGAGTTTCCCCAGCCCTTGGGTGTGTGTTTGGTTTTTTTCCCCCTCCCCTCCCCCCACAGTCTCAAAGCATAGGCCTCCCGGTTTTTTTCCTCTGGGGCTCTGGCTCAGTGAGCTTCAACCTCCTTCCTCCCTATGCCCCTTCTGCCCCACAACCCCAGCCTGCCCCTACTAGATTCACCAGCCCTGTGGGATATTTTGTTTTTCTTTATCACCTTCCCTGCCCCCATCTGAAACAATGGCAGGGCAGGAATCTTCTGGGGGGCAGATGCCCCCACAGAGCTTCCCAGAGCCCCCACCATAGTGGTAGATCCCAGCCAAGCACCCGAGGGGATGCATGCCCCTGCAGCCTCCACCCCAGAGGCAGAGTCCAACCACCCTCCTCCAGGGCTGGACAAGCCTGCAATCTCTGCTGCAGGGGCAGGTGGAACTCTGGTAGGGAGCCAACAGGGCCAGGGGGTCACCCCTGGCCAGGGCCCACCCCCAGAGGGATTCCCAGGCCCCCTCTCCCATCATCAGGGACCAAGGGCAAGGGCAGTAGGAAGGGCTCCTCTTCAGCTGGGAGTGGGAAGGGCAAGGGCCCTGCCCCAAAGCCAAGACCACCAGTGCCTGAGGGGACGAGGTGCACTACACCAGCCAGCACAACCACTCACCCCTTAGATTGGGCCCCACCAACATGACCCCCCGGCAGGGGGAACTGCAGCTATGCATAGACAGCTGTGGGGAGACCCAAAGCCAGGGGGCCTGGATCCTCCACCACTGGCCCTTCCAGCTCAGGCAGCAGGGCCCGCTTTCCAGCACTCACCCACAGGCATGGGATGAAGTGCCAAATGCCCAGGCAGAAGAACCTGCACTTTGTGACCCAGATGCATGCCTTGGCTCAGGTAGTAGGGGCCCCGAAGATCGTGGTGGCCTCCTGCTTTCATGGCAAGGGGTCTTCTTCCTTGCCTTGGAGGCTGCTGTACAAAAGGTGATGGAGAGGGGGCTCATGGTGGTGGGACCAGTCAGTCTGGTGGGCCAGCTCTAGAGGAGCTGGGGACCGGGGTGGTCCTCAGCTCCATCCCTGCCTATATCCCTAATTGGGCCCTGCTCCCCCAGCTCTCCCAGCATTATCTCCCCAGTGGTGGCCCTCTCATTGGGGTGCCGAGACCCTGGGCTTCGCCATGTGCATTCTTTCTGTCACTAGGTCATGATCCAGCTTGCAGTGGAAGCATGGCTGGAGGCTGAGGGGTGCCTGCTAATTCCTTATCAGGGGGCCTGGTGAGGATTTTCTATACACTCGGGGACCTACAGTGCTTCCAGTGATGTGCCCCATGGGCCAAGCGGGGAGGGCATCTGTGTGTCCCACTAGAAAAAGGGGTGCCCCTACCACCAGTACCCCACCCCCCTCAGGCCCCCCAGCACCCCAGCAACAACTACAAGCCCACCCGTGAGCTCAAGGGACCCCATCCCCCAAGGGACCCCACTCAACCAAGTCTAGTGGAGTCCCAGGGAGGGCACCAGCAACTGGAGGGAGAGAGGGAGCAGGGGCCCCTTGCCCCTAGTCATACCCCTGTCATAGATGCCCACCCCACCAACCCTCACCTTCTCTTGCTGGAGCCTGTCCACCTGAGGACCACCCCATGCCTGAGTGGGTGCAGGTCCCCTCTTGGCGTAAAGGCAAGAGGTAGGCCCAGGCACAGCTGGAGCCCTCTGATGTGGAGGACTACCCTCCCAAAACTATCACATGGGGGAAGGGGTGGCCCAGCCTCCAGAGACCTCCCCAGCTGTGCCTGACACCTGACCCCCAGGAAAGATCAAATGGGTGATCTCCACAGAGAAGGTTTTGGGGCTGCTAGATAGTCCCAAACACGAGCCCGGGGGGGGAAGCCCTTCATTCTGCTGACCAAGGCCTACCCCCTGAAACCACGGGTGCCGAGGCTGAGGCCTGCCCAAAGGAAGGCCTGGCGGCAGAGCCTCCTCCCTCTGATTTAGGGGATACAGAGGCCCTGGGGCTCATCCTGGTGAGTTCTGAGGGAGGAGGTCCCCTTTTCCAGGACCCAGAGGCAGATGCCAGAGCCACCCCAGTGCCTCTTTCCTCCCCCTCCCAGGAAAACCTCACCTGTAGCCTGCCCTATAGCCCTGCACTAGAGGGGGTTGCGGTAGGGTCCCCTAATCAATGGGCTGATCTCATTGGGGACTCTGCACCCCCAGGGCTCCAGCTCTACCCCAACATTTTGTGAAAGAGCCCCACCCCCACCCCTGTCCCAGGGAACTGCAGAGCTCTCCCAATCCCAACCAGATCCTGGGGTCTTAGCTAACTGGGGGGTTCAGATGGTGCTGGAAGAGTCCTCTGAGCTCCAGGACCAGAAGGAGGATGCCTGAGAACCATCAGGCTCCATGGGGCCTGCAGACCTCTTGGTCCCAGTGGTCCCCAGGGAGGAACTACTTGCATTTCTTAACCATGACTCCACCCTCCAGTCTGCCAGCAAGGTACAACTCACCTTGGATAGCTGGGGAGATTTTGACAGCGTCCTTGCTACTGCAAGGGTGCTGGCGGGAGAAGGCAAGGGGCCCAAAAGCTGCAATGCCTGGATCTATAGGCGGGCCCACAGTTCCATAGATGCCCTCTATGCATATGGGAAGGTGCTATGCAAACTGGTGGGCCCCACACCAGGCGTTGAGATGCATGAGACCCCTGCTGAACCGTCTACTCCAGCCATGAGGTCATTTAAGATTGTGACCCTCAATGTCCACAGCTGCAGGAAGGGTCTCCGGAGGTGCCAGGTGCTCTCCTTCCTTCAGGAGAGGGGGTACCCCATGGTATTCTTGCAGGAGACCCTGACGACTCCAGCTGATGAGCCAAATTGGCAGCTGGAGTGGGGAGGCAGGGTCATTTTTGGTCACCTTTCAGCCACCTCATCTAGGGTGGCCACCCTATTCTCCCCAGGCCTGCAGCTGGAGGTTCTCCAGGAAGATGAGGTACCACCAGGCCACCTGCTGCACCTCTGGGTCCAGGTGCAGGGGCTGGTCCTGAACCATCTGAACATGTACACCCCTGCAAAGGACCTGGAGTTGGTGGATTTCTTCTGCCAGGCAGCCACATACATCCATACCCTCAACCCTCGCAAGTGCCTGGTCCTTGGTGGGGACTTTAAGGTCACCCTGGATGTGTGAGACCAGTCAGGCAAGGATCAGAACCAGGCTGCCGTGGGCGTCCTCAGGGAGACCCTGGTGGACATCTGGCGTGCCTGTCACCCCACTGAACCCCCTGTCTTCACTTATGTGAGGGTGGGGGAGGAGCAGGCATGCCACTCCCAGTTAGACTGAGTTTATATCTCTTTGCCACACTTTGCCTGGGCCCACTCCTCTGGCATCCAGCTGACCCCTTTCAGTGATCACCACTTTGTCTGGGCCCAGGCCATGCTGGGGCCTAGGTGTCCAGGGTCAGCCTACTGGCATTTCAGTGTCAGTCTGCTGGAGGATGTGGGCTTCAGGGAGGCTTTCTGGGAGTTCTTTCTGGCCTGGCAGGAGCAACAGGCAGCTTTCCCCTCAGCTTGGAGATGGTGGGATGTGGGGAAGGTGTGCATCTGGGTTTTTTCCCATGGCTACACTCAGGGGCACACCCAGCAGAGGGAGATGGTCCAGGAGCAGTTCAAGTGGGAAGTGGTAGAGATGGAGAGGTGTCTGGCCATCAACCCAACCAACCCGTCCCTCTGTGGAGAGTGTAGGGAGAGGCGAGAAGAGCTTTGTGCTCTGGACGACCACCGCACCCCCGGTGCATTTCTCCACTCATGCATCCAGCTCCTTTGGGAGATGGACCATGGCTCCCACTTCTTCTATCCCCTGGAGAGGAGGTGGGGGACCAAGAAGTACATCACCTGCCTTCTGGCAGGTGATGGCACCCCCCTCATGGATCCAGGCGAGATGTGCCAGCGCACGCAGGCCTTCTATGAAGAGCTCTTCTCCCTGGATCCGACAGATGCCAAGACCTACCAGACCCTGTGGGAGGGACTAGCTAGAAGCTCCTCTCACTCTGGCTGAGTTTTTGGCTGCCCTCTGCTTGATGCCTGGCAAAAAGGCCCTTTGGGCCCTGCTTTGTGCAGGCTTTCCAGCTGCTATACACCTCTGCAGAATGTTTGGTCAAGCTCAACTGGACCCTGATGGAGCCCATCCGATTCAGGAGAGGGGTGCATCAAGGCTGCCTGCTGTCAGGCCAGCTATACTCCTTGGCCCTAGAGCCTTTCCTCATTCTCCTGTGGAAGTGGGTGGCAGGGTTGATGCTCTGGGAGCTGGCAGTGCAGCTGGTTCTGTCAGCATATGCTGATGACATACTCCTCATGGTCCAGGACTCAGGTGACCTGGCGTGGGTGGAGGCCTGCCAGGCATTGTACTCAGTGGCCTCATCTGCCCGGGTCAACTTGGTTAAGAGCTTTGGCCTGGTGGTGGGTGACGGGTGGTAGGTGGACTCACTCCCACCCACGGTCCATAGGATCCGCTGGGGTGTGGGCTCTCTGATCTACTTGGGGCTTTTCCTGTCCCCCACAGAACCCTCCCCACCAGAAAACTAGCACCAGCTGGAGGCAAGGGTGGTGGAGCGGCTCCAGGCATGGGCAGGGCTCCTGCGATGTCTCTCCCTGTGTGAGAGAGTGCTGATGCTGAACCAGCTGGTCTTGTCCATGCTCTGACACTACTTACAAACCCTGCCTGTGCCCCCTGAGGTCCTGATGGGACTCCAGAGATGGGTGGTGGAGTTTTTCTGGCCGGGATGGCACTGGGTCGCTGCAGAGGTTCTGAGCCTCCCCTTGTGGGAGGGCAGCCAGGGGGTTTGCCTGCGCAGCTAGGTCTTGGCATTCCACCTTTAGGCCCCGCAGCAACTGCTATATGGTGTTGGCAGCCACATGGTATGGGGCCACCCAGGGCGTGCTTTCTTCCACCACTTTTGGGGGGCTCCGATATGACTGGCAGCTCCTCAGCCTGTGGGGCTTCTTCCTGCAGGACCAGTGAGGGCTGCCAGATTTCTACCAGGATCTCCTCTGGGCCTAGAGGTTGGTCTCCGCCTTCAGGTCCCCTGCAACAGTAGCCCAGGGTGCCAACCTGCTCATCAAGCCCCTCCTCTGAAACCACCGGCTGGAGGTGCTGGTGGCAGAGGTGCCCCGGTTGTGACAGAGGTTGATCCTGGCTGGTGTCACCCATATTGAAGACCTCCTGGACTATGATAGGCAGGAGTGGGTGGACCAGGTGGACTGCACTGACCTGGCTCATGCGTCTACCCATGACACATGCAACCTGCCGTCTGGTCCTGGAGGTGAAATCTGCCCTACCTCCCTATGCCCTTGCCTTTGTTGACCAGTTCCTGTGCAGCAGTGGTCCCTGTCCCCCCCCCCAATGTCCTTCAGCCCACCAGAATTTGTCGTGGGGTCAGTACTTCACCCGGCTTCATGGCGCTCCCTGCTCCACCACCTGAACTGGCTGGAGGACACCAGACCGATCTGCTTTTCCACTGTCCATCATCGCCACCTCTACACACTTGTGCACTACACTGGGTGCAATGCAAGGGTGGCATGATGGACAGACACCAAGTGTTGGAACCTGCTCGGCGAGCGCGTGGCTAGGGCACCCCAGTGGCTGAGTCTGTACTCAACCCTCATCCCATGAGCCGCTGGGGACCTCAGCTGGTTGCTCTTCCATGGAGCCGTTGCCATGGTCATGTATCTGGCAAGCTTCATGGACATCCCAGTCTCCTGCCCCTTCTGTGGGCAGAGGGAGACCCTGGCGCGCATGACCCTTGAGTGTGCCACGCTGCAGCCCCTCCACCTCCAGAGGTTCTTTTTGAAGTTCTGGTTGAATTTCACTCCCCACCTTTTTGTTTTTGGTCACCCCATCCATGGCCCCACCAAGTCCCAAAACCTCCTGGTCAACCTCCTCCTGGTCCTGGCCAAGTGGGCCCTGTATTTGACCAGGAAAGGAGGCTCTGGCTGGGAAAGTGCCCAGAGACTGTGGGGCCACTTTACTCTCACTTGTCCATGCAGACTTCTAGGCAGAGCACTAGTGGGCAGTGTCCACTGGCTCCTTGGATGCCTTTGAGGACCAGTGGGTGTAACCCAGGGGGCTCTGCTTGGTGTCCCCCTCAGGCACACCTATTTTCACATTTTGACCCTTTGACCCACACAACACTCCCATCCTGGTTTGTTTGTTTGTTTTCATCATTGTCCCAAGAATTTAGTTGTTCCATTCATCATTTAGCCCCCATAAAATGGGGCTACTAGTTAGCCAGGTGGCTCTTGCCCACGGTAATAGGATGCACAAATAGACAGGAGCTTCTGAAGCCCAGCCACTTGGTATCTGGGGACATTAGCCACTTGTGTCAGCTAGACTGCTGAAGCAGCATCCCAAATTCACTTTCTAAAATATCCCAAAATCCACTTTCTTCCACAATTAGAACAAAAGAGAGAGAAAGGGATCAGATGGGAAATGGTTTATTGCTATATTTACAATGTTAAGAAATTTGGAAGCCTACCAGTGTCTCTAGCATCATAACTCATACAGATATTTAGGATTTATTTTATTAATGTTTGCTTTTGGTTTCCTTATCACACGGTGGGTGTCTGATGCGGGGATGTGGGGTTTGCAGGAGGGGGTAGGGGAATGTGGGTGGGTGTGGAGGGATATGGGGGGATGTGAGTCAGTGTAGGGGGACTGGGTGTGGGGGCTGCTTAAGAGGGGTGGGTTCCCTGCATGAGTGCTGCATGCCCCTGGGGCTGGGGGGAAGCAGTGGTATAAGTGGGGAGCTTCCACAGACTCTACCGGCATTGTTGGTGACCACCCACAGATGCTGCTGGCAGAATTGGCAGCAGCCACCAGTGATTGCTGAATGCCTGGGGGGATGTACATGCACCTGCGTGCACCCCTACACATTGCCAGTAGTCCCCTGTCCCCCACAGGGCAAAGCCCACCCACACAGCACATGAACTACCTTGCCTGCAGAGTCCCAGCACCACCCCTGGGGGCTACAGCTCCTCTCCAACCTGGTCTCTAGGCCCCTGGCTCATTCCCCTGCTCCTCTCCAGCCTCCAGAGGCTGGAGATGAGCAGGATAACAAGCGGGAGGCTTGTTCCCCCCGCCTCCCATCCATTTTCCCCCAGCCCCCACACATGCACTGGCAGTAGCAGAGAATGAGCAGGAGGTTGGAGAGAGCAGGGGAAGTCTCCAGCTTATCTTCAGGGGCTTGTCTCCAGCCTCGGGACATTGCAGATGAGCAGAAGAACTAGCAATAGGCTGGAGACAAGCATAGGAATGAGGAGGAGGACATTCTCCTATTGTCTCCAGCCTCGTGTTTGTTCCCCTCAGGAGTCTGGAGACAAGCAGGAGAATGAGCAAGGGGCTGGAGATGAGCTGGAGACAAGCCCCTGGAAATGAGCTGAAGACTTCCCCTGCTCTCTTCAGCCTCCTGCTCCTTCTCTGCTACTGCCTGTGAGTGTGGGGGGAACGAACAGGGAATTGGGGAAAGGAACAGGGGCTGGGCAGGGCCTCCTCCAAGGTCCCCTCCTCCCTGTTTCATCCCCCTCAACACCCTACTTACCTGGCAGAAACCAGGTCCAGGTACATGCAGCTTGTACCACTGCCTGCCCTGCACGGGCAGGCAGCATGCTTCAGCATTGAGAAAAGGGCCAACCACAGAGATGTTTTAGCAGACTACCACAGTGTCCTTGTGGAGGACTGAGCCTCCAGTGGACCACCCTTTTTTTTTTTCCCCAGGGTATTGTTTGACCCCTGGAAATTTGCATCATGGTGAATGCTTTTTTTTGTTCCCACATGTGCCTCTTGCAGCATCTCAATGAGGCTTGAGACCCTGCAAGAGGCATGTGTGCACTTGTCTGGACGTGCCCAATATGTCCCATTTCCAGCCTCCCAGGAGAGCACAATTGCACTAGGCTATAGGCTGTGAGAGTATAAGTCACTCTCAATCATTTCTTTCCCATGGACTTATGAACCTAGCCTGATACTTTTTTTCCAGGTGAAATTATTTGGTGAACTTCACCTGTCTGTGAATAGTTGCGGGTTGACTGGAGCTGTATTTTTTTCAAATAGTAGCTCAAACCCTAAATGAGACTTTAATTCAATCTGTTGGTAGAAGATTCTGCTCTTCATCAAGTACCTTCTTAAAATTCTTTCTACAGTCTTTGATAGTAGCTTGCAAAAAAACTTCACAAAAGTTTGGTTTTGCATTGTGCACCAAAAATGGTCAGGATCAGGCTCTTTCTAATTAGCTCTGGTGCAGAGAAATATGATTGAGAACATGCTAATCCCTGTTCTGTGAGTTTTTTACAGTGGACTCCAGAAGCCAGTGAGAGCAATTGGTTTGGTAGAATGCACAAAAAGACAAGTTCCTGATATAGTCCTGTTCTTATTTACTAAAGATTAAGACCAGGACATGGCATTGTAATCAGTGATGAATAGAGAGGCAATGGAATGTGGAGAGCACAAGGCTGGTATGCTTTAAGCATTTTTTCCTTTATTGAAGAGGTGGGCTGGGCTGTTTGTGTGTTGTATAAGATGGTATTTCTGGGTATTTTTCAACTGGAGTCTTAGAAAGGGTGAGTTTCAAGAACTCAAACTTGAGTCACAGTAGCTAAACCCTTATTGGAAAGAAACATTTTAGGAAGCTGAACTTGGAGGCATCATATCTTGTCTCTACTGCTAGCAGTTTTCTGTCTCCAGTGTTTTAATCTGTCTTTATTTTTCACTGGGCATAGTTTTATTGTAAACTGGACATCTGTCATGAAAGGTGGGTGGGGAAAATAGAGCAGAGAAACTGGTGGCTGATTAACAGTTCCTGAGGATACCAGCTAACTGCATTGCCCCATTGGATTATCATGTATTAGTTTTCTAAGTGGACTTCTCCACTTAGAAAAGGGGGAATGGTATTCTTTCAGATATTTGATTTAATAAATCATTGTATTAAACCAATGTAGATGGCTTCACACTCTCATGGGTGGGACAAGCCTTTAATTTAACAAAGTTTTACTTATACAGTTGTAGCCTAGTTGTAATGATAATGAGGTTTTCAGGAAACTGCCAAATGATAGAGTTAATGCAGTTCACTAAGAGAAACAGGAGGAAGAGGAAGAGAAAGAGGAGCCAGGTGCCAGACCCTGCTCTGGGAAGGTAAGTGAACCAGAGCTACCTGTGTTTGGACTGCTGTGTATTTGGGCATGTGCTCTGAGCAGCTGGGAGTGCTGCTTGCTGAGTTATTGTTGCGTGTCTGGCAAAAGCCCTAACCAGGGGCCAGAGCCAATCCATGCTCAGGAAGATATAAGGGCAAACAGAATCAGAAAATAGGACAGTTCACAAGTCAGTTTTCTGTTTCCCTCTTTGAAGGGGAGCCTGTAAGGTAAGTTCTTTCTTTAATGAAAAGTAACTAACTGTCGCAGAGCAGTCAGGTGCCCTGCGCTGAAAGCAGAAACGGCTTGGGAGAGACCCCTAGTGGTGAGAAGGAGGAGGCTCAGCTGCCAGTCACCGAGGCAGCACAAGTGCTGGTTGCTAGGGCAACCAGTGGAACCAGCTGACAGGAAGGGCAGGGCTTGGCCCTTCTTAAGTCCAGGCATGAGGCCAGGAGGGCAGGTCCCCTCTGGCAGCTAAGGAAGGGGGAGCTCGGCCAGTGCAGAGAGAGGAGAGAAGCCTGACTGCGTGAGCATCCCCTGGTTGCTGCCATAGGTTAGAGTATTTCCCCGTAGGGATTGAATGTTGTTCTGACTGGATGGGTTAGCTTTATGTTATAGCCTGGGGGCTTGGGTTACTGTTTGTTGTTGTTGTTAGACCAGAGGACCGGGTGAGGCTATTAGGGGTCAGAGGAGGCTTCATAGGGGCTCCACGGTAGTGTGGGGGCCCTGGTGCTAGAGAGGGCACTGCATTTGGGGTGCATTGACGCTGGCCCCAGAGCGGGCAGTTGCGAGATGCCCCAGAGCGCATCTGTGAGGTGTGGAAAGGGAAATTGACCAAACAGCTGTGAGGCTTGGGGCGTGGTACAGGGGTGGCTGGAGCCACGCATAGCCCATAAGGCTGGGGTGTACCAAGCCACCCAAGATAGAACACAGATTGGGATACATCAGGGCACCATGTCAGAGAGGACTAAGGGCAGCCTCCCTTAAACATTATTAACATCAAAGACGTGGTGGGTGAGATTGTGAGGGTGCTTTTAATATCACCTTGGCACAGTAGGGGGTGCTAGGGGCGTTCACGGCCACCCCTAGGACCCCGTGCTGTCATACTAACCTACATACTTTAAGCAAAAGTAGCTAAAACTCAGCAGTTAGACCATTACTTAAGCCCCTTGTTCAACTAGAGTTCAGACTTAGGGAGAGCTTGTTAGGGAGTTTGCCTTGAAACTGTCTCACCTTCCTTCATTGTAAGCTTGGTGAGAGGGTATGGGGGAGTTTGCTAGGAAAGGTCTGTTTGGAGAGAGGGGAAGGAAGAGAGAGGCAGCAGATTAAGAGACCCGGAGAAAGGGCTGGAGGACATCACAATGCCCGAGCCACTGCCACTGACAGCTCTTCCTCTGCTTGCACCCATGAGGTGTCTATCGAGGCAGGACTGCTCACCACTGAGGTTTCCACTCAGGTCCTGGTTTGGCAGTGTGGACACTGCAGCTTGTAGGTTTCTTCCAGTGACACACAGGTAGGGGAGTCCCTGCGATGTAAGTGGTGCCTCCTGCTGGTGCCCCTCAAGAAGCAAATAAAAGAGCTACAGGAGGAGGTGGTGAGGCTCCAAAGCATCCTTTATCATAAGGATTTAAGGACTTCATTGATTTGATGGTGGAGGAGACCTTAAGGACTGTGGAGGAAGGACTGTCAGATGCAGTCATAGAGAAGGAAGAGCACATGGACTCCTAGGAAGGTGGAAGCCAGTAACTTGTGACCTCTGGCAGAAAGAAGTCTTCATCTCTACTTGCAGTAGTTTGCCTGGGGAACAGATATGGAGCCACAGAAGAAAATGAGCATAGTCCATTGATGTCAGGCAAGGCCAGGTGTCCCCAAGGCTGGGAAGATCACAACCACAGCCACCAAGAGGAAGAAATGAGTGGTGGTGGCTAGAGAATCCCTTCTGTGAGGGACAGAGGCATCCATCTGCTGGCGTGAGCTGTTGTCAGAGGAGATCAGCTGCTTGCCTGCAGCCTGGATCTGAGATGTCACAGAATGATTACCAAAATTCATCTGGCCCCTTGACTATTACTCCATGCTGCTCATCCATGGGGCACCAATGATACTGCCAGGGATGACCCTTAGAAGATCAAAAGTGATTATAGGGCTTTGGGTGCAAGGATGAAGGGGACAGGGACTCAGGTGGTATTCTCCTCCATCCTTTCTGTTAGGGTGACTGTATTTGGATCTTGGGGAGCACTGGATTTGCAGCCGAATAACGGCTTTGCTTTGTGTCTCAGCAAAGCTGCTAATCACAAGGTAAAATGATACATTATAAGTAACATTGCAAGGTGCTTAGGCAAACATTGTTAGAAAAATGTCGTAGCGCTGTAAGGATATATAATTCATTGTGTAAGGAGAACAAGATGCAGCTATTGTTAGGAGATAAAGCAGAAGTAAGACCTTGGAGATGGTGCTGAAATCAGCAGGAAACCACTATTGACCAGGAGAAGCCAGATTCACGGTCTTAAGCATGCACACTTAGCAAAAAGACATGTAAATGAATGAAATGCATAGGCAATTCCATGCTAATGATGTAAACAGTAAATGGGTGTAGAACTTGAGATAGGAGGGAATACGAGTGTAGTAAATGTTAATGAGTATAATCCAAAGTGTATAAATATGGGGAAAAAAAACTAATGTTCAGTGCAGGTCCCCCGTTTGTTGGACCTTTGCCCAAAGCTGTCTCCATTTTGAATAAAGCTGTTGCGAGCAGTGTGTGCCGGTGTTTGCTCCTTGCTTGTTCCCTGAGCAACTGGATCCATGAGCAATTGGATTGTCGTCTCCCTAGTCATTGGACGCTGCATGAAGTCGGGGTCTAACACTTCAGTCAAGGGGAAGGGCCCAGGCAGAAGTGGAGGCATCCTGCAGATCACCATCTGCACAGGCATGCATTGTTGCCAGCAGGGTTTTGGCAGCTTCAACCAGGGGATGTTGTTCCAAAGAGAAGGGTTGCTAGGAGGAGACAGGATCCACCTGATGAAGAGAGGGAAGAGCATCTGTGCAGGGATCTCAGAGAATTGATGGGCAGGATCCCCTGTGAGGGTGAGCCTGAGGGAGAAAGAAGTCCAGAAGAGCTGGTTGTATTTTAAAGAAACCTTACTGAGGGCACAAGAATGAACCATCCCAATATGCAGGAAGACTAGCAAGTATGGCAGAAGACCAGTTTGGCTTAGTGTAGAACTTTTAGTGATCTAATGGAAGCTTACAAGTGGTGGAAACTTGAACATACAATGAGGTGTATAAGAGTATTGCTTGAGCATGCAGGGATGAAATCAGGAAGCCCAAAGTGCAACTGGAGTTGCAACTCCTAGCAAGGGACATGATGGGTAACAGGAAGGGTTTCTACAAGTATGTGAGCAACAGGAGGAATATCAGGGAAAGTGTGGGTCCCTTACTGAATGGGAGAGGCAGCCTAGTGATAGATGATGCAGAAAATTCTGAAGTACTTAATGCCTTTTTTTACTTCAGTCTCCACAGACAAGGTCAACTTTCAGAGTACTGCACCTGGCAGCACAGTTTGGGGAAGAGATGAACAGCCAACTGTGGTGAAAGAACAGGTTAGGGGCTATTTAGAAGAGCTGGACATGTACAAGTCCATGGAGCTGGAAGCATGCACCTGAAGATGCTAAGGCAGTTGGCTGGTGTTACTGCAGCTTTGATAGCCATTATTTTTAAAAATTATGATGACTGGGACAGGTCCCAGATGATTGGAAAAGGGCAAATATAGTGCCCATCTTTAAGAAAGGAAAGAAGGAGGATCCAGAGAACTACAGACTGGTCAGCCTCACCTCAGTCCTTGGAAAAATCATGAAGCAGGTCCTCAAGGAATGTATTTCTAAGCACTTGGAGGAGAAGAAAGTGATTAGGTACAGTCACCATGGATTCACCAAGAGCAAGTCTTGACCAACCTGATTGCCTTCTATGTTGAGATGACTGGCTCTGTGGGTGTGGGGAGAGCAGTGGACATGATATACCTTGACTTTTTAGCAAGTCTTTTGATACCGTCTCCCACACAATCCTCACAAGCAAACTGAGAAACTATTGGTTGGATGAATGGACTGTAAGGTGTATAGAAAACTGGATGGATTATCGGGCTCAGAGGGTAGTAATCAGTGCCTCTGTCTAACTGGCCACCTGTATCAAGTGGAATGCCCCAGGGCTCAGTCCTAGGGCCTGTCCTGTTCAGTATCTTCATCGACAACTTGGAAGCTGGGATGAAGTGCACCTTCAGCAAATTTTCAGATGACCACCAACTTTGGGGGAATAGTAGGTACACTTGAGGTTAGGGCTAGCATTAAGCAAGACCCTGACAAATCGAGGATTGGACCAACAGAAATCTCATGAGGTTCAATAACGACAAGTGCAAAGTCCTGCACTGAGGACAGAACAATTCCATGAACCAGTACAGGGGACTGACTGGCTAAGCAGAAAAAGATCTGGACCTGGGGTTTACAGTAGACAATAAGCTGAAAATGAGCCAACAGTATGCCTGTGTTACGAAGAAGGGTAATGGTATATTGGGTTGCATTAGTAGGAGCCAGAGATATGGGTTTTTCAGAACATTTTCCAATGCCTTAAATAGAGCACGATTACGTTTAGCATTTAAGTTTACACAATAGCATGTACTTCCGTTACATTGTTTGTTTAGATTTAAGGGGGGAAAAAGAAGGCACTGAAAACTGTCAACACTAATTTTAGCACACCCAAAGAACTGTGCATGTGTCATGGCTGTCTACTTATCTACTTCAACAGAGTTCAACTGTCTTCCACTGAGGTTGTTGTGGCACCTCCAGTTTCACTCTCACTATCTGCAGAATCACTTGTGCTACTTACTACTTCCATTTCAGCATCAGATTGAGGCAAATCTGATTCAGCACTACTTGAACCACATTCCCTTTCACTAGAGGATTGCTTTACCAATGAGTCTATGGGTAAGGGCAACTTATCATCACACTTCTTCTTCTTCACTAATTGTGCTTCTGACTGATCCTCCAGAAGCAAGAGGTTTTCAGAAATAGAAACATGCTTAGCAATGCGTTCATTTGTTACTCTGTTCCTCTTTTTTGTCTTGACTGAGCTGAAAGCCTTCCAGTTCTGTTCACAGGAAGCTGCCGTTGGTGGAATACTTCGGATCCTTAAAGCAATCCTGGACAACAGTCGGGTATCACAGTATCCCTTCCACCACGTGAGAGGAGACATATTCTCTGCTGCCCACCAAATGATGACTTTGCTCCAAAGTTTTTCTTTTGTGCAGTACTCAGCAATGTCTGTCAACAGGGCTATTTCATCAATGTTGAGGACATTCTTAGCTACTTCCATAATTGTATTGGGAGCAGTAGATAATTCATCGTCTGATAAATGCTGTCCTCTGGGTTGAGGATCCAAAAGGTTTGCTGCCAGATGAACTGAATGAGAGCAAAACTCAGATCTCTTTGTAAACATTTGTCTTACTACTTTTTTGAACAGAGGTGAAGAAGGCAAAAGCTGAATTACATTTTCATTCAGTTGTCATAATATCTCTGGAATATTTGAAAGGCTTGGTGTATCTTGATTTGCCACTGAAACTGGTAGTAGCAAATTGAATGATCCTTGAACGTGAACCCTGAACACATAGTTGTCGAGAATCTGCTTCCAAATGTTCACAAGGAATAATCTGGGATACAGTGTCATCTATTGAAGCACATTGCAAACAGTTCTTTGTGCGCAGCAAATTTATGTAAACACTTTTTTGCCAAGCCCCATTTAGTTTCTCCTGGCAATAAAAGTGCACTTTCCTTTCCCTGCTTCTCTTTTTGTAATTTCTTCAAAGTCTGATTTAGCAACACAATGATTGTTGCATATCTTTACAATCACTTGGCATTTTGCCAATATTGTTGTCATTGTATTCACGCTTACTATGACCTTTGCCAGAAGATTCAACCCATGAGCAAGACAGCCAAATACTACCGGATGCTTTGCCTTTAATATTTGCCATGCGGCTTTCATGTTACGCATAGTATCAGTTACAAGGGCTTGTACCCTAGAGGGACCTGCACTTCCATTCTTTTCACTCAGTAATTTGACTATGTATTCACCTGTATAATGAGAAGATTTGGTAGCAGCTGCTTTCAGGAATATTGGTTTAGGTATTGCTAACATAATGTTCAATAAAGGATTTCCTTGTATATCAGCCCATCAATCTGACATCAGAGTCAGGGATTCTGCTTGACCAATCCTTTGAATAACCATTGTTTGAACTCTGTCATATTCTCTATCTAAGAAAGAATGTGATAAGCAATAATGTGATGGTAACTTATATGATGAGCAAATTAGTTTGTAATGTTCCTTCCAATAATTGATTTTCAAGTTATGGAAAGAGGTGTACCACTTGCAAATATAGTTTGAGCTAATGTCTCATCTGCTTTTTCTTGATCTTCTTTTAACATTTTGTCCACAAAGCTTGATAAAAAGCTTGACTGTCTTGAACAGCTACTCGTGGTCAATTGCATATCTGGTGACAGTGATCTTGAAAGCAAGGATCCTGCTTCTTCTTCCCTCAGACATGGCAGCTCAACATTTTCATTTTCCATTTTTTGCGAATCTGGTATTTCACTTGAGCTACCAAGTTCCTCAAAGAAAAGATGTTTATTTTAGCCTATTCTAGTCTGGCCTCATGTATCAGAAGAAGGAGAAGTGGCAGGGAGCTTGCTTCCCTCTCCCTGCCAAAAAGAACGCTCTGCTGCTCAACTTGCTGCTCAGTTGCCCTGGGACTACAGAGCCAAAGGGAAGTATAGTCTGGCCTCTGCCATCAGCCAAAGAACTAAGCTTGTTCTTCCAGGTTGAAATAGTTAACTATTTATCTATTATGTAACTTTTAAAAATACATATTGTTAAGCCTAAGCCACTTTGGGTGCTTAGTGGAAGCAGAAAAACAGGATACAAATATTTTAAATAAAAAAAATAATAGTCCAGAGTTGCATTAATAACTTTTAAAATTATAGTGTTTTAAAATGATATAGATACTAGTTTATACTGTGTGTCATTTAACATATTAATTTGTTTACTTACATAGGATTCCTGAAGTAGACTTTTCTCAGATGATGTTATTCCACCACTGTTGTGTTAGCTTTCTGTATGTGGCTTGTACTCCTTTGGGACAGTTTCTACATGTTATTAAATGTTTCTGCATTCTTGATGCATTGTTAGCACACACCTGCCAGCAATCAACCAACTTTCTTCCTTCAGTGTCTTGAACTTCAGTATAATGGTGCCACACACTAGTTTTTTCTGACTAGGCATTATGATGACTACTTCAAATCAAAAGCACTAAAAAACTAACAGATCTTATACAAACACTTCCAACTTCCCCAGCTCAAGAAAATAAATGAAACAGTGCTCTGTGTGTTTGCTGAACTGAATGTGAAATAAAATTAATCAGTTTTAGTTTTGGTTTTGCTTTCACTTACAGTCTGAGATGAAATAAGAATTTTAGCTTTGGTGTTGATGTGACCTACACAGCCAATTAGGTGAATTCAGAACTCAAGTTTTGGTTTAGATTATTATATGAGTGTATTTACCTTCCTGTTTACAAATCAATAAAACATATGTACTCTCTCATACACTTCCTAGGGTTAATCACCTGAAAAATATTAATTGCAACTTTGAAACTGCCAGCCTTGCCTAATATTGTATTGGCATCCATTTATCATTACTAATGAAATTTATGAAACAATGAGTTTTTAGAAATGGAAAATTTCTCATGGAAAAATAAAGCACTAGAAAACTTTCTGGAAAATATTCCACCCCACATCTCTGGTAGGAGCGTTGCCAGCAGACTGAAGGAAGCAATTAGTCCCCTTTATTCTGCTCTGGTGAGGCCACATCTGGAGTTCTGTATCCAGTTTTGTGGCCCCCACTACAGAAAGGATGTGTTCAAGTTGGAGACAGTCAAGTGGAGGGCAATGAAAACGATTAGGGAAAGGCTAAGGGAAGTGGGCTTATTTAGTCTGCAAAAGAGAAGAGTGAGGAAGGGTTTAATAAACAGCCTTCAACTACCAGAAGGGTGGTTCCAAAGAGGATGGACCTAGACTGTCCTCAGTGGTGGCAGATGACTGAACAAGGAACAATGGTTTCAAGTTGCAGCAAGTGAAGTTTAAGTTAGATATTAGGAAAAATACTCTCACCATATAATGGTAAAGAGTACAGTATCTTTCAATATGGTCAAGTGCATCCTCTTCATAGTGTTTTCAAATGAGCACTATTCAAATAGGTCACAAGTGCAAAATGTAGGACTATAAAGACCATATTATAATGTCAAAGCTAAGCAAAATCAGAAATCAATTGAAGGAGGCTGGTTTTGTGGTTAAGGCACTAAACAGGGACTCAAGAGACATAAGTTTGATCCCACATTCTGTTACTGACTTTCTCTGTGATTTTTGCAAGTAACTTTATTTTGCAGAACCTCCATTGACTAGATGCAAAATGAGAAGATAGCACTTCTCTGTTTAATGGGTCTGTTATAAAATGAAATCCATAAATACTTTAGAGATCTTGAAGTGTGGATACCATATAAGACTCCAGGTAGACTGGAGTATGCATCTCTCTATATAAAAAAGAGATAAACTAAACAGGCATGTGTAATGCAGGGAAAGCAGGATAGTTTACTGGGTTTAATATGAGATAGAAAGCCAGGAACTCTGGAGTGTCAGATCTAAGCCACTTGGTCAAAGACTTGCTTTTTTGTTTATCTACATATAAGTAGGAGGAATATTGGTTTGATCTGGTTTGAGATGAACCTGCTTAAGTGTAGCATCAGACATAACTGATTGAGCTCAAACTGGTTTATGCAATGTCTGTCTTGGACCCCTTCCTGGTTTAACTTAAACCAGAGTCCCCCAGCATCCTGGTATGCTCTCTGGCCTGGGCTCTCTGCTCCAGCAGAGCAGGGCTGGCCCCGTCCTGCTGCTCCCCAGTGGAGCAGGGACGAGGAGGGACATGAAGGGGTGGGAGTCTGGCTAGAGAGGGGTTAAATTCCCCCCTCCCTGTCCCACTGGCAAGGACCAGAGCTGGGTCTGCTGGGAACTCTCCCCTCGCTGCTGCAGCACAGGCTAGCATGGGTCCTGATGCAGAGGAGGCAGGGCGGGGAATTATTTCCCCCCTCTACCTCCACAGGACCGTAGCTGGATTTGCTTGCCCCGACTCCCGCCACTTGCTCCCTGCTTGGGGCAAGCAGTGGAATAAGCCCCTCTGGAGGGGAAATAACCCCTATCCCTGCCCCCCACCTAAGGGGCCCTGCCAGCCAGCATCTGGCTATGCCCCCACCTGCCCGCTACAGTGGCAAGGGAGAAGGGCCTTGATGGGGGCATAGCCAGATGCTGTGGGGGAGCACAGCCCCTTTTCAGCAGGGGATCCCTGTTGCAGGGTGGGCAGAGCTGTGGTGGACTGTGAGCAGCATCACCAGGGCTTGGAGGGGTTCACAGCTCTCCAAGCCCCCCCCCACAGGACTGCTGCTGCCGCCATGGTCCACAGCAGCTTTCCTCACCTGACAACACAGCCCCCACACTGCTGGCAAGGGGCTTTTGCTTGGGGAAACCATGACAGGGGTAGCCACAACAGGGGCTGCTGCCCCCATCATGGTTGCTCTCCCCTCACCCGTCCAGCCGCCGGGCAGGGGTGGGGCCAGATGCCAGCTGGCAAGGCCCTTTAGGCAGGGATCAGGATTATTCCCCCCTCTGCCTCTGGGGCACTGCAGCAGAGTCTGCCTGCCCTGGCCATCACTGCTCACTCTATGCCCAGGGCAAGCAGCAGAATAAACCTCTGCCGGATGCCAAAGGGAAGGGGGCAGGAGGGGGCTTATTCCACTGCTTTCCCTGGGCATAGAACAAGTGGCAGTGGCTGGGGTGGGCAAACCTCACTGAGGTGCCCCAGGAGCAGAGGGGGGAATAACCCCACTCTCTGCCCCCTGCCTAAGGGGCCCTTCCAGCTGGTATCTGGTCCCGCTCCTGCACAGCTGCTGGAGTGGTTAGTAGGGAGCAACCATGGCAGGACAGCTGCCCCATCATGGTTTCCCCAAGTGCAAGCCCCTTTCCAGTGGGAGGCTGTGGAGCAGGGTGAGGAAAGCTGCTGCAGATCACGGTGGCAGTGCTGGGTGGGGCTTAAAGGGCTCTAGCCCGCTCTGAGCTCTGGTGCTGCTGTGCACAGTCTGCCACAACTCTGTTCATTCTGCAGCAGGGTCCCCCCACTGGGAAAGAGGCTCTCACTCCCCAACACTATGACAGGGGCTGCTGCCCCCTCACCACTGCAGCAGTCAGGTGGGGGTGCAGCCAGACACTGGCCAGCAGGCCATTAGGTGTGGGGCAGGGACGGAGGTTCTTCCCCCTCCCTCCCGCATCTGGTGGAGGGGGTTTATTCCACCATTTGCCTCAAGCAGGCAGCGAGTAGCAGTAGTAGTTGGGGTGTGCAGACCCAGCTTCGGTTCCCTGGGAGCAGTGGGGGTAGAGGGAATAATAAACCCTCTCTGCGCTCCCTCTGCATCAGGGGCCATGCCAGCCCACCACTGCAGCAGTGAGTGCCCGGCAGACCTGGCTCATGTCCCTGCCGGTGGGACAGGGAGGGAGGAATTACACCTCTCTCTGGCCAGTTCAGCCCAGGCTACTGCCCAGGCTGGCCACCCTCCCCCAGCACAGCTTCCCTGCAGCCGAGGGAGCACTCGAGTTCCCCCCGGCTCCTGTTCTGAGCAACTGTAGGTATGTGCCTGCATTTCCTCAGTCCACAAGGAATGTCCGTCCTGTTACAAATCGGTTCAACCTAGGCAGATTAGACTAACTTGCAATGCATGTTTCTTTGGTTTTTTGAATGTCTGTCCCTAGCCAATGAGATCTCTTCAGAGACAGCACTGATGTTAGTGGGAATAGCATTACACTCACACTGCTGCATTTCTTGAGTCAGTTTTCATCCTCTCATCCACACAGAAAAGGTATGTCTGTGGTGTAATTTTCATCATCCTATATGGGGAAGGGAATCATGAAAAGATCTCACCTTCCCCTGAGAGAGCTCAGTCAAGCTTAGCTAGCACCTCCTCAGCACACCATATTATGATTATTGTTTTGGGTCCACCATTTCAGACCAGCAGAAAGAGAGCCATATATAATTCATAGTACTTACATGGCTGGTTTAAGAATCATAGTATACTTACCTCTGAATTCCTGTGTATTTATTTGGTGGCAGAATCTTAATGTTACAGCAACCAACTCCTTGCTTTTAACTCTAATACATTCTCACTGCTGCTACACAAACAGGATGGTTTTGCTCATCTTAAAAAATTGCTAAAAAGGAACAGCAGCTTTATAAAGAGTGACAGTATTAAAGGAAAACCTGACTGATCAAAGCAAGCAATTGAAAAAGGGTATGGATATTACAAACACAAGCTTCAACCAGTGCTTTTTATGCTGCACCCCTTGGTTCCTATGGTTTCACTCAAATGAAATTAATATGCGAACCTTCAGGCATGCTGCCAGTAAACAATGCTCTTAAATGGAGAGTGCACAGTCTAATTACAGTGTAACAAATGTGAACTTTTCATCAACTAGACTGGTGCTCTGAAACTATAATAGTCAATTATGATTATATAATCCACAAAGAATAAGCAAACTGCTATAATGAAAAAACCTACAAAATAACACAAAGTGTATAACTACCAACACAAGCATTATTCTAGTATCAGACTTTCCTTGTCCAATAATTCATGCCCAGACTATGGTTGGAGATAGAGGTGCATGGAATCATTCCCTAAACTATCACTGGTGCATTCAGAGAGGTAGGGCACTTCCAGAACTTTGGACAATGCTTTGGAAAGCTGCACATCTCAAAGGATCAAGGTGTGAGCCCAATAACTAAATCAGCAAGGCTTAATAAGGTCATGGCAAAGAAAACACCTTCCTTGAAACTGCAGGCCCTTAAAAGGAAAAAATCAATAACCACTTTCTCCTTCATTTACTTACTAATACATTAATTTGGGTTTAAGAGTATATTGATGCAAGTACAGTAAAAACTGTGTTATTGGGCATGAGTGGGGTAAGGGGGTGCTGGTTATCTAAAAATTATAGTTATCTGAGAGTTATACAGAAGCCAGCGCCTTGGTTTTACTGCAAAAACTTGATGCGCGTGCGCATGCCGGATAGACTCAGGAAAGATTCCAGTTGCTAAAGAGAGGATTTGTACTGGGGGATACTGGAAATTCCAGTTAATAGAGTATTCTGGTTAGGAAAATGCCAGTTAACATGGCTTTTACTGTACTAGTGCCTAAATTCTACAAAGGATTCCTGTAACAGAGTGGCAGGATTGATGACCCCAGCTAAGGGTGCATGATTGTTCTGCAGCTTCTACATATTAGTTAGGTCTTGTTTTCATTAGGAAAAAATGGGGTGTTTCTCACTCACATTAGCTTACTCAAGGTAAAATCCCAGAATGAGGAAGGAGGGGGGAAGAGAGGGTGGCACGAGATGCATTTAATAGTTTTCATGTAAATGAGCAAGTCAAATTAAGCTTTGGAGAATCCCAGTCTTTATCTTGGCATTTGTTTTCACTTCCCAACTAGATGTGTTTTACAGTGATAGAGCTAATTTGATGTGGGGGGATGTGGGCACGTTAGAAGGAAGGAATAGGCTACAATTGGACCTAGACAGTTACAGGGGTGGGCGGACAAGAATAGAATGGGATTCAACACTGACAAGTGCAAGGTGATGCACCTGGGGAGGAAGAACCAGCAGCAGACCTACAGGCTGGGGAACTCCCTTCTCGTTAGTGCAGAGGCAGAAAAGGATCTTGGAGTCATTATTGTTGCCAATATGAATATGGGCAGGCAGTGTGGGGATGCAGTCAGGAAGGCCAACCACACCTTGTTATGCATCCACAGATGCATCTCAAACAGGTCCAAGGAGGTGATCCTCCCCCTCTATGCGGCACTGGTCAGGCTGCAGCTGGAGTTCTGCGTCCAGTTCTGGGCGCTGCACTTCAAGAGGGATGTGGACAACATGGAGAGGGTCCAGAGGAGGCCACTCGCATGATCAGAGGGCAGCAGGGCAGGCCCTACGAGGAGAGCCTAAGGGACCTGGACCTGTTCAGCCTCCACAAGAGAAGGCTGAGGGGGGATCTAGTGGTCTGTTACAAACTAGCCAGAGGGGACCAGCAGGCATTGGGGGAGTCCCTGTTCTCCCAAGCACTACCAGGAGTGACCAGGAATAATGGTCACAAGTTGGCAGAGGGTAAATTCATATTAGATATCAGGAGGCGCTACTTCACTGTCAGGGCGGCTAGGATCTGGAACCAACTTCCAAGCAAAGTGGTGCTGGCTCCTCCCCTGGGGAGTTTTTAAGACAAGGCTTGACAATCACCTTGCTGGGGTCATTTGACCCCAGTACTCTTTCCTGCCGTGGCAGGGGGTCAGGCTTGATGATCTGTTCAGGTCCCTTCCGACCCTACTAACTATGAAACTATGAAATTTAACTGGCATTTTTGTAAAATCCTGGTAGAGACAAAGCACTGCAGTCTTCACCTTGGAGATACATATGGTTCTATGAGTGGGGCAGTATTTATCTTATCTACCTACTTCTAGATAAAAACTACCTGTTTCTTTGAAAATTTTACAGCTGATGTAAACTTAACTATCTCACGGTAAATTACACAGCCTTTACAGTGTACAGATAGCCTCAATTTACTAACTTAAGTGATAAGCAAAAATGTTTTATCCTCACTAGGATATTATTTCAAATTAGATGAAGTTTAAAAGACATATGATTTCCTTTCACATTGAGTGAAAAGCCAAATTCTTTAGTAAAGTCTGTAAATACCAGCAATAGCGATGGTAAGTTGTGCTATAGCATGTCACAATTTTAATGTACAAACCAGATTGTTGAAAATCACAGTATGTACATGTAGAGAAATACCAAAAAGGTCCTTATGTATTAAATGAAAATCTAGAAAATATGTTTCTGTGATATGCCTCTAAGGAAGCATAAGACCAAAAGACTTCAGGTCTGTTCTTCAGTGCAAACATGGTACAAAGTAAACTTAAAGTTTCCTCAAGCCAGAGCTGATGGGGGAACTGTAAGTGCCAAAGAGCCACATGGCTGGCTTTCATTAACAACTTGGATGATGGAATAGAGAGTATACTTATAAAATTTGCATGAAGGTGGGAGGCATTGCAAGCACTTTGGAAGATGGAATTAGAATTCAAAATGATCTTGTAGAAGAGGAATGAAACAAGCAAGATGAAATTTAATAAAGCAAGAGCAAATTATTACATTTAGGAATGAGAAAAAAATTGCACCAATACAAAGTCAGGAATAACTTGCTGTTATTAGTACTGCTGAAAAGGACTTGGGGATTATGAGTCAGCATGTGGTGCTGGAAAGAGACAGTCATTATAGGATATATTAACTGGAGGGTTGTATGGAAGGTGATTATTTTGCTCTATTTAGCACTGGTAAGGCCTCAGCTGAGCAACACCTTTTAGGAAAGATAAAGGCAATAGACCTGTGCAAAGAGCAAAGTATTTGATTTGGACTGAATTTGCCCAATTCGGAGGATAGTGATTCGATTTGGTGATTTGAATTACTGTCCCCATTCAATTCGGCCGAATCAGAATTGGAGGTTTGGTGCTGATTTGATGCCAATTCAGAGAATTGGATTGGCTAGGGAGAGGCAGGCACGGCCAAGTGGCTGCAGGTTCTCCTGTGGCTCCTTCGGCTGTGCCTGCCTCTCCCGAGGCTGTGGGAGAAGCCCCCATGGCTGCCCTGCTTAGCCCCATCCCCTACCTGTCCCCAGCATCCCAACACTTAAAAAAAAAGAAGAAGCCCTGCATGCACTGGCTGCAGCAGCAGGGATTGGGGCCTCTGAGGGCTTGTGGCAGAGCTCCACCCCTGTGCAGTGCAGGGCAGTGGGAGCCACTGGGGATTGCCCCCTTCCCTGCCTGGCACCTGTGCTGCAGCTGTCACATGGCGTGGGTGCAGTGTGGCTTGGCAGGGCACCATGCACTGTCTGGGAGCTTTTATTTATTTATTTTTTCTTTTTAGGTATCGGGATGCTGGGGTTGGGTGTGGGGGGGAAATCAGGGAACGGAGGCTCTGCACTGGGGCCCCCACAGCCCCTGCTACAGCCAGTGAGTGTGGGGCTTTTTTTTTTTTTAAGTGCTGGGAGGCTGGGGCTGGGTAGGGCAGCCATTGGGGCTTCTTCCGTGGCTCCTCTGGCTGTGCCTGCTTCTGCTCCAGTGGCGGAATCTGT
>NW_017728994.1:43748465-43748985 GCF_001723915.1 Gavialis gangeticus | reverse complement strand
TCTGGCTGTGCCGGCTTCTGCTCCAGTGGCGGAATCTGTGGGAGAAGCCCCCATGGTTGCCCTGCACAGCACCATCCCTCACCTGCCCCAGCCAGCATGGAGGGGGTGCAATGCAGGCACGGCTCACTCTGGGCGGCAGCAGAGCATAGTCCTCACTCCCAGCACTGCTGTGCCTGCATCAGCACTGGAAACAGGAGCTCTGCCCTGCTGTCACTTGCCAGCTGGCACAGGGGGGCATGGGATGCAGGCATGGTAGACCTTGGAGTGGGGGCTATGCCCTGCTGCTGCTTGCCCAGCCAGCAAGGGGTGGGGGGGAGGATGATGTAGGCGCGGCTCACTCTGGGTGGCAGCAGGGCATAGCCCCCACTCCCAGTGCTACTGCGCCTGCATCAGCGCTGGGAGTGGGGGCTCTGGTCTGTCACTGCTTGCCAGCTGATACACCAGGGCATGGGATGCAGGTACAGTAGTGCTGGAAGTGGGGGCTATGCCCTGCTGCTGCTTGCCCTCTTCTGCCTGGAGT
>NW_017728994.1:43743249-43743465 GCF_001723915.1 Gavialis gangeticus | reverse complement strand
ACTGCGCCTGCATCAGCGCTGGGAGTGGGGGCTCTGGTCTGTCACTGCTTGCCAGCTGATACACCAGGGCATGGGATGCAGGTACAGTAGTGCTGGAAGTGGGGGCTATGCCCTGCTGCTGCTTGCCCTCTTCTGCCTGGAGTGAGCCGTGCTCACATCCCGCCCTCTCTCGCCCCCCAGCCCCAGCTGGGCAAGTGGCAGCAGGGCAGAGCCCCT
>NW_017728994.1:43741814-43743238 GCF_001723915.1 Gavialis gangeticus | reverse complement strand
GATGCTTCAAATTGATTCAGAGCTTTTAATTGGTCTCCCAATTCGATTCAGATTTGGAGATTCGGTCTCCGAATTGGGCCAAATCTCCTCCAAATCAAATCAACTACTGAAGCTTTGCACAGCCCTAACAGGTAAATCTGTCTTCACATATGTAAAAGGTTATTGGAAAGAGGACAGTTATCTATTATTCCCCATGTCTTCTTGCAGTAGAATCATCTTATAATTTTCAGAGAAGAAGATTTTGTCTAGACAGTTACAAAATCTAATGATTTTACTATAAGACTAGGGCTGTGGCAAACAACATTTGTAGTGCTACAAAAATGTGGAGCTACAGACATGGATAGATGTAACAGCCCCCTAGCCATACTCCCTAGGCTACAAAATGGCTGCAAAGGCATGCAGCATCATAGTCTCCAGCCAGCTTGTGATTTCAGTTCAGGTGATTTCCCTAGTGCCCTTATTTTCAAAACT
The DNA here is from genome assembly GCF_001723915.1 of Gavialis gangeticus. NCBI lineage: Eukaryota > Metazoa > Chordata > Crocodylia > Gavialidae > Gavialis > Gavialis gangeticus. The sequence goes on along the minus strand of NW_017728994.1, from coordinate 43,742,767 downwards.
TTAATTTCAAATGTTGCTTTTTTAAAATAAAAAAACATAGATAGACCTATTTTGTTTATTCTTTCATTTAATTGAAATGGAATTAATTTGTGGTCATTGGCAGGTTATGGAGTATATTCTATGACTAGGTCTTCTATAATGTCCTCAATAGTTGCCAAGACCAGGCCTATGGTAGTGTTGCCTTTTTTTCCAGTGATTATTTGATGAAGAAATACCTCAGCTATCACATGTAAGAACAACTTGATCTCACCATTGTTGGTAGCCTTTGTTCTCCACTCCATATATGAGCAGTTAAAAAGTAGAGAAGTAGTTAGCTGCATTAGTCTGATGTCAGGCAGAATATAAGGTAAGGTGGCATGACAAACTGAACCATGTGGGGATGGCAGGGTAGCACATAAGAGATTACCTTCTGCCCAAAGTTAAAGTAGCCCAATTCCCAGTTGTATTTATCTCTAATACTGTGACAGAGATCTCAAGTCATGTCCGCTGGGATCTGTAGCAGAACCTTAGCACTACTCCAGTAGAATCTGAGGTAGAATCTTCTCCTAAACAATTTTGATCAAAATGGATTCTGTTTTATCCCTGCTATCCATTATATACCTTTAAAGGCTATCATATTCTAATGTGCACTGGTGCATTGTTAATGCATATGTAACTTAATGCATTATTAATACATACATACCTTTGTTCTACATATGAGTGCTGTGTCACTATTTTTCTCCTCTCCTTCTAGTATTTGTTTTCATATCCTGCACTAGTAATTATAATTCAGCTTTTTTGTTGTCTGGGCTCTTTGCATTTGGGTATAGCCTTTTCAGTTGTTTCTGACTAACGTCAACCAGTTAAGCATGAACATAAGTCTGTGCATACCTAAGATCTAAGTCACAATTAGATACCCATCTAAGACTAAATAATTTTTTATGATGTGAAATGTAGACTATCAAATAACCATT
>NW_017728994.1:43731600-43736814 GCF_001723915.1 Gavialis gangeticus | reverse complement strand
TCTGGGCTCTTTGCATTTGGGTATAGCCTTTTCAGTTGTTTCTGACTAACGTCAACCAGTTAAGCATGAACATAAGTCTGTGCATACCTAAGATCTAAGTCACAATTAGATACCCATCTAAGACTAAATAATTTTTTATGATGTGAAATGTAGACTATCAAATAACCATTCTTGCTATCCTCTGTATCCTTTTCTTTCAGTTTTATAGTGATGAATGTAAGAAATAAAATTTCTTATAGGGAATTATAATTTACATATTCAGCCATGAAGCCTCTAAACCTCTAAGAAAATTGGGTGATACTGCAGACCTGAAGGTCAGGATATAGTGTGGAATATCTTTATAATGTTCAAAAGGGCAGAGCTGCCAAATTGCTGAATGAGTAGAGAGGACACAGCTCCACAGAATCTGATTTGGAGCCATTGAAAAAGGTTGTGATGCCTCTGTTATCTTCCATTTATCATACAGAAGATGCCTTGAGGCAGTAAGGCTCTGTTGAATAGTCTGATTCAAAGTCAAAGAATATTCAGTTTCATGGCATCTTCCCACTATAAACTCTGCTTGGAATTCCCAGCCTCTCAACATTATGTGGTTCTTCCTCTGTCTACTTCTCAGTGAAAGTGCTCTACATCAAAATGGAGGAAGACAGTTCTGGAAGTGGGGAGGCATTCACACTGCGTTATCTTAGTATTTTGTTGAGCAAAGTGTTTGGAACAAATAGGAAGCTATGTGTAAGTACAATCTTGTACGGGGACATTCAGAATCTAGAAATCTGCATAAATTCTATTTAAAGCCCTGTTAGGGTCTCTAATAAATTGCCCTAGATCTTATAAATTTATGTTTTTAAAACAACTATGTTTCAGTCATAAATTGGCCCATGTATCTTTTTTAATCGCACTTTGCATGTGTCTACACATTGCACTATTTGCCATACGGGGCACCATGGCAATGTAGCAATCACGTGAGTCTACACGTAGCAATCATGTGAGCAGCTGCTTTGTCATAGTGGTGCCCTTCCCTGTTTTAGTGGACCACTATGGCAAAGTAGTGGCAAAATCTAACCGTGTGCAATGCGCATGACTCTCAGGATAGGCAGTTACTTCCAAAAAGAAGTACTAAAGCACAGCGCCATAGCAATGCCGCCATATGGTGACGTGTAGATGTGCCCTTTTAATGTTTTCTTAGACTTGATACAGACTGAAAGAGTGAAATAAATATTTCCATGTCCCAAGGTCAAATGTTTTCAGAATCTCTAAAAATAGTTTTACCATTGGACTAAATTATCCATCTGACAGCTAAGCAATACTGTAAAAATTTTTGAACAGTATCAGCTCCAAATCAGTTCTTAATAAATTCAACCTTGTGCTGAGATAAAATAAACAGAAAAATTTATTCCAAATGGGAAGTCAAAATCTTTGACAAAACTTTTGAGTTTTGGATAAAGAAATGGGTCAAAACTTGTTTAATTTTTTTGACCCTGTGCCTGAATTTTCATATAAGCTTCTCCTAAAGTCTGTGGAATTGTTTTCTCTTTCACCAGAGGTAAATTTAGATATGAAATTCAGTGCTTCTACTTCCACGAGTGAAAGTTTTAGGATCAAACCATTCACTTCCCTGTGTTCTGATGCATAAAAGCAAACGTTGCACTGAAGGGTAAATGGAATAAAATTGGTAATTTTTGGCATATCAGCCTGATATGAATCCCAGGAAAAATAATGGAATAGCTGCCATAGGCCACAATTAATAAGAAACTAAAGAGGAGTACTATACTTAGTGTCAACCAACACTGACTTATGGAAAAAGATCTTGTCAAACTAATTTTGTTTTTATTGGATTACAATCATGGTTGATTAATGTAATAGTGTTAATATATGTAGACTTCTGCAAGACTTTTGACAAGAAATTGGAATGATGCAAAGTCATGGCACACAGTAAGTGGATCCATTGAAAACTGGTTAGCTTATAAGTCTCAGAAAGTATTTGAAAATGGTAAATCATCATTGAGCTAGTATGCTTCTAGTAGGGCCCTCCAGGGATCAGTTCTTAGCCCTATACTATTTAATATTCTTACCAATTATTTCAATGTGCAGTCAGTCTCTTTTAAGAGATTAGTAGGGCTTGTAGTCATCACCATCTTCTTCCTATTCAGTGATACGGTTTCTTTAAGGATTCAGGAGCATGCAGAAGGGCCTAGTAAATGGTAGAGACAGACACTGGGATAAGTAGTTCTGGGGGACTAGTAAATATCTGGAGAAGAGTCATGCTACTGTTCTTTTAAAGCCTGGGACTCAGCTGTGTAGTGTAGACTGGAGGAAAGCTCTGTCTCTCAACCAGCCAGGAATAAGCTCTGAAATGGAGAACGATAAATATTCTGTCTCCACCTTCAAAACAGGTAAGAGAGAGGAAGGGTTACTGTCTATTGGGTTATCCTGTTTCAGGTTGGAAGCATCTGGTTCTGGGCTTTGTTAATCCAGACCAGCCTCTGTTTAGGATCAGTGTGTAATTTTTTTTTTCATGGTGAGGGTAAAGAACTGTTGGAGCAGCTTACTAACTCTTTGTTGCTTGAAATCTTTAAATTGAGATTGGATGATTTTCTAAAAGGCAAGCTGCACTTTGACACAAATATTCAGGGAAACTTTATGCCCTGTATCATGCAGAAGGTCAGACTAAATTATACCAATAATTAGGGCCTGGTTTAAATCATGAGCCCAGCTCCTGGCATGGGAGCTTCTTTAATCCTGGAGCTCTCCTCACACTCTCCCCACAACTGCTGATTGGCAGATGGGCCCTGCAACTTGTCGCTCACTCCTGATGATCAGGGGGTGAAATTAAAACCTCTGTTTTTGTCTCCTAACCATCAGGAGTGAGCAGCAGAACCCCTCTGCTAATTGGTGGCAGGGGGCTGCGCATGGGGAACTCCAAAATTAAATGAGCCATCATGCCACAAGGTGGGCCCACAATTTAAACCAGGCCCTACCAAAAATTTCTTCTCGTCTTAATTGATGAATTTCTTCTTTTGTGTACTGGAGATAACAATACTTATTTTCTGTAGAAATTTGGAGATTAACTAGCTAATATTAGCAACAGGTACAGCACTTTGAAGTGCGTAGGCTGCTGGATGTTGTTTTTGTGACTGCAAGCGCTGTCCCATTTTTATCAAAAAAGGTTGTTAAAAAGAAAATCACAGAAATGGGGATATTTCAAACTGTGACAAGATGATTGAGACCTTTGTATGAGTAAGACTCGAATAAACCACAAAATCCTTTGTAATGAGAGCAAAATTTTTTTTTTCAAATAGCTGAATATTGAGCTAAAGGAAAGGTTTCTTCTGTGCATGAATGGGCAAGTTTTATATGTTTAGTATATTTACCTGATGATTGCTTTAGGACAGAGGTTCCCAAACTTTTTCTTATTGTGTACACCTTCTAGATTTACCAGCTGCCCACATACCCCACTAGCATACATTTTATAGTTTAACCCCTTAAGTGCCAATTATTATCATAATGAAAAATAAATCTGCCATTACACAATTTCTCCCATGTGCCCCCCCCCCCGACATCTTGTGTACCCCCAGGGGTATGCATACCACAGTTTGGGAACCCCTGCTTTAGGCAATCTAAATAATGTAGTATAGTAAGAGGAAAATTTCACAATAAACCTTACATGTCAACAACAGGCACCCAATGCAGTTCTTTTTCCTGATCTTTATTTCCCAAAGGTCTTTATTACTTTCATTATCACTGTTTTATCTTGTCTTGCTGCTGCAGTCCACAAGCATCTTGCATGACTGTCCCTATTTGGTTGCACTTATTTTTTCAATCTGAGTCAGAAGGCAGCACAAGTTAAGAAAATCTGCTTGTCCTCCTACCAAGCAGCTTCACATCGAAACTCCCTGGGTACTTGGCTGATATAAGCCTGAAGTAGCAGCAGAAACCAGGCTTGCAACAATCTGGATTTGCCGAGAAAGGAAACCGTATTCCACCAGATCAACAAGAAAAGATCCTCCTTTCCACATGTTGAATCTGAATGGAACACTATCAAGTCAAATTTAGGGTCCAAATTTGCTCTGTAGCAAGATAAAAACTTTTTACAGATGATTTGTAAAAAGGTGTATTAGTGTTGCTATTGTGGTTTGGATTCTAAATTTAATTGGCCATATGTGTGTTAATGTGTTTATCTAAATATTTCTACTTCTGGGCTGCCACAAAATGCAGCAGGCTTAGCCCTGCAATTGCTAGCCAGAATGGAGCCACGTGAGACTCCCTTGAGGGTCCCGTGAGACCATTTAGCCACTATGTGGCCTATATAACTAGCATGTCAGGACCTGTGTACACCATGCTAAACTATACTAAGGTGCAGTGCTGTGAAAATATCCTATGCCATGCCATGCCATTCCTGTTCCCTGCATGCTGAGAAGATACCTAGCCCAGAACTTCTCCAATAAACACTTGTTATATGCCACAGGGCATTTTTCAGCATTCAGCCATAGACAGGGGAGCAGTAACGTGGTGGTGATCCCTATCACAGTTCGGTGCAGTAGAGGTATTTCTAGCCCAGGTAACCAGGGAGTAGGTTAGAGACTGGGGCAGGACTCAATGATCTTCCAAGGTCCCTTCCAGCCCTAATGTCTATGAAATCTATGACTACAAGTACAGAAAGTGAAGGAGATGCCTCAGTCACATAGGAAGAGGAAGGATGTGACCGTAGGCCTCCCAACTCAGAACTGAGGGCCTGCAACATTCAGCTGATTCTGATGGAGGTAAGGGGTAGTAGATCTAACTGTGGCGGAGGGAGGGGGACAAAACTAAATTAACTGGTAAAATGCCATTGCCCAGGCTGAGTGAAAGGAAACACGAAGTCATCAACAGTCCTCAGATACCTGAAGGCCAGTTTCAGAGGGGATGGAGACGGGCTTCTCTCTGTGACTGTATGGGTCAGGACTAGGAGTCACAGCCTCATGCTTCAGCAGGGGAAAGGGAGGCTGGCTGGAAATGAAGGGAAACATTGTGCCTGTGAGGATGGCCGCCCGGGACCGGCGGGGCTGACAAAGCACAGCGTCAAGCTGCCCGGAGCCTTGCAGCCGCCTCCCCGCCACGCCGCGCCGCTGCTGGAAGTTTATGCATTGCGGATTGCGGCGGGGCGGCCCCGCAGCCCTTCCCGCAAGGCGGCGGCGACGGCGGGTCCCAGCGCACCTGCCCGCCCGGGAGAGCGGGAGG
>NW_017728994.1:43729875-43731282 GCF_001723915.1 Gavialis gangeticus | reverse complement strand
CTGGGGCTGAGGCAGGGGGAGACTGCTCCGGTGCTGGGTCCAGGTGCCGGGCGCTGGAAGTCACGGAGCTGCTTCCCCCCTCCCCCCGCCGCCAGACACCTGCGCCCGGCCCGCCCAGCCCGTCTGGGGGCCGCCAGCCTGTTTGTCCGCCTGCTGACACCGACATGTTGCCACTCACGGGTGGTGTTTCCATTTCGACGGCGAGCAGCAATCAGGTCCTAAACAGGCCCCACGTTTTCCCGAAGTGCCGGGGGAGCCAGCGGCCTTGTAGAGTAGGTGGCCGCAGAGGCTCCTGGCGGCCCCAGGTGAACTTGTAGTACCGGGCCCCCCTTCACTAGAGATAATGATGATGATACTCAAAATATTACCATTTTCGGGGCCCCTTTGCAATGATGATACTCAAAATATTACCACTTTCCGGCCCCCCTTGCGTGGCAACCTGGTTCTTCTGTGCCACTAAGGCTCTTTGTTCGGCCTTGTGTTAAAGCTGGAGCTTGACTGTGCCGAGCAAACGTAAGTGCGCACCAGAAGCTACAGCTGTCTGGTAGTGCGTAGCTTTGGCCTTGCCATGTTGCTGCCTGTATCTTCTTTTAAGTCTTTTGCTTGGTTATAGGGCATGGGGTTTGCGTGGTTGCCAGTCCTTTAGATCAGCATTTATCAGCCTGTGGGTCATGACCTTAGAGTGGGCTCCAAGAATATATAAAAGGGCAGTGAACAAACTTAAAAAATGGTTTCTCTTTTAAAGGAGAAAAACATGGGAAACCATGGCTTTTTGCTTGCAGGCTAGGCCAGCCTGCAAGGGGCTGCTTGGGCCCCACACTCAGCCGCACACGCTGGGGGCCTGGGGCTTGGGGATGGGGGCAGTAGGTCTGGACTGAGGGGCACTGGGTCGGGACTGGCCATCGATATTTACAAATGGGTCCTGGTACAAGGAAGTTTGAGAACTGCTGCCTTAGATAATGTCATTTGGACATCTCTTTGGTTTGGTATTTGTTTTGCTGGTTCAAAAAAATGGCAATCTATTAAAGATTTTTTTCCCGTTTATTTTCTGGTCCTGTGCCAGGGTCTCTTGAGTGTATATTGGCAACATCTTATAGAAGCAAGACATTGGCTGCTGTGGTTCCCCTGCTTTATCTATGGCAGGTGAAAGTGTAAGATGGGGCAGGCAATTATTTTGGGCAGAGGGCCGCTTACTGAGTTTCAGCAAGCCATCGAGGACCTCATGACAGGCAGCCCAGGGCAGATTAATGTTAATTTTCTAAATTTTTTAGGGGCCCCGCAGGCCGGATAGAATGGCCTGGTGGGCCGCATCTGGGCCCTGGGCTGCATTTTGCCTGCCCCTGGTGTAAGGTCCATATTGTGTCAGGGTTGGTGGTAGTTTTGTGTAGAGCTTAGATTATGGTTTGT
>NW_017728994.1:43720654-43724875 GCF_001723915.1 Gavialis gangeticus | reverse complement strand
CTACTGGTCTTGAGCTCTCCTGCTGGCAGGCGCTAGGCTCACTACCAGTTTGTATAGGATGTTTTGGATAAAGATGATCCTGGTCCAGGGAGGCAGTTGGACTAGATGATCTCTGGAGGTCCCTTGCAACCCAACTTCTTTGTGATTCTAAAATCTTCCTGATGCTGGAGAGTAGCTCAGCTGGTAAATGTGAGAAAATGAGAGGAGACCACAAAGTTCGGCAAACTCCTGAAGTCTCCAAAAAAAAAAAAAAAAAGGTGCCACTGTATTTTACCTGTTTGGTTCAAAGATTTTTTAAAATGTATTTACTTATTCTTTAATCTGAATGGGTTATGCCAATCTGAGTTCTAACCAGTGATTAGTAGTTTGAGGGGAAATATGTTAAGTTTTTCATCCTGCTTGCACCTGTATGTTCATGGGAGACCCTGCTACACATGCAAATTTAAGTTTGATAGCAACCAACTATAAAGTTAGTACATTTTTTAGGTCTAACTTTAGAGCTGTTTATCATTTGATAAGTACTTTGTACACATAGCTGGTCTCATGGTTAACTGTGGTTAACCTTTTAATTGTGCAATACCTGTAACATGCAAAGGGGGCCAAAGACCCCTCCCCTATCTGTCACTAAGTTTGAATTTAGGTATTTAAAACCTTTGACTTCTTTGGTGCCTAACACTACAAATATTCTCAGGTACTTAGGAATCTACTGGAAAAAGCTTAAAGGTCTGCCTGTCCCAAGTGCCTCAGTCTTGACAGTGCTGAATAGGCAGTTTTAGTTCATGCCTAGTCCCTGTTGGGGTCTGAAAACTGGATACTCCCAATCTGGCAGATGTTCTCAGTGTAGTTCAGTTAAAAAGAACACTTACCTCAAACACTGTAGGGAATTTTTACATGTTTTTCCAGTGTAGCGATGGACACTTTTAATTAGTGAGCTGTGTTAATTAAAAGCGCCCGCGTGTCATGTATCAGTGGCTCAGCACGGAAATGCACTGTGCTACTAATACACATGACACGTGAGGCTTCCAGTGCACGTCAGTTTATTCAAGATTAATCCAGTCAGTTTTATCAAGATTAATAGAGTTTGCTCCAACGTGCTGGATTTCTAGCACGTTGTATCAGACTCCCCACTTGTGTGGCCCTTACAGCCTAGTTCTGTCTGAAGGGTTTAGATAAATGCTCTAAGTGCTAGACTGAAGGGTGTTCTGGGACAAGTCTTCATCAGTCCTTCCTATTGAAGCTATTGCACCTTGTCTTGAATAATTTTAAATATACTTTGGGCGTAACTAAGCTTTTAAATATACTTTGGGCGTAACTAAGCCTAGTGGTTGGGAAAAGGGGAGACCTGGATTCAAGTTCTTCCTTCAGTGAATATTTATTTACATAAGCATTTAGTAGAGAGTTGTGAGCCATGAATCCCAAATGGAAATCCCAAATATAACCCAGAGGTTTTTTTTTTAAAAACGAAAACCTCTTCATCTTTAAAAAGATATCCAGCTGGAAGCTCTGAACTTACTTTACAAGCTCTAAATAAGCTTCCTTGATACAACACCTCTTTCATATCAACTAGAACCAGCCATGAAGACTCTGAAGAGAAATAAGGGCCATAAAAAGACTTTGGCAGTCCAGCACTAAGCGTGCTTGTACACGTGCTGGGAGGCTGCTCCAGCGCGCTGGAATTCCAGTGCATCAGAGCAATTCTGTTAATCGAGTCTGCTGGAGCGTGCTAATTAGTGTGCTCCAGTCAGCCTCTGCATCTTGTGTATCCGTGTCCCTGTGCTTCAAAATGGTGGCAGGGACACTTTTTAACTAAAGCTTGTTCGATAAGATTTAAATAAAATGCCCCACCACCATTTTGAAGCATGGGGGCAATGATACAGGGAACACTCCAGGCACTTTAACTGGAGTGGCTTTCAGAGCTGCTCTAATTTAAGCGCCCCTCCTCCTCACCTCTGGAGCACATGTAAAAATGGCCTAAGTGTCTAAGGGTGCAGAAACATGACATGTTTCAAGTAAAACTAGTTTACTTTGCAGCACAGTAAAACTGGAATGGACACATGGTATAGGGCTTTTTGAAGTTATCCCATGCAAAATGTTTTGTAACTTTACCATGTGGAACATGTGCGTCTGCTCTACTAATTGATTTCATCCCTGGATGGCTGCTTGCTCTGTGAAAAAGGTTTTCCTTTCATCTCTTACTTGGGTGTGGTAATACTGACTACTGCTGGCAGTTAGTTTGAAAGACCTAGTCATTTCTCCACTCCTTACACTGGAGTAAAATTAAGGTAACTGACAGTAGTAATTGTGTTGTGTGTCTGCATCCTCCCTTTTTAAGTGTTTAGCCCCAAATATGGGTTCCACAAGGCTCAGCATGCTGAGTGGGGAGCTGCCTGAGTTAGACCATAGGATATTTGGAAGGCAGGAGTATGTTTGGATGGCCAATCTTTTTTGGGGGCTTGAAAAAATATTTTAGGGATCAGAATAAAGTTATTTGAAAAAAAATGTAGAAAATTCACCAGATTTATTGGATGTCTATTGATAAATTCTTTATTTTCCCTCTCGTCTACCCACCTCTTTTTCCCTCAGTTATATAAGCTGGGTGAATGTTTTCTGAACCAGTTATGGGAGAACTTCAGGAATAACAGTACAATCAGTATTATCCCACCAATTCCACTTGTTTCATGGCTAATATATAATACTCACAATTTCTTTCAAAATTCATTATGAAGCTTGAGATGTGGGGAAGAGAAGTTTGTGTTTTCAATCTAACAAATATTCCAGTTTTTCTATATACTTCAGTGATTTTGACAGTGTTACCAATTGTGTGTGTGTACATGCCTATTATTATTTCCCAAAATGTAATAATGAGCATGCTAAAAGCCTTAGGCTGCTGGTTGAACATTTCAAGGTGATTATGTATTTTGCTATTAACTATGAAGTTACTTTCTCTGTCAGTTGCAGAATGTTGTTGTCATTTCTTTGCTTTTCTGGGATGCAAACAAATCAAATATTTCTTTTTTCTTTGGGTTTAATCCTCAAATCTACATGTTCTGCTTTATTGTAACAGCTGCCCACCCCCCCCACCCCCAGTCAAAAGAAGATGGCAAACAGCAGAATCCCTGTTGCTTGCTACTGAAATAATGAGCAAAGCAAGTGCAGCTTAGCAGAGATGAGCAGCACAGCTTAAGGGGTACAGGGTCTAGCCTGCAGACTGCTAGACTGCTGATTACGCTAAGCAGCAGCACCTGGACCCTGTTTCCAACTAGCCAGGTCAAGTGAATGGAAAGGGGCATAAACATAAGCATAGGACTTGATGGTGGGAGGGGTCTGGCCTAGATCTCCATAGTCAGGGAGCTCTGCAGGGATGAGCAGGGTATGAGGATACAGGTTGTATGTTTTCTTGCTGCTTTGGGCTTGTGTTAACTGAAGGTTTGGGTGGAGGCCATGGGGGTGCCTAGGAGACCCTCAGTGCTTTGAGCCCTGCATGAGTCAAGGACCCAGTGGGCTGAGGTAGTAGAGGAGTAGCTGCAGTGGTCAGGGACCTAATGTAATGAGACAGTGAGGGAGCAGCATTTCAGGGACCCAGGTTACCCCTGCAGTGGTCAAGAGCTCTATGTGCCTAGTGACCTGACACGAAGCCCAGTCCAGATGGTTCAGTGAAGGAATCAGAGTAAGATCCATGAGTTATGGGCATGGTTATGGGGGAAGCTGGAGAATATGAAGTGGTGCCCTAGCAAGAGTGTGCTACAGTGGGTGCCAGTGATACATGCCATGTTTTGGGGCTAGTTTATGGGTGAATGGTGCCTCCTGAGACTGGGGGAGCACAGTTTGTGGGCAGTAGTGGTGGTGGTGGGGTGGCAAGCAGTGACTGCCCACAGAAGCTGGTGGCAGTGTTGGCAGCAGCCAGTCTTGGTGTGGGGAGCATGTGCCTCCCCTGCCAGTTGCCTATGGGCTAGTCCTCAGAGAATGCCTAAAGGGGTAGGTGCCCCAAAAAGCAGCCTTCTCTGGGGCAGGTAAGGGTAAAAGCCTTGGAAGAGTAGGTACCCTTTCCTTAAGGAGACGATCCTCCAAGCCCAAAAGGAGGTAATCCCAACATGGATTAAAGGGGGCAAGAGGGTGCAAAAGTCCCCATGGCTCACCAAAAGCATCCGGGAACATCTCCCAGCTAAAAAGGAGGCATATATTCAATGGAAGGGAGGGGCCATCACCAGGGAGGACTATACC
>NW_017728994.1:43719893-43720643 GCF_001723915.1 Gavialis gangeticus | reverse complement strand
GTATGTGTGTGCTTAGGGTACTTGGGATACCTAGGGTGCTTGGTAACTATGGGAGGGGGAGTGAAAGGTCAGTGATTTCCAGAAGGAGGGGAAGAAGGGACATGGATGGGGGTTAAGATGAGAGAGGGGAAACTAAGAGCGTGAAAGTTGCCAGGACCAGGATTAGATCCAGCATACTGGAAGGGAGCTGGGGTTACTTGAGGTTAATGTGCCCCGGGGTTACTTGGGGTCACCTGGTGCCAGGGTTGAAACAAGGAAAAAAGTTTGGTGGCAAGGAGGCAACAGCCAGGAAACTGAGGGGCAGAAAGCTGGGAGATAGCTGGGAAATCAAGGAGGAGGGTCAAGAGGTCAGTAAGACAAAAACTCGACTTGGGGTTTCAAAATAACAGGTTTTTTAAACAGACAACACACTACACAGCCCCACAAAGGTATTGGTTCCCCTACAGACACACACACACGTACGTACGTACATACATACATAGCAGGAGAGAAAAAGGCTTGATGGAGGGATTGAAGTCAAGGTGTGTAGGGACAGAGTCCAGGTCCTTTGCTTGGGGAAGGAAGGTGGGTGATAGCTACCTATCCTGGGCTGTGAGTTGATCCTTGATGACCAGTCGGGGTCTTCTCCAGCAAGGTGTTGTCCAGAGGGGGGTCACCAGCAGGGCCTCTGGTTGGATAGGTGTTTGGTGTAGTGCTGGTCCAGATGAAGATGGCGTCCCAAGGAGGTCACCCTCTACTACCCCTTTTATA
>NW_017728994.1:43712779-43714893 GCF_001723915.1 Gavialis gangeticus | reverse complement strand
CAAAATCAGCTGTCAATATGCACACACCCCAATACACATACACCGATCACCAATTCACATACGATGATATATATCATACACTACACACCTACACATACGCACAGGTGAGTTCCTAACTTGGGTGATGTGTATGTGTGTGCTTAGGGTACTTGGGATACCTAGGGTGCTTGGTAACTATGGGAGGGGGAGTGAAAGGTCAGTGATTTCCAGAAGGAGGGGAAGAAGGGACATGGATGGGGGTTAAGATGAGAGAGGGGAAACTAAGAGCGTGAAAGTTGCCAGGACCAGGATTAGATCCAGCATACTGGAAGGGAGCTGGGGTTACTTGAGGTTAATGTGCCCCGGGGTTACTTGGGGTCACCTGGTGCCAGGGTTGAAACAAGGAAAAAAGTTTGGTGGCAAGGAGGCAACAGCCAGGAAACTGAGGGGCAGAAAGCTGGGAGATAGCTGGGAAATCAAGGAGGAGGGTCAAGAGGTCAGTAAGACAAAAACTCGACTTGGGGTTTCAAAATAACAGGTTTTTTAAACAGACAACACACTACACAGCCCCACAAAGGTATTGGTTCCCCTACAGACACACACACACGTACGTACGTACATACATACATAGCAGGAGAGAAAAAGGCTTGATGGAGGGATTGAAGTCAAGGTGTGTAGGGACAGAGTCCAGGTCCTTTGCTTGGGGAAGGAAGGTGGGTGATAGCTACCTATCCTGGGCTGTGAGTTGATCCTTGATGACCAGTCGGGGTCTTCTCCAGCAAGGTGTTGTCCAGAGGGGGGTCACCAGCAGGGCCTCTGGTTGGATAGGTGTTTGGTGTAGTGCTGGTCCAGATGAAGATGGCGTCCCAAGGAGGTCACCCTCTACTACCCCTTTTATAAGAGTGGGATACCTGTGTCTCCTATGGGAGGGACATGTCCAGGCAAGGACAGTCCTAGTGTACTGAACATATGTATTCCAGGCAAAGACATGCAGTTCCAGGTGTCTGTGTTGCAGTAGTGGGTTGGCTGATCTTTGTAGGGTCTTTGTCTTTCAAATGCTGGGTCCCTGGTTCCTGGGTGAGTCAATGGAAGGCAATAGTTTGGATGTTGAGCTGATGGTCCAGTTGTTGAGTTGATTATTCAATAGAAGCCTGCTACCATTGTATCTCAAGCACCCTCATTCATCCCCATTCATTCAGGAACCAATTTACATAGGAGGGGTAGGTGTGAGTCACAGTTGCAACATATTGTGTAGGGAAGGGGACACAAGATGGAGGCTTGACATACAAAATGGAAACTTGACATTACTTGACGTTACTTTACAGACGCAGGCCTAAACCATACAATATTAATTTGAAACAATAAAAATCAATGCAAAATGATAGGAATACAATATAAAACAGTAAAATCAATACAAACGTAACAGAACATTATTTACAATATAAGAAGGGGCTTATTATAATAGCATACAAGAACTTAGCTTACCTACTACGACTTGTAATCGCTTATAAGGGGTAGAGAGGGCAGAAAGTCAGAAATGGTTGGGGAAGGGAATGCATTTTAAAATAAAATTAAAGGAAAAAATGGGGGGTTTTGCTACAGTACAGGCAAAAATTAGGACCTCAAGTGGTATGTGCTTCAAAGGGCAGCCTGTTAAGGAGGGAAGGATGAGTGCATGGAGAAGAGAGGAGTCCTGCTCAGGTTAAGTAAAGCATGAGGACAAGCAGCAAAATGAACAGAATGGAGAAAGGTGCCAAAGGCCAAACTCTGGTCTTCTGAAAGGTGCCTCCTAAGTATATTAATTTGGCATAGCTGATGAAAGGTTGAGGCCATACTGGGGAAGTTGGACTAGAACAGAGGTAAGCAAAATATGGCCTGTGGGCTGAATACGGCCTGCCAGGCCATTCTATCCAGCCCTTGGGGCCCCTAAAAAATCTAGAAAATGTATATTTATCTGCTCCTGGCTGCCCGTCAAAGATGACAGAAGGCAAGGGCAGTAGGACTCAGTGAAAGCTGGTAGGACTCACCAACAAATGCTATATTGGAGAAACTCATCTTTGTATCAACAATATTTAGAGCCCCCTTCCATCCCCAGCCCTCTTTCATCCCTGCCTCTCCACCTGCTCTACCAGAAG
>NW_017728994.1:43707532-43707779 GCF_001723915.1 Gavialis gangeticus | reverse complement strand
CCCTCTTTCATCCCTGCCTCTCCACCTGCTCTACCAGAAGTCTCTGCCTGTCGCAGCTTTCACTGCTTCCCTGCATGCTGCTGGCTGCTCCAGCACCATGTGGCCCCCAGCTGTATCACCGGACCACAGAAGCACGGGGCTGAGCAGGCACCCCAGGACGGTGTGTGTGTGTGTGTTCATGGGGTGAATCCCACATGCAGACTTCAACATACACATGTACCCACACCCCTTCTCTCACCCCAGCCAC
>NW_017728994.1:43695489-43702532 GCF_001723915.1 Gavialis gangeticus | reverse complement strand
ACACACTCTCTCTCTCTCTCTCCCTTCTTCATTGTGCACATATGCACTCTGTCCCTCCCTTGTTGTGTTTGTGTGCGCATGCATGCACATGCACATGCATGCAAATAAACACACACACACACCTTCCACTTGCCACCACTTCCTACTCCCACAATATACAAGCATAAGATTTCATTTTAAGCTACTGTGCAATCACCTCTATGTACACTACATAAACGCATGTAAATCAGTACAAAAATGTTTTTTGAAATGAAATGAATAAATGTTGTAGACTTTCGATTTTTAGAATATAATTTGGTATTTTTCTGGTTCTGAGATGGCAAAACCCCTTGCTGAAAGGAGTATATCCGGGGGCAAGGGGAGGCACTTGTGGTGGCAAAGGTCAGGGGTTAGGAGGCAGGACTTCTGGTCACAAGATGGCGGTCAGGAGTGGGGCACCTGTCAAGGGGCGGAGCTACCAATGCAGCCCTCAACAGGATGTCAAAACTCGGTAAGCCGTCCTCCACCTGAAATAATTGCTCACCTCTGGAATAGAAGAGTGGGAGTAGCATGGCCACCTGGAGTACCACAAGTAGGTATTACAGTTGATACCCTGACAAAAAGTTATAAGCCCCAGTGTTAGTGTTGCCGCATCAGAAGCATAGCCGACCTTCAGAACAAGTAATAATGTCCGTTTTGGGAGGACCACCAGACGCCACCTATAACTTCTGTATCTCTCCTGTGATATTTGGTATTGTTTCTTACTCCAGGATGTCTGCTCTCTCTTGCTCTGATAGCAGAAGAACTATATTGTGTATATCTGTGTTTTCTTCTTTCATACCATACTTAAATGTCTAAATATTGTTGATACAAAGATGAGTTTCTCTAATATAGCATTTTCACCTGTTTCACCCTCCTCAGATATATTTGGTACTGCAAGGTTGTGGTACTATAGGTTGTCACTTGCAGAAGAAAGAACACTTGTTTGTTGGTTCTGTGTTTTCTTTTTTGACTTCCTGGAGAAGTGTGTTCACGTAGTGGTAAACATGCTGCATTTTAGGCAACTTATCTGCTTCTACATTTTCTCCCAAGTGTTGCTCTTTTCAGCAGATCTTGGCATTTGAGCACTCTTTTACTCTTTCAGATTCCCCCCCACCTTCCGCCCTTGCTTTCTGACTTCTAGCTTTATCATTGCCGGTTCCTTCCAGTAGTTGTGTCACTTCCTAGCCATATATTGATAAGAATCCCTATACAATTTGTACTATAAATGTCCAGGTGCTTAGTGGTTATGACTGAAAAAGGTGTAGGAAGTCATTTGAGATACAGGAGCTTGCATAGCCTGCCAATGTAGAGAACCTTTGTATTCTGTGTAGAGAGTCTCTGGTTTGGAATGACAGGCAGGTTGCAACCTCTGCTTTGCAGTGGAGGCTGCCCAGAGGTTTCTCTTTAACAGGATGGATACTAGCAGTCAGAAGTGAGTAAGTAGAAGAACTCTGTCTCAGATTCTGCACTTGATGCATCAATCTAATGGTGCTAAGGAAGAGGGAACAGTTCTAAATTGGTGTTACTAATACTGATAATAATGATAATGTTTGGAGTAAAAGGTGATTTCAGTACTTAACGCCACTGGTAGGATCATGTTATCTCTTTCTGGACCCTGTTAGGTGACCTTCACCTTGCAGAATGTGACCCACAGTAGAGAAGCACAAGTTTTGTCTTTCACATTCAGCTAAACATGAATTCAGTTTATTTCCAAGATGGAAACCCATCAGAAGTAGTTCTTCTTCTGATTGAACCCAGTTATTCATTTTTGTTGACAGGAAAACATGTTCTGTGTTTGCAATTCGGATGATCTCCCAGACTGCTTTCAGGACATCAGGGATGCATATTAGTGCAATTATAGTAGTCTTAGGAATACTCAGGAGGAGTGTCTTGCCACTCTGATCACCAGCATTGAAGTAATCAAAAGACTGAGAATAACTGAAAGAAAACTCTTGTATAAATACTTTCAGAAATTATTTTATTTATTACTAAATGGGTCATGATAGCCATCCATTGCAGGCTTATTAAAGTCCTATTTGAATAGATTCTTTCTTTTCTTGTCATGATCTATTTGTCCATTGTCTCGTTTGTCTAGGAATATACTATAAATCAAATGCTCTGACTTTGTGAGTTCCCTTTTTCTCAGTCTGTCTCCATCTTCATACTTAATGTTGCCTTTCACATCTACCTTCCATAGTGTTTGACAGCAGGAAGTTATACCTAAAGGTGGTCCTAGACCTTGTAAATTATATGGCCAAGAAAGGAGGTTCAGGTTTTGTAGCATGCACATTTTCATTTTCCAAACAAACAAAAAATTCTAACTTTAACCATTAAGATGAACTTCCAAATTTGAATGGTAAGATAAGAAAAGCAGTGAGTCTACAGATGGCCCTAATGTTTGATCTCTTCCTTCACATAGTTCATCTTGATGAGGTATTACTTGAAAGCTTAGTAAAACTTGAACTTGGAGCCAGCGGTTTCACCAGGGTGTGCTGATAGTCCTCCTAGTGCTTTGAAAACTCAAGTCCCTAGCTAGATTCCTCTTAGTTCCTTCTCTGCTTGCTCCTCAGTCATACTACCAAATCTGGGATTTTCTCCCCTGCATTAGATTGGCAGAAAGTGAAAGTTTTTGCCTTCCTCTGTAGGTCATGGTCATTTTCCTAAGACGTTTTGTGTATATATTAACCAACCACTCCTCTGTCATTTTAGTGGCAGAGCGTTGGCAGTGCCCTTGTCTCCATTGCTTTTACCTCTGGCATAGGGGAAGACATTCTTGGGGTTTATAGTTTTTTGCCTTCTTGTGTGTGAGGGTTTGAAGGGACAGCTTGGAACTTTTGGGGTAATCTGCAAATTCAGGGGACTGAACTAAGTAGCCTCTTCCAATCCTGTATTTGATTTTACTATAATCCTTTCAGCAACTTGAAACACTTAAGAAATATTTATCTAGCTATAAATTGTTAGCCAATTTTTCTCTTTGCATTAAAGGAGCACATAGATTTTTGGAGATGAAGAATATCTGTTGTGTGATTGTTTTGCAATTGCTGTCATATGACTTTCTTGATTAAAGTATGATGATGTATCCAACTTGAACTTTTACACAAGATGGTGGGTCAATGTGGGGGCAGAGGGAAATGGTTGTTTTGACAAAAGGACTTTTAATTTCACTGTGGATGAGTGTGTGTCACTGGACAAGACAAAAAAGGAATGACAAATATGTTGAGTCTTTGCTTTTCAGGCTGCAAGAAGGAGCAGCTAAGAAAATTGCAGTGGACAGCAATGAAGGAGAGAGCTAATGCTAATCTGTAGTAACTTGAAAGAACATTTCTACTCTAAACTCCTTTTCAGGGTTCATTATGTCTTTTAAACTTTATTCATTTTAAAATAATGTCAGAATAACTAAATTTGTCACTTCATTTCCAGGTTTCATTAAATGAAGCATTTTTCTCAATTGGCCATAATTTTGATTCAATTGTTGAAATGACAGTATAAGGAGTAAGGTTTTTGCCTTGAAAAGTTAACGCTCAGAATCAGCACTCTCTTACTTGACTTTTCAGCTGCCTGAGTTGTTTGAGCATGCTTGTCTTGAAATCTTGTCTTACCCACCATGAGCCCATCTCTCCTGGTCTTTGTTTTATTTCTAATTGTTCCTTCAGTGCCTTTTGAAGGATCTCTGTCACCTCTCACCACTTCCTGCTAATTAACTATATGTGCTGATATGGCTACCAGGCATAGAACATCTAATGGTAATGTTTTCAGTTAATCAGCTTCTTAAAGCACTTGATATTGGAAGGAGATTCCTGGATATTATAATTTACACAGATAAGGGTCACCTGTGTAAATTAGACTGCATAAGGCACTAACAACATCTAAGGGTATGTTTCCCTGGTGCATGCAATCTAATTAGCTTTGCTGTGAAACCAGGCTTAGCCCAGCACACTGCAATGCCAATGTGATGATATTATTTACTAGTCTAGAGCTAGCCTTGGTGCATCTATGCATTAGACCTGGTAGATCTGGTACATGAGCTAGCCCATCCATAGCCAGCCCAAAACTACATTGTACAGTGTAGACATACCTGAATGTCTCAAACAACAGAGTTTCTCTGTTCTTCTTGGAATTCTTCCTTGGGGCTTAATGAAAAGCAGCCTGCCACTACTGTGGTAATGGGGTCCAATGAAGATTTCTTTAAATTACATTATAAATTTACATTTATAAATAAATAGTAAATAACTACTGTAATAGGTTCCTATAAAGGGGGAAGGCCTGAGACAAATCGCAAGTATCAAGGAAGGTGTTGAACTCAAATTTTGACTTTAAAAAGGGTAGAGAAATTCTTCCCCTCGAGCATATATTGCACATTCTGAGGCTCAGAAAGAAGCCTTCAAGTCAAAACACTAACTAACCATCCCTACATGCCTTTTAAGAAGGCAAGTATTCTTCCCATGTGGAAGATGGGAGTTAAGAATTGATGCGCCTAACTTTATGGCCAGGGACAGACATTACACACAAACTGGTTTAAGTGATCAGAAAGTGGTTTAAACCTGTAAGAGAACAGATGTTCAGTGTACATAAACCAGTTTCAAAATGACTGAAACTGGTTTGAGATAAACCTGGTTGAACATAGTATCAGACTTAACTGATTTGGCTCAAACCGGTTTATGCATTATCTGTTCCAGACCTTTTGCTGGTTTGAGTTAAATCAGAGATCCCCAGCATTCTTGCAAGCTGGGTAGGGCTCTCTGGTCCAGCGCAGCCAAGCTGGCCCTGCCCCTCAGCTCCCCAGCCCGAGCAAGGGCAGGCAGGGGTGGAGGTCTGGTCAGAGAGGGGTTTAATTCCTCCTTCCCTGTGCCACCAGCAGGTACCGGAGCTGGGTCTGCCTAGCACTCCCCACCCTGCTCCTCGCTCCCTGCCCAGAATAGGCCTCTGGCTGTCCCCTCTGCTGGAGGCTGGAGGGAGACAGAATAACCCCATCACTGGCCAGGAGGGGCTTGCCTCTCGCAGTGTGAGCCCCTTCCCAGTGGGGGCTGCACTGTGGAGCTCCGCGGGGGGCTTGCAGGGCTCTAGCCCGCTTGGGACCCTGGCGCTGCCACGTGCAGCCGACTCCAGCTTTGTTGGCTCCGCAGTGCGGCCCCTCACTGGGAAGGGGCTCTCGCTCCCCCACAGTATGACAGGGGCTGCTGCTCTCTAATAAGGGCCCTGCCGCCTCCCACTGCAGCGGCAGGGAGGAGGCATGGCAGGACAGGGATGGGGTTATTCTGTCTCCCTCCGGCCTTCATTGGAGGGGACAGCGGGGGACCTGTTCTGGGCAGGGAGCGAGGGAAGAGTGCTGGACAGACCTGGCTCTGGTCTCTGCTGGTGGCACAGGGGAGGGGGAAATTAAACTTCTCTCTGGCCAGTTCAGCCTGGCCTGGCCGTGCCGTCCCCGCGGCTTCCCTGCAGCCGAGGGCCACTGTAGTGCCCCCTGGCACCTGGGCTGAGCAACTGCAGGCATGTGCCCACATTTCCTCAGTGCAGAGAGCATGTTTGTCCAGTTACACACCAGTTTAGCCCAGGCAGGTTAGACTAACCTGCGAAGGTTGAATCAGTTCAGGCTCCAGCTTCTTGAATGTCTGTCCCTAGCCCATGTGTTAGAGCCAGGAAACTAACTTTCATTTTCTTTAACCCTCATTTCCTTTGACTTAAGTCACTGTGCCTTTACTATTAAGACTATCTTTTTTTTTTAATATGGTTGAGAAGTGTCTCAGTTTTAATAGATCACAAATGTGTTTTCTGATGTTTACATATTGTGAGGTAGTCATGCAGGTTGGCTGTGTTTTAAGAGACTTGCTATACTAAAAGGGATTTAGGCTAAATACTTGAGGATATGGGGTATTGATCTTTGTCTTAGATAGTTTGAGGACTTCCTAGAAATATGTTAGATTATGTATTACATATGACACAACTGGCTACAAGTAATGTCATGAAATACAAAATAATTTATCAATTCATGTCTTGGCAGGAGAATGTGTCCCTTGCTGATATTTTGTCACTGAGGGATAGCTGTCTTACTGAGCAAGATATCTGGGCAATTTGCCTGGAGTGTAGCCATTCTCTGAAGAGTGTCGCCCATTCTGCAATCTTCCAGACACTCTGCATT
The DNA here is from genome assembly GCF_001723915.1 of Gavialis gangeticus. NCBI lineage: Eukaryota > Metazoa > Chordata > Crocodylia > Gavialidae > Gavialis > Gavialis gangeticus. Next base: position 43,696,375 of record NW_017728994.1, on the reverse strand, counting down.
ACTCCTGACACTTTGGCTTTTAACACCAATGGCAATGTATGCTTCATGGAACAACTCAGTGGTAAGTATTTATGCTTCTAGGCAATTTGTTAAAAAGTATGATAACTCATGCTGAGAAGATTAATAAAATGTTATACTCTATTCATCAAACTTTACACAGATTTTAATTGGATTGAAAAGCATATTTTTTTTTTAATGAATAGATGCACGCCACTGCTTGTGATGAAACTACACAAGGCTAGGTTTTAGAATGGTAAAAATGGACCTACATCAATGCTAATGCTGAACAGTTTTCCAGTTCAATTTAATAAGTGCTTTTGTCCATGTGTGTATAGTAATCAAAACATAGAAAAAATGTACTCTGGTGTTTTTTCCCATGTGAATTCATTACCCATGAATTTTAAACATTGTCAGTCATAGATGTATGCAGCCACATGTTTGAGAAAACACAGGCAAAGTATAATCCTTTGCCATTTGTCTAAGCCTTAAAGTAAGTGTACAAAATGAAAAAGAAAGTTGGCATTTAGCATCCTTTGTTGCAGCTGGTCATAGATTTGGCAGTAAAATACATGTGACCTGGTAAAGTTTGTACGTAACAGGGACTGAGCGATGTCAGTCAGCCTTGCCTGTTAAAGTTACCATTTTTCATGAAATTGCTTCTTCTCTAGTCATGAGTGACATGTAGAATATGTGGCTTAAGTCAGTGGTCTCCAAACTTCTTTGATTGTGCACCCCTATCAGTAAAAAATTTTTGAGCACACACCCCAATATATGTATATTTATATAAATATAAATAGAAGTTCTAATATTTTCTTCCTGCACCCCAATGGATTGTCTTGTGCACCCCCTGGGGTGGGCGCACCCCACTTTGGAGACCACTGGCTTA
>NW_017728994.1:43663159-43690489 GCF_001723915.1 Gavialis gangeticus | reverse complement strand
AACCGGTTTGAACCGGTTTAAACTGGTTTTGCCTGGTGTAACAAAAGGACTTTTGATTTCATTGTGGATGAGAGACTGTCACTGGGCAAGACAGAAAAGGAATGGCAAATATCTCTAGTCTTTGCTTTTCAGGCTGCAAGAAGGGACGGCTAAGAAAACTGCAAGTGGAGAGCAGTGAAAGAGAGGTCTAATGCTAGTCTTTAGTAACTTGAAAGATCATTTCTATTCCAAACCCCTTCTCTTTAGGTTTTATTATGTCTCTTAACCTTAATTCATGTTAAAATAATGCCAGGATAACTAAACTTGTCACTTAATTTCCAGATTTTATTGAGTGAAGTCTTTTTATGAATTGGCCTAATTTTGATTTAAATTGTTGAAATGGCAGCTAGAGGAATCAGATTTTTAGATTGTTGAATATTAGTGGTACCACAATTTAAATGAATAAAACATGAGCTTTGAGCAGGCGGTTGGACTAAGTTACCTCCTGAGGTCCCTTCCAACCCTAATTTTCTATGACTCCATGATTAATAAAACAAAAGATGATATATATATAAATATTTGTTGTTTCTATGTATATCTAAATTTGATTAATTTTAAAACATACTAATGAGGTTCAGTTATTTAAATCTGTTTCACTTCCAGATTTTTGCAGCCAGAGGCCGCCTGTGCCACTTGTGGCCAACCTGAAGCACATGCTCCACAAGTGGCACCAACAGCCCCTATGGCATACTGGAAGGGGAAGGCAACAAAACAGCAGATAGGTCAGGAAACAAAGAAGAGTAGAGTTAGGAGCAGAAAGCAGAGGAAGTAGATCAAAGCGACTCCTGGGGATGGTGGGGGGCTAATTTGCAGCACAGAACCAAAAGCTGACCCCCATTGCATCGGCATGATGCTACAGTATTTGGCTTACCTGTGCAGGAGAAATCTCTTTTTTTCTTTTATTTTTCTTAAAGGAAATAATCCTTTTAAATATTTATATCTAGGGGTCTTTGTGTCTATTTTAAGATTTTGTAAGAATTTTTTTAAATCTAATTTGCCTCAACAATGTTTCTTTAAAAGATACTACTTTCCATGTCGAAAGAAATAAGGTTGATAGGTGAAACATTTTGTCGTGCCAAAGATTTGAGATCTTGGCTTTATTTTGGAGCCAAAAAAAGAAAGAGTTCACAAGAGACAGAAATCTAAACTAATGGCTGAAAAGTATTTCAGCTATAAATTTGAACACATGAAGGTACCTCTTTAAATATTGAGGTTTTTTTAATGAAGAAGAAAAGGATATACAATAATGGTGGCACCGTGCCGCTCCACCTTCCCCCTGGACTCTGAGCTGGGACACTTGACCAACTGTCTGGGATCAGCCAACAAAATTCGGAACTGTCTCGGCTAAACCAGGATGTATGGTCACCCTATTTATAAATGACTTGCAAGTAATTCACATAGTTGTAGTATGTCTTTCCTTTCTAATGGTGTGACAGTATGGGTTCCAACTAACAGGAAAAAGAAGGCAAAACTGAGTAGCAGCACATGCAAAAATACAATAGTTGTCCGTTGGAGAGCTTTTTGATCTAATACAAATAATAATGCAGCAGATTTTCCAAATATAAAGTATTACCCAACTGTAATCTTTAACTCTTCTAAATGGGTTCAGAAGGAGAAAGAGAAGCAAAGAGAGAACCCATGGTCTGCAGGGCAGGATGCTACAATAGAATAACATTACTGTCTCCACATCGTAGGAAGGGAATTGTTGCGTACTGGACAGCAGATATAGGAAAGTGGTTCTTGCAGAAAGCTACTGTATTTCATAAGCCAATTAAAAGTATTCTGTGACCAAAGGTAGCATCTGTCTCTGCAGTCAGAACCAGCTAGCAGTGAAACATTTGTAAATATATATTATATATTTGTAAATATATTGGTAGCTATAGTATTCAGTGTCCAGTTCTCTCTACCTAAGACAAGATGAGTTTACTATCTGCCTTCACAACAGTGTCTTTGTGGCTTTGTTACTAAAATGCAAGATTCAGGTAGGCTACTGAATTCCTAAGCTATATATAGATAGCCTAACACCTATAGTCAAGAATGCTTTTATTTTTGTTGAGAAAAGAGCTTAGTTATTTTTCTTGAATGCAAAATTTATGTCCATTTATCTATGCTGTTGTTACTTCCACAATTTTTAGTCTGTTCAGAGAGATACTTGGAGATGATCCAAAAGCTTATTGTAACTCGTACCTTTTCAGATGTTTCTCACAGAGTTGATAGGATGTCAGCAGTCCATGATTCCCACTGACATCACAGTGAAAACACTAACTATCAAGTTTTGAGGGGCAAGGATTTCCTAGTTGGTCCAATAAAAGTTATCACCGTATGTAGCTGGGATAGAGCTAGACAAGCTTTTGAATCCAAGATATTCTTTGTCAAGTTTTGATACATTTGATACATTCCAAAGCGGTGGTTGAATTCCTTCTCAACTTGATCCTGTACTTGGATCGAGCTATTGCTAAGATTTAAATAACTGGGGACAGAATTTTCAGTCAAGTTCTTGAACTCTTTTCTGACCCTGTTGGCTGCAACTAAAATATAGCACACACCCATCTATTAACAAATGCATTTGCCTGCAATGATAGGTTGGAGGAATTGGAAATCTTTTTAAGGTGAGGATTTACTATTTTTAATTTGGCTCTGAATTGCATTTTTCAATTGACATTGGGTCATATGTTAAACATTAACATGTAGAATCAACTCTAGGTTTATAAAATACACTTAATATGCATTTTATCTTGTTTAAAATAAATTATACTGGCTTGGGAGCCAAAAACCCTCATGGAAACTGGGGCAACCTGACCATAGGTCATATTCTAGTTTGGGGTTTAAACCACGTACTGAAAGAACTCGGTGAACTAGAATTTTGAGATCATCCCGAAACTTCATCTTGTAGATTTGCACCTCCACAACCAATTTGGTGTTAGGATGTCGGCTGACACTTTGAGCAGTGCAAATAAGCCGAAGTCAACGTGCGTGAGGGCTTACAATGAGTAGTGGCTGATCAACTGTAGGTGTGAATGTGTCCTCTGAAAGGCATGTAGTAAAAAAAAAACAACCATAGCAAATCTGCAGGTACCGTTGTCGGAAAGAACTCTGAAAAACAATCTGCATTAATGAGACATTCGAGGCCAAAGGAGGGCACAAGAAAATACCAGCTCCAGTGCCCAGCAAGGTTGTTCTAGAAAGGTGTCCCTAGTGAGTGTAGGGACTTGACATAGAATTTTTCTTCCCTTTTAGATATTTTACACAGGTTGATTGACCGGAGTGCAACTTTATAAATAATCAAAAAAAAAGTTAGAAACAAAAGAGCTTTCCCTCTGCTTTTAGCAAGAGGGGTAGCTCTGTTGTTCCCTCAGGACACCTCCCCCGTTGTTCCTCCCTCCAATTCAAATGTTAATCACTAATGAAAAAAGGGGTAATAGAGTAGTTGGTTCCAAAAATGGGTAAAACAAACCAGTCCAGGTTTTTGCTGATGAGCATTATCTGCTTTCTGTTGTGTTGGCAGACCAGGCAGAATGACAAAACTGTAGGCAAAATGACACTCAAACAAGTTCTCGATCTCCCAAGTTGAACTTTGGTGAATGAGCCTGAAGTGATGGTGAAGTCAGCTGTCTTTGCCTCCTGAGGAGTCAGCCTTCCTCTCTTAGGGGTTTTACCCATGATGGTGGTGGTGGAGTGATATATTCCTTATGGTGCTTGAACCTTCGCCTCTGTACATCGTTGTCTTAGTGGTGCAGAGGAGTGCAAACAAACAGGCTTGTCAATTTTATACAGACTTCATTCCGCAACATAAGATTACTAAGAAGTACAACAGAAGTATAACTGTCCATTTCTTAATCTGATGCATCTCTCCCTCTTGTTTTTTTAAGATGATCCAGAAGGTGCTTTTGTACCACCTGAATTTGATATCACTGGTAACACCTTTGAGGCAAGTAATAAACTTCAAATGAAGACAAATCTTAATTTTGGTATCTGCAGTACTGAACGCTAGTTTTTCTTGATCCTTGATGTTAATGTTTATTTTTGGTATTTAGGAGTTGATGAGATCTCTATTATTTTGGAGATATAGGCTGTACATACATTGAATGTAAATTTCAAAGGAACACAAAGTTTTCATATGTAAACCATTCTTTACTAGCTGTTAAAATACAAAAATGTCTTTTGGCTAAATATTATAGTGGTCTGCCTTAAACCACGGCTGGTCTGTATTACATTTTATATCCTTCATTGGCTAAACTTGTTTGTTCAGGGAATAGCTATGAATTTATGATTAAATATAAAATTTGTTTGCAATCCTCATCAATAAGATAATTCATAGTGGGATAATCAACAATTTTATCTTTGGCTTAATGAAGAAACAGATGGATTTCTATTGCACCACAATCCTCAGATGCTCTACATTGTTAAATTAGGATTAGATTGTTTACACTAATTCATTAACCTCCCCAATCAGCCATCCCATTGCTAAAGCACATTTTCCCCCAACTGATTTCTATAGAAGAAACTCCTAGATACACTATTTATTGTAGCTTTTTTAAATTTATGGTTTGTATTTTTAGATTATAACTAAAATGGTTAAATTAGAAACGTATTCTGTTGACAGTCGGGGTGTAAGGGAATCTCTGTTTCTGCATAATCTAATACAAATTGCTTTATTAATTTTGACAGTTATCTTCTGTATAATCAGTCTTATAATTAAATCTCATGCTCAGCACTTTTTTAATGTTTCTTAGTGAACCTTGGCAATGGAATGCGACAAAAAAAGATGGAAAAATACAAATATTGTAGATGATGGCAGAGTACTGTTATGGATCAGTAAAAGCAAAGTCCAAAATCCTGTAATTTCATTCTAGCTTTTTGAGGTCTTCACCATTTTTTCCCTCTTATGCAGAAACATATTTTCTCCTTCGGTCCAAACTCCTTCAGTTATTCCTTTAGTAGCAGTGGTCTTAGCTGCCATCTGTAAGCTTCTGGCTGGCCAGTGTTCTGAAAGCTTAAAGGTTTGGAATTAATTGGCTTAATTTTAGAACATGTTGCTTTTTTTTCTGTAACATCCATATCTGCTCCCTGACCATTCATATTGCTTGCTACCTTCTAAATGTTGAGATCTCCTTCTTAAGAAGGTAGAAGAGGTAGAGGGAGTTCATGAAAAAATCAGACTCCATATGATTGTATCCTCTCTTCTGGGCAATTTTTGCAAGGCCTTGGCTTGAGGGAATATGTAATTTTTTTTTTTAATAGGTCCAGCAGCCTTTTACAGGTCCTGGGCTGGGACAATCCATATCCAATCTGGGTGGCTTTGGCCACATATCAACATCAGGGGCTGGTGGTGGGAAGGGTTTTCCTTGTTCTTCTACTACAGCCAGTCGCCTGGGAGCTGTGGCTATGCCTTGCTGCTCCACTTGGCCCCCCTGCTCCCTGGCTGCAGTTTAAGTCCAGCTTCAGGCTGGAGGGGAGCTGTGCCAGGGCCAGGGAGTTGGAAGCTGCTTCCACACTGCTGCCATGTCTCCCTGCCCTCCCCCTCTGCTCTCCTGAACTACCCAGCCTAGCCCTGGTGCAGTTCACCTCCAGTTGGAAGCTAAGCTCACACTACAACTAAGGGGCAGAGGAAGGACGAGGAGGAAAGGGAAAAGTGGCAGTGATGCGGAAACATCTTCTGGGTCCCTGGCTCCCATGTAGTTCCTTACTGCTCAGCCTCAACATGGGTATGGGCACAGGCAAAGCCCTGTGGCTTCTTGGGCCATATATTGTCAACCACAGCTCTCTACAATGGTAATGAGTTTCCCTATTTGTTTGGGGGTTTTGTTCCTTCTGTGAGATGAGAATGTGTGCAGCTACTTGTTCCTTGGACATGGCCTTTTTGTTTGCTTTTTAGTGCAATGGCATATGCACGATTACTTATTAACATACATGTTCAAGGCACTCTGCTGACAGTAGCAACAAAAGATAATGTTTTTCCATGTCCTGTTTCATTATAAAATGAGCCTTTAATATTGTAACTCCTAACTATTTTGATGGTAATCCACCCTGTCAACTACTTTCTGTCAAAGGACAATTGGAATCTTTGGCTAGTCTATATGTAATGTATATCTGTCATCACTTACAGTTAGTGTGACAATTTGCAGTTTCTAGTATATGGGTCAAAATTAATTTAAAATCATTACTGGATTTAAGGGGAAAAAAGGCTCTTTACAAATCCTTCAAATACAGGCTACCATTCTTTCAATAAGTAGTAGGCTGTTTCCTTCTTTGTGAATTGCTGGCCCTGAACTTTAATGGAATTGTGACTCCAGTCTAATTAGCAACTAAACTTAGCTGGCACTCACCAGTGTCCCAGAGTAACAGACACAGGCAACACATTGGAATGCATTGCTATTCCAGTGTCTGAAAAGGCGCCTTTATAGACTTAGGTTTTGAGTGAGCATTATGGATAGTAAGAGAAAGTTTGGTTTACTGGATCAAGCACAGGACTGAGTAATGGGTATTCTGAGTTTCATGTGCATTCTTGGGAAAGTCAGTAAATCATCTTTTTTCCCAGCTGTAAAATGGCAATGTTTAATTGGCGATGCTAATTTCAGAGCAATTAAAAAATTTCAAAGAGTAAAATTGAACACTAAAAAGTTAAGTTTAAGGTACTACTGAGATGCCATTGGCAGAGTTGTTATAGATCACCAGATATTAAGGTGAAGGTGGCCATGGAAGGAACTTCCAGTACTGTCAGTGGAAAAAGTCATCACTTAGAAAGGCTGAGTGACTTTTCAAAATTTCTTTTAACCAACCTGATGACCTAGTGCTAGCACAATGTAAGGGTCATAATCAAACAGCTGGGGAGTGATGTGCAGTCAGCATGCCTGCCTACTTTTGGAAGGGAGGGATCCCAAGTCTGGGGTGTGAGTGAGAAGCTTCAGTGGCTGCTCCATTTCCTGCCTAAACTGGTCCAATACTTGGATGCAGTTGCCTGATTAGGCACTGCTCCGGCCCTTTTTTACTAGTGTAGGATTGTGGCAGTGCAAGGAAAAGGAAGAATGCTGATTGGATTATTTAGTTTCCTGCAGGACAGCATTTAATGTAGTAAACATGAGGAGGAATCTAGAAGGACTTTATTTTTAATTGGACACTTTTAAGGTTTTAGATCTACTTCCATATAGACAGTTGTTAATAGCACAGCATAGAGGGAAGTAGCAGCAAAAAGAGAAAGAAGAAAGAGTAAGGTATCAAAGACCTATTTATTATTGTTGTTGTTATTATTTCAAAGGCAGATACCTATGAGAAGTTGTCATCAGTCTAAGCCTGAATGTTTCTTAAGCTGATGCTGTTCATGAAACTGAGCATGTTGACTTCTGGTCTGTAGCTGTTGTATTTCTATCGGAGTGTTCCGTAGATGCTACCTTAGGCCACCCATTGTGTTGGAAAACAGTCTCTATTTTGTTTTTGTTTTTTACCTTCCACTGTGTCTTATGCTAAAATCAGTTAGCAATGACTATGTAGATCCAAAGCCCTAACCCCAAATTGTCTAATAAATATTTTATAGGGATCCTGCTCTGGTTCCAGTAGAGGGTGGCATGGAGTATTTTTAGAAAATAAAGTATTAGAGGCTGAGAAGCAGATTCATTTTAAGGTACTTGTGAATTAACAGGTGTTGAGCTTTTTCAGTATTCACCTCTTAGATATCTGAAAACTGTCATCCTTACTCAGTACGGTAACAAACAATTTAGATTCATTATTAACTGATTTTTGAGAGAGAATCCTCTTCATCAAAATAGCAAAAGCTTTACTAATTTTCTTTCTTTTTTTTTCTCAGTGGTTCCTTAGCTGTCCATACTCCTTTTTCTGGCCTTGCATTAAAATGTGCTAAATTGGTGAATTTTGACTAGTAAGAAAGATGCAATAGAATGTTACTGAGTTCTTTAATAGACTAATTTTAAGCACTAACAGTACAATAGGGGTTTGCTTCGGGTTATGTGCGGGTCATCTGAATCCAGCTTCAAATGGCTATTTGTCCACATCACAAAACTACCATTCAGTCTGGCACAGTGATTTATTGATGTATGGCCTCACATTTCTAACATTTGATCTTGCATATAGATGCAAAGGTTACAGATGTATGCCATGTGTGAACATAGTTTATAAGCTTTTAATAGCACAGCTGTTCAGTTTCACATGTTGTAATGAATGGGTTTAATAGAGGTGCATCAGTATATCAGATTGACTTAAAGGAAAATTAATGTTATCAGCTATTGGATTTTTTTTGGCTGGTGTAGCTGATGATGTTAACTGATAAATATAATATGCCTTCTGGTGGGGGCCCCCAGACACTGCATGCATGTGTGCAGCCGCATGCATACATGTGGCCAGGAGTGTAGCCAGCTATCACGGAGAGCAATGCCATGCAGGTAAGTCTGTGGAGGGGAAGGGGCATGGGGGAGGGAAGAGACATGGGGGGGGCAGATTGAAGCCCCCATGGTGAGGGGAGGGAGTGGGGCTGGGGGCGCTGCCCAGTCAGAGCAGTGAATGGAGCCAGGGCGGGCAGTTGGATGGAGCTGTGGGTATATCACCCAGAGGACCAAGGGGAGGGGCTGCTGCATCCCTCGCCCCAGGGGAGGCGTGGTGGGGCATGTGCTCCTCCAAATTTGTATGCAGGGTGGTTGCGGGCTTCTTGCTGCAGGTTTGCGTCTCTCTGCCCTACTGCCTTTTCCTGGGGAGCCCTGCACTGGCCATACACCCCTTGCTTACCTGGCAGCAGTGAGGGTGGCAAGTTGTGTCTCCTGCTGCCATGCAGGCAGAGGATGTGCAGTCAGCATGGGGTCCCTGGGGCAAAGGCAGCAGGGCAGAGAGCCCTGAGCCTGCAGCAAGCATTCCACATCTGCCTTTGCCCCACTTGGCTCCAGTTAAAAGTTATCCCCACACTTAAAAATGGTGGCAGCAGTGCTTGAACTAAAGCTCATTCGCCAAGCTTTAGTTCAAGTGACTGCAGCCATTTTTAAGTGCCAGGATGCTGATCCCCTGAATGAGCCTCCCATGGCTCTGTCCTGCTCCCTGTCCCGGCCCCAAGTCCCATTCCCTGCCTGAGCTGGGTAGTGCCCCCAGCACCTGCTTCACTCCTTCCTTCACCGTGTGGGCCTTGAGCTGCCCCCCATACTCCTTCCCTCCCACACACCCCTTGCTCTCCACACTGCCCAGCTGCATTCCTGTAAACTGGGTATCAGATCAGTATCAGCTGATATGCCCGGTAAATAATCGGGTATTGGTATAAGCCAAGAAAATCTTTAGTGGTGCATCACTAGGATTTAATGTAAATTTGTGAACTTTTCAGGGCTCACCTAAAGCAGACTGCTTCTGACTGTAGAGCTGGTGGCACATAGTGGGGCTAGTTGTGGCAGGGTAGTTCCTATAAAATACCACAATGTTGCAGAATAACCTCCAGAATAAATTGAGTATAGGGCACCTCAGCCTTAGCCCTCACTGCCTTGTGGGTACTCTTTGATTAGAGGAAGTCTAAGGACATCACCCTGACATAAATGTACCCTCACCGAGGCATTAGGCAGTCAGCAGCTCTAATCAGAAGTTCCAACCATCAAGGCACTGAATGTCTGGACCTGATCTGGCCTTTGGATTCTATCTAGATGGTCTAAAGGTGGGGGACGGTAGGTCTAGAGCAGCCTCTACTCCTCCATACTCTTGCCTAGGTATATGCTCTGCAGGTCTCGGTGTGGTGGTCACATAGACTTCTCGTGCATATGCCATAGTTCAGAGGATCAACAGTTGCCAAGACAACCATTCGTGGTCAGGCTGTATCATCTTTCCTCTGTTAAGATGAGAAAACAGAGTAGTAGTTATAATTTTCCTTTTCTGTACTTTGTAAAGATAGAAAACATTTTGAGAATAAAACAATCATAGGCTTTTGGGGATGTGGTAATAGCAAGTTTGGGCAGAACGAGGGCAAATGAAGCTAACTTCATAGGTTCAGGTTTTTGTTTGTCCCCCTCTCCACCATTCCAGTATCTGCCTTTGTTCTCTCATACAAGGCAAGAACTGAGTGTGCTGATTTGGTAGCTGGGAGAAAGCCAAGGAAATAGCAGTGTTCCTTTAGAAAATGAAGATGGACACTATAAACAGTGTAAAGTCTTATCTGCACATGCAAGCTGCATCAGTTTAAAAAGAAAATGTTAGTTAAAAGATTTAATTGAACTTATGCAAACTTCTGTAAGAGAGAGTATACTGACTTTACAAGCCATTTTAATTATGCTTGTGTAGTAGCTTAACTTACAAGTTAAACTTCATAATTTTGTCTAAAAGAGAACAGTTAAGAAGTTGATTAGTGTCAATAATCAACGAAGTATACGAAGTTCAACTGAGGAGTAGAAGTGACCTTTAACATATTGCTAAATTAACATACTGGGATGTATGCAACTGGTAACTTTTTCAGTGCAAAAAAGTCTAACCCTCTTGGTCTAAGGAACTGGAACATAAAAGATGTTCAAGATATAGATCAGCAGCTCGATCTAGAACAGTGGTCTCCAGCCTTTTTAAGTAGGAGATCACCTTTGGCATTTAAAAGCATCCCAAGATTTACCTTGCACTGCTGCCACTCCCAACCCTCCTTTGCCCAGCAGGTGAGTCAGTGGGGAGGGAAGAGGGGGGGAAATCAAAGCAGAGGGAAAAAAAATTATGCACCTCCCCAGCAGGTAAGTCCCACCTGGCTGGGGCCCCACTCAACTTACCCCTGCTCCTGCCTTTGTGGCACTGTCTATTACTGCGAGGGCCTCAATCTAGCCCCTGCCCCTTCCCTCCCCCATTGACTGACCTGCTGGGCTGGGGCGCATGCATGCATGCGGGCACTCAGCTGTGCACTCCAGCCTTGGATCGACTCTAAGAGGCTCCAAGATCTACTGCAAGACGCTCCAAGATCTATCAGTGGATCAAGATCCATTGGTTGGTGACCACCGATCTGGAACCTGTGAAGAGGCTGACAAGCTCAGGTCCCAACTATAGTTGCCTCTGTAAATATGTAGTTCCATCTCCTCTTCCCTACCTTAACTACCAAAAAGTAACTGCCTTCTTCTTGTCCTCTTTAAAGCTGCTTTTTTGGCTGCTACCATTCTGTTCCTCAGCTGTGATGGGGGGGGGGAGGGAAGAGAAGTGAATTTATTCATTCTTTCAGAACTTTCTGGTTGACAAGATGAAGCAAGGAAAATTGTGATACTGCATTTTTCCTATAGTTTCTCTATTTGGGATTTTCTTCAGTGCCAACACCTAATGCTGCCTCCTGCTGAGACCCCTCGCTTCATGCAGCAGTAGCAACATGAAATTTTTCAGAATCCTCAGCAGCTGACTGCTGTCCAGAGCACTTTGAACAGAGCAGCAAAGCCAATTCTAGTCTTGTTAAAATATTTGCTTGGCAAAATTTGTGAGCACCAACAGAAGGTACTGTATCTGGCTGTCTATAGGCAACACTTTTGCTTTGTTGTATTTAGGGTTGTCTCTGATTCTTATAGCAACAAAAATTACTGTGCAGATTTTGTTTCAGTTAGTTGTATCTACTGCTGATTCTGTTCTTGCTCATGTGGAGAGACCTACATAACTTGCAGTAAGAGAAAGCAATTTCTGCAGCTTAGCCATATCCTGAAGAGCTGATGTTTGCGGTCATTTTGTGGCACCGCTGCTTCTTAGTGCTGATTGAAAGAGGGGCCCTGCCCCTTGGTGCTTATTAGCAGAGAGACCCTAAAGGGGAGGAGGGACAAAGGGGTGGCCATCATCTTGACTACTGACTGCCCTTGTGTGGCCCTGCCTCTGATTGCTGATTGTGGAGAGGCTTGAGGGAGCAGCTGCCATCTTGGCTGTTGCCTTTTGTGCTGTTGCCTTTTGTGCTGCCCCACCAGCTGGTGCCTTCCCCTCTTGGGTGGGCTGCAAGGCCAGGTCACAGTGGCACTGGGGAGCCAGCATTTTATTTTTAATTTTTTTTGGTTGATTTCCTGTAAAATTGCTGGTTGGTGTTCTCTGCTTGGTGTCCCTCCTTTGAACCCTTGTTACCAGCGTATGACCTACACTCCTGCCCCTGGTTTCTTCTGTATTGCCCCAATAATGAATTATTATGTATCTAGTAGCCTCCCTAATTGAGGGAGGCTGATAGTTTTCTTTGTGGCCTACATCCAATGGCCCCCTTTTATGTAACAAATAGGCCTGTGTCTGATAGCAGCAGGCGTAGATGCTCTAGAGGAAAAGAATTGAACCAAGTATATCTAGAGCATGGGTTGGATTGGGCCCATGGTAGACTCCATTTCCCAGCAGCACCCGCCCATGTTGCTGTGGCTGGTTTCCATTGAGACCCTAGCAGCAGTGGGGCCGTGACAGCATGGGACTAGGGTTTCCATGGAGACTGGCCTCAGCAGCACTGGCAGAGTGCACGGTTGGGCGGGGAGCTCCTTCGGGGCTGGGATCTTGCGGTGGTGACAGCGTGGTCCAGAGCTGGGGTAGAGTCACGATCCACTGCCTGCATGCCTTGCTTGGCCCCAGAGCAGCTCCCTGCCTAGCCGTGTGCACTGCCAGCATTGCCTGGGCTGGTCTCCATGGAAGGCCTGGCCTCACAGCCACCATTTTGAAGCATGTCATGGCTTGGCTGCTGGAAAATGGAGTCCAGCCATTTTGCCCACTCCCTATCTTAAATTATCTGTCCCCTATCCGTTACCTTCCCTAGCATCCACCGTCATTGGAGATGTTTCCTCTGGCATCTCTAAATGGAATGTTATTGCATGTGCCCAAATGTGGTACTTGGCTGTTCAGAGATCAGTGTTCGAAGAGTATTCTGCTCAACTTTATGAAGAGTTTGTATCAACTTTATGAAGAGTTTGTATCTTTTCTTCTGCACAGAAATTTTCACTAAAGACAAAATGACCCACGCTGAGGTTCTATAATTTCTTTCGACCACCTGTCTGATCTATTGTAAAAGCTGCACAGAAGTAGTTTTGCATTTGGTATGGGCTACTGGGTTATGGGGTATTAGCTCCCTCCATCCTGGGCTATCTACTGAGTGAAGGATACTCAGCCTTACAGGCTCTCTGAGGTCTTTTTAACCTTGTGGTTTTCATTTCATATGTGAGGGTAACACCACAGAACTTCAGTCAGTAGATGACTTGGGAAATATGGAAAACATAATTCATTCTTTTAAAATCAGAACAAATATCAGCAGTTGTCCAGGAGACAGCACGCTGGACGCTGTAGGTAGCAATAGAGTACAGAAAATAAAGTTGCAATTTTTGCTGCTGGGATTTGGTTACTTGGGATCTCTTAAATATGCAAATCTTAAATATTTATGTTCCTAAAAAGAAGGAGGATTTTTACTCAGTGTATCTGAAAATATTTTAAAACTAATTTAGGGGCTTGGTTAGCTGTGAGCTTTAAAAGTAGTATTCTATTTTATGTAGGTTCAGCCAAGAAATGCATCTGTATTAATTGCTCCTCTTATTTTTGGTGATGTGATTAACTATACAAAACAACTCCATGTTTTACTAAATGAAGCTTAAACTAGGCAACATGTCAGGATAGATAAATTTAACCTTTTTCCTGCTTTAGGGTTGTGTCTGCATTGCATGCATTTAGGGTGGGTGGGTGGTGCTTTTTATTGACTATTTCAAACAATGATAAATGAGTTCTCAAGGTTCTTTTGGAAATAATATATCATTGCACAGCTGGTAGGTATATGCCTAGTTTGCTGGAGCTGGAGAACTCTCTGACCTGATGTACCTCTTTCGTATCCTCATGCTTCCAGGCAAGAGCATAAAGGATGGAGCCTCCCCCTTTTCCACTCCCCGAATCATCCTCATTCTTAGTGCCTGTGGCTAGTCAGAATATCCTACTTCTCTAAGCCTCTGATTTTATCTCTAAAGGGAGTAATTAACAGTACTTAGCAAGCTTCTTCCAAGTTATAACATTTTCTTTTTGATACCACAGTCAGAATATTTGCCCATAAATCACCAGCCTTTTAAACACTTTCTATTTTGTGATGCCTTTGAATGATGGGCCCTCAAGATGTCTCTTTCATCTTGCTTTGAATCACATCCCTAATTGATGTGACAGCTGCTTGTCTGTCTCATAAAGGACTTAATGTTTCAGAAATTCTTGTGTGAGGGCTGTTCCCTTGTAGCAGTATTATTTACCAGGAGACTGATACAAGTTTCCTTGTTCAAAGACCATGAGGAAAAATTGGTACTCCTGGCTGCTTCTGCCAAAATGATTAATTTACCTAGCAGGTCACCACAGGTGGCTAAGCCTTAAAGACAGGTGCCTTAGAAAATATAGATTGCTTTCTTTTCATCCATGTCTTAGGCATCATAAACCTCTCATCTTAAAAATACCTAAAAATTGAGAAAGTACCAATCAGTGCTCAGTAAATCCTATGTCAGGCATCTTGATGCAAGAGGCTGGGGATCGAACATTAGGTCCCAGCCTTACACCTTTACTGAATTCCACCTTTGTACCTATATCTTCTCATCTTTCAGTTATGTTGTCTGAATCTGTTGGATTCTGTCCAACTTCCACTTCTCTGGTACCGACAGCTTAACCATTACTAGGAATTTATGTAGTTTTTCAGAGTTCTCCATTACTTTGGACTGAACTCACTGTTCTCAACTCATTCTTCAGTAGTACTTGGTGAAACTAGGTTTATTGTCATTGTCTTTTATAAAAAATGTTGATTATCCATCTCCTGTGATAGCACACTACTTCAATATCTCAAATCCCTTTATTAAGGGGCTCTTGTTTCATAGTTTCTAGGGTTGGAAGGGACCTGAATAGATCATCAAGTCCAACCCCATGCGCAGAGCAGAAATGAGTGCTGGTATCATAATACCCCAGCCAGATATCTATCCAACTTCCTCTTGAAGACCCCCAGGGTAGGAGAGAGCACCACCTCCCTTGTGAGCCCATTCCAGAGCCTGGCAGCCCTAACCATAAAGTTATGCCTCCTCATATCAAGCCTGAACCTGCTCTCAGTCAATTTGTGGCTGTTATTCCGTGTTATCCCAGGTGTTGCCTTGGGGAACAAAGCCTCACCTATTTTCCGCCTGGCCTGCTGCCCCCTGACCGTGTGAGTGGCCCTCCTCTGAACCCTGTCAAGGTTAGCCACATTCCTCTTAAAGTGCAGCACTCAGAACTGGATGCAGTACTTCAACTGTGGCCTGACCAGTGCTGATAGAGGGGAAGGATCCCCTCCCTGGACCTGGTTGTGATGCATCTGTAGATGCACGACAAGGTGCAGTTAGCCTTACTGACCACTTCCACGGATTGGCAGCTCATGTCCATCCTGGAGTCGGCAAGGACTCTACTGTGTTGACAGTATGAATACGATGGCTTCAAATAGACATTCAGATTGTTGGCATCATCTATCATGGTCACGAGCCTCATATGATTTCTAGTATCCATGCAACCTTTATGCTCCTTTCATTTTCTGTGATAGTGATAATTCCATCTCATCAGTTAACTTTAAATTTAAATTAGGATCCCCACAGCACTTGTGGATCTCCCACAGGTCAGGAACTCATCGTGAGACTTTTTCCTATCCATTCAGGGTTCAGAAACTGGAAAATATTTATGTATCTCCAAATGATGCTTTGTATCAGAACAAATTTCTGTTCTGGCGACTTAAAGAATCTTGAAGCTTCAGCTGTGCAAGCTGTTACTTATTCTGCATGCCTCTACATTGGGTTGCTTAGCAATCCCACTCAACAAAGTGTTCTTGGATGCTGCCAGGGTCTAGTGGCACATACCAGTGCCTCTAGGACTGCCTGTAAAATATGCTGACACACAGTAGGTGTGGCCCTGTGTACATTTAGAGAAGCCTCTAAAAGGGAACATTTCAAAATGGCAACAGCTATTATGTTATGCATGGTTAAGCCAGGAATCATACAAACATAGTAAAACCATGCCAACATTAACGCTGCTGAAACTGGAGTGGTTTTACTGTACTCATGTCATTCTCAGTTTGCCTGCATGTAAGAATTAAAATGTAATGACTGCTGCCTTCTTGAAATGTTTCCTTTTTAAAATGGCTTTAAGTGTACATCTATCCATATCCAGAATTGGTCAATGGATTTAATCAATTCAGTCTCATCTAGTACTAAGATACCACTGCCTTGTTGGTCACAGGAACAAATGAAAGGTCTCTGCAAAGCCAATAGAAATTAATCCCAAAGCAGCTGAAGTGCTTCCACTGTAGTTCAGGGGTGGGCAGTTATTTTGGCTGGTGACCCACTTAAGGAGTTTTGGTAAGGGTGGGGGTAGAGACAGGGAAGGTGTTGACCTAGCGTCAGTCCCCTATCACAGCAGTTTGCACTGCCTGACACAGAGGAGAGGGGGGTGGCCTGGGGAGATGCCAGTTTATCCTGTCTGCCCCACACCCATGGCAGGGGACACCAGATGGAGCAGACAGGTGGGCAGGGTCTCCATGGAGAGTGGCCTGGGATCCCCAGGGGTGGGGAATGAAATGGGATGGGGCGCATGTGAATGGGGAGCAGCATCTGGGGGCAGGATGAGTGGGTGGAGATAGGACATGGGGTTATAGGGTGCTGGCATCATGGGGCTAGGGCTGGGAGAAAAACCTGATCTATTTCCCACTCATTCCTGTGACAGGTGCCTGCTCCACTTCCACAGAGAACAGATGGGCAGGGAATTGATACCCATCACAGGGAGAAGCAGGGAACAGATTACAACTCTGCCTGGGCCCCCACCCCATGCTGTCACTGCCCTGTTATTTCAGTCCTGATTCCCAGCTCCAGCCCCCACCCACCCATCCCACTCCCAGGCATCACTTCCTGCTGTCCGTGTCCCCATCCCATCATTCCCAGCCAAGTGCACCCTGCTCACAGGGATCCTGGGCAAGTCTCCATAAAGGCCCTGCCCACCTGCTCCATCTACCACCCCTGGCAGTGGGGTGGATGGTCTTGAGGTGCCTAGGCAGCAAGGCCTGGGTCCAGCAGTGGCAAGGCATTCACCTGCTCCCAGGTGACAGCAGGGGCTGCTGGGAAGCTGAGGCCAACTGCTGCCCTGTCCCACCCCACCCCATTGACTACAGCCCCCAACATTCCTGAGAGATGCACATGGGGATAGGGTGGGCTGTGCCAAGGCAGTACCTCCATGCCCAGGGGTAACGGGACCATCCACATGTGCCACAGCCCGTGCTGCCGCTTGCACCTGTGCCAGGTGAGACCGAGGGACCCAACTCAGGCTGAATGGAATCACTTGGTGGGCTGGATGTTGTCTACTTCTGCTGTAGATAACAGACATTTTTATGTGGTAATGCTAGCAAAACTTCACACTGTCATCTGGTGAGCCATGCAGAGCTTTTATAAATTACCGCAAAATTAGAGCAGAATTTAGATCAGTCTTAGTGAAGTCAACTTTATTGTAAAGACATCTCTTTTAGCCACTTTAAATGTAGCTGATACAGCAAAAATAAAAATATTTCTGTATATCTTTCCTTTAGTATTTCTTTACTGGTATTTAAAAGAAACTGCAAATAACAATAGAGGATTTGTATTTGAAAACTGCAGATTTTCATGATAAAAACAGAATGTACTGAAAATCTGAAAACATTTGAATGATGAATGAATTTTTAGATTGGAAATTGTCCTTTGTATGTCTGCACATAATAAATGCAGACCACCAGAGCCTGCCAGGACAAGGCAAGTGTTACCGCAACTGAAGCATTTTACATGAGCTGCTTGGGTCAGCTGTTTACTTGCTAGACCGTTTGCTTGCTAGTCAACAGTAGATTTGATTTCCTGCCCAAAAACAGTCTCTTTGGCCCCTGGCAGATGTTACAATTAAGACAGTTAACTGGTTAATCACTTCATAAACAGTAATCCTGCCACATGTTTAAGGAATTAATGGTGTGACAAAATGGAAAATCAGCCACAAAAATATTCCCCTAAGGAGAGATTTCTGTGGCGGGTTTCAATTATGCCTTAAATTGAAGGTGTGGCTGGGTATCCAGAGCTCCTGTGTGGTCCTGATACAGGGATCCAGAATCAGATTGCATCATAACATTAAATGAACGTGTGCCAGGGGCCTTTATAGCTTTGCTTCTACTTGCCATATCTTTTCCTTTGGACCATCATTTGCTTCGCCATCACTTCAGTTCGTTGGATATTTGAAGCATAAAATTTGAGCAATGAGATGCCTTTCTTCATATCACTTATTTTCCTTTTCATTCCTGTTCAGGGACCACTCTTATAAAAGCACATGAGAAGGAAAAGTAGCCCTTGTAGTTTTCAGTATATAGGTGGAAGTATTATTTTAGCAGGGTGGGGGAGTGAGTAATAGAAGATTAGTGTTTGAAGGGACCTCAGAAGGTCATCTAGTCCAACCCGGTGCTCAAAGCAGGACTATCTGCAAGTATATAATCCCAGCCAAGGCTTTGTCTACCTGGGACTTAAAAACCTCTAAGGATAAAGATTCCACAATCTCTCTGAGTAGCTGGTTCCAGTGCTTTACACCCTCTAGTGACCATTTTTTCCCAAGATCTAAATTAAATTCCTTTTGCTGCAGCTTGAGACCATTGCTCCTTGTTCTGAATGAATTCAAAGTATTCAAGATCCTTCCCAGGTTATCTTTTTAGAATGGAGTAACTTTCAACATTATGAGGTCAAAACTCTGCATTGAAGACAGGTGTAGGAGAGTAGATCTGGCAATAGCCAATCCCTCCTTAATGTGGAGGCTTGGCGTACAGGGTGCATATTTGCACATTGAAGTTTAGCCTACCCACAAGCAGTTCATTGGGTAGACTGATATTATCTACAGTATTAATTTTGAGGTCTTCCCTTTTGGACTTTCATTGGAGCTACAGGTATTCAAGAAGTTCCTATTCATTTTATCTGTAGCTCAGGAAAATGGGTGTCTGTGCTTTTTTCATATTTGGATGGCTGGTTAGTGTAGAGCTGTTTTAAGGCAGCAACTATGAAATGACCAAAATCCAACCCATTTATTTTCAAGTTGAAACTATTTACTAAACAAAACAGATTGCATTATCTCTCATACAGAAAGTAGAGATCACTGAAGTAGCACTTTTGGCTTATCTACCATTCAAAAAGTCTGACCATTGGTCATTGTGACATTGTGCAGATTGATCACCCGCTCTGTAGGACTTAATTATCAATATTTCTAGAGCCAGCTAGCTTCCATATATAATAGCATACCTATGGGGCAGGATATTCCAGGTTTTTGAATCTCTAGCCTAATGGAAGGAATCACAAAGTGGATGAAAATATGATGTTCCTTTTTTTAACCCTACATCCCCATCAAAGATTATAGGAACCTTTTCTTTGGGCTGGGGTACTTGTGTGGAAGATGTAGTATTTCAGGGGTGTGGTCTGTTCTTTGCTGCTGCAGGCAGAAACTCTTTGTTGCTGCAAGCTCCACACTGCCCTGGCAACGTGTCCCCTGCCCTCCTGGCAGTGGTGAGGAGCATAACTCTACCCTGCTACCCCTGCTGCTGGAGGGCAGGCAGGGGACACCTCACCAAGGCAGCATGGGGGTCTCACAATGGCAAGAAGCTTCCCTGCTCTGCCCTGCCATGCCAGGTCCTGCCTGCGGGGCTGTGGGAAGGGAAGCCTGCACCCACAGTGCGGGGCTGGGCTGAAGGGCAGGAAGCCTGCGCCTGCAGTGGGCAGCCTGTCCCTGCCCCATTTATAGATCTGGGGGGCACAGGTCCCCCACCGGCTCCCTAGGAGTGCACACAGTGGTGGGGAGTCGGCTATGCCCTGCCCGCTCCCTACATGGGCCACGCTCAGCTCTGTCCTGGCTGGCAGACATGCATTCCAGTCCCAGGCCTCAAGCCCCACACAATGCCTGGCTGGGCAGCACCTCCAGCCCCAGCCCTACCCAACTTGCTCCCTCCCTTCCCTCCCTGTGGTGCCTCAATTCCCCCTCCCCCACCCCACCAGACTTACCTGCAGGAGCTGCTCTTCAGGCTGCTTGATAGCCATGTGCATATACATGCATGTGGTGCCCCCTGCTTGACTGCCCTTATTCTGTTCCCCCCCCCCACCCCAGCCCCTTGCAGGCTGGAACTCTGCCAGCCTGCAGAGAGCTCTTTGCAAAAGTGGAAAATCCAAGTGTTTTCCTGTTAAAATGAGAAATCCACATTTTTTTCTCCTTTTTTTCTGTGGGAAACAGAAAATTTGGATCCCTGGTTATAAGTATGAGAATGCCAAGAGTTTAGGCTTCACTTGAGTATGCATGGTTGACTAAAAAGTTCTCAGTCTCCAATTCTCTGAACATGTACTCACCAACTCTGGAACATGCATTGTGACTACACATCCTGAAGAACACTTACCATATGGATAAATTACCTTTTTAATGAGAAAATGCAAGCAATATAATTTTTGTAAGTAACTTACATTGTAAATTTCTCTCAATAAAAATCTTTTTTCAGTTATGAGGCTGAGATGAATACTTTCTGTTCAGCAACTGCATAACTGCTTTCTAAGCTTTCTTCTTACAGTGCTCATTGGGAACAAATTTTGTTAGTTTAATTAAGTGATAAATGAGTTTATCACACTACGAAAGGTAGTTTACAAGTAGAGAGTTAGTATTTTTGTTACTGCTTATAATATGCGAGGCAAGGAATGATCCCAGTAGCTTGCCATTTCAAAAGTGTGTTTTTAATATAGAATTTGTTGTAGTTTTTTAAGTTGCTAAATACCAAGAGCCAGTGTTTTTTCTGTCTGTTCTTTGTTTTATCTATACTTTTAGGCATTCTGAACTTTTACTGTAGGGTTATTTTCCAGAACATTTTGTACTAGTCTTTAAACTCTGTATCAAAGAAATTGATTGGAACTGTTATTTATCAAGGTACACTTCTCTGGCTAGGTGCAAAGGTAATAGCAGAAAGGCATCATATGCAACCTTTTCTTCACCTTTGGTCCCAGCCCAGCAAGAGACCTCGCAAAACTAAGCTTAGTAGTCCCATTAAACCTAGTGGTTTAATGATTAAAGTTACTCCAATTTGTGTCTACAGAATTGGTGCCTTTGCACATGTTTCATTTCACATAAAGTGTATTAAAGAGAAAGCTTATGAAAGTAAATGACAAATAGCGGGGGCTTGAGCTATGTACAGATTTTGGCTTGCAAGTGTGAGACGTGGTGTGTGGTTTGGTTTTGGGTTAGTGCTAAGTCACCCTCAATCAAGTGCTGTCAGACACTGAATTGTTGTGGTTTCTTTGTGCAAGAATGCCACCAAACTGAGGTTCATTTGAACTTCAGGCAAGATTATAACTCTAGTTTCTGGAGATGAAAGACTAACACGCTTATCCAGTAAACATCATCATAAAACAAGTACTTCTGGTGCCATTATACTGGTTTAATAAATAATGTAATATACAGTAGTTTCCTAGTTAATAAGAGATTAACTGACCTTTATGGGCTTGACTTTCAGCCAGGCCTCATTATGACTGCTTTTTATGTAAGTCCATAATTGTTTTTGCACAAATATTAATAGCTTGGTTTGACTTTCAGGCACAAATTATATAGACATCTGTGGTAACTGCTGGTATCTCTGGGCATTTTTACATGCACTCCAGCAGTAGTGGGGAGGGGGGTGCTGTTAGAGCTGCCCTGATTTAAAGCTCCTGGAGCTCATGTATCAGCATCCCCACACTTCAAAATGGCAACAGGGGTGCTTTATCTAAGGCTCGTTGGGTGACCTTTAGTTAAAGCACCCCGCCATCATTTTGAAGCGTGGGGATGTTGATGCACAAGTTGCAGAGTCTGGCTAAAGCACAGTAATTGACATGTGCCAGTGGACTTGATTAACTGAGTCTGTTCTGATGTGCTATAATTAGAGCACATTGGAGCAGCCTCCCGGCTCATGCACCTTTAACTTTTGGTGTAATGTACTTGGACTCGTGGTAGTTTGTCTGTCTACAACTTCTCACTTTAGGAGAAAGAGTTGATATGGTATATTAAAAATGTTTGCTTTGAACTCTAATAGAGTGTTTACTTCTATTCCTGCTGGGGTTTTTCATTATGTATTTCCTTTATATATAATTAGCTAGTAGAATTGAAGATGCATGTTGAATCTTTATTACAAGAATTCATGGAGTGCAAATCTGCAAGTATAATTTAATTGCAAATTTTTGACAGTGTATCTTTGAACCTGGCTCTGGCTCTGATTGTAAAAAAAGTTAAAACTTCTGGCACTCATTGCTAAGAAACAAAACCTCAGCCAAGCATGTAGATCACATGCATCATGCCATTCCTTTTTTGGAAGCAGGATAAATCTTACTTTAACATATCTTTTAGTTTAATATAATTGTTGCCTTAAACCCTCTGCCTCATTTCCTCACTCTGTAAAATGGGTATGATAACACTCCCACAGCTGAATATACAGGATTTCTGGATAAGTAGTGCTGCAATTGAAAAAAAAGTTCCCTATTTAAAGTATCGTCTCTCTAGAATATGGGAGAACTTACCTTGTGGTAGTGAAGGGACTGGCTACCTCCCTGGTTTGAGCTAGTGTGAAAGTGTCTCTTGTGGACTGAGATTGTGAGAGTGACTTTGAAGTATCTAGATTAAAGGATATTTTCTGCAGACGACCTGAGTGAGTAGCCAAAAGATCTTTTTTTTAAAAAAAACTAAATCCTGGGTGGAGTAGTTACTTTGATCCTAGTGTGCCTTCAGCAGGAGCGAAGATTTTAAGGAAGCCAGGGGAAATACACGTGTTCTGGCGGGGGACGAATGGACACGCACTTTAACTACAGCAGCTCCAAGAAGCCACTCTAATTAAAATGCCTGGAGTGTCTCTTGTATTAGCATCCCTGCACTTCAAAATGGCAGTAGGGGCACTTTATCTAAAGTTTGTTCAAGCCCGAATGAACATTTATTTAGCACGGTAATTTGCAGCTTCAAGCACGTGACAAACAACAACAGAAGAACTTAGCCAGTGATAAGACACAGCTCAGTAAGACGGTGATAATGCACACAACTTAACTTAACTTAAAATGCAGCATAATAAGCCAAAAAGACAACAGAAAGCCTTGCAGAGGACTTATATAATCCTGGAGGCAGAGCATCTTCTTACAGCCAGGTATTCAGAAAGTTCTTTTGTGGGATCTGCAGGTCATCTTACGTGATGAGAAGGAGATCCCACAGGCCTCATCTTTGCCTGGGTTTTTATAGCTGAATCTGCACCTCCTTCTCCCCCTTGACCATAGCGTGCTTTTTACATCCCTCACATATTGCTACCCCCCACGACTTGCATGCATTCAGTGTCTGTTTTTTCTCAGGTATTCCAGTCTCTTGCTCCTTACAGGTTCTGCTTTGAAATCTAAATGTAGCTCTCTGCTTTGTTTGGTCACATAGTCTGGGACCCTCCCCTGCTACTATCAGCACTTGTGTAACTGGGTCTGTTTAATATGAAAATATTTTATGAACTGGCCCAGGTTTTTTAAAATCAAAATAGAAAAGTCTATTGTCTTATGCATTCCAAACAGAAACCTGAACTGGGTGTCTTTGAAAATAAGTTGAGACCCTGAAATGTTTCTAGCTGTTACTCACCAATACCACTTTGTCATCCTTTATGGCTAGGGACAGAAATTGCACATAAAACAGTATAAGTGATCAGAAACCAGTTGAAATCTGTAATGCAACAGAAGTTCAATGCACATAAACCACTTTCAAGCTAAGATAAACCTGGATGGATGTTGTATTGGACTTAACTGATTTGGTTAAATCAGTTTATTGAACTCCTGTCCCAGATTCCCTCCAGATTCAAGTAAGCTCACCATCCTCCAAGATGCTTTGCATCTCTTCCAAAAACCTCTCCCTTACAGGGTGGATGGGCTAGCCTTGGCCTAAGCTGTCTGCTCCAGCTAAGCATGAAGGCATGCCAGCTTCTGGCCTGAGCCCCTGCAGGCATGTGGCTGTCCGCCCCCCCCCGCCAGGCAGAAGCCAGTGAGTTCAGTGTTTTTCAGTTTGTGTGTGTTTGGTTTTTTTTAAAGGGCTGGGACAGGCGGGGCATCCATGGGTTGGGGGCTGGGAGAGTGGGCGGGGGTTGGAGAGCTCATGGCAGAGCCCCTCCATGTGGTGGGGGGCACATGGGGATTGCCAGGGAGTGGGGGCTTTTTTTCAAAGAGCTGGGATCTGGGGCCAGGCGCGGTAGTGATTGAGAGCAGGTGGGGGATAGGGCCTGTGTGATTCAGAGGTTCTCCTGATTTGGCAGCAGCCGAATTTCTGAATCAGATTTGGCTGAATCAATTCAGGACAGTGATTCGAATCACCAAATCGAATCATGGTCCCCCCAGATTAGCTGAATCCAAATCTGAAGTGAATACTAGCCACTTCACACAGGCCTAGTAAATGTCTGTTCACTTGCTTATGGGTTCAATCTATGCAGTTTAGACTAGCCTGTGAAGATTGAATCAATTCAGTGTCAGGTTTTTTGAGTGTCTTTACTTAGCCTGTAAGGCTTCCTACTGCACTAGGCTCACTCTTCCATGCACCCTGATTTATTTAGATTTTTCTGTCTCACAGCTTTGAGATGAAGGTTTCTGAACTGAAAGAAATCTTTAGAAAAGGATACTTTACGACAAGTATGAATATTGAAAACTGAGTACATTGCAAAAGTAGCTTCATCTTTAGCAAAACAACAGGAAATGGTAAACACGATTCAGTGATGGAGGAACTTTTAGTTTAATAGAAATTTAAAACAATAGTATTATGTGCCTTGATATCATTCTAGGCACTATGTAATGCAGAAATAATCTAGAGAATATATATTTTGTAACTTGTCAGTTAAACAAATTTACTTCATCTTTCCTTATTTTGTTCCAGCTCTATCTTAAGAATCTCATGTATACAAAGAGTCATTAATGTTTTCAATATAAATTGCTCACTTGACATTTCACAGAACATGTCAAGACTTGCAGGCTTTCATTTAGATATTAGCGCAATGAAAAGGCAATTTGAATAGTGAGATTTAGTAAGAATGTAAACTTCAACCACAAGTGGATTATATGATTGTACCTAAACTATAATTCCATTTTCTCCTGGGTAAGGAATATACTTGGGACTAAATAGCTTTTGAATGCTGTTTGAATTCTTTGGCTTTTTTGCAAATATATTAAATGTAAATGATAACTGGAATAAGAAAATGTGCGCACACATGCACACAAAATCATCCTAAAGTTCATCTAAGTAATTCAATAAGTAAAATGTGTCTTTTTTTCTGGTTGTGCTAGATGATTTGTATGAACAAATAAAGATGCTAAACAGCTAAAGCATTAGATTTAATACAAAAAATGTGTAATATAGCATTTCAAAGTAATTATATTATGTGGATAATACATTGGGTCTCATAATGAACCAAAGCCTTAAAAAATATAATGGACCCACCATTGGTGATGCATAGGAGGTGCACAATAGGTGCATGTGCAGCCCCCTGAGCTTGGCAGTGCACCTCCTGCAAAAAGGACTGCTGAGCTCCCTGCTGCCATGCCCCTGCTGCTGACTGCTGCTGACACCACTGCAGCCGCCTGCGGGCGGTCACCGTGCCCCGCCAGCCTCCGGGGGCGTGCAGCATTCATGGGCCCCTGGCTGAAGGATTCGCTACTTTCAGTTTGCTGATGGATTCACCAGCAAGAAAATATGCTGTGGTTTTCACAGTATTGAGTCTTTTATACTGATACCTTGTAGTGGTATTAATCCTAAAGCCTAGGGGCAGAAATTACATATAAACCAGTTTAAGTGATCAGAAACTAGTTTAAACCTGTAACAGAACAGAAGTTCAGTGTACTTAAACCACTTTCAAAATGGCTGAAACTCGTTTAAGATAAACCTGGTTGAATGTAGTATCAGACTTAACTGATTTAGGTCAAATCTCCCCCTCTATGCGACTTTGATCAGGCCACAACTGGAGTACTGCATCCAGTACTGGGCATCGCACTTCAAAAGGGATGTTGCCAGCCTGGAGAGGGTTCAGAGGAGGACCACCTGCTTGGTGAGAGGGCAGCAGGACAGGCCCTATGAGGAGAGACTGAGGGACTGAGGGAACCTGTTCAGCCTCAGCAAGAGGAGGCTAAGGGGGGACCTGGTGGCTGCCTACAAACTCATCAGGGGAGATCAACAGCAAATAGGTAGAGCTCTTTTCTCCCCAGCACCACCTGGGGTGACATGGAACAATGGGAATAAGCTGATGGAGAATAGGTTTAGGTTAGAGATCAGAAGGCAATATTTTACAGTTAGGGTGGCCAAAATCTGGAACTAACTTCCCAGGGAAGTGGTCCTTGCCCCTACCTTGGGCAAATTCAAGAGGAGGTTGGATGATCACCTGTCCGGGGTCTTATGAACCCAGCCTTCATTCAAGGGTCAGGCTAGATGATCTGTTCAGGTTCCTCCTGACCCTAGCTACTATGAAACTATAAAATGGGTTGATGGAACTTCTGTACCAGATCCCCTCCTGGTTCTAGTTAACTCACAGTCCTGCAGCATCCAAGGATGCTTTGCAACCCTGGGCTGTGCTGTCTGTTTCAGCAAGCAGGGTCTGCCCCACCCCTCGGCTCCCTTGCTGGAGCACTATCACTCTTTCCGTGCCTGAGGAGAGGGTTCGGGAGTGGGGGGAACCCACCCCTCTGGCTGGGCACAAGACCTCCAGCCAGGTGCTGCTGGTAGGTGGGGAGGGAACCAGACCCCAGCCTGGTACTGCTGGCCTGGGGAAGCGGGGGGGAGCCTGCAACAGGGGCTTGACTCTGCCCCCCAGAACCTGGAGCTGGGTGCCATGCTCCCTTCTCAGTCTCCAGCCTTGCTGGGGAAAGGAGTTTCTACCAGGGCTTGGCTCTGCCCCCAGAGCTGGGAGCCAGGAGTCATGGCCCCTCCTCAGCCTCCTGGTGGGCTGAAAGAGGGTCAAGGGAAGCCTGCACCAGGGCTTAGCTGTGCCGGTGGAGCCAGGAGCCACACCCCTTTCTCAGCCTTGGGTTTGCTAGGAGAAGAAAGAAGCCTGCACCAGGGCTTGGCTCTGCCCCCGGGGCCAGCAGGCTGAGAAGGCGGCTTGGCTCCTGGCTCTCAGGTCAGATCCAAGCCCTGGTATAGGCTTTTCTCTCCCCCCAGCACCTCCTGGCTTGGGTCTGCCTGCAGAGCCAGGAGCCCCTGCCCCTTCTCAGCCTCCCAGCTGGCTGGGAAGAGAGAAGTCTGCACTGGGGCTTGACCCCACCCCTGGAGCTGGGAGTCTCCTAGCCATGTCCCCTTCTCAGTCTCCATGCTAGCTGGGAGGAGGCATGGCACTGTGGGGTGGAGCCAAGCCCCCCC
>NW_017728994.1:43651985-43662915 GCF_001723915.1 Gavialis gangeticus | reverse complement strand
CCCAGCTTCTCCATCCCCCTCCCCTCAGCTGGCTTGGATTCTGAGAAGGAATGTGGCTCCCAGTCCTGGTGGAAGAGCCAAGCCCTGGTGTGGTCTTCTCCCCTCCCCTATCCTCAGCCAGCCAAGAGGCTGAGTAGGGGTCATGGCTCCCAGCTTCTGGTTCTGGGGGGAAGAACCAAGCCCCCCGCTTCTCCACCCCTCCGGCCCTGTTCCCAGTTCTGAGGTGTGGAGCCAAGCCCTGTCACAGGCTCCCCCTGCCTGAGGCTGAGGAGTGGGTGTATCTCCTGGCTCCCAGCTCTGGGAGTGGAGCCAAGGCCCAGCTGAAGGCTGGGAAGGGGGTATGGCCAGGGGACTCCAGCCCAGCTCCCTGCTTTGAGGCAGAGCCACGCCCCCTGCTACAGACTTCCCTTCCCCCCACTCCCTCTGCCAGTCCTCGGCTGCAAAGAGGGCCTGGCTCCTGGCTCTGGGGGTGGAACCAAGCCCGGGTGCAGGCTTCCCTCCCTGGCTGCCTCAGCAGGCTAGGAAGCTGAGAAGGGGTTGGCTGGGAGACTCCAGCCCATTGGTGAGGAGGGCAGAATAAAACCCCCAGTTTGAAGTTCCCCTTCCCTGGCTGCTCTGTGCTGGGGTCCAGTGCAACACCAGAGGGATGGGTTCCAAGTTGGGGGAGTAGCTCAGGGAATTGGAGGGCTCGCCACCCTCTGCAGTGGCCAGCAGGCACGCTTTAGTGCTGCCTGGCTATTGGTATGGTCCACTGCAGGGGTCTGCCTGCCTTTCCTATTTGAAAAGTGAACGTTAAGGTACTAGCTTATTGGTTCAATCTAAGCAGTTTAGAGAAATGCAAAAATTGAATCAATTCAACCTTTTCGACTGTACTTGGGCAAAAAGAATGCAATTACAGTGTTTTATTTTGGTACAACTGAGAATGGTATGTGACCAGCTGTGTTCATCTGTGTGTGCCCATGTGCATGTATGCCAATTACAGTGGAACTGGATTAAGAATAAAGGGTTACTTTGTAACTTTGGAAGTGTGCTTTTGAGGTTAGAGGGGAGTAATGTTGAGACACTTTTGTTTCTATAGACAAGTTATTAGGTAACTGGATATAAGGGAAACAGTGAAATTATTAAACTTCAGTTACCTAGATCAGATAAGGCAATTCATTTGTTGTTTCTGTTCTAAAGCATTTGGTTTTTCTAAGCATGATCAGGTTTTTCAGTTTTCTTCTAGAAATTCTGAAAATCTTACGTAGTCCACAACATGAAGGAAATGTATAGTTTCTTAGATTTCATTACAGATTGATGTCAGCTTGTATAAACGTCCTATTTTTATCAGTCCAACAAACTGAAAACAGCAATGTTTGTTTAAATCAAATATTTGTCTTCATGCAATCCCTTATTTTCAGGCATTAATTTGAATTTGTTTAGTAGTCACTGAGTTATAAAATGTTCAGGCCTAGCTCTTGGGATTAAACACTTTGCATAATGAAAGGATGGATATTTGTATAAAAGCAAAGCAATCTCAATAAACAGTGAAACCAGAGAGAGCCAAAATAAGGGTGATGAAAATGTTGCAACAAAAAGATTGACTATTTCAATTTAATCTTATTACTTATTTCTTGCCAGAAATCTTATATCGTGTATTAATTTCAGTATGGTCTGGACTTCAAATTTCAAACTCCAGCGCAGTCTTGATATTACGTGTAAATAATGTATTTGTATCTATAACACTTGAATATACACGCTAAATAAATATACAGCTCTTATTTGAAGTTTTTCCATTGGCTTTTCCTTAATTTGTTTCCTAAAGTCTGCACATAAGACTGGCTTTAGAGTAATACAGCAGAGCCTTTGTCATACTCTGTAGATATTGTAACTTTCATAGCTTCCTCTCTTGCACTTTGATTCATAGAATGTAAGACAAGAAGGGGCCACTATTATCCTCTGGTCACACTTCCTGGAAAAAACAGGATGTAATGTTTCACTCAATTAACTGCTGCATTGAGCCCAATAACTTCTGGTAGAATTAAAGCATATCACTAAAAGATGCATTCAATTATGGTATAAATAAAGGCTTCACAGGAAGGAAAATCTGTCATATCTTTGATAAGGTTTTTCAATAGTTCCAAGCCCTATGAACTTAAAACTTTGCTTTTACCCATTTTGAATTTTTCTAACTTAAGCGTGAAGTGTTTGGCTCTTGTTATGCTTTTTGTCTGTTAAACAGCCCTTTAATGTCAAAAACTTAATCTTACTTGCCATGACTATCGTCTCCAAACTTTTCCTGAGTAAGCTAAGTTAGGTTGAGGTCCTTAATTCTCATGTCATAAAAACTGTTTCAGATCTCAAATCCTCCTTCTAGTTCTTAAGTACGGTTAGTCCTACATTTGGAGCTTCAGTTCATTTGGTTATCTGTTATGATTTTCCAAGTTCTTTTTACAGCTGATGTTCTTTGTAATCCAGTCCACTAATCTATATTTATTTATTTCATTCTTTGTTCCTAGATGCATGGTCTTGGTTTTGGCTGTATTATAAAGCTTATTTCAATTGTGCTCTGTAAACAGGTGTTTTGTACAAGTCAACTTATGCTGGTCACAAAATCCTTGCACGCAGATGTCGTGGTGGACGTAGTCTTTCTGGACTTTAGGAAGGCCTTCGACACTGTCTTTCACTCCATTCTCATTAAGAAATTAGGTGACTGTGGCATCGATGCCTACACAATCAAATGGGCCACAAATTGGCTGGAGGGCCGCACCCAGAGAGTGGTGGTGGACAGGTCTTTTTCGACTTGGAGGGATGTGGGCAGTGGGGTCCCCCAGGGCTCAGTCCTTGGGCCTGCACTGTTCAGTATCTTCATCTGTGACTTGGACAAAGGGATGAAAAGCACCTTGTTCAAATTCACGGATGACACTAAGGTGTGGGGAGAAGTGAGCACACTAGAAGAGAGGGACAGGATACAACTAGATCTGGACAGGTTACAGGGGTGGGCGGATGAGAACAGGATGGGTTTCAGTATGGACAAGTGCAAGGTACTGCACCTGGGGAGGAAGAACCAGCAGCATACCTACAGACTGGGGAACTCTCTTCTCGTCAGCACAGAGGCAGAAAAGGATTTTGGCGTCATTATTGATTCCAAAATGAACATAGGCTGACAGTGTGGGGACGTGGTCAGGAAAGCTAACTGCACCTTGTCATGCATCTACAGATGCATCTCAGGCAGGTCCCAGGAGGTGATCCTCCCCTTCTATGTGAGACTGGTCAGGCCGCAGTTGGAGTACAGCATCCAGTTCTGGACACCGCACTTCAGGAGAGATGTGGACAACATGGAGAGGGTCTAGAGGAGGGCCACTTGCATGATCAGGGGGCAGGCCCTATGAGCGGAGGCTACAGAACCTGAACCTGTTCAGCCTCCACAAGAGAAGGCTGAGCAGGGATCTGGTGGCCATCTGCAAACTGGCCAAAGGGAACCAGCAGGCATTGGGAGAGTCCCTGTTCCCCCGAGCACTTCCAGGAGTAACAAGGAATAACGGCCTGAAGTTGACTGAGAGTAGATTCAGGCTAGATATCAGGAGACACTACTTCACTGTCAGGGTGGCTGGGATCTGGAACCAACTTCCAAGGGAAGTGGTGCTCACTTCTACCCAGAAGTTGATCAGCAACTTTTGTGCAGAGCACTGAAAATGTTCAAAATCACTTTTTGGCTGAGAGTAGATCCCTGTGAATTCCTGCTGGAATGATCTCTGTGGATCCTACAAAGTCTCTTATCCTATCTTTCCTTTTCTGCACAGGGGCAAAATATTCCTGAGATGTTATGGGAAAAGAAAGAAAATAGGTTGGTAGTGTCATAGTATTTTCAATCATCTCATTTTTCATGATATTACTAGAAATTTATTTTCAAAACTAAATTATAACTATCTCTAATTCTGGTTTTCCTCACTTTTCCTGTGTTTATATATTTTCTTAGAAATTCTTTGGGTCAAGGTAGATCTTTTTACCTTCCTTTTGTCTACTGTAAAACCAAAGTACATTGATAAGGAACTAAACAGGATGTTAAAATAATACTGCTTTCAATGTGGCAATGAGATTTAGATGAAGAGTATAGCGGTATGGGAGATCAAGATAAATGAGCCATCTATGTTTCTTAGTTGTGGTTGGCTGGGGGTGGGAGTAGTTTGTGTGGTGTACCTAAACTAATTACCTGACAGTGATCGACGAGTGTTGGACCAAGCTTCCCACCACTGAAAGCCTTATTTCTCATGGAAGGGAACTTGTCACAATTTTTCGTAGAGTCCATCAATACATCTCAATATGCCTGAGGAAGGGCTGTTATAGGGACACTGTCTTCAATGCAGCTGATGCTGACATGAGGCAAAAAGAATATGTCCAGAAAACTAAAGTTAAATTCTGAATATATCCAAATCCCTTTGAGGAAAAGCTTTTTAAGAAGGTAAAAACTTACTTCTGGGTTAATATTCAGCTCAAAATCCCTGTATTCTCAAGGCAGGATGAAGCTTGAATTTAGCCAGGATTTCATCTCACTCATGTTGGGCAATGTGAAGCTACTTACAGAGAAAATCCACGTGTGATTTCTGAGAGATTCAAGAAAGCTATCCATTTTTAGGGCAAGGGGTGTTTTCCTTTGTGTCCTCAGATTAGTGCAATAAGAACAATGTGGAGCTGTCCAACTTCGGAGTGGCCAGGGGCTGCACACTGTATGGGTCTTCCACTATGGCATCCCACCACCAAGCTGTTTCACTGGGGTGCCCCTTCCTGCAGTGCTATATTGCTCAAGCACCCTAGGCTTCCCACCGTGGAGGCAGCAGCAGCTGGAGGAGGGAGGGGGAGGCCAGAGACCTCAATGGCAGCAAACTCTAGCACAGCATGGGGAGTGATGCCTAGGCAGGAGCCAGGACGGCTGCAAATGAGCTCCTCGTGGACCATATGAGGACATCGCTGCACTAATGTATGGAAACTCCTTTGGGTCTGGGTCTAATTTCAGTGCAGACAATGTTTTGTATATTGGGCATTTTTAGTCATCAGTTTTCCTGCTACTCTAGTCTCACTCTATTTGTATTTCAGCGGTGCATCTTGTCACAGTCACAGCTGGAAGCCCTATCATGTTAGATGTAGTACAGACACAGTTGTCCCTGCCTCAAAGGGTTTACCTATGGATTTAAGGCAAGGTGCAAAAAGTAATAGTGACAAGCAAGGAGGCTGATAGGTCTTTCCCATCTTTAACTTGTGTGAATCTGATGTTATAGCCACCAATTTCCTCTTAAGGGTGAGGTTTTTTTGGGGCCTTCCTTTAATAGCTAAAATGTCTTTCAGGGATGAATTGATGCTAATCCAGAGTGAATGGGGAGCTCACTAGGGAGTTTGCCTGGAAACTCTCTCTCACCTTCTTTCACTGTAAGCTTGATGAGAGGAAGCAGGTTTTCAGGGAAAAGGGAACCTTTTGGGACCGAGAAGCAGTGTACAGGCTAGCTTATAGAGCAGGGGTTCTTAATCCCTGGACTGCGGCCCAGTGCCAGGCTGCGGCGGGTCGTCTGCCAGACCGAAAGTGGTCGTGGACCAGCAAACTGCGGCTCCCCAGAATCAGACGGAGGGGCCGTGGCTCTCTCTGCAGGGCCCATGGCAGTACAGGGTTTGGCCCACCCCCTGCTTGTGGGGTAGGAGTATCCTTACCTGTCTGCCGGCTGGAAATTCTGGGTGCAGTTGGCTGTGACTACTGGGCCACGGTTTGCCGGGCCGTGACCACTTCCAGGCTGCGGTTTGTTGGACTGCGGCATAAAATCTTTGAGAACCTCTGTTATCGAGGAATTTGCTAGGGAAGGTCTGCTTGGACAGAAGGGCAGTAAGAGGTAGGCTGTGGATTTAAGAAACCCAGAGAGATTCCTGGAGAGTGTTGCAATACTAGAGCCACTGCCATTGCCAGCTCTTCCTGTACTTGCATCTGTAAGGTGTCTGTCCAGGTAGGCCTGCTTTCTGTCGGCTTCCACCCAGGTTTTGGTTTGGTTCTATGGGAACTGCAGCTTACAGGTTTCTTCTAGTGACAGATGGGTGGAGGTGCCTGTGATGTGAGTGGTGCCTCCTGGTGGTGTCCATCAGGGAGCAGGTAAGAAAGCTACAGGAGGGGGGTGAGGCTTCAAAGCATCCTCAGCCATCACGAGTTCATTAATTCTATGCTGAAGGAGACCTCTAGGACTGCAGAAGGACAACTGCCAGAGGCATAGCTGGAAAAGGAAGAGAATGTGGACTCCCAGGAAGGTGGAAACTGGAAGCTTGTGCCCTCTGGCAGCAAGCAGAAGCTTTCTTCTCACCTGCAGCCCTTTTCCTAGAGAATAGATATGGAGCCCAACAATAGAGAAGGAGGAGCACGTTCCATCAGTGGAAGAGACCAGGCCAGGCCTCTCCACTGCCACCCAGATGAAGCGACGGGGTGTAGTGCTTGGCTACTCCCTTCTGTAGGAGACAGAGGCATCCATCTGCTGGCCTGATCTCTTCTCTTGAGAGGTCTGCTGCTTGCCCAGAGTCTGGATCCAAGATGTCATGGAAGAATTACCGAGACTCATCTGGCCTTCTGACTGCTACCCCATGCTGCTTATCCATGTGGGTACCAGTGATACTACCAAGGAGGAAAATTAGATCAAAAGTGACTATAGGGTTTTGGGTGCAAAGGTGAAGGGGACAGGGGCTAAGTGAAGCTCTCCTTGATCAGAAGGATGAAGGAGAAGGGCCCAGGCAGGAGCAGATGCATACTGCAGTTCAATGTGCCACCGCACAGATGGCATCACCAGCAGGGCTCTAGCTTCTTGAACCATGGGATGTTATGCCAAGAAGAAGGATTGCTAGGAAGAAATGGAATTCACCTGATGGAGAAGGAAGAGCATCTACATGGGACAGGTTTGCTAACCCAGTGAAAAGGGCTTTAAACTAAATTCACTGGGAAATGAAAATCAAAGCCCTGAGGTAAGTAGGGAAGCGGGTGACTTGGAGGAAGCACGTGTGAGAGGGGGCAACAGGGGAGGCCTTATTATTCTTCTTGTGAAACTGAGGCAATCAGCTAGTGACCTCAGATGTCTGTACATGAATGCACGGAGCCTGAGAAACAAGCAGGAAGAACTGGAAGTCTTTGCACAGTTATGGAACTGTGACTGTGATTGGAATAACAGAGACTTGGTGGGATAGTTCACATGACTGGAGTAGTCATGGATGGGTAGAAAGTGTTCAGGAAGTACAGGCAGCGGGGAAGAGGAGGAGGAGTTGCACTTTGTATAAAAGAGCTATATGGTTGCTCAGAGCTTCCTGGTACAAGTGCTGGAGTGGCTAACTAGAGGCTGTGCTGTTCCTGCTCTGATGCTTACAAACAAGGAAGAATTTGTGAAGAATGTAGAAATGGATGGCAACTTGGGCAGCAGTGACCACAAGATGATTGAGTTCAGAATTCTGAAGGCAGGCAGCAGGGTATGGACCCTAAACTTCAGAAAAGCAGACTTTTACAGTCAGGGAACTGATGGGTAGGATCCCTTGCAAGACCAGTCTTAGGGGGAAAGGAGTCCAGGAGACGTGACTGTACTTTAGAGAAACGTTACTGAGGGCACAGGAATGAATCATCCTGATGCACAGGAAGACCAGCAAGTATGACAGAAGACCACTTTGCTTAGCAGGGAACTCTTAAATGAGCTAAAACACAAAAAGAAAGCTTATGAGAAGTGAGAACTTGGACAAATGACTAGGGAGGAGTATAAGAGTGTTGCTTTGGCATGCAGGAATGAAATCCAGAAGGCCAAAGTGCAATTGGAGTTGCACCTAGCAAGGGACATGAAGGGTTTCTACAACTATGTTAGCTGCAAGAGGAAGATCACGGAAAGTGTGGGTCCTTTATTGAATGGGGGAGGCAACCTAGTGACAAGCAATGCAGAAAAGGCTGAAGTACTCAGTGCCTTTTTTTTCCCTCAGTCTCCACAGGCAAGGTCAGCTCCTAGACTACTGCACCTGGAAGCACAGTTTGGGGAGAAGGTGAGCAGCCAACAGTGGTGAAAGATTTAGAAAAGCTGGATGTGTACATGTCCATAAAGTCGGACATGATGCACCCAAGGGTTCTGTGGGTGTTGGCTGGTGTGATTACAAAACCACTGGTCATTATGTTTGAAAACTCATGGCTATCAGGAGAGGTCCTAGATGATTGGAAAAACGCAAATATCATGCCCATCTTTAAAAAAGGGAAGGAGGAGGATTCAGGTAACTACATACCAGTTAGTCTCACTACAGTCCTTGGAAAAATCATGGAGCAGATCCTTAAGAAATGAATTTCTAAGCACTTGGAACATTTATACACATACCTTTTTGTCCCATGACGCACCAGAGATCCACTGCTTTGGAGCAGACTTGATTCATTGAGTCTGCTCCTCACGGGAGCTGATGCACACTATGCTGTGCTGCACGCAGTTATATTAGCAGCAAAATGCATGTCAGAGTGAAGAAAATGGCAGCAGTGTTCTGTGTGTTTTAGTTCAAAAGCATGCTGCCACCATTTTATCAGCAATGACATGCATTTCACCACTTACACAACTGCAAGCGATGCAGCACTGGGTGTTTACCAAAGTGCCCAGTGCTGCAATGCTTGCATGTGTAAAAATGCCCTTGGACGAGAAGGTGATTAGGAATAGTCGGTATAGATTCACCAAGGGCAAGTTATGTCTGACTAACCTGATTGTCTTCTGTGATGAGATGACTGGCTCTGTGGATGCAGGGAGAGCATTGGATGTGCTGTACTTTGATTTTAGCAAGGTTTTTGATAAGATCTCCCACAACATTCTCTCAGGCAAGCTAGGGAAGTACAGGTTGGCTGGATTGTCAGGTTCAAAGGGTTCAGTGGCTCAATGTTTAGTTGGCAGTTGGCACCTGGCATCAAGTGGAGTGTCCCAGGGTCAGTCCTGGGCCTGGTTTTGTTCAATACCTTTGTCAATGACCTAGAAGATGGGGTAGAGTGAACCCTCAGCTAGTCTGCAGATGACACCAAGCTGAGGGGAGTAGTAGATATGCTGGATGGTAGGGCTAGGATTCAAAGAGACAAATTGGATGACCAGACCAAAAGAAATGTCAATAAAGACTAGTGCAGAATCCTGCACTTAGGACAGAACAAACCCATGCACCAGTAGCGACTGTGGACTGACTTTGGTAAACAGCAGCTCTGCAGAAAAGGACCTGTGGGTTACAGTAGCCAATAAGATGAATATGAAGAAACAATGTGTCCTTGTTGCAAAGAAGGCTGACAGCATAGTGGGGAGCTGATCAAGGGAAGTAATTATTCCCGTCTATTTGGCACTGGTGAAGCTTTATCTTGAGTACTGTTTCCAGTTTTGGGCCAGAAAGGATGTGGACAAATTGGAAGGAATCCAGCAGAGGCTAACAAAAATAGTTAGAGGGCTGGGGAACATGATTTGAGAAGAGGCTGAGGGAACTGGGTTTATTTAATCTGGAGAAGAGGATTGAAGGCAGGATTTAATAGAAGCTTTCAACTATCTGAAAGGTGGTTCGAAAGGGGATGGAGCTAAACCATTCCCCGTGATGACAGAACAGGGAGCAAAGGGAAGGGAAGTTGCAGCAAGGGAAGTTTAGGTTAGATATGAGGAAAAACTTTCTCATTGTGAGAGTAATAAATATAGCACTGGAACAGGTTACCCAGCAGGGCTGCAGAATCTCCACTCTTGGAGGTTTTTAAGACCTGGCTAGACAAAGCCTTGGCTGGGATGATAGAGTTGAGGATGATCCTGCTTTGAGCATGGCTTTGGACTAGATGACCTCCTGAGGTCCCTTCCAACCCTAATTTTTCTTTGATTTTTTTCAATGTAATGATTTAGAGCTTGTTAATATGGGGACAGTCAGGAAGACTAATCCCAATTAATTTTAAGGTATGAATTCCAACTGGAGTAGGTAAACCACATTTTAAACCCCTGTGTGGACTTGCTCATCATGAGTGAAAGTGTCTTGAGTTGATTTAGCTTAATCCATTTTGGTAGTGAATATGTAGAAAGAATAATTCAATTTGGAGTTCTTAATTCATTTGAACTTCAAAATGAATTATATACTTTATCCATTCCCAAGTGAACTGTAGGTGTGGATAGATTTAAAATATTACTCGGAAGTATAGTGCTGTCATTCAGATCTACAAGGTTTCTTTTTAAGTATTCTTCTAAAGCTGCCCATTGGATAATATACTGCATGCTCCCTGTTCAGATAGTCCATAATGCCTAATTACATCTTATACCCTAATTTGTCACAATAGTATCTCTCTGCAAAAAGCACTATTCTTTTACCTTGTGCCACTGAACATAGGTTAAACTGTATCATGAAAGGACATTGAGGCTGTTTGCATGCATTTAAAAAAAAAAACCCACGCTTTACCAGAAGCAACAGAGCATTACTTTGACCCAGCTCTGCGGTGTTTATGTAGATCAGGTGCTTTAGTGGGACTTTTTGGTGCTTTTATCTAAAAGCTTAGCCAATCACCTAGGAGATAAAAGTTCCAAAGAAGCCCCACTAAAGTGCCCAGTCTATACAGAGGGTGGGTGAGCTGGGTCCAGCTAAGGTGCTGTCTCTTTTGGGCATATGCTGGCCTCAGCACAGGAGCATGCAGAGTTTAAAGTAAAGTATAATTTTTGTTTGTGGTTTTTTTTAAAGTCTGCAAGCAGTGTGAATGCACAGAGTTTAGTTGTCTTGATACATATTGAGATGCTCTGACTTCACAGAACTCACTGGTAGGTGCTGAGCTTACTAAATGCTAATGCCTTTATTCATTTTGTGTAATACTATACTGGTATATCCTGTCAGATATCTTTTTAATGTCTACACTTTCTTTTTCTGAAGATAGCCTAAGAAATAAACCATATTTTTATTCTATGTTTATAATTGTTTCAATGCTTCATAATCAACT
>NW_017728994.1:43613225-43646985 GCF_001723915.1 Gavialis gangeticus | reverse complement strand
TTTATTCA
This sequence comes from Gavialis gangeticus, assembly GCF_001723915.1. Taxonomy (NCBI): domain Eukaryota; kingdom Metazoa; phylum Chordata; order Crocodylia; family Gavialidae; genus Gavialis; species Gavialis gangeticus. The sequence continues at coordinate 43,646,977 of NW_017728994.1, read as the reverse complement.
TTTTGTGTAATACTATACTGGTATATCCTGTCAGATATCTTTTTAATGTCTACACTTTCTTTTTCTGAAGATAGCCTAAGAAATAAACCATATTTTTATCCTATGTTTATAATTGTTTCAATGCTTCATTAATCAACTTCTGTAGCTAGATGTGAAACTCTTCCTTCAGATGCTAAGACGCATCTTCAGTGGAAGCTCTTAAGGCTGACAACGTCCCAAAAAGTAGCTTAGATGCACTATTATTGTACCAAACTAAAGGTCTTATTCCTTTCTAAGAGTGGTTCTTATAAACATTGGGAAAGTTCCACCTTGTGGATGGACAGTAAAGTATTTATAACTGCAAACTAAGCACACCAATCTCCAGAGAGTTGTTTACATGACAAACTTACGCAAAAATAATGCATGTAATTCTGTAAAGGTGCACATAATACAATGTATATAAAATGAATAGTACTACATAGAGTTTTAATACCATAACATTTTCCATTGCTAACTTTCTGATGAAAGAAACCTAAGATAAAGAAAATCCTCCAAGCCCACCTTTTCAGTTAAGTGTAGAAGTTCTTAAACATCTGAGGACCCCAGTAAGTTTTCTTTGAAACCAAGGGAAAACAGGTATTGCTGATGCTTGTAAGGGTAAAAATGAGGTTCTGGGGGTCAGGCACTTTCTTCAAGAAGCAAGGAGGTGGGAGGTGTTGTACACATGCACATGTATAGTGGTTCTTGGTTGTTTTAAAATCCTTTCAAAGTGCTCTCTTAAAGTTGCCACTCCACTAGTTTAAAACTGTTTACTGTCTCCCTTTAATCACGGGCTAAGCAGTTTTTTGTAATCTATTTCAGTTCAGGTGGGAAGGTAAAGGGAGATGGAACAACATTTTTGGGGCAGGAATAGTTGCTCTTAAACCAATCGCAGAGTCTTGTGCCATGGGTAGAGTAGAGGTGACAGAAGGTCAAAGATGAGGTGAATGCCATGTCAGTTGTCTCTGCAATTGAACTCCTGTATGATATTGGTTCCCAATATGTGTTGCAATATATGATAATTCTCTCCTGAAATATTTTTTACTAAGGACACTTGTACCAAGTCTTTCTTAAGCAAGTATTTGTTACAGCTGCCTAATTCTTGTTTGGTATTCTATGGCTAAGGACACATGAACAGGTTTACTTGTTCACTGGTCAGTCTATTTATGTTTTTAAAAAGACCGAACACATGCAGCCCCTAAAAATGATTGTACCTTAATCCCTAAAGTAGCAAATATATCCTTGGGGAAACTAAGGGAGCCTTTTCTTGTCATTTTAAAGGTCTACCTTTCAATTCACTGCTTGCTTATTCCTCTCACTTCCAGATGCACAGCCTGCCCATATGTATATATCAGCTAGGGTATGTCTTGCTCCTGTTTGTGTCTTGTATCCTGCTTAAGTAACACTTTTTAGTGTCTTAGATTAAATTTTATAAATCAAAATGGCTAAGTAAAACAACTATGCTATAGATTTCTTCCCCAAAATTTTAGGACTGTGGTTAATAATTTCTTCTTGTAAAATCACTAACTTTGTGGAAGGCATTTCACAGCCTACTTTATGAAACATAAATGGTACAGTGTATTGTATAAATGGTCTGTACATAAATGGTACAGACTCTATAGGACACATTCAGACATAGAATTACATGCTGCTACTTGTGTGTATTTAAATTGCTAATGTGTAATGCTTAGTGTAGGCAAAAAGCAGTGTGTTCCAAACATAGCAGTAAAAGGGGATGGTTATAACATTTTTTTTCTGTCGTTTTTGTTGGGTTTTTTGTTGTCTATTTCAAACCTGGCTCTGTTCTCCAGGAAGGAATGTGAAATCTTTCTTAACCAATGGAATGGAGTATCCAATATCAAAGTAAAATAAAAAGTTTTACAACTTTATATATACCTTGCACTGTTCAGAGGTTTGTAATCAGTCTGCAAAACTGGTTATAAAACTATCTTCTGGGTTCTTAGAAAAGATCTTCAGTGGGAAAAAAAACATGTTTTACAGCTAAAAGTTCTAAAATATGAATAACAAATATGTTGCTGTGTTCTTCAAGCCGAGTTACTGGCCTATGGTTCTCCGGCTGCTTCAGAGGATTATATTTCTGTTTTACTAGTTTGCCTTCCAATAATTCTGTTCAGGATTTGATCTTGCAAACATTTACTCATGGCCATAGTCCTTTTTAGTGTAGGCAGTCATATCTGTGTTAGGCTACAATGAGTTTGCTCCTTCTCTTTGGAAATAAGGTAGAGGAATTTTGGAAAACTTCAGAAACTATTCAGAAAAAAAATGTCTGCTTCCATCTTCATGCAAGTAACTTTTATTTACTCAAGCTTCTTTTATGTTTAATCTTTTACCACTGCTGTCTGTTTCCCAGTTTTGATAGGGGTCCTGCCAGGCTATCAGTGCTTAAATAAAATACTACTTGTAATATGTTGACTAGCACTAACATTAGTCTATACCAGTGGCTGTCAGCCAGGAGTATGCATACCCTTAGGGGTACTTAAAAAGCTCATAGGCAGCTACAGCTGCCCTGGGAGCAGTGTGATGCCACATGCCTGCTGCCGCTTTGCTGCACTGTGCCCTCTGCCCTCCTGGTGGCAGGACGCACATGACGTTGCACCACTCCCAGGGCAGCTGCAGTGGCACACAAAGCCTGGTGCGCAGTGGCAGCTGCCTGTGCCCTACACACAGATCAGGAAGGCACATACCCACTGGGCCTTCACTGGGGTGCATGCAGTGGCAGGAGCCCTCCCACGACCCGGGCCAGCCGGGGCCCCATTCACCGCAGCCTCTGCCCCACTCCCTCCCACACCACAGGGACCTCAATCTGCCCACCCCCACGGCCCTTTCCCATCCCCCACAGACTTACCTGCTGAGGGGGTTGGTAGGGGTGGTGTGCATGTGCACCAGGGCTGGCCCACAATTTTTGGGGCCCCCTGATGCAAAGAAGGCATCGGCGGCAGGGTGGGGAGGAGGGTGGTGAGTGCAGAGGCAGATTAAGGTGTGCTGGGGCCCTGGGAAAGCACAGAATTGGAGGCCCCCTCCTCCCATGGGAGGTGGGCTTTGTGGGGGGAAGGGACCCTTCCCCTCCTAGTGCTAGCAGGGGAGGCTGGGTGGACCCTGCCGGGCTGGGGGGCACATGCCCACCACTTCTCCCTGCTCCCAACCCCCGCTAAGTACACATACACATGGCAGACAAGGTTCTTTGGATAAATCTGATATTTTTTTATTAGACCAGCTAAATAGTTGGAAATATTTTTCTAGCAAGCGTTCAGGTTTAAAAACCCTTGATCAGGCTGAGGAAGTATCTGCAGTTGGTGTGTGCTCTTCCTGGATGGAATGAATAGTAAAGAAGCCAGAGGCTGGTCTGCATGCAAGCCAGTCAATGAAAATGTAAATTGGGGAGTCAGTGGGTGAGAGAATCAGTGGATGAGAGTCAGTGGGTTTCATGGAATTGATCCTTAAACCGCTTGTTACCAAAAGTGTGAGATTTGTCCAAGACACTACAGACTTTCTATGAAAACTTAAAAACATAGTCCACCTTCCCAGGAAAACCATCCTAGCCACCATGGATGTTACCAGCTTATATACCAAAATCGCACACCAGGATGGTATCCAAGCCTTCCTTACCTACCTACAAGATTAAGATGACAACTCTGAGTATAGACCCAAAGATATTACTGAAATTACTACTATATTACTATATATGCTTCATCCTCGCACACAATAATTTCACTTTTAATAACCAACACTACCTACAGACCATGGGCTTATCTATGGCACCAAAATGGCCCCACAGTATGCCAACCTTTTTATGAGCCACCTGGAAGAAGAATTCCTCAAACTGCACCATCAAACCCTTGCTATACTTAAGATGTATTGATGACGTCTTCATCATTTGGACTGAAAACCTGCTATATCTGAATAAGTTCCATCAGAATTTCAGCAGTCGTCACTTCTTCTATCTCTCGAGTATTCCAGCACGAACATCTTTTTAGACCCAGTGATTAGGATCCAGAATGGTAAAATACAGACCACGTTATACAAGAAACCCACAGACCAACATACATATCTGCAAAGAACCAGCAATTGCCCTAAGCGAACCAAGAAACCTGTGATACACAGCCAAGCCCTTGGATCCCACCAAATTTGCACTGAGGAGAACACCTGGGATTGCTACCTCACAAATATTAAAAAGGCTTTCACACAACACAGACACTTCTCCAGTGAAAGCGATTGCATGTTTGAAAGAACCACCTGGATGCCACATGAAGAATTGCTACAGTACAGAAGGAAAACCCCACGAATCGCACACCGCTAGTTATGACACATCACTCCTCCCTGGAACCTATACTGAAAATCCTCAAATACCTGCAACCCATACTAAAAGAAGATCCAATTCTTAAAGGGATCTTCCCAGATCCACCCATCCTAGCCTTCAAACAAGCACTGAACCTCACTAACCTCATCACCAGAAGCAAACTTCCTAAGGCTCAAAACACACCGAATGGATCCAGGCCATGCCATGAAAAGAAATACAAAACCTGCCAACATATCTCCACCATCCCCACAATTACTACACCCCATAACAGAGCCATCAGCATTCCTCGATCTTACACCTGCACCTCCAGAAAAGTTATATATCTCATCCAGTGTACCAAATGCCCCGATGGAAAATAAGTAGGAGAGACCAAACAGCAACCTCACACCAGAATGAATGCACACCACAAACCTATTAAAGACAAGAATACCCAATTACTGGTGGGGGCACATTTCTCACAAGAAAACCACTCTCTCTCCAATCTCTCAGTATTAATCCTCAAAGGGAATTCACAAAACACTTTTCACAAACAAGCCTATGAACTTCACTTCATTAACCTCCTGGATACAAAAAATCATGGGCTAAACATAAAAGAAATACCAGAATGTAGAACTCTTGATTCCAAAATGATACCTTTATTAGACCACCTGGGAAATCACAAGAAAATTGTCCTTTTCTGCAGGGTTTCAGGCTCAAAGGCCCTTCATCAGGCTCTGAGAAAAGTAGAGATGGTAAAAAGTCCCCATAGGTAGGAAATAAACTTCATTTTTGCACAGAGGAAGCTGAAGATGGATGTCCCTCTGGGTGCAGCTTTTTCTTGTGATTTCCCAGTTTGTTTAATAAAAGATATCATTTTGGAACTTTGAATTCTGCATTTTTGTATTTCTTCTTATCTCAGACTAACAAGTCTACCAAGTACATCCCTGAAACATGGAAAATACCAAATTTTAGCCAATTTTGGATTTTAAACTTCATTTCGGAACAACAAGAAAGATTTTTTTTTTTTTCCCTCCCCACCTGCCATTTGACACCTCCAGGGAAGGAATTTTACCTAATCTACATTCCAAAGAGCAACTCAGCATACCTCTCAAAGACGCAACTACTAAGTACATCCCTGGACTAAACATAGACATTAGATTTATGACACACTATAAGCAACCAACACACATCTGACTCCCCAGGTACCCCTCCACTTTTCCCTGCTACATTCATCCCCTGTCCCCCCTCCCAGCCTGTCTCTCACCCACTGGCTCCTCAATTTATGTCTCTACTGACTGCCCTTCTTGCTGCAGCCCAGTCTCTGGCCTCTTTACTAGGAAGAGCACAGATTGACTGCAGATGCTTCCCCAGCCTGACCAAGGGCTTTTAAGCCCAAAAGCTTGCTAAGAAAATGTTTCTAACTATTTAGTTTGTCTAATAAAAGCTATAGCACATGCACACACAGACTCCCTCCTCCACTCCCCCCCCACCTATTACACTCATGTGCAGGGAGCTGCTGCCCAGCTGTCCTGAGCAGTCCTGCAGATGCAGAGGGCTGGGCTGGACTCAGCCCCGCAGGGAGCAGGAGAGGCAGGGCTCGCTCGGCCCCTTCCCCTGCAGGCATGGTGGGGCTCTTCAGGCTAGACCTGAGCCCCATTGGTGGAGGAGGGGCCCTGCTTCCAACTGCCTGGGAAGCAAATGTAAAAGCCACAGTTTTAAACCTGGCACTGAAAATGGGTGCAGAATTTAAAACTGAGGCTTTCACTTCCCTGCTGGGGAGGATGCTAGCTACATGGGGCCCCTTGGCTGTGGGGCCCCCTGCAGCCACAGGTTTCACAGGCATGGATGAGCCAGCCCTGATGCTCACATACACTCAGCCCCCCCAGAAAATAGTTTTAATATAAAGGAGTACATTAGTTGAAACTTTGAGCCAGAAGGGGTTCGCTTGTTAAAAAGGTTGAAAACCCCTGGTCTATGGTATCCAGTTTGGTGGAGTGAAGTAGAAGAGGAACAAGTGCTTTGTCAGTTCCTTCCTCCACTGCAGGGTGCACGTGTAACCCCTGACAGCAGCATTCCCCACTTAGGCAACGGGCAGGGGGGCAGACAGGAGCACTGGTGCCCCGCCTGAGACCACTGGCTGGGGAGTGGAGGTGCCAAGAGAAGACTGTGGGGGGAGGGTTCCCCTGCGGCTGACCATGCTGGCACTTCCACATCAGTGCGATTGGCTGTGGGAGACCCTCCCACCCCCCTCGGTTCCTGACTAGCCTCTGGGGGTGGGAGGCAAGTGCCCCTCCTGACTCAGGAGGCACTAGTTGCCCGTGCTCCACTGGATTAAATTTTTTTAATAAAAAATTATATGTATGTTTTGCCTAGGTTTCTCCAAGATTCACAAAACATGTCTTAAAATGCTGTAAATTTCTACCTCTTAATAGCAAAGCTCTAGTATAAGTGGGGAGGGGAAGAGAGAAGTGTAAGACTCCTAGGTGTTTGGGAATATCTTCTACAAAACAGTAAAATAACTTTTGCAAACAGTTAAATGTATTCTAAGACAAGCTTGATTCTTTTTTCTTTATCCGATACTATACAGTTTGTTTCTCTATCTCTGCCCTAAGTATGATGTACACTTATGAACAGGATCTTTGTCAGAAATGGATTTTGCTTCTAAATGAAATGCTATAAAATCTTGCCATATACTTCTGTGTTCCTACACATGATGGTAGAAAGATTTTGTGTACATCTGTCCCATGTAATGTGAAATATTAATTATTGGGGAGAAAGAGCAAAGGCTTTAGGTAAGCAACTTGATATTTCTTTTTGTTTGTGATGAACACTCACCAAGGCAATGCTGAAGTTCAGCTTTTGGACTTTGTAAAAATAACAGTGTGTTTTCATTTTCAACTTCTGGTAGGGTAGAAGTTACTTACAAGATTCATCAACATTCATTTGTTTTTCTTAGTGGTAAATTGGCAAGATAATAAATTACTTAAACTTCATGCAGGCACATATCTATTCTTTGGGCACAACACTGAAAGCAGCAATTGAGTATGTGATTGAGCCTGGGACAGAATCAGATTTTGGCCAGGATCTTCAGACTCTACTGGAACAAATGCAAGAAGAAAATCCTGAAGACAGGCCAGATATTGAGGTAAAATAGGCAGTTTTTGGTGGGTTAGTTTTAGTTTTTTGACTGTGTTAAGTTCAAGATTTTTACTCCAGATCATGCAACTGACCTGAAGTAGCTCCTGCTTTGGGAAAATTCCACCTGTGTATTATAAAGGACAAGGAGGACAAGGTACTGATAGTAATGGTAGTTCTCAGTAGGTTGTATAAGGAATTTGAATCTATATGTTATTTCCTCTGAAACATTACTTCAGATTTGGGGCAAATTAAAGCTATTAAAACATCTGCTTTTGAACAAAGACTTTAAAAATAAGAACAGAATACATAATACTATAAAATATCTATAGTACAACTCATAAATTCTATTTTGATGGTATGGAAGGGAAGGGGGATAGTGGTATAAATAATGTTAATTTGGGCATGTCTGGAGCATTACTTAATGATAAGTATTTAATTGCGCATCTCTGGCCATCTACCTCTGATTAGACCTGATGGGTTTGTTTTTCTTAACATTCTAAATGTTCATACTCTATAATTATTACTTGTTGGTATAGCTGTCATTCTTTACAGAGATTCTGAGATGCATAGGATTTTGCAAGGCAATGTGTTCTAAACCATTTCTATTTTTAATTGTCATTACCTTTCTCTATTTGACTTCTGTGTATAAACTCCACTTTAATACCTTTTTTAAAAGAAAAGGCCTGGCTCACATTAATAACAGTTCACCTCAGGACTGTGCAGCCCTACACCTATAATACTCTACATCAATTTAATGGAATCACTGATCATTATAAAATTGTCCATTGATTTTCATTTCTGACATTGAGTAAACTAATTATCTGCAGAAACTTTATCTACCAAAAAAAATTACTTAATTTAAGCTTTACCTAAGTTTGACCTTTACCAGGCATTCCTACTATTTCATCTTCTTAAACTCTGGTATAGAACATAAAATAACTCTGTAGTTACCCATGATAGAAATAGAAATGAATGTCTGTTCACTAATTTAATGTAAACCCAGAATATAGTGCTAAATATAGGAGGGCCCATTATAATAATGTTGTCTTAGCAAGTTTAGATATATTGTTTATGATAGCATGATCATTTAAAGCCAAAACTTAGTAGTTATTTAGTACACGTATGTTCTAAAATTTTTAACTCTATTGTCTATAGAGTATCATATCGTTATGTGAAGAAAAATTAAAGCTTGCTTCCTCAAGTAATATTTGTCGAAGTCTATCTGCCATTGGAAGAAGGGTACTTTCAATTGAATCATTTGGTGCTTCCCAAGGTAAACGTAATATATTTTTCACAATTCCTAATGTGCTTATAGAGAAATCAAAATATGCTATTTGTAAATATAATGTTGTACTCCATCCTGCCATTTTGCCTAGAGAGAAAATGGAATTTATTAAACAATAACTTCAACCATCAAATTGTCTGTGGATCCTGTTTCATTTCCAACACTTAGTGGAAATAGTTAACTTACTCTAAACAATTTTCCATTCAGATTTGCAGTGACTGTATAAAATTGTGCATCCCAACTTAAAAATGACTTGTATAAGTCATTCATGACTTGTATAAATAAGAAAGCCTTTTATTTCTCTACTGTATTTCAAATTCTTAATGACTTGTGTGTATGTGGGGTCAGGGAGCATAACAGAAAAGACTTATTAGAAGAGAAAAAATGGTTTAAATGTGGTTTTTAATATGAACATCTGTTTTTTGTATCTAGATGGCTGTGATAACATGTGGAACGGAAAAGTGTATCAGAGAAGTTTGGGATCTAAATTGTATTCAGATGAAAAAAACAGTATAGCAGGTGATTCATATACTGTGGAAGATGTGACAGCTAGCTGTTGCAGAAATGCTTCTATAGAAAATGTGAGTGACCAAGAAGATGGTTCAAAGGTAATACATATGGATCTGGATAATGAAAAATCTCAACATTCAAAAACAGCTACTCAAGTTAAAATGAGCAAAGAAGATGACGAGTATGTAATATATGAAGAGAGTTTTGCTAATATTATTTTGGACACACAACCATGCAGTACCGACATGGAAAGAGATGTTTTTAAGAAAAGTTGTTTGAGAAAAATGAAAACCTTTCCAAAGCTACCACTCAATGCTACAGATGCAAATAACTTTTTCACATCTATAACAAACAATGGACCAGAAGCTAAGAAAAATCAGTCACTAGCACAAGAATCTCTGTTTGTAGACAATAATAATGAGGTTGCTCCTTTAGAAGGAAAATTTACTCAAGTTAATACTAATAATCTTCCAAGAATTAAGCCAAGGAACTTGGAAGTTCTTGGCAGTAACTACCAAGTTACCGATCTTCCATTAGAGGCATCTTGTATATGTACACAGGTCTCTGGCATGAACCTAGAAGAACACATGCCATTCCTTAACAGTAAAAAGAGAACATTTCTTTCATCCAGTCATACTTTAGAATTTTCCTATGCTACCTCTGATACTCCAAATACTCTTGGTACACTAAAAAGCCCAGATCAATCAGCTGCTGGAGCAAAAACAGACAACTACATGGCTCTGGAGGACTGTACTGAAACTTCTCAAGGGTCAAATCAAAATTATTTATCATATTTTAACAAGATGGATTCAGTGTTAGCACCAAATCCCAATGGGAACGGATATGGATCAAGCCTAATTAGTTCTCCAGTAATAAGCAACGGTATGATGAGCGCAAACAATAATGAAGATAATCTTTGTGGAGGCAGTGTGTCAGAAATCAAAAGTAATGAGCAGGTAGTAAAAACAAAATCTTCATTATATAGTTGCTGTCACTTCTGTGGAGAGGAAATGACTTAAATATTATGTATCATCCACTTCCCCAAATTAACAAAGCTGTAGACTACAACTTCACTAATCCACATACTTGAGAAATCATAGTACAACTTTAGTCTGTCTCCTTTTCTCACCAAAGATTTAAAATTAAGGGGCAGAAATGAAGTGTCTGATGATTAAGTTTTTGTTGTTTAAACATTTTTACGAACTCTATTAATAAGCTTTCTAGTATCTTGCCACATAGCATTAAATTACAGTGGTGGTTAATGAAAATTTAAATTGTTAGTGCAAGCCTGGCCTTACTGAAATTGGAGACAAACATTCCACTGACTTCATTAGGGCTGAAGTTTTGCTCTTTTTTGTTTCCTTATAACCCCAGGAGAGAAAATATTTCAGAAATTTTAGAAATATTGATCTCCTCTATGCTTCTTTATATGTGCCATGATACATTTCTTAAAAGACTTAAATTATTTACATGTGCAATGTTGAATGCATTGTCCCAGAAAGTTTCACTTCTATAAACAGCCACATAAGCGGAGAGAGTTGATTCCTTCAGTGTATTCTACTTGGTAGTTCTAGCAATATTACCTCTTACCCTTTTCATGGTTTGCATTCTCAGAGTGGACAAGTTTGTTCTCTGACTAGAGTGTTTTCTCTTGTGCCACACTTGAACAGTCATGAGCAACCCATGTAATAACAAAATTATTGACTAACAACAGGGCAGCTTATGCTTTCCTAGTTTATTCTATGACTTGCACAAAGTGAAAAGACAAATGTTTAGTTATAACTCTTGAGAAATTTGCTTCGTTTTGGGTTTTCTTTTTCCTTAAAAGATTCTCTAGTGGCAAAACTGCTCAGCTGGTCTTGCCAGTCTCTCTGTGTCCTAGCAGGTAGCCTCTGAGGTATTATAATTTCTTCAGCCTGGAGAGTAGTAGATAATTGACATCTGCAGATGCTCTAATGAAACAAGGCTCCTAAAACAGCAGTTGCTATCATGGAGATTTTATATTATTACTTTCTGTTACCCCTCTCCTCAAATAGTCTAAATTCATGAGGGATACCTACTTTGGTGACACCTGCTTTCCATTTAAACCTTGTGGGGTCTCATTTTCTTGGACTCTTGATGAGATTGATTTCTTTGAGGCAGTTTCTTTTGTCTGCTTTTCTTTGGACCTTCCCTGCTACCATCTCTTAATTTTACATACTCATTAGGGGTAGAGAGAGCTCCAGTGCCATTTTCATATCTGTCTTTTGATGCAATGATACCTCTGGATGTCACTGGATCTTCTGGATAGACATGAATTTGCTCTATTTTATAGACGTGTACACAAGTGTTTAATGTGTAGCTGACTCATTCTGGACATAAAATGGCAAGTCCATTCACCTGCTTATTTTTCTAATCCAAAGGAATTGGAGAAAGGTTCTTTAGATTCCCAAAAATACTTAGCAGCACACACATGCTTTTTGCAGCAGTTCTTTTTTAGTATACCTGTGCTGATCAGCATGTTTAAGGATCTATGGAATATCAACACCTATATTTCTAATATTGTCCTTTCTTTAGCCTACAGAGGTTTAACAGAAGTCGTGGCAAATGTAGCAGCAGCTTTTAGAAGAAAAGGGTTGCAGATATGCTCTCTACTAAATTAGTAAACCTAGAGATACAAACCAATATTCTGACCTTTTTCACTTGTTGCCTACTTAATCTAATATGGGAATGTCAACAGAAATTTTTGACACAGAACCTCATTCATTTGAATTCACTGACGCACATATTTCTGTCAGTGGAAGGAATGACCAAAGTCAAGTCAGCTATCCTACACTTCCAACCGTTACAGCTGTTTGTGTATTTAGAGAATGCAGATGCTACATGGCATAGTCTCTTGCTTCAGTGTTGTAGCAAGCTCATTTCAGGCTCTGTCAACAATAATGAATGTGCCAAAGCCAGCTAGGAGCACAACTTCATCTGATTAATGGGGAAAAAGGTCTTGCATTGCTCTAAAACTTGCATATTGAAATGGAGCTTACATGTATCTTCATTTGCTGCTGTTTGCTCTAACAGTGCAGTCTGCTTGGGTAGATGAAGACACTTAGAGGAAAATGATCCTCCTCAGAATTAAAGCTCACAAAATGCAAGGTACTTGATTTGCTTTCCTGAAAATTAGATCAAGACAGACAGTCCTTGTTTGTATGGCAGCATTTGTCATTTAAACTAAGTGTTCTTTTTCCCGTTGCCATCTTTGGATGAAACCTTTTGTTTGGGCAGAAAGAACCTCCTTTGCCTTAAAAACTACTCATCTTGCATTATAAAAATAAAAAATATGTTCACAGACAGCTTAAGCAGGGAAATGGGCCCTTCATCTTATTGTCATTTGCTGGTAGACAGCTTCCCCTTTGTGGTGAATAACTAAATCACCTGGCCTACCAAACTTATTGGCAAAATTATTGATGAATTTTGCGGGACTGGGATTTCATCCTTGATGTTGCTCCCATTACCGTAACCATTATAGTAGTATTTACAGTCTGATCTGCAAAGAGCATTAGGTTGATGTCTAAGAAGCTGTAGTTGGTGCTAAATATTCATAAGTAGAAGTTTCTCATTTAGAGACTGACACTAGCATAGGCCTGTCTTCAAAGGAGAATCTTTACTTTTTAGAGGTATTTTTTAAAAGCTAATAATTATGCATAGTAGCAGAGGTAGTTTTTGCACCTTGAAGTTTTTGAAACAAGGCAGCCTTTATCTATAAAGCCCTCCACTTCATCTTTTTTAATTTTAATCCAAAGTGATCTTAAGTATAAGCATCCTTCATGCCTAAATGCCAAAACTTTTTTTTCTTCCCCCTTCAGAGTCAGTTCTTATGCCCATCTTCCAACAGGGTGTCTGTTATACTTAGTCTGAACACAAGACCTAAGAATTTGCTCATTTACAGCATGGGTACAAAGAAGATGTGAAGTCTATCTGAATGTACTTTCCACCTTTTGGGCTGAATGGGTAATGCATTTCTAGACAAATTCCAAAAAGCTGCTGTTTACCAGACATTATACAGAAGATAAGTATATGCCTGCAAATGTAGTTTCCAATAATACAGTTACTAGGCTCTGTCCTCCAAATATTCCTTATTGCTTTGAGCGGATACCATACAAGTCCCATCTAGGTAGAGATTAACCTTGTCCACTCTGGAGAATAGGCAGTTTTTCTTACCTGTCAATAATATTTCTCCAGTGGACAATATCTATTTGTGTAATGCCCAAAGCTGTTTCATAATATTGTGTGCTTTACTGCCAATTGGCATTACTAAAAATACTTGCTTGCTTCTGTCCTGGTTCTGCAATGTATCTTGTGAGGGCACTCTTAGTAATTTTTATAATTTTGCATGCCATAAATAAACATTTTTCACTTCAAGCTTGAGTGGGGATCTTTTATTTCTCTAACCAATTTCATTCCAATCAGGTGTGTCTCATTTCTAAGCTTGTAATATTTCTCTGTTCTGCAACTGCTAAGGCTTTCGTATGAGAGAGACTAACAGGAACTGTGAGGGCACTTAAACATTTTTCTGTTGGTTACACCATATCTAGTCAAGTGTGACAGAAGTGAAAACCCATCTAGCTAGAGAATGGCATTGACTATTAGAAATACTATTTGCAGGTAAGAAAAATTGTCTATTCCCAGAATAGTGACGTCTAAAATAGGGATAGTGTTTTGTTTTATTGCCTTATTATGGCTATTTAAAAGATGCCAGTATGTGGTCATATAATATATTACTATCCTTGGCACACTTCCAATAATCATTACCCTACAATGTTTGTGTGTGTAATGCTGTTATCTACAGCTAATAAAACTTACTAAACATTTTTTCTTTAGTTCCTTACCAAGATTACTCTCTCATCAAGAGAGAGAAGTAATAAAGCAAGAAAAAGTCATTTAATATGCAATTGTAGGTATAGATTCATAGATTCATAGATTAAGGGTCGGAAGGGACCTAGTAGATCTTCTAGCCCGACCCCCCGCCAGGGCGGGAGAACAACAAAAAACCCCAAAAAGAGAAATGGGACTCAAACGAGTCCAGCCAGGTAGGCATCCAGCCTCTTCTTAAAGACCCCCAGGGTAGGGGCCAGCACCACTTCCCTTGGAAGTTGGTTCCAGCGATGTATGAAACTGTGGCTTTCATATTTCCACTGTAAGGTAGAATACTTTTACTGAAAACTGAACAATAATTCATTTTTAACACACGAAGATAAGTTTTAGAAACCTGAGATATAGTTTGAGAAAAATATAAGAATCTAATACAGGCAACCCCTGCTTAACGCTATTTCGCTTAGCACTGTTTCTCTATAACACTCATTTTAAATTGATACCTGATTCCACTTAGCGCTCAGCAAGTTTTGTTATAATGCTTGCTTGGGTCGTTAAAAACACTTGCGGTCACCATCTTGGGTTGTCAGAGACTTTCAGTTTCGCTTAATGCTTGTTTTGCTTAACACTCAGTTTTTCAGGGACCAGTTAAGAGCACTAGGTGGGGGTTGCCTGTATAGAGAAAATGAAACTTTTGTTCAGACTTAAGACTTAAATATTTAATGGTTCAGTATCAAAGTGATCAGAGTAATGTACAATGTTGCACAGTATAGTATGAGTTTGTATAAACACTGAATATAACTCTTTTGGATTTGCTTTGCTGAAATTCTCATGAGTATTTTTTTAAAAGGTCATAGACTTAAAACTTTTCTTAAGTACTACTGGCTGTTTGAATCTGTAAAGCTTTCAGTCAGATTGCCAAGATTTTGAAATATAGGAAAATTAGAATAGGTAATGGCAAACTCCTTATTTCAGAGTGATATGTGTAAAAGGATGCAATACAAGTCTTTTTTATTCCTCATTTGAGCATCTGTTCACCAAAACACAAACATATTCAGTGTGAGTTAAGTGAAATTTAAGCATGGAATTTAACATAAACATATGCTTGCATATTCATACTCAAGGAGGGAAGGAAGATGCTAGTTCCCAAACTTTTAAGTCTCAGTGGAATTAATTTACTCTAGTAAGCATATTGTGTGTTCTGATATGCAAATATCAGATATTAAATAATTTACATGAAGAGCAGGGAGAATTAAGCAGATTTTTGAGGGTTTTCCCCTCTTTCTTATTTTTCTTCTCCATAATGTTAATGCATGATATTTGGAGCATTCCACTGAGTGGAAACCACCTCTTCAAGTATCTTAATAATCCAGGAGCATGAGTAATCTTTGACATGGATAGTTTTGAAATATTGCATAGCCACCCCCACTTCCCCTCAAAGCAAAATAGCAATGAAGGTCATAACTCCTGTACTTATACATCCCTTTCTCTGGGACACTTGGCAAAGAAATGCAATAAGCCTACAATACAGATTAAATAACATTCACTAACTTGTAACTTGCCTGCATCTTTTCTTTTTCTGTCCTCCAGCCCTCATTGTTTATCCCATTCTTTTCCTGTGCTTAACTGCTGCAATTGAAAGTACTTCTTGTCTATCATGTACTTTTAATTACGCTCTTGTCTTTCCTTTTCTCTGAGACAGCTTTTCCAATCCCTATGATTCTTGGCTCCTTTTCGTCCCCTGTTCTGTTGTCTGCCATTGCCACTTGCTTTCTCCCCTGTGGTAAGCTTTTTTTCCCCTTTGCTATCCTTATATTATCTCTCTCTTCCTGCTGTATTTAAAAGTCCTTGCTTTCCTCCCTCCCATCATGCAGTATATACCTCGGAGGTAATGCAGCATATACCTTGGAGGTAATGAGAAAATCAAGTGTCTCTGTTTTCCCAGAATGTGGCTAACGTGTATTTTCCCACATCATTGCAGCCCTTAAGGTAGATCCTAATGCAGCAGACATATAGGGGGGCTGGGCCATTTTTTTTCTTTTCTCTTTGCCGATTGTTCCTTAGCTGCTTCTGAGCTGAAAGGCACTTGATATATGGAGCAGAAGAAGCAATCGGAGGAGTCAAGAAGAGGAAAGGCAGTATCAGCTGTCTGTGCAACAGCTGTGAGAGCCTCTAGAGAAACAGTTCCCAAGACAGGGATTGCAATGTTTGATTCCTTGGAGTCTACAAATATTCTGTGCCGCCTTAATTAACAGGGTGCAAGGCTTCACTGTTTCACCTGTTTCCCAGTAACTGTCCCTAAATGCCTGCAGTTACCCAATGGTAAGTGAAAGCTAATCCTGGGCAACTAAACACTTCCTCATTTAGGGGTAAGCTGCCCTGGTTTAGTTGTCACAGTGTGGTAGAGTGGACACAGACAGTTACTGTAGAAAAGCTGAGACATTGGTAAGTTCTACCCACTGATAGTTGCAGGCTTATGTACAATGGCACTTGTATATACAGCCATACTCAATCATGACTCTGTGGTTGTGCCTAGAAAAAATTGGGAACTGTTCTCTTAGGAAACTTCTGCAGTGTGGGCCAAATCTAGTCTGTGGGGCCATGTCATCTGGTCCAGGGGATTCCCCAAGAGCTCTGTAAATATGGCCACAGAAAAGGTGACAGCATTAATTGCCACAGCTCTGGGAGCAATTAATGGTGCAGTCATTTCTCCCACATCCAAATTTCCAGATTTCTGGGGAGCCCCACAGGCCATGTGACAGCCCTGTATGCAAGATCTTTGGGTTAGGCTGTGGCTGGATCTGAGGTGTGGGGTTGCTCCATGGGCAGATCTGGCATGTGGGGCCCAGCCAGGCTGCCACACTGAACCGTACCTGCAAACTAACCCCATGTGCTGACCACAACCACAGGATCTGGCCTGCAGACTGGCACCAGGCTGCTGATCCAGCACATGGCACCAGACGGTTGAGCGCCACTAGGATAACACAATACCAGTCTCAGATTTGTTGTCTGTTGTTTACATTGTAACAGCATTTGGTTTTCTGCATATTGGTTCATATGTGGCAGATTTCATTCTCACTGACTGACTTGTATTCCTTTTCAGTTGCACTAGAAATATGTGAAGAGAAGCAGCTGTAGAAGGGCTGATGTTAGAAATTTTGAAAATGAGGGAAGCTAGTCATGTTCCCAGCTGCTTAATGTCACAGCACTGAGGGAGCTCTAAACATTATTCCATAAGTCCACAGCACTGTCAGTGCCCTGGTGGTAGTAGCTCCTAATCTATTATCTTCCTACATTTTCAAAGCTCCTAACCAGTTTTGGGGCTACTACTAGCACAGCTGTGCTGGTGTGTATAGAAGCAACATTGCGTACAGCAGTGGTTCTCAACCTTTTTTAGACTTGAGGCACCTGTTGTTAGAATTGACACATCCGTTTTCAGTCATTTTTGACTATGGAAAAATAAGAGGGTTTTTTTCTGTTGTAAAGAACTCAGAAAACCACAGCAGGTCAGTGTTTTTAATACAGACTTCCTATTTGAAACACCTGGGGTTATCTTGTTAATCATGTTTGCACATGTAACCGTGCTAACATTTTGTGAAACATTGCAGCACCCTTGGAAAGATCTGCAGGCACCCTTTGGTGCCTTTTTGGATCTCAGTTGAGAATCACCAGCTTAGTTGTCCGGGTTGTCATATTAGCAGACCCAAAACACACAATCCCTTTGCATCATCGAAGGGTTGGGCAGTTGATCTGGAGGCTTCTGTTAGAAGCCTTGGGCACATTTACATGTTCATTAAGGAACTTTTGCTAATGCACGTTAAATTTAATACCTCCATTGTGAGGTACTAGAAGAAGGAGCATTAGCCTATTTCAATGCACATGATTTTTGTGATGCTTTAATATGCATTAAAATAGACTAATGCACATTAAAGTGCACATGTAAACATGCCTGTTGAAACTGAGGGGAGATGGTCAGTTTCAGGAGAGCTGTGCTGTAGCAGTGGGCACTTAATGAACATTGATTTGTTCCCATTATATTAAACATAGGTATTTACGTACTTTGGATAAGTGCATCTCTTTTCTTATTTCTCTTTCTCCAGAGGCTATGTACTTCAACAGTATTAGGTTCTGCACTAAGTTTGGACCCATCTCTCCCTGTAGTTAGTTAGCTGTGGGTTGTTTGTTTGTTTTTTAATCATGCTACCCTGGTTATGTAATGAAGAAAAAAATGGAATACATTTTCACATGGTAAAGACAGACTACAAAAACATAACAGTTAAAAATAAAACTTACTGGTTCACCTTTTATTCATACGTTAAAAAAATTGTTAGGCCAGTGTATTTACCAAACTTGACAGCTACCTCATGGTGAATGTCAGACTGCCACCAGGATTCCAGGTATGAGATTAATGTGGCTTTCCCTTATCTTTCCCTAAGGCAGTGGGGGTTTTCTGCTGATTCTCATTAGAACACTTTTAAAGTGCAACTTGCATCATACTATTGTAATTGCATTATAGTGATGAAAAGCCAGTTTATGGCTCATCAAGGTATGCTGTCATAGCATATATTATGAACAACTGGCTGCAGTAGATGTGAGTACAGGGATTTATTTATTTATTTTTTGTAAGGAGGTGGTGATATACTGCTATCATATCTGAGGAAACTCAAAACCTTAGCTCTGGCAAAGCATGCAAAGGTTATTTTTGCTGCAGAAAGTACCTATTAAATTAGAGTTAGTATATGCCAAAGACCATACAAGCAGTAAGCAATGGTTTCCATGTCTAGAATTTATTACACTGTCTAATAACCTTTTCATGAGGTTAATCCCAAGCAACTGCTGTTAGTGCTCTGTTTAACATGTCTTGTATCACTTCCCAAGCAACATTCTGTTGCACAAAATGTCTAAAATTGCAAAGCACCAACAATGTCAATTCATTATATAAAACAAATACTCATACCTAATACCCTGGGAAATATTAATACTTACGAAGGAAGAGTAAATATCTATTCTATTGCTTCAGTACAGTATCTTATTTGTACTAAAATAATGGACCAGGTATAAAAAACTTATTTCAATGAGCAGCTAATGCCATTTTTGTAAGTCAAATTGTCAGCTAAAAAATGCACTTTTGCTTAAAAATAATACTGACATTTCTTCTGTCAATGTTGCTTAACTTCTTTCACAGAAGAAGAGATTTTCATGCTGTCTTAAGGTAAGACCTATAATGTAACTGTCAAGGTAAATCGGGATTTGTTTCCTTCCAAAACCGCACAGCTTAGATGGTGTTTCTAATGATTCATTATCACTGATGTGCTGTAAAGAATCTTTATGTTGTGATCAGCCGAGAAAATATCAAACAGTTTTAGGTCTCCAGACAAAATTTCACCCTTTTGAAATTGAATTTGAATTGCAATTTTTATTATACACTTCACAACTTGAAACTCATTCATACATTATTAGTGCAAAGATTTTTTTTTAAAGGAAAAACGACAACAATACTTACTAATAGTAGTTGGAGTAAAACACCTTCTCCCAATGCCTTGTGAAAGTTTGCATTTAATTTAGGTTTCTTTTTGGTAAGTGTGTTTTATAAGCATTTTAATTTTAGAAATATTGTTGTTATAACTTTTCTCCCTCCCTCACATTTTATTTTCAGTGGCTGTCTCTGAAACTACTCTTGTCATGGCATGGTAAGCCATTGAAAGACTATGAACTCTGGGCATTATGCCATGAATGCTTGCTTGCACTGCAGACTTGTACTGATTACCCAGGTAGTGTCTTTTACTGTTTCTTTATACTATACATGTGTATTAACTGCTTAATGTTTTACTTAGATTGCTGATGAATCTCTATATGATGGTGTTTTTTGCTCTGTGTGAATAAATACATAAATTATGTTTCTTCTGTAATTCAAATGAATCCTGAAATTATAAATGACTGTGGTTAACTTCAGATTTTTATGCTGTTAATGTAAGCTTCAATAATGTAGACAATATTGGAAGAAAGTGTGTGGGGTTTTTTTCTCCCCTCATGACTTTGGTGTATGAGTAAATTAATCCTTGGTATCTAAAAATGGAATAAATCAGCTTAGAAATTTTAGGAGTGAGAATCCATTATATGCTGTTAAGAAGCCTTCATGACAGAGGAAAGAGAGGCTGTAAGCCTCTGCTTGTTGTCTTGCCATCCTGGATTTGTTTGGGACGCCTGGTGTTGGGGGCCCCTTTAATGTACAGCTGCTAGAGATGTGGGTTTTCCAGAAAATTTTGAATTGGAAAATTTTCCAGAAATTTTTCCAATGTCCAACATAGAGTGTGATCTGTTTTAGTATGTTTATTTGACTTACATTTAGTAAACAGAACTAAAAAAGTAACCCCATGTTAATTTTATGTCCCCAAAGCCACAAGTATTTGAACTGAAATATTTGATTAGGAAAAAAATTAAATACAGCACGCTTAATGTGGTTAAACGTTATATTCAAACAAATTCAAAGCTTTATGTGGAAAGAAATTATTTTTATTGGAATACTTTTAAAAACGTAAAGACGATGCACAATAGCATGTACTTCCCTTGCATTGTTTGTTTAAATTTAAAGGGAAAAACGAACGCACTGAAAACTGTTGACACTAATTTTAGCACACCCAGAGAACTGTGCATGATATGCTGTGGTTGTCCACTCATCTACTTCAACAGTGTTTAACTCTCTTCCACTGAAGTCATTGCGGCACTTTCAGTTTCACTGTCATTATCTGTAGAATCACTTGCACGACTTATTAGTTCCATTTCAGAATCAGATTGAGGTAAATCTGATTCAGAACTACTTGAACCACGTTCTCTTTTGCTAAAGGATTGTTTTACCAATGAATCTATGGGTAAGGGCAACTTATCATCACACTTCATCTTCACTAATTGTGCTTCTGACTGATTCTCCAGCAGCAAGAGATTTTGAAATAGAAACGAGCTTAGCGGTGTGTTCATTTGTTAGTCTGCTCCTCTTTTTTGTCTTGATTGAGCTGCAAGCCTTCCAGTTCCATTCACAAGAAGCTGCTGTTGGTGGAATACTTTGGATCCTTAGAGTAATCCTGGACAACAGTCAAGTGTTACAGTATCCCTTCCACCACATAAGAGGAGATATATTCTCTGCTGCCCACCAAATGATGTCTTTGCTCCAAAGTTTTTTCTCTTGTGTGGTACTCAGTAATATCTGTTGTCACGGCTATTTCATCAATGTTGGGGACATTCTTAGCTACTTCCATAATTGTATCAGGAGCCATAGATAATTCATCTTCTAATAAATGTCCTCTGTATTGAGGATCTAAAAAACTTGCTGCCAGGTGAACTGGATGAGAGCAAAACTCAGATCTGTTAGTAAACATTTGTTTTAGTTCTTTTTTGGATAGAGGTGAAGAAGTGAAAAGCTCGATTAAATGTTCATTCAGTTGTCTGAAAATCTCTGGAATATTCTTGGTGTATACTCTTGGAAAGGATCGGTGTATCACCTTCAAGTTTCTGAATTGCCATTGAAACTGTTAGTAGCAATTGAATGTTTCTTGAACTTCAACCCAGAATACACCGTTGTCAAGACTGCTTCCAAATGTTCACGGGAATAATCTGGCATACTGTGTCATCTATTGAAGCACACTGCAAACGGTTATTTGTGCACAGTAAACTATGTAAACACTAGGAGTGTGTGAAATGGGCCCTATTTGATTTGGATTTGGATTCAGCCCTAATCAGGGACAGTGATTCAATTCGTTGATTCCAGTCACTGTCCCTGATTTAATTTGGTCCAATCTGAAGATTCAGTGCTGATTCGGAGAATCAGCAGTTCGGACATAGACACAGCTTTAAACGTTTTTTTTCTACGTATGTTGAGGTACCAGGGGTGGCTCATGAATGCTACAATACTGGGGCAGGTGGAGCGTCCCACGGGAGCACGGGGGGGTGGCTCTGCATGCTCAGCAGCAAACCCCCAAGTGAACCAGAAGTACTTTGGATGCAGGGTGAGCCTGGGTGCCCCCCCCCCGGACCCAGGAAGCACCAGTTACTGAGCCAGGGGGACATGGGGGGGGGGGGGCCCTCAGCACACTCTCCGGTGGACTCGGAAGTGGGCTGAAAGTGTTTCTGGTCCACTTCCAGGTCTGCTGCCTAGTAAAGTGGGGAATGCTCTGTGCATTGCAGCATTCACAAGCCACCTGCTACCTAGAGGTATGTAGAAACAACATTTACAGCTGTGTCTATGTCTGAATTGCCGAATCTTTCCGAATCTCTCTGAATCAATTTGAAAGGTTCCGATTTGATTCTGAGAGATTAAAGGGTCCTCTGATGCAATTCGGATTTGGAGATTTGGCCACTGAATTGGGTCAAATCTCTGCTGAATTGAATTGGGGACCGAAGCTTCGCACAACTCTAGTAGACACTTTGTAGCCGAGTCCCATGTAGTTTCTCCTGGCAATAAAAGTGCACTTTCCTTCCCCTGCTTCTCTTTCCATAATTTCTTCAATGTCTGATTAGAAACATGATGATTGTTGAATACCTTCACAGTTGCTTTGCAGTTTGCCAATATTGTCATCATTGTATTCACACTTTTACTATGTCCTTTGCCAGAAGATTGAACCCATGAGCAATACGGCCAAATAGTATTAAATGAGGATACTTTGCCTTTCATTTTTGCCATACAGCTTTCATGTTACTCATGTTATCAGTTACAAGGGCTTGTGCCCTGGAGGGACCTGTACTTTCAGTCTCTCCGCTCAGTTATTTGGCTATGTATTCACCTGTATGATGAGAAGATTTGGTAACAGTTGCTTTTAGGAATATTGCTTCAGGTGTTGCTGACATAATGTTCAATAAAAGATTTATGTATATCAGCCCATCAATCTGACATCAGAGTCAGGGATTTTGCTCGACCAATCCTTTGAATAACCATTGTTTGAACTCTGTCATACTGTCTATCTAATAGAGAATGTGATATGTGATAACGTGACAGTAACTTATATGATGGACGAATTAGTTTGTGACGTTCCTTCCAATAATTGATTTTTTTCAGTTATGGAAAGAGGTGTATCACTTACAAACATAACTTGAGCTAATGTCTCACTTGCTTTTTTTTTTTATCTTCTTTTGACATTTTGTCCACAAAGCTTGACAAAAAGCTTGACTGTCTTGAACAACTACTCATTAGGGGTGTGCGAAGCTTCGGTTGCCGATTCGATTTAGAGAAGATTTGACCCAATTTGGAGACCAAATCACTGAATCTCAATTGAATTGGGAGACAAAAAAACCCCTCGGAAACATTCAGAAAAAGATTCGGAGATTCAGTGATTCAGAAGGCAGTCTTGCCAGGAAACGGAAACTAATAATAGGGAGGGGTAGCAGGGGAGGAAAGACTGACATCTGTAGCTGGCCAGTGACTGTGATCTTTCCCTGAGTCCCCTTTCAATCACAGTGCAGTGGGGGAGGGATGTAGAAACAGCACATCATCCTCTGTCTGTAGGCTTTCTGTCCCTTTTGTGAGTTGTTTCTGCCTGAGCATTGGGAAGGCCCCGTGTTACAGGCTACCATCCCTGCTGTTTTCATCCTGCTGTGTCTTAACACATGCACAAAGTCACAAATGT
This sequence comes from Gavialis gangeticus, assembly GCF_001723915.1. Lineage (NCBI taxonomy): Eukaryota > Metazoa > Chordata > Crocodylia > Gavialidae > Gavialis > Gavialis gangeticus. The sequence goes on along the minus strand of NW_017728994.1, from coordinate 43,623,270 downwards.
TGCACGTTTTGCTTTCAGCAGTTTGAGGTGTAGTGTCTCAGAAACCCCTGCACCTACCTCCTTCAAACTTGGCAGCCTTCATGCCCTCAGAAGGGGCTACCATCTCTGTTGTTTTCATTCAAATCTCTCAAACAGTGACAAAATTATAGGTAATTCAGCTATTCCCCATTTATAGTTTATGGCTGAATCACTGAATCTCTCCTAATCAGTGCCGAATCTTCCAAAGCTGATTTGGAAGAATTGTTTCCAACTGTGATCCGAATCTCTGAATCAAATCATTGTTCTCTGAATTGGCCGAATCCAAATCGAATACTTCCCTATTTGCACAGGCCTACTACTCATGGTGGATCACATATTTGGTGACAGTGATCTTGAAAGTGAGGATCCTGCTGCTTCTTCCCCCAGACCTGGCAGCTAAACATTTTCATTCTCCATTTTTTGCAAATCTGATATTTCATTTGCACTACCAAGTTCCTGCAACAAAAGGAGGAAAAGTTTTTTTTATTTTAACCTATCCTGGTCTGGCGTTATCTATCAGAGGGAGAAGAAGCAGAAGGGAGCTTCCTTCCCCCCTCTCTGCCAAAAAGAACACTCTGCTTCTCAACTTGCTGCTCAGTTGCCCTGGGACTACAGAGCAAAAAGGAAGTATAGTCTGGCTTCTGCAATCAGCCAGGGGACTAAGCTCACTCTTCTGGGTTGAAATAGTTAACTATTTATTATATCATTTTAAAAAATATATATTGTTAAGTCTAAGCCACTTTGGGTTCTTAGTGCAAACAGAAAAGCAGGATACAACAATTTTAAATTAAAAAAAAATAGTCCAGAGTTACATTAATAACTTTTAAAATTATAGTGTTTTAAAACTATTTAGATGGTAGTGGTGCTAGATGCACTATTCTGCTATGTGGTATTTAATATATTAATTTGTTTACTTACGTAAGATTCCTGCAGTAGACTTTTCTCAGATGATGTTGTTCCACCAGTTGGTTGTTAGCTTTCTGTGTATGGATTGTACTCTTTCAGGACAGTTTTTACATGTTATTAAATGTTTCTTCATTTTTGTTGCATTGTTAGCATACTGCTGCCTGCACTATTTATGTCTACCAACTTTCTTCCTTTCTTTAGTGGCTTGAAATTCACTATAATGATGCCCCACACTAGTTTTTTTTCCTGATTAGGCATTATGATGACTACTTCAAACCAAAAACACTAAAAAACTAACAGATCTTATGCAAACACTTCCAACTTTCCCAACTCAAGAAAACAAATGAAACACTGCTCTGTGTGTTTGCTGAACTGAAAGTGAAACAAAAATTAATCTCAGATTTAGTTTTGGTTTTGTTCTCATTTGCAGGCTGAGATGAAATAAGAATTTTAGCTTTGGTTTTAATGTGACCTGCACAGCCAATTAGGTGAATTCAGAACTTGATTTTTGGGTTGAAGTATGTGAGTGTATTTATCCTCCAGTTTATAAATCAATAAAATATATATATGTACTCTCTCTCACACTTCCTAGGGATAATCACCTGAAAAACATTAATTACAACTTTGAAACGGCCAAACTTGCCTAATATTGCATTGGAATTTATTTATTGTTACTAATGAAGCTTATGAGACAATGAATTTTAGAAAGAGAAAATTTCCTACAGACAAATAAAGCACTGGAAAATTTTCCAGAACATTTTGCATGGAAAATTTTCCACCCCACATCTCTGACATCTGCCTCACTGAAATTTCAACCTTGCTGTGGCACTGCCCATGGTACATTCATAATGCCAGATTCTAGAAGAATATTATCAGAGGGCAGCTTTACCTATTCTTTTATAGGTTACAGAACTTCATCCACCCAGAAACAGGCATTTTAAGATCCTTTTATTCTATGTTCTCAGTCTAAGATGGAATAGAGAGGCTGGAGTGGAGAGAGGATTTCATGAGTGTTCTAAATTTAAGGATAATATCAAATGATCATTATGCTGATATAAGCTGCAAAAGCTTTTTCTGAGACAAAACAGGCTTCCTTCCACACACTCTCCTTTGCTTTTTCTTGATTTAAAAATTCCATTTACACGGTTGGAAATGAGCAGTGCAGGGTAGGGGACAAATAGGAAGAGGGGCAGCAGCTATGGCCCAGACTCAGATTCTGGACCGGGCCAAAACCAGAACCACAGCAGCTGTCTACGTTGTACTTGAATCCATGTTGAATGGGGGAAGTGGAGAAACTAGTCTTAGATTTGGATAAATATGGAAGGTTTATGTGCCCTTCAAGCCCTGTTGCTCTTGCTCACAGCATTTAATAACTGTACTGCTATAGAGAGATTATTTCAGTACTATAGTACATAGTCCTTACGTTTGGAAAGACTTCAAAACACTTTGGATACAGTCAAGTGTATCCTAATATAATATGCTTAGCCAGTCTGTACTCATGGTGTTTCCAGAATAGATTAGTCTTTAAGATAATAAAGTAGATTTGTGGTTTGGGATCTGTACTTTGCTATCTTATAAAAATGAAATCAAAGGTTTAGATATTAAGGTTGTGACACGCAAACCAATGAAGTGAGGTAACTTCTATAACATCTTTTAGTCTTTGTTCATCTTTCAGGGTATGATCTTAAACTAAATCTTGTTCTTCACATTTAAAATCCTTCTGTTTCTTTGCCAATTCATAGAGAGGGGTTTTGGTGTTGAAGAGTATGTCTCTGCCCTAGAATGCCTTAAAGATTCCTAGAAGTAGTAGAAGAAATATTTAGAACTGACTATTTTTAATAATCTTTGAATACTTCTTCCAGCATATCCTTTTAAATTATCATTCAATTTATTTTCATTTTTCTTTCAATTGAATGTTATGTATTTTAAGACCTTTTTGTTTCAATGTAGACATGCAACTGGTTAGGTGATGTGTGATGATTAATTATAGGAAAATGGAGATCTAGAGATGGAGATGGTCAAAGCCATTAAGTGTTCATATCCAGACACTTTAAAAAGAACAGTTTTGTTAATAAAATTCCCTTTTAGGAAAGACTTCCCCTTTTCCCTTTTATAAAATAGGAAGTAGTCCAAGTGCAGTATCACAAACCATATTGAAAAATATATCATCAAAAAAAATTACAACCTGAGAGTTTCAGGTAGAATTCTTTTTTTCCTGTTTGGCACATGCAGAGTGTGATGTTAGAAAAATACACAATTAATAGTACTTGTACTGTCCATTACATACTGTTATGTAGGGAAGTAATACATTTATTTTTAATGTGTATATAGACCCATTTACAGTAGCTTTATTGTTTAACAGGCTTAGTCCAGAACTGTTGTGAAAGAAAGCTGTTTTGCTGTTTGAAAAAAATATGCAGTGCAGAGTTACTGACTGTAATTGAAGCTAATAGTTGCAAGAGTACTTGATATATAAGTAGCCCTAAAATCTAGATCTTACAAGCTGTTCTGTGGGAAGACCCTCACTGACAGCCTTTGGGATGTGTTTTGGGGTGCCTGATATCTATATAGATTAATTTATAGTTTGGGACCTGAGTTCCCACATAAATACATCTAGACCACTATGATAAACTAGTGTGTGCAGCCTGTTCCCTGGCCCCCACTTCAAGACCTACATATTTTTAAAGGTAAAACTAAAAACCCATAAGAGGCACTAAATAAGACTTTAACAACATGGTGTTACAATTTTGTATTATAATTCGCAATGAATCAGTAAGATTGCACAAGCAAATTGAAAAAAATGTAAGTTTGCAAATAATACTTCCATCTGAATTATTCCATCTAAAAGTCTCATATCTACTAATCCATGAGGTTACTGTAACTAAAATAAATTACCGAAAAAAGTTGGGATCTTTTCCCCTGTAATTTCAATTTTGCACATTTGGTTGCACATTCAGTATAATTGCCTTCACTCATTTATTGGTCCACTACAGCCTATTGCACAAGCCCAGTGATACCACTTGCACTGTCCTATAGCAGTGTTTATGTGGCAATTCTTCTAGTTAAACAAAAGGGTTTTTTCCAGTAACAGCAGCAATAAAGCTGAAGCAGAGGCATAGCAAGCTCCTGCAGTGCCCTGGACAGTGCTGACTGCTGCGGGGTGGGAGGGGATTCTTACCAGCCCCAGCTCCCTCCACCCTCTGGTGGCAGCAGCTGCTGCTGCTGCAGTAGCAAGGGAAGAGGCTGCTACAGCTGAGGAGCAAGCTTGCTGCACCAGGAGCACCAGACTGCTACCCCTCCCATCCCCTGGAAGTCTTTACTTTTTCTCATCGGATTAGAACTAAGGGTCTCATCCTACAAGTGTCTGTAGGAAAAACTTGTGTTCATTAAGCCTATTTATGTGCATAAAGCTACATGAACATGAGGATTTGCAGGACTTGGCTCTAAATTGTAAAATTCCCTAAGGAATTCTGGATCAAGCTTGCTGCCAGACATGCCTACAGTTGCCTTTCCAGCACTGATAAAGATTGTCTTGCCTGATACCAATAGCCAAATATTCACCAGGCATATCAGCTGATACCAATCTGAGAACAGATTTACAGGAATGCAGCCAGGCAGTGTGGAGAGCAGCGCCCCACAGGTAAGTCTGTGGAGGTAAAAGGGTTTGGGGGAGAGAAGGGGCACATGGGGGCAGATCAAAGCCCCCACAGTGAGGGAAGGATGAGTTGGGGCAAGGGCTAGCCCTGGGGGCACTGCCCGGCCAGGGCAGTGAATGGGACCCTAGGGCTGGGGTGGGGAGTGGGATGGAGTTGTGGGCAGCTCATCCAGGAGATCAGCATCCCATTTAAAAATGGTGGTAGTGGCACTTGAACTAAAGTTTTCAAATAAACTTTAGTTTAAGCACTGCCACCATCATATGTAAGCACAGGGACAATTTGAGAGCTGAGCAAGGCAAGGGCAGACGCAAGCTGCCAGTTACAGGCTCAGGTCTCTCCACCCTGCTGCCTTTTCCCTGGGAGCCCCACATTGGCCACGCATCTCTTGCCCAGCTGGCAGCGAGAGGCACACCTTGATGCTGCCGCTGCTGTTGGGTTGGTAGGGGACGCATAGCCAGCGTGGGGCTCCTGGGGCAAAGGCAGCAGAATGGAGAGCCTTGAGCCCACAGCAAGCAGCTCCCATCTGCCCTCACCTCATGCACAAATCTGGGGGGCACATGCCCCCCATATAGCCCCTGGGGGTGCATGCAGTTGGAGGGAGCTGCTCCCCCCATGCTCCCTGGGCAAGCTGCCCATGGCTCTGTCCTACTCCCCACCCCAGTCCTGGGTTCTATTTATTGCCCTGGCTGGGCAGCACTCCCAGCCTCTGCCCCTGTCCCACTCTCTCCCTCACTGTGGGGGCCTCAATCTGTGCCCACCCATGCCCCTTCCCTTTCCCTCCACAGACTTACCTGCAGGGCGCTGCTCTCCACACTGCCTGACTGCATTCCTGGCCATGTGCATGCTGCAACTGTGTGCATGCACATAGCACCCAGGGCCCCAGCCAGAAGGCATATTCCATTTATTGGTATTTTGTTAGCTACACTGGCCAAAAAAAGCCAACAGCCATTAATGTTATTTTTCCTTTTATCAGTGCCAATCTGATATGGCACTAATATATTGGTGCACCTCTATTTTTCAGCATTTTGTTCAGTCCCCTTGCACACTCAGTTTTATTCTGCAGCAATTGAAACCCTTGACATTACATCTTGGAGTAGTTTTTAACTACTTTATTATCTGGTTTGTGTCACAAACTTAGTTTTATTTCATTGTTTGCACAGAAACTTTATCTGTCCTATCGTGTATGAGTGCCACTATTTAATTTTTTTGAACAGTATTTAATAATTATTAGCTACACCAGTAAATGCAACTGTTATTCAAAGGGCATGCTGTGTTATAATTATGGTTCTCTTGCTGTTTCACAGCATGTTTATGTTTGGACTCGGTTCTTATTGACTGCCGTGGAAACATTCTTTTTGCACCTCCAAAAGATGAAGGTAAATTGATAAAGAGCATATTTTTATTTCCTTTCTGTTTTTGCAGCTGGAAGGACAGCATATATGTTATTTCTTGGTTTTGCTTTTTCTTTTTTTCTTAGGATCTTATGACACATTTTATTTGGCTCCTGAAATTAATGAAGAGGATATTGTTACTGAGAAGGTAATGCCACAGGATGTGAGGTATCTTGCATATGTGTAGCTATATATCTTCTAAAAAGACAGTCATGTAACATCTTCTTTTTAGTGAAGCTAAATATTCCAACATTCAAGGACTAAAGTATCAAATGTTTGGGGCATGGCGGTGGCATGTATATGTAATACCCCTCCATGGGGCACTAACTGCTGCTGGCGGCGATTTGTAGAACCTGAGGGCACCAGCTAGACCCATCCTTTTGGGCTCCTTTGGGTTAACGAGGAATCTCAGGATCCTGGTATGGGGATACCTCCAGTAGCAGCACTCTGACAGAACAGGTAGCTATTTACAATATTTATTATTTACATTCTAAATAGATATGTATGAATTTATATTCAGACGTTTACGTACACATGTATATATTCGTATACATACACCACTATCTCTTCTAAGGTTGAATTTATAACTCAATTAATTTAGGGAATAGTGCTAACGAACATCAATGCTTATAAATATGTAACTTTGTAACAACACATATACTCATATAGGTAGGTGATCACACCCCCAGTAGAGCGACAGTAGGTCTATTCCCCATATAGTAAGGCAACCTGTGCATCCAAAACCCAAAAGAAACAAAAAGGGGACATCCCATCTTTGCGTAAAATGCTACAGTCCCAGTGGATCTGTCGTAGACACCCAGAATAACAGTCTTTCAGTTGACCACTGTGGTCTTGAAGTCAGCTTAGTTCAGGCAAGTGTAATCAGGTGTGGATGCGATGGGAGCTCCCTCAATGGCCCTGGGGCTCTACTCCTGATACCAGCTGGTACCCTTGCTTGGCCTCCTGTAACAAAAACAACCTTCTCCCCATGACATCCCTGTAGGCCCCTCAGACAGGGCTGGTGGGTCTACTTCCCTGGTTGTTTGCTCCCAGGGTCCTCCTTAACGTTCAAGTTTAGTGCTTCTCTCAGGGGCTCCCCCTCCTGTTGCCCTCAGCTGCACTCACGCTAGCTGAGGCTGGACTCCCCTCTGGGCCCCCCTTTAATCAGACCCAGGACTCACCTCTGGGCTCTGCTTGCTTCCCTCACTTGCGCAACTGGTGGCTCAGCACCTGCAGCCTTCCACACTCGCTGTTCCAACACCCCAACGAGATCCCTGCTGCAACCCCCCAGCGGGTTTTTTCTTTCTTTTTTTTGTTCTTAGTTCCCCAACTATCCCCAGTGACCAACCTTCTGTACCAGATCTCCACGGCCAGCCAATCCTGGCCACAAAACTCAAGGGCTCTGAGAGGGGCCCTGTTTCCCAGGCCTGAAGGCAGAATTCCCTAAGTCCTTTCATTCTGGTGTCCTCACGGGGACAAAAATCTCCCAGGCTCAGCCCGGGTTTTTGCATACCACAGGACACCTCCTACAGGTGGGTATTCCTTCTGTTGCATATAAAATTGTAGAGTACTCTTCCCCTTTTCTTCCTTCTACTAAACTCCAAACGTTGGAGTATCTATTAAATATATATATTCTTAATAGATTCCCAGTTAATTTCTTAAGTCATTTTACAGTAGAAATGGCACTGAAGACATGTTTCAAAATTGGGTAGTTAATGATAAAACAGGTTACCTTTTTTTGTTTTAACTGTTTCTGCAACTAATATGTTTAGTTTAGAAGCAAGATTTTTTTTAATTCAGCCCTACAAACTCCTGTTTATTCTGAAACTCAATAATAACAGGTGTAGCGCAGCATTTTCAGCTCTGATGGGTACCTTTGCAAATATATTGCCCTTCACTAGTCAGGTGTGCAAGTTGGCGTAGACCAAAATTCATACTCTTTTGTGTCTGTCCTGTGCAGAGGAGCACAAACTTACAATTTTTTTCTTTACCAGTAGTTAACATATGACTAATTCTTAATGGATCTGTGTGCACAAGATGCTACACTTGAGTAGTTTTCAGAATTTCACTCAGTTCATAAGAAATTGATATCCTGCAATGAGAAAAGAAAAAACTGCTTTTGAATTTTACTTCAAGCCAGGTTTTGACTTGTCAACCTGGCTGTAAGAAAGAAAAAAAAAGACCATTTTTTTTCTTTCTTTTATTGACTCAAATATTCTTTTCTAACTGAGTGAGTGGCTTTAGTGTGGGCAAGAGGCTTTTCAAAGTCTTCAGGGCTCAAGCTGTGGTTTGAACTAAACCTGAAACTGAAGATGTCATAAGAAGCTGGAAAATCAGGATCCCAAGGCCTGCCAGTCTTCCTTCTTTTAATTTTTTCCTTTCAAATATTTAAAATAAAAAATCTTTCTTTTCCAGGTGTGCATGTTTGTGTATAAGAAGTTGAGGAAGGACAGGGGAAAATGAAAAAATCTAGGGTAGCTATCCACCTCCACACTGTGGTGGTGGAATTACCATTTCCACCACCTTTTGTATGAATGGTTTCTTTCCTTTTCTTTTTCTGGTTGCCCATGTTGATTGCATAATGTTACCTTTCTTAATAGATGTGCCCCTATCACTTTGTGTGTCTATTTAATACAACATACTCATCACTTTCATCTCTGGGTACCTGTTTACCTATAGGATTTCCTGATGGAATGGCTCCTTAATGGAATCTCTTGCAGATAGCATGATATTTTTAGGAATTATTCCCATTTCCTTCCCCCGTCACTCCCATTTCAACAGCCATTTAAAATCTTAAAAGAACACATACAAAAAAAATCATGATTTTTTTTTGCCATTGAGCTCAGGATTAAACTGCTTTGTTTTTTAATCAGCTACAGAACATAACGTTCATAATTTTTTAGACCATTGCCAGAATTTCCAAGAGTTTTTGTTCTAGAAAAAGGACCCTTCCCCTTATTTTCTTTGTCCTTAGATCTGAATCAGAGGACATACCTCTTTCTCAGTGCTTACACTGAAGTGCTTTTGAAAGCTGATAAGTTCTAGTACAGAACAAATTGGAAGCAATTGTTCCATATCACTTAGATGCCAGAAAATTACTCACACCTAAGGCAAACTGTCCTGGTCAGTTAGAGCATACATAGGTTGTACCTCCTGTACCTGCTAAATCAGGTATTTGGTGATTACAGTGTGGAAATTGTGGTGATGCAAATCACATTAAGTGGGTTGAATAGTCATTTTAAAGGAAACAGAAAAGTGGTTAGCCCTGTTAGTGGTTAGCATCTGACGAGGTAGGCCTACAAAAGCTCTTGCCTTTCTGAACCGGTTAACGTCTAAGGCCTTTGACACGCATTATTTTTGTGATCAACTGTTGCTCCCATGGCAACAACTGATTGAAACCGAAGACAGCTGTAGCTGCTGGTGCCTGCGGGTTGCCTGCGAGCCCTTTAAAGTCAGCAAAATCTGAGCGGTTGCAAAGCTTCTCGTGCATGGATGACCTCTACCTGACTCAGGAAGTCTGTGGGCCAATGAGAGGCAAAGCACTACTTGACCTGGTACTGGCTACAGGGGATGACCTAATCGGCGACCTAGTGATCAGTGGGAAGCTGTGTGACAGCGACCACGAGCTGATCACCTTCACCATCCGCTGTAAAGCTGGCAAGTCAGTCAGCAACACAGAAGTCCTTGACTTCAGAAAAGCCGACTTTGACAAGCTCAGGAGGCTTGTCAGTCAGGCCCTAAGGGACCATGACCCCAGGGAGAGGGAAGTTCAAGAAGAGTGGTTGCTCCTCAAGGGAGTGATCCCCATTGCACAAGCTAAGTCTATTCCATCTAAAAGGAAAGGCAGCAAGAGGGCACAGCAGCCCCCCTGGTTCTCCAGGGATCTAGCAGACCTAAAGCTAAAAAGAAAAGCCTACAAAGGCTGGAGGATGGGATTAATCTCCAAGGAGGATTATTCTGCACTGGTCCAGTCCTGCAGGGAGCATACCAGGAAAGCCAAGGCTGCAACTGAACTCCAACTAGCTTCAAGCATCAAGGACAATAAAAAGTCCTTTTTCAGATATGTGGGGAGCC
>NW_017728994.1:43610790-43612476 GCF_001723915.1 Gavialis gangeticus | reverse complement strand
TGAGAGCCATGGGGCTCTTTAGCCTGGAAAAGTGCAGGCTCAGGGGTGATCTGATGGCCATCAGATCGGGGGTGACCACCAGGATCTGGGGGAATGTTTGTTCACCAGAGCGCTCCAAGGGATGATGAGGTCAAACGGTCATAAACTACTGCAAGACCGTTTCAGGCTGGACATAAGGAAGAATTTCTTTACTGTCTGAGCCCCTCAAGGTCTGGAACAGCCTGCCATCAGAGGTTGTTCAGGCACCTACATTGAACACCTTCAAGAGCAAATTGGATGCTTATCTTGCTGGGATCCTATGACCCCAGCTGACTTCCTGCCCTTTGGGTGGGGAGCTGGATTTGATGATCTTCCAAGGTCCCTTCCAGCCCTAATGTCTATGAAATATATGAAATGGCACTGTAATGGTGGTGGTTCTGAGTACTTCTGCTAAATCAGGTATAATAAGTTCTGCTACTTGAGCATTTCATTTCTTTCCCGAGTCTCCTGATACGTTTTAAGATGATGGGTAAGAAAACTAACTGTTGTTGACCTAAGGTTAAAAAACTGGTCAGTTTCTAGCCACAATGGCAAGGTAAACGTACTCATCACTGAATGAGGAGAGGTTCCTTCTCTGTCTAAAATATTAAATTTGGAACCAAATAGAAATAGCTCTCTTTCTATGATCTTTCACAAAGGCAATATGTTAAGTGGTTTAACTATAGCTATAATAATTTCTAAAAACAAATTTAGGGTGTTTATATTTAATTTTTTAAAAACAACCCTACCTTCTTTATATGGGCAGGGGGATGCAATACTTATGTACTATCTACTTGCTGTTTGTAATAATTGACTGCTAAATGAGGTTTAAGAAAGGATCCTAAAGCCTGCAATTAATTTTGAATGATTTCCATGGGAAAGAAGTGCTGCAAAATAATATTTTTCAAAGTCTCATGGTATACATTAAGATAATGGATAAGGAAACTAACTCATGTTGACCCAGAGTTAGAAAACTGGCTATTATTCTTATGCAAACATGCAGAAATATGCTGAGCAGTACATCACACATTTGAAGGCAGGTTGCAGTCAGGTTTTCTTTGAAAGTCCGGTTTGTTCCATATCTCTTTACAGCTTTGCTGTCTCTTACATAATGGATATTAGACCTGTGTGAAATTTTGCTGGGTGTTTCGTTTTGATGCTTTTTCAACTCATTTTGAGCTTGAAACAGTGAAATAGAAATGAAAGGCTTTGAAACAGCCTTGAAACGAAATGAGGGCAGTTGAAACATTTCAAAAGTTTCAAAACATTTGAAGTTTTGAAGCTGGGCTTACTTGCAGCTAAAGAGAAACTATGTAGAGGGAGGGGGAAGAGGAAGGAAGGACTGCTCTGATATTGACAGGTAGCTGGCCAGTGATAGTGACCCTTCCCTGAGGTCCCTTCCAATCCCATTGCTGTTGGGGAGGGACAGAAAAACAACATAAAAATCATTGTTTGAACTGAGCTTTCTCTGTGTCTTCACACTTACAAGTCACACAAGTTTTGCTCTGAACAGTTTGAGGTATAATTTCCCATAAACCCCTGCACCTAGGGCCTTTCCTGGGAGGGGCAGATCAGGACGAGTGTCCCAGACCCCACACTTTGGAGGGCCCTGTGGACCCAGGTAGAGCGGTGGCTCTGCGTCCAGCCACTCGCTACCCCTCCCCACTT
>NW_017728994.1:43590858-43605790 GCF_001723915.1 Gavialis gangeticus | reverse complement strand
CCCCCCCCCCTTGCTGATGCTGCCGATGGTGATGGCAACAGCAGCTTCTTTCGGTCCAGGATTGGAGCAAGGGCAGGGCCGCACATGGGCTGATTTGCCCCAGGCCCCATATCCTGCTCTGGTCACCTCTGCCCATACCCATCTCCTTGAAACTTGGCAGGCTTCATGGCCTCAGCAGGGGCTACCATGCCTGCTGTTTTCACCCTGCTGCGCCTTAAGACGTGTGTGACATGAGTTGTGCTTGTCAGCACCTTGAGGTGCAGTTTCCCAGAAACCTGTACACCTACCTCCTTGAAACTTGACAGACTTTGTGGCCTCAGCAGGGGCTACCATCCCTGCTTTTTTCATTCAAATCAGGCAAGAAATGACAAAGGCATTTTCATGTTTTTCCTACTATAGCCTATAGGCGAAACATTAAAACACATCAAAAAAGTGAAACAGTTTCAATGAAACGAAATGGAACAGTGCTTTGAAACAAAACAAAACTCTGTTCCTTCGAAATGGTGAAACGGAAGTCAAAATGAAACGGTGCTGTTTCACACAGCCCTAATGGATATGCTTTTTCAACAGGTCTGTATTTATGGCACTGCTGCAGTTTTATGGATGGCAGCCAAATGCAGTTTTCCATCTGATCACAAACTAGCGTTGCCAAGGAAACTAAAGAATCTTCTTCTGGATATGGCAAAAAAAAACCCTGAAGAAAGACCTTCCTTAGCTGATGCAATTAAGGTGACTTGATTAAGCAATTTTATATTAGCTTTTCAATCATGTATAGATATGTATTTAGTAAAGAATTAGAATAGGAAAATATTAATTTATTTTTATAATAGCCTGATAGCTCATTATATGATGATCAATCTTTTTTTTTCTTTTCACGCTTTAATGGTGCCCTTGAAAATGAACGGTGTTTGTTTTAATCTATGTTGAAGTTTTAAACCAGAAAGTTGGAACAAGTTAAAAGATTTTATAAATTAGATTTATTTTTAAGTAAAAAAATAAGTATATAGTACTGCTTCTTAGCATCTTATTTAACTTTTCTTACTAATTCAAAATGATGTTTCATATTTTTAGACATCCAATAGTTATCTGTGTGAAGGAGGGATAAACAGCAAAAAGGTTCTGGCTTTGTTGAGTAAATCTGTCTTTAAGGTAGGTGTATTCTTCCAATGTATTATACATTTTTTGATTATCCTTCTACCATATGTTCTAATAAGATTTTTGTGCCTGGCTAATGTAATACTTTTATTATCTCAATTTTGTTAAATCTTGTAAGTAGGTGTGTAGCATTACTCCTGTAGTAACTTCATTAACAAAAATACTTGGGCAGTACTAAGAAGGAATGTTTAATATTTCTTCCTAGAATGAAAAATAGATGTGAAAGTGTTGTTCTATTTTTAGAATACTTTGCAAGTTTTCTGCGCCTACTCTTAGCTATGTATTCTAGTAACTACATTAAAATTCACTACATGTGTATAATTGACTTCCAAAGTCCTCAGGTCTTCAAAGGAATGTTGTCACATTTGGCTTAGAGCACCACTTACCAGGAAGTTGGGTGTTCAATTTTAAGAGTAAGATAATGGAGATTTCTAATGTAGAAATCTAACATATGGTTTAGCAGTCATCAATTTGTCATACTTCTATTTATTAAAATAAAACAGCATTTTTTTTTAAATGAACAATAACAATTTGGAGCCAGGGGTGCATCTACACATGCGCATTTACTGTGCAGTAACTGAAATTACTGCGCAGTATGGGTGCACATCTACACTTGCATGCCTGTACTGTTCAGTAAATACAGTGACTTACGCAGACTTGAGCGTAAATTTGATACCTGCATTACGTAGGTATCAAATTTATGCTGAATAAGTTACTACGCAGTAATGCACATGTCAACCTTACTGCACAGTAACGCTGTGTGTGTGAACTGACTTAGGACTAACTATAGTCCCAAGTCAGTCCGCACACAGTGTTAATGCAGTTTAACATCTGCATGTATAGACACTGGCCTATTCCTGCTTACTACACAGTAGTAAGGTTCATGTGACCAGACTCTGGAATAGACTCCCAGCGAGGTAGGCACCTACCCTGGAGATCTTCAAAAGGAGACTGGATGCACACCTTGCTGGGAGTGTTTGACCCCAGCAATCTTTCCTGCCTAGAGCAGGGGGGCTGGGCCTGATGATCTCATGAGTTCCCTTCCAGACCTAAACTTCTGTGAATCTGTGAATTTACTGCTTAGTAAATTTAAGCCAGCGTAAATGCATGTGTAGACACACCCAGTGAAAGGCAGTGAGTTATCAAATACAAAGAATCCAAATACCCAATATGTAGGAGAAATGTTTTTTTCATTTTATCATTTTGATCCATTTTTTACAAACTTTTAATCTTTCCCTCTTCTTCTCTGTACCAATACATGAAATATTTTGAGTCCAAAGGAGTTAAAATGCTAAAGGATTTTCAATACTCTAAAACTAAACTAAGGCTCTCAAAGATCTTATATCTCAACACTAACATTGTTCTCTTGAGGATGTTAGCTTAATGGAAGAAGTATGTTTTTCTCATACAGCTTTTAGAAGTTATGTTGAAGTACTGTATCCGGTTTTAGGTGTCTGTGTTGCATGCAGTACTCAGGGCTGATGAAAGGCATATGCAATACATGAGACCAGTCTGTAGACCCAATCCAGCTCGGGGAAAGGAGCCATGCTTCTCATCCAGCCCGTAGGGTCTGATCAGTTTAATGCCCCTGGACTATATAGGTAAGGCACAGTGGTTAAAAACTCAGTACCTTAACTCCCAAGAGCCCTAGTAGTAGTCATTCCATTAAATGCAATGACTTGGAGCTCAGAAAAAGTATGGAAGGATGATTTGTCTCAGGCTTTCTGATGGTCTTGGACATGCCCTGTGCAATTACCTTGTGAACCCAGTACACAAAAAAAAATAAAAATAAATCTAAGACTCTAATATAATAATAACCTAATCGTTTTAGCAGTGATGGGTTGGGCAATGCCCTTGGCAAATAGCATAGAGAGAGAAGGTTTAGCATATTTTAAAATTCCTTTGATTCTGCAGCCATCCCGTCATCACCCAGGAACTCAGCGGGCCAGTGACTTGTTTGGTGGTTTCCTTCTTTTACTTTTACTCATCAAGAGAGCAGAAGACAATACTGTGCGATTAATATGAGATGTCACCGGGCATAAGCAGAAACACAACAATAGTTTTAAAACAATACATAGGCTTGGATGTTGAAATATTTATGAATTGGGAATAAAAATCATCATTTGGATAGAACTGATTGTCTGGATTTGGTACAAATAGTGCTACTGACTCTTGTCCCATCCACTTTTACTTAACCCATGCGCAAGTGAGCTATTCCTTTGGAGATTTCAGGAATTCAAAATAATAAAACATTACATTAAAATGTTTTTGTACTAACTTGCTGAGCACCGTTAAAGTAAAATAATTGCATTGTTTATTTAAATTGTGGACCTCCCTTTTTGCTGGTAGGCTTTCAAGGAAGAAGTAAACTCTGTTCAAGAGATTGTTCCTTTTGAGTTAAAAAATAAAAGAAACCGAATGGATGCTTCAGAATCTATTCTAGGTAAGTAATCAGCTGCTTGTTAAATGGTTATTTTCTGTTTCAGTGTAGTGTAACTTCTGTTACTGAATGAGACTTGTCCAAAAATGTTTTTTCTACTTTTAATCAAAACAGATTATTTACATTGTATTTGTATTTGGCATGTATTGTTTATGTTTTACCTAATTCTATGTGTTTCCAGGATTTGTGCCTATTACCAGGGAAAGTAAGCTCATAGCAGTTAAAGGACCAGTGCCTTGTCAGATTTCTTTGAACAGTGAGATGACTACGTTACCTGTTGCATTCACCTCTTCTGCAACTCACTTTAAACCTATTATTCTGCAGCAAAATACAGATATAACAAAGTTAGTATATACTCAAGTTAAAATTGAAACTTCATTCATACCTTTTAACCTAGCTCTCCTTACAAAATACCTTGTTTGTTTTCAGAGAGACACCTGCATCCACTTATGAGGAACTTGAGAAGGAAATTAAAACAGAAATGCAGATAGACACCAACAAATCAGTATTTGTAGATGATACTGGAAACAATGTCACGGAGGCTACAGTTGTTGCTGCTCTTCCTGAAATACCTGATCCTGATTTAGAAATACTAAGCAGTTCATCCCAGATATTTTCAAAGAAGCAAAATCCAAGCAACATTAGTACTTCCACCATTAAATTGCCATTACCATCTAGTTCCTCATGCAGTCTGCAAGAAAACAACACTATATCTGCAGTTTCTTCAAGCTCCTCAGCTTGTTCTACACCATCTAACACTCCTTGTAAAAATAAATTTATTCTCAAGCAGGACTTGGAGACAAGAGTGTTAACACTTGTACCAGTGCATCTAGCAGTATCAGAACAAATACCAAATAAACCTCTTCAATCAAAAATTGCTTATGATTGCTATCATAGTTTGCCTGTGCTTCTTTCAAGTACTGTTGCACGTTATAGAACTGACATAAATCTAGAAAAAAAATCATCCCTTTGTAAACCACAAAACTGTGAACCCTCTAATTTACAGAACAAACATGAAAAAATGAAAGCTAATATCAATGGTTTATCATTGCCTACAACTAATCAAATTATTGAAGCCAGCTATCAAGAACATAAAGAATGCAATACCAGTGTAGAGAACAGTTCACCGTTACCAGGATACCCATCATGTGCATCAATTAATCAAAATTCAACCTGTCTCTTTGATGTAGAAGTCTTATCCCAGCAGAATAAGACAGAGGATACTTTATTACAGAAAGCAGTGCATCTTATTCAGGAAGAGTTTGCATTTGATGGTTATCTGGAGAATGGGGCTGAAGTTTTTGCTATGGGTATGTTTGTTTATCTTTATACATAATATCTTAGATATTAAGAATAATCCTAAATAACTATATTTTATTTTTCTGAACAAGGTAACTATATTTTAACCTTAAAGGATCTTAAGTTTGGAATTTTCTGTGATGCAATCTCTGAGAAATTTTGTGACCTGTATTGGGATGAAAAATTACTCGAGAACCTTTACAAGGCTGTACATGGAAAAACCACCCCACCCTTAAGGTAAGCATTCCTTCCTTTTTCTTCCTGCTTGAGATTTCATCTAACATTTCTTCTGGGTACAAATTTCAGCTGCTTGTTTTAACTAGAAGCAGGAAAGAATAAATATCTTATTTTTCCCACATGTATTTTTACTTCTTGTACACAGCAGAAGTCAGCATAAAATTTTATGCAGTCCCTAAGACATTCATGGCTTTCCCATCAAATATTCAGTGACTTCTCTAATTCATTTTTTCATCCTATTCTCTGGCTTTTCCTGTTCATATACCATGCCACTTTCTCTTCCCTTTTATGTATTTACATAATTGATCGTGCTTCTACCATCTGGGGCAGTTTCCCAGCCTGACTTGACTGACCATAGAAATGTAACCATTCCTCCCTTCCTTCTTCCCTTCCTCCCTATCATTGTTCCTTCTCCAGCTAAAACTGATTGATGAAGGCACGTGAGTTTAAGGGCAGTTATACATGTGACAAATATTTAGTCCTCGCGGCTTTATTTAATTTTATGACGACTGTCACGTGTACAAATACCCTAAATGTCTTTGTTTTAAGTCTTTAAAGGCATTGGAGCTTGAAGACCTACACACGTGCTCTGATGACTAGCAAGGCACTTAATTAAATGCTTGAAGTGAAGCGTGTGCTTAAAAGCTTTGCAGAAGATATTCCTAGCCTTAGCTTCTCTTCACCTCAGCCTTAACATACCTGCAGATTTTTTTTAACTTTCTGACCTGCTTTACCCAATTTGCATAAATTGCCTTGAATAGCCTGTGGAGACATTGATACTCTGTTTGAAAGATGCTATACAATCAAATCTAAGCATAGTGATCCTACTGTGTAATTTGAGCATTCTAGTTTATTTGTATTTTTTTATAATATGCAAGCTAAAACTTTCATTAAGTGCCTAATAAAATTACTTGGCTTTTCTTTTTTGTTCTAGCCATCTGTATACACACAGAATCAGTGAAACATGTGATTTAACTTTTCCTAAAAGTGTATATCCCTTGGAGAGGCTGTAAAGCAAGAAAATACAGTTTTGATAAATTCCCCCCACCTCCTTTTTTTTAGTATTTCATCTCACATCACATTTATGTCTTAAATTGAATTAACATCCTTGTTGGTTACAACTTAAAAGAATGCCACATTTGTAAAACAGCCTTATCAAGGGCAACTGTGTACTGTTTAACTTCAATATGGTGTGTGTTGCTTCCTTATTTTTGTGGGCCATGATATAGACCTGGAAGTCTTGATCTGGAAGCTTTGTACCTGTCACCTAGAACATTGTTTCAGTGAGAGAAACAATGTCTTTAAAAAACCTCCGAAATATAAAGGATCGGTCTATAATGCATACTGGCCTGATAACTCATTTGAGTTTGGATCTTATAAGGCCTTTAGATGTCTAAATCCTATTGCAAATTAGTAGGAATTGGACTCTAAATTCCTTTTAAATGCCTTTGAAAATCCCAGCTTGAAGTGTTGCGGAGGCATGCTGTACTCTGTTATTACAACAGGATTTTTGAGATTTCTGAAGCAGTCATCTTCAAGGTAAATCGTTGCAGCAGTGTATAGCCTTTGAAAGGAGGAGAAGAAAGGGAAATATTATTTCCCGTAACCAATATTAAAAAAGAGGTCCAATTTCTGGATTATACTGAAGAATAACCTCAGGATATCTTTCTAAGGTACTGTTCAGCCATCCAAACAAAGAGCACAATAATTTTAGAATTAAAAACTTAGGCCCTCCTGCAAGTGATACTACATTAAAAAATATGCTTTTCAAGAATGGAAATTTGCTATAGCTTATACTAAGTATTCTTCACAGGTAACATGACTACATATCCTAACTTACTAGAATTTTCCATTTGGTGTGATAGCTCTGACATTGTAACAGTCCTGATAACCTAACCTGTGAAATCTAGTCTCCTTATATTCCTGGAATGTCCTCTTCACTCAGTGCATCCTGTATCTGCCTGGCAACTCTTCTAGCCATGCACTGGCCATACCTCAGCTGTTCAGTAGACTGCAAAATAGAAACTCTTTCCTGCTTAAAGTGCAGAGGGGTGCACAGATGGCCTCACCTGCAAGTCCTAGTCACAATATTCTAGTATAAACTGTTGAAGGAGGTAGGGGGAACTAGAATGGAGAAGCAGAATCAAAAAGCATAGGGTGGGTAAAAATGAATGCGCAGCAGCTGCCTTTGTACGCTGATGATCAGCCTGGACTAAAGCATTTTGAAGGAGGAAAGAGACTTTGGAAAAGAGAGAAAAAGGTATAGTTGAATGGGGTAGGCAGGGAAGAGAGATATAAAAGAACAGAACATAAAGAGAAGGCAACTGTGGCAGGGCACTGTTGCCACTTTAAGGGCCAGAGCAGGCAGCAGCCAGGTGCTTGATTGGGGTGGCCATTTTGCAAGCAGGCTACAAATAGGGTGAAGCAGCTGTTTGCTGCTAGTAGCCATGAGAGAGACACGAGTCAGCCGAGCTGAGGCTCAGGAACACCTTGGAGGTCTATGGGCTGGGGCTATGGAGATGGAGGAGGCTCCAGGTCCTGGGCATGACCCAAAACTGCACCCTGCTAGGGAAGGGAGGTGTGGTGGGACTGCCAGTGACGTGGCAGCCCTGTGAAATGCCAGGGCCACAAACCTCCCTGGTGAAAAGCAGGTCAGGGGTAGCTAATAACCTGCAGCTCCTGCACAGTCCTATCTGAGTAATGTCCAGACCTATGAGAGCTTAGAAAGGCTTGTGGCTCGGTTGCCAGCAGACTTGTGAGGGTAAAAGGAGGCAAGCTGTTTAGACTTGTCCTGAAGGACCTTGACTGTTCCATGCTGGGGCCATGACCCAGAGAGGGGTCAGAAGGGCCCAGGGCCCACTGCAGGGAATGCCCACAGAGCAAAGAGGCTCAGGATCCCAACTGGCCTGAGATGGGGCAAGGGACTAAGGGGGAGCCAAAGTTCCCTAGATGGGAGACCATAGCTAGTGGGGTGAAGGGTACAGCTAAGGTTAGCTGCCTGAGATGCCATCTGTGACGCTTGGGCCACAGTGTAGGGATAGAATGGAGCTGAAGATATTCCCCTTAACTTTGGGGTTCAGAATGGGCAGTCTTCTACCTGAGTAACATCATTTATCATCAAGGCATGGCAGATGAGAGAGGCGGGCAGTTAGCCCAGAGACAGGTGGGCAGGCCGAAATCAAACTGGCCCTGGGGAACACCTCCTATTACAGCAGCCTATATAGAAATAGAATCATACCTACAGGGTACAAGGTGAATACCGTGAAGGATGAGAGGCAAATGTCTTTTCAGCATTGGTTAGGTTGTCTTCATCTAAAAGTTAGATTTACTCTAATTGAGGTATGGCTTGATGTCAGGCTTTTGTCTGAAGCTTGATCCTATGGTAGCCTGGCTGCCTGGAAACAGTCTGCAATCTAATGATGTGTCTTATTTAAAAACATTTTCATGGTTTTGGTAGAGTTGTGTTCAACATTATACAGTATAAGTGGTAGTTAAAAAATTGCAGCTTATCCAGTGAATTTTGACATCAATAAAGCCTTTGAAGACTTTTCTTAAAAGTAGCAAAGCCTAAAATATGCAGAAGTATATTTCATTCAAGAAAAAATTGAAGAAGTCCTAGCATATAAAATGTTATGATCTATAAAATTTCTTTAAATCAATTTTTAAGTTTATGAAGTGTTAATTGCTCTCCATCTGCTTGTATTTTCAGCACAACTGAAACAGATTATTCAAAATGTGACCACATGTTCCAGCACTTGAAGACAGACAGTTTTTTGGCTAGTAGCAGACAGACAAAGGGTGAGACAAGACCTCATGTTAGTATATACTTGTGTGAACTGGAAACCCACCAAGAGCTAGAGCTTAAGGGGGTTGGTGTTTATATTATGCCTGCAAGACAACATTTACCTTTGAGCTTGTGACGATGAATCTGAAAATCTACTCTGTATGTCACCACCCTAAAGGGTTGTCATCCGTTATCAAGTCTGGATTGGACCAAATGTCATTTATTGCAGTTCCAAGTTATTATCATTACTTACTGAGGCATTATGTGAATGTTGAAAAACTCTTGAAATACTAACTGCCATATGTGCATTTTTGTATTCTCCTCTTCTTTTAATAAGTGTTCTGAGGGTTGCTTTGATGGGAAGAGATTCTCTTGTAAATTACAACAATCTTACTAATCGGCTCAGCATATCACATTTAGTTCCAGTAAGAGCCAAGCACACTAGTAAATGCTTGTAATTCCTTATGGGCTACTGTAGCAATTGAAGATTAACTGAGAGGTGAACTAGTGCTGATTCTTCTTTAATATATCTGATCCTGTTATTACCTTGTCTGCTCAGTATGGCCTAACAGAGTCAAAGGAGTTGTTCTGGATAATAAAATAAGTGACCTAGCAAGGAAACTTTCAATTAAAAGTAAATATATTTCTTTCAAAGCTTAGGGCTGAAGGGATTGTACTTAATTCTTAAGCAGTATGCTGTAATCTGCCAGAGTTAAGTGACCATTTTAATACTTGTGATAAAGATTGGTATTAATGAATCAACCTAGAAGATATCTTCCCATAATCCTATTTGTTATCTAGCCAAGTTGCCTACTATCACAAGCAACCACATCACGTAAATCCTATCTACAAACCTTTCAAGCTGAATTTAAAAGTTGTGTTTGCCCCATTAATTCTACTGAGTAGAATTAATGAATACAGTCAAAGATATTAACATGATGCAATCATCATTTAACTTTAAACATTTATACAAAGTTTGGAGGTCTAAATACAGAGACTTCCAGCTCCTTTACCACTATGACAGACAGCAGAAAATGCATACAGTACTTGCCCAAATCCAAGATGACTTTGAATTTAAGATGACTTTCCTCCCCCACTCAGTCTCAGAGCCAGAGTTGCAGTGGCCACCTGTCCATCCCCTACCATATGATACTCAAATCCAAGGCAAGGAGTTTTTTCCCCATGTTAAATGGAGGAGGAGGGGCTCATCTTACCTTTGAGTAAATACAGTACTCTGAAGTTGGAAATTTGACTAAGATTCACAAAAGAAAAAGAAACAAGATTTAGAGTAGTTTTTGGTACTGAAACCAAGTGATTATAGATAGAACAAACTTAATCAAATTTATAACTAAATCCCTTCAGAGGCAAAATGTCCATTTAAAATTTTGTCAAAGCAACCCTTTCCATGTTGTGCATGATAGTCACTTTCCCTCTCTTTGAGATATCAGACAGATACTAAAGACGAAAAAAGGATAGGAAAGAAAAGGTTGTTCATTATTCTCAGATTATAAAGTGGCTGATCCATCATGGATGGGTGCCCCAGGTCAGTAGGTTAGTCATATTGATTGTCATTCTGGAATCTGGCTTTTTTTCTGATCTGAGGCATCATTTAGCTAGTCTGGTCAGGTACCTTTCATTAACTGAGCTTTAAGTTGAAGAAAGTTACTTCTTCCCATTCTGCTTCTGCTAAGTAGCACAGTTGATCTAAAGATGAAGTGAAAAGGCTGAGCCACAAAGATCAGAGGAAGGAAGGAAGATAAGGGAAAAAAAGATCAGGGTCATACATGTCTTCAGGTTGGTGCATTAGGGATTGTTATACATGCAACTCAGCTCAGGGTATCATGATATTATAGTTCTTCTGAAGTGAACAGATAAAGTACAGAGGCCCTAGAGTGAAGCAGAGTGGTCAGTTATCTTCCTCTGAGAATTCTTCTTTTAGTCTCCTTCTCTAAGGATTCCAAAGAGTGGCGATCCACTGAGTAGTCCATGTCCACCTTTTTTATTCATTCATTCACTAAGTTTCAGTATGCCCATGTTGGTTCATTAACTTCTGGTCCCACACTTCTCCTGAATTATATTCCACAGTCCATGATTATATCCAGAGGCCTTTTTGTTTGGACTAGTTTGTCCTTTGTCTTTTTCTTGCACCTTTTCCCATCAATATTTATTGTTAAAGATGCCTGTTTATAAAATATTTCAGTCAGTCATTTTCCAATAATTGAACTCAAAATTGAGGGAGGCTCAGTTACCATACCAAAGACTTCTAATTTCCAGCCTAAACTTACTCATGGCCAGTTTGTACCCATTTTTCCTTGAACTTAAAATGGACAAAGGGGCCTTCTGCCTCCTTGGTCTCTACCCTTTTTGATATAGATGGGAATCATAACCTCTCTTAGCCTCTGTTTTTCTAGGCTAAGCAAACCAGGCTCTCTTAGTTTCCTGTTGCATGAGTTTCTCCTAGATGTCCACTGATACATCAGTCTATAATGTATTGGCACCGATAAAAAGAAAATTGACATTATCAGTAATCGGCTTTTTTTGGCTGATGTGGCCGATTAATGTCACCAATAAATGCTGCATGCATGCGCGCAGGTACCTGACCAAACTAGCTGCAGCATGCTCATGGCCAGGAGTGCAATCCGGCAGCTTGGAGAGCTGCATCCATCTGGTAAGTTTGGGTGGGGGGAGAGGGAAGGGGCATAGGTGGGGCAGATCAAAGCCCCCACAGTGAGTGGGAACTGCAGGGGGGCTGCAGCCATGTTGTAGCTCCCACTCCCAGCACCACCATAGCCACCCACCCCAAGCACAGGCGCAGGCCACCTCTTCTGCTGGGAAGAGCCCAGCACTGCCCTCAGCCCCAAGCAGGCAGCCCACCCTCACCCTATGCACAGATCTGGGGGGTCACATACCCCCCTTGACTCCCCTGGAGATGTGCAACCCTTCCCTCTCCTGTGCCCATTCCCCCCACCAGACTTAGCAGTCAGATGCTGCTCTCCAAGTTGCTGGGCTGCATATTGACCTTTGGACCAGTATCGGCCAATATGACTCGTTAATAATCAGATGTTGGTATCAGCCCAAAAAATCTTTGTCAGTGCATCCCTAGTTTCTCCATTCTGCCCAATTATTGTGGTGGCCTCTCTGTACCTGGTCAAAAAAGATTCATTTAAATGGGAATGTGGGAGGTTAGGCCATAAATAGTATTCAGTAGTCTTACCAGTGTATTGCACAATTATTACTTCCCTATCTTAGCTGAAAGTATGGGACCAGAAGCATCTAGGGAAAATACAAAATAAATATTTAAGATGCAAAGAAAAGAAGAAGGTGTTGGTGAT
The DNA here is from genome assembly GCF_001723915.1 of Gavialis gangeticus. Taxonomy (NCBI): domain Eukaryota; kingdom Metazoa; phylum Chordata; order Crocodylia; family Gavialidae; genus Gavialis; species Gavialis gangeticus. The sequence goes on along the minus strand of NW_017728994.1, from coordinate 43,593,543 downwards.
GGGATGTGACATACTTTGTGTGTGCATACTTGTGTATTCTTCTCCTGGCTAACTTGCAGGGAGGGCAAGGAATAATTATTATTCTCAGAAAAAAGATGTGGTTGTATACCTGTTTTTTTGCAGTTCTTTTATCTCCACTGAAGTTCATGTAATTCTCCATCACATGGAATTAGCGAACTGTACTTTGCCATTTGCTGATCTATTAAGGAGTGACATCAAACTGCTGCACAAGCCATAAATACAGTCCCCAAAAAATCAGTTTTGAAAAGCTCTTAAGCTTCATTACTTCTTTCAAACCATGTATGTGACTGCACATGCTCTATGACTTAAAGAATCAATAAACTGATCCCATTCTAATCTGGGGAAATTTTCCTGCCTAGCCAAAGATAGGGTGCGTGTGATACCGGAAAGGTTTATCCTCTACTGTCTGTCAGCCTTTAATGGAAAAAAAATATATATCAATTCACAATTACATTGTGTCATGGGACATTAAGCCTTTTTGCTGACTCAAAATGACAACATGTACTGAGTCAGGCTTTCCTGTGTGTTATGTGTTGTCATTTGACTCTAAACCTAGAATAATCTTGACCCTGAAAGATTGCACCAAGAAAAAAGGAAGTGATTTGATCAGCGTAGACCTTACCTACTTTGTACTCTGACTATCATTTCATTGCTTCAGAGAAGCTTTTGTAAGAGAAGCCCTGGCACAACTCAAGTCATATAGGACTAAGCTGTGCAAAGATAAATTTGGTACTATAAAGACCTCTTCTAACTTATTCTCTGCAGTTTGACCCTAGTGTGTGACCTGGTCCTCTTTGTAAGGACTAAAGAACTTGAAGGATGTGTGTGAAAAGAGCAATAGAACAACTAAGGCAGATGAGGTTCTTTGGGTAAATCTGATATCTTTTTTAGACCAACTAAATAGTTGGAAAAAAATTTCTTAGCAAGCTTTTGGGTTTAAAAACCCTTAGTCAGGCTGAGGAAGCATCTGCAGTTAGTGTGTGCTCTTCCTGGATAGAATGAATAGTAAAGAGGCCAGAAGCTTGTATGCATGCAAGAAAGCCAGTCAGTGAAGATGTAAATTGAGGAGTCAGTGGGTGAGAGAGAGGCTGGTGGGTGGTGGGGAGGGAGTGGGATGAATGCAGCAGGTGGAGAGGTACCTGGGGAGTCAGATGTCAGGCAGGTTATAGTGTGTCATAAATCCAGTGTCTATATTTAGTCCACATTTTTTGTATCTAGGATGTTGATGAAGTGAAGTTCATGGGCTTGTCTGTGAAAAGTGTTTTGTAAATTCCCTTTGAGGATTAGAATTTAGAGATTGGAGAGAGAGTAGTTTTCTTGAGAGAAATTTGTCCCCACCGGTATTTGGGTGTTCTTGTCTTTAATAGATTTCTGGTATGCGTTCATTCTGGTGCGCAGTTGTTGTTTGGTCTCTCCTATGTATTTTCCATCAGGGCATTTGGTGCGCTAGATGAGATGCATTATATTTCTGGAGGTGCAGCTGTAAGATCTAGGAATGCTGATGGTACTGTTGTGGGGCACTGTAATTGGGGGTGGGGGGTGTGGAGATGCGTTGGTAGGTTTTGCATTTTATGTCCTTAGACGAGCACAGCTACAACCTACACCCCCATAGAACACCTAAGTTATTTTCTAGTGTGTGGATGTATTTATGATGTGTTTTTTTTGTTTGCAACCTCTGCACCATACATGTTCAGAGTATATCTTTGTTGCATCTTACAGAAATTTCTAAAACAATGGGTTTTAATTTTTGCAGGGTTTTTTTTGTTGTTGTTCTTTTTTTACCTGAACATTTTACAACATAGAATCAAAAAATACTATAAATTTGAAAGTATTGCCACACTGCTGGTGAACAGAACAAGAAATAGGTGACACAAGTTTACAGAGAATATCACTACAATATCTGGTGGTAGTTGTCATGGCAACTGACATTTTAAAATTATCTGGCGGACCTACAATTCCCTGGTTACAGGGCACAGGTGGTATGAAAATTGCCTTTCGTATGTATGGCATTTAAATCTAACAAAAAAATGTGCCTCCATAAGTGACCTATTTCTTTTCTTTTCTTTGTTCTTTTTTAAAGGAAAAGAAAAACAGGTGGCCTTTGACACTGGGATAGTGCCTGTTACAAATATATCACCTGCTGAAATGGACTTGGATGAGCTTTCACCAGATAATTTTGAGAAGGAACCCAAGCTGAAGAAGGTTATATTAAAAATAGGAACAGAGGGAAAATGTTTACAAAGCAATGGTCATTCTCTCAGTCCAGATTTGGCAGAAGAGAATATAGAGCAAGATGAGGAGACTACAATAAAGGCAGCTGAAAATACCTACCCTATTCCTACCAACCTAACTGACTTTAATAGCTGGAACCCTGGTTGGAGCAGTGCATTTTATGGAGCTGAATGTTATAATTCAGAAGTTTACAATTATGTGAAAAAACTTGGAACACAGAAAGTAAATGACTCTCAAAATATAGAAGCTAAAAAAGTGGTAAGTACATTGATTTTTAAAGTTGACTCAAATTATATTAAAATATTTCTTGGATAAGACTTATTTTCGTATCTGCTGCAGTTAAAGTTAAGAACCCCTTTTGAAAGGTCATCACTTCTAAACACTCTAATAGTGTCTGCTTTCTTTGGATTGTCCTGAAATTTGGTTTGTTTT
>NW_017728994.1:43580380-43585858 GCF_001723915.1 Gavialis gangeticus | reverse complement strand
CCTGGTATAGGAAAGTCATCTAGGGATGATTGGTGATATTGAAAAATGCATGAAGAAGAAAGCAAAGGAAGGAATTAAAGGGGGTCAATGAGGCTGGAATAATTTCCACAGCGATGGAGAAAGGGATGTGAAAGAAACAAAGACATTGTTGGAGTCAGGGAAGTTGTTGGGACACCTTCAAGCCAAGTGGAAAAATTACCTTTAAAATAGGAAAAAGGAGGTTCTGCAGGGTAGGGTTCTTATTTGTTAGGGCGGTCACATGTTCAACTTAATACTTACTGAGTGCAGTTAAAAAACAAACAGACATACACATTCAAGCAGTATAGTTTAGCATTGCAAAGTTCATGGGTGTCTGGTGCCTCTTGAGTCAGTGACCGGGGGGGTCCCCCCACAGCCAATCTCACTCACTGGGGAAGCAGCCGCACCGCTTCTGGAAGTCCCGCAGCCACTTTCAGAAGTGACATGGCCGCTTTTGTTGGCAGCCCTGCTCCCTGGCCAGCGCTTGCAGAGTGGGGGCACTGGTACTACCGCCTGCCCCCCTGCCTGCCGGCTAAACAGGGAGTGTAGCTGGCAGGGGGTGCACTGACAGTCTCAGGGGGTGCATGTGCACCCCCTACATGTACCCCCTGGAAAAGTTGTTTCCTTTCAGGTGAGATTTATCTCCTAGCACAGGGGTCAGTAACCTTTTTTTGTTTGGGTAGAATGCCAAAAACACCTGCATCCTCAACTTTGTAAGATGTTGGCATGCCAAGTGTAGATGATGGGGAAGCCATGAGGGGCCTCATCTTTGTTGTGGCAGTGCAGCCTTGGCCCCTTCTCCACTTTCTGCCCTGAGGTGTGTGTGCACCTGCCACCAGCAAAGAGTTGAACAGAGGCTCTACAGACCCCAGTGCACCCACTTGTAGCCTCCCAGTTGCCTGCCACAGCTGGCCTGGGCTCTGGGCAGGTCCCTGTCACCCACCATGGAGTCCGGGCTGCTTGCAGCAGGTGGCAGGGAGGCTGCAGGCAGCTGTGCTGGGGTCCACTGAGCCCCTGCCTGGCTCATTGCCGGCAGCAGGTGCACATGTGCCTCAGGGTGAATGGCAGGGAAGGGACTGGGGCTGCACTGCCTCAACAAGGATCAGACCCCTCACAACTCCCCTGATGTCTACTCTAAGGCATGTGTGCCAGAGGTTGCCTACCCCTGTCCTAGCATGTTTTTTTTAAGAGGTCACTATATTCTAGTGACTTGCAGCTGTTGGAGGTGAACATGTACCAAGGGCCTTATTTAAGATTGTTTGACCAAGCAGTTTGCAGGACACAGCCTTCCAAAAACAGCTTTTCTTAAGGTTGGTAAATTCTACCAACTTTTCTGTGCATACTTTGAGATCAGATAGTGTCTCTGATTATGCATAAAATGATCTCAAATGCCAGGAATTTATGGCTTCTAGTACAAGGCATCCACTATCCCTTGGGGAACAAAATTTAAACACAGCCTTCTGGAAAAAGTTAAATTTTTAAGATAGTTTTTCATCAGCTTCTTTATGAAATAGAGGGTTACACTGTGAATGTACAAACAGAGCAGCCAAAGGTCTCACTAATGTATCCATGTTAGATGAGCTGAGTAGCTGAGTGTGAATGTGAGAGTATGTGAGTGTGTGTATGTTTCTGAAAATTGGGATCTGTGGGGGGATCCCCACTTTCTATTGTATCTGAACCCCCCCCCGTAAGTAGGGATCTGGGAGGGTCTGTCACATTCTATTTCCTCTGCATATGAACTGGGATGTAACCTACCCTTTACCATTCTAGGGCAGGGGGCGCTAAGCCAGTTTTCCTGGTTCCTCATATGAGCTGGGAATTTGGAAAACTCTGACCAAGGTATATGAACCACCTGCTTGGCCTATTTACCTCCTCACCTCACATGTGACAATCTTAGGCTTTTCTTCTCTTCAGGAAGTGATGAACTTCTTTTGTTCTCTCTTGTATGAGCTGGAATCTGAGGGGTACCCTCTCCCTGCATCAGGTTTGATCTGGGGAAACCTTCCCTCTCTCTGGAGAATTGAGAACAGATGTTCTAGAAGCATGCACCAACTATATAGTGCAGAGCTGAAAATGGGCATGCTTCACGCTTTTAACGGGCTCATTTACTGACACTGAGAAGGAGGAATAAAAAACACATGCTGAGATGAATGGAGGCATTCAGAGTCCACATAACTGTTTCAGACTGTGTTCCTGCCCACTGGGTGGTGTTTAACTAAGGGACCACTTCACACTCGTAGGAAAACTCCTTTTTGTTTAAAGGTCAATTTTTCTAGACTGTATGGCCATGTGTAGACGAAATGAGGGGCATGTGTATATGACACTTTAAGGTGGGCTAAATGCTTTTGCATTGTAATGGTGTCAGTGTTTGCATGCCTTGCCAGCATATTACACATTAATTACAGCCACTGTAGCAAATTCGGTGGCATAATGTACCTTAAATGACTTGGGGCGCAATAGACTAAAACTCCTTGGAGGATGCTGCCCTACCAGCCACAGAGTGAAGTACTGGGCTCTGTGCAGCTCAGGAAGTCTTAAGGAAGCTCTGCAGGCAGCCTGGCAGTAGCCCAGGAAGGCAGGCTCCTCCCAAGGGAGGAAAAAAACCCAGTGAGTCTGAAATATCCCCCCGCCCCCTGAGCCTGCCTGCCTGAGCTGCATGGGGGCCCAATGCTGCCAAGGGGTGGAGGGATACCACTGCCATGGAGGGAAGCACCAGCCCTCCCCTCCCCACAGCCCAGGGACCGCTCCACCCATCAGCAGCTCCCCCTCCCCTCCCCGCTGCCGGAGAAGCAGGTAAGTCAGGTGTGTGCATAACACAGGGTTTTAATTGGCCCTAAATTGAAGCGATATTTTTAAAAAACCACTGCTTCAATTTGGTGTCCCCCTTTCATCCACACACACCCTATTTGCTTGGTTAGATTGCTCTAAAATTGTCGTGCCTCATGGCAGTGAAGAGTAGTGTTAGTATTCCAACTTTTGGTGACATTATAATATAGCCCTCAAAACATAGGCCCTTCCCTTCCCCTTTCCCCCTTCCCCACACTGAATAAAACAATGTATCTTAAAATAAATAGAAAATATCATTCTTTTGGTTGCACCTGTGGAATCAAACAATATTTTAGGTCTACAGCGGCCCTGCCTCTGTGCTGTGTCTGGGCCTCTTTGCCTTTTCTGGTCTTACCATTTGCTGTTGGCCATGCCTATGCCAGGATCTGCGTGTATGTTTGTGGGAGGGGAGTGCTGTCTGGCTCATACAATCTGAGCCCCTTTTTCTTGCAAGTATTTCATTTTAAGATGGAGGATGTTTGGAAGAAACCCATCCTACTATTGGATTTAAACAATTTTAACTTATTAAAACTAAGAAATACAAGATCAAGGTATGTGACTTTTCTGTATGTGGCGCACACTGCCATTTTGGATAGCATTGGCACTGCTTTTGTCTCCGGTCTGAATATAACCAGTTCCCATGCCAGAAACACCAGTGTCTGGCTATTTCCACAGCCTACACGGTGCAGTGCTGAAAAGAAGCATGCCAGATCTCTCAAAATATACGTGCACTTTCTTCCTTTGAGATCACACACATGCATGCACACATCAGGCAGAGGAGTTTACACACTCCCCAGAGAGCTATGGACTTCCCATCACAATTGCAGCTTTCCAAAGCTGCTCCAGTTAATCCCTCCACCATATCTGCAATTATACTGAACACAGTGAATGCAGCTGAAGTACTTGCACATGCTTCTTATTGGCTAGATCAGGGGTTGGCAATGTTTTTGGACAGAGTGCCAAGAACACCTGCAGGCTCGGCTTGCAAAATGTTGGTGTGCCAGGAGCGGACGGTGGGGGAGCCACAAGAGGTCCGATCCTTATTCTGGCAGGGAAGGGACCGGGGCTGCACTGCTGTCTGCCCCGAGGTGCGCATGCCAAGCAAAATGCCTTTGTGTGCCACACTCTGGCATCTGTGCCGGGGGTTGTCTACCCCTAGGCTAGGGGCTACTCCCTCCCTCCCATCACTCCCACTAAGTCTGAACTTAGGTGAAGTTAATGTCATGGAAGAACACAAGAAACCAATGAGTGACCTTAACTCTGCCTTGAGAGGATTTTTTGCCATTTGAATGCAACAATGAAAGCTGGGAGAGGATTATCTTGTTTCTCTAAACTTAAGTGAACATACAGTTATTTACCCAAGTGAATTTGTTACACACAGCATAAGATTGTCCAAGTATAAATTTATTTCATGGGAGTTTAATGACATAAGTACTAAGAAATACAAAATATGATTTTAGAAATATAACTTGTCAACTGTAGCTTGATGTACTTTGCCTATAGTTACATAGAAGGTAGGTGAAATATATTTACTTCTTTCTCAGCATTAATATTAGTAGGTTTTTAATTCCAACATTTTGTCATTCTTCAAGAAAGTTTGAATAATTTTATATCAATGAAATCTGTTGGAAGTTAGTATTTTAAAAATACCTTTAACTTATTTGAGCATCTGGTACACGGATTTCTGCAGGAGCTACCGCTGTTCTTGTGATAACTGAAAAAAAAGCCTGTTATTACCTTATCTACTGTTTCTACGCCTTTCTAAGAAAAAAGATTCTCTTTGGTAATAAATCAGAAATGTCTGTACCCAGGAAATATACCTGCATATCTTGAACTCAACTTTGCTATCAACATTTTTTAATGTAAATTTGTTTACATAGCAAGTTTTTTCCCCTTTATTCTCTTATGTAAGCCTGTTTATTAAAACACAAATGGATTTACTCTTTTCGGCATTTAAAAGACATCCTCCAGAGACTGTAGAAACTTACTACCAAGATGTACTGTCACATATGACACTTTTGGTAGGTTACTTACTTAGTTTGTATATTTAAACAAATGCTTATAACAGCCTTCAGTTTATAAACAGTAAAGCCATCCCAAAGGTAGGATGTAGATTTGAACATACCTTTATGGCAGAGGTAGGAGAATTAGCATGTCTAGAGTTTAGGTAGTGATTACCTGCCTGAGGTTCAGTCATTGCTAATTAAGTTGTAGGTACCTGAGGTTACTGGCGGGATTACTGGTCACTGGTTTTTGGTTGGCAGGGCAGGGAAGTCCAGGAAGGAACTGGGTTTAAGGTGGCTGTTCATAGGGATACTAATAATGGAGGGAGTAGATAGCTGTTTGGGTGGTTGTGTGCTGGTGTTGCACTGATAGTAGAGTGAGTTACAGTATCCTTTGCTTCAGGGGGGAGGCCTTTATACAGCTGTCTATAGAGATGGGGAAATGGAAGTGTTTAGTGTATCTGCTTTACACCAGGTCTTTATTAGGTCTAAGGGGTTTTGTTAGGTGTCTGGAATCATAAATGCCAAGTTACTGGTACATAAGGTGGTACCGTACAAATTACCATAACTTGAATGCCACTTAACATGAATTCACATATAATGCTGAGTAGCCTAATATGAATGTTCAATA
>NW_017728994.1:43572100-43575380 GCF_001723915.1 Gavialis gangeticus | reverse complement strand
TAAGGGGTTTTGTTAGGTGTCTGGAATCATAAATGCCAAGTTACTGGTACATAAGGTGGTACCGTACAAATTACCATAACTTGAATGCCACTTAACATGAATTCACATATAATGCTGAGTAGCCTAATATGAATGATCAATAAGATTTGTTGCTCTGCTGCTTGTTTATTTTTAAATATGTGTAATGAAGTGTGGCTAATTGGAACTAGGCTTCATTACTACTTGTTCACTAATTTTAAATCCCGTTGGGTCCGCTCAAATTGGCAATTTGGGCTATGTGAAATAAATGGTAATCTCATTCCATTTCCCTGTAATAGTCACCGTGGTTTGCAGTCTTGGCAAGGAGGCTAAAGATGTAACCAGCAGAGAGGTTTTACTATCTTTTGCCCTTCATGTCAAGCAGTAGACACATGGGATGAGCAGTATAGAAGACTTGACCATTTTACTCTGTATCAGAAAAGAACAGAAATCTTCTGATTTTGTAGTCTTCTCCACTAGAATTCACATCTATATTTTTATAGGAATGATAACATTGTCTAGATGTACAAAGTAAGAAAAGTTGTTATCTGATTGTGTAAATCTATTACTCAATGACAGCAAGCTCTTCAGCAAGCTGAAACTCAAAGAATTTTCCAAAGAATGGAAACATGGTCTTTTTACTAGGGAGGAGTATAAGAGTAATGCATGGGCATGCAAGGAGAAAATCAGGAAGGCCAAGGCATGAATCAAGGTTGTAGCTAGCAAAGGATGTAAAAAGCCTACAAGTAGGCTAAAAGTAAGAGAAAGGTAATGGAAAGTAGAGGTCCCTTATAACAAGGAGGGCAATCTAGTAATGAATGATGTGGAGAAGACTGTGGTATTTACTACCGCCTTCACTTCCATCTTCACAAAATAAGTTCAGCAGTGGATCACAGGATGAGTGGAGTTGGCAGTGTGGCTAGGGGAAGGAGATAATAAGACTAAGGTAGGGGGAAAACATGAAAGATTACTTTGAGAAGCTGGATAATTTCATTTCAGGCGAGCTGGATGACTATTCAGAGAATTCTCTAAAATGATTGCAGAACCAATTCTCTTTGAGAAGTCTTAGAGGTTGGATGAGTTCTCAGACAACTGGAGAAGGGAAACTATAGTGTCCATCTTTATGAAATGGAAAGAGTGATCCAGGGAAGTATAGACAAGCTGGTCTGATCTTGCTCCTTGGACAACTTCTGAAATATTCATCAAGGAATCTATTTCTGAGCACCTAGAAGATACCAGGTTGGTTAGGAACAGCTAGCATGGATTCATTAAAAACAAGTCATGCATGAACAACCTTATTTCCTTTTACAGCGAGGTGACAAACTTTGTGAATGGAAAAAAGCAGTGGATGTGATGCACCTTGACTTTGGCAAGGCTTTCAACACTCTCCCATGACATTCTCGTTAGTAAGCTAAGTAAATAGCCTAGATCGGGGTGGGCAGTTATTTGGGTCTGTGGGCCACGTAGGCAACTTTGGGGAGCTTCTGCAGGCTGGTCAGTGCCCCCCTCTCCCCACAACAGCCTGAAGCCCATGTGCCCTGCAGCTCCTCCCTGCCACCCCACCAGCACCCACCAGCAGCTGACCACAAGCCCCAGCCCCAACACTGGCCTGCCTCACCTGCTGTGGAGTTGCCCCTGCCAGAGTGTACCAACTGCAGACCAGCCAGGACCTATGTGCACAACCCCAATACCAACCTGCCCTGTGTCTCCTCCAGTTCTAGGGAGCCCAGATAGCAGCTGCTTCTTCTGGCTACCACCACTACTGGCTCCAGCCCCATGGAGACTGGTGTGGGGACTTGAGCATATGGCCCCAGCCCCGGCTCCAGCCCCATACTCATCCTGGCTGGAGTAAACAGGCCAGAACCTGTATGCACAGCTCTGGACCAGCTGGGACCTATGCACCTGCCCATGATGATCAATGGCAGAAGCTGGGCATGAGGGAAAAGCAGCTGCCTCCCCTTTGCTGCTGCCAGGCCCTTCTTACTGCAGCTGCTCAAAGCCCACGTGCAGGCTGCCCAGTGACTCTTACCTTCTGTCATCACAACTCCACCATCGCTGCCTCACGGCCACCCGGTAAGGCAGTGGTGGTAGTGGGGAGGAGCAACAGGACAACCTGGGCACAGGCTCTGGGTGGCCACTGCAAGAAGGACCTGGAAGTGGTGAAGGGGAGGCGGTCACTTTTCTCCCATGCCCAGTAGCAGCTTCTGCCTGGCCACTGACACTGCTGCCACCGCTCATCATGGGTGGGCAGTTGAGAGCATGTATGAGGCAGGCTAGGGTCAAGGCTGTGTGTGTAGGTCCTGGCTGGTCCAGAGCTGGTCCACTTCACCTGGGGCAAGTCCAGAGCAGGTGCAGGGCCTCCTGGGGCTGAGGCTAGGGCCGTGCACATGAGTCCCTGTCAGTCTCCATGGAGCTAGGGCCAGCAATGGAGCCGCCACCACGTAGGCTGCCTAGAATTGGAGACCAGCTGTGGAGCTGCCCCAGCCCCACTGCACACCTGGGGGTTGGTGGGACACACCACAGGCCAGACGGCACCTGAGCCAGGTGGGGCTGAGGGGCAAATCATGGGCCAGACAAACTCTATCCATGGGCCAAATCTGTCCCACAGGCCATATTTTGCCCATCCTTGTCTAGATGAAGGTACTATAAGATTGATGCATAATTGGTTCAATCATCATGCTAAAAAGAGCAGTCATCAATGGTTCAGTGCCTAATTGGGAGGAGATATAAATTGGAGTTCCCAAGGAGTCTATCTTGAGTCCAGTAGTGTTTAATATCTTACTTAATAATTTGGGGGACAGAATTGAGTACAAACATAATACGTTTTCAGATGACATCCATTTGTATTAAGCTGTTGATACCTTGGGAAAATAGGATTAGATTTCAAAATGACCGTGGCAAACTGGAGAAATGCTTCAAAATTTATCAAATAAAATTTGAAAAAGATGAGTACGGAATCCTTCATTTAGCACAGAACAATCACATGCACAAATATAAATTGGTGAGCAACAGGGTAGACTCGGTACCCAGAAAAGGATCAGGGGTTATAGCAGACTATCAGCTGAATATGAGCCAAGAATGTTCTCTCATTGCAAAAAAGCATATTGGGCTGTATTAACTGGACTGTCACTTACAAGTTAAGGGGAATCTTTATACAGCACTGGTGAGGCATCTGAAGTACTTTGTTCAGTCCTAGGCACTGCACTTCAGAATACACAAATTCAATTAAATGGGCTCTTTCAGCCAAAAAAAAAAAAAAAAA
>NW_017728994.1:43570215-43572028 GCF_001723915.1 Gavialis gangeticus | reverse complement strand
AAGGAAGAAAAAAAAAAAAAAAAAAAAAAAAACCTCCAAAGTTTTGCCCTAAAAATACCAATCCAAAATTAAGTGAAAACCCACTCCAAGAGATGCTATATGAATAGAGGAAAAGGCAGTTTTTACTTAGCAGCCATCTCCATTTTCAAATCCAATGGTGAGAGACTGGCCATTCAGTGCCCACTTCCCCCACCTTCCCCCAGAAGACTGAAGACCAAAATAAATCTTTGTGAGATGGTTCAGTAAGGAAAATCCAGCTCACTCAGTAAGTAGGGCTGCTGAATTTTCGGTATAATCCCAAATTTTCTTTATTATATTTACTGCCACTAAATTATAGTTCAGGTGTTAATTACTTGATTGGCTCCATTCTGGTTCTGATTGTCTGGCTCAGGTCCTACTGACCTGGATCTTTTCCAAGCTGAGATATTTGGAACCTGAAAATAGCTTTTCTTCTTCTGGTGGCATTAAAAGCAGCTGTAAGTGAGGTTCTAACTTCAGCTCGGTTCAGCAAAGAACCGAGTCATCAGCCCAAGTCTGATTGGTTTTCTGTACTGAATTCACATTTCATTGTGCAGTATTTAAGTACACATCTAATTAATCCACAGGAATCTCTACATGTCAAAGAAGAAAACAGATCAAACGCTTCCTAATTCACATATGCAGATGTGATGTATAGGCTCGTGTTGTGAAAGTAACTAATTTCTGAAGAAACAGAGTCCTCTCTAAGACAAATAATCTGTTACTCCCTAGTACAAATACTGTGTTTTCTCACATACAACATGCATCTTTTCCCTAAAACTGACTGCTGGATATTATATTATGGATTATATACAAGAAATATGGTAAGTGGTTACTGGATGAAACCAAAAGTAAAATAGGTAATTATTCTGCCTTTCAAAAACCAGCTGTATATTACAGGCTGGGGTGTGTTATATGCAAGAAAACAGGGCTGTTCATTTAATATTTAGTATGTACTAATCTATCATAATACCAGAATATTGTTTAGTTGAAAACAGTTACCCATTTGAAATATCTCAGATAAACCAAATTTTGATAATCTTCAACAGCTAAAATACGGTTTAGCTCTTAACTACATAGAAGATTGTTGTAGGAGCAAATTAGCATTTATCTCTACATACTAGGTTAAGGATATTGTATAGTAGTGAAAAATAGGTAGAAACATGACTACTTCAGATAAGAACTGGAGGCATGTGGCGTATCAGTCTTAAAACTATATTTAATTTGACTAAATATAATAGTGCAACTAAAATGGAAGACTCAGCACAGCCACTGTATTCTTTATCTTATTCATATGTATTTTGAACCCATTGCTACTTTAGTGGGCTAGGGACAGAAGTTAAATTGGTTTGTGTGCAAGTGATCAGGAACTGGTTGAAACCTGTAACAGAACAGAAGTTCAGTGCACTTAAACTGCTTTCAAAATGGTGCAAACTAGTTTAAGGTAAACCTAAATGGGTATAGTATCAGACTTAACTGATTTAGGTCAAACCAGTTTATGGAACTTCTGTCCGAGATCCCCTCCCAAATCAAGTTAACTCACAGTCCTCCAGCATCCCAGGATGATGTGCAGCCCCAGAATCTGCTCTCTGCTTCAGCGGAGAAAAACTGGCCCCACCCCCAACTATCAGCAGGGGCTTTTCCATTCCCCCACAGCCAGGAGGGCTGATTTCCCCACCCCCTTCCTGCCCCCCCCCTCAGCTGGAGGGATCAGCCTGGCTCCAGCAGGGGGAGTAAAGCCCCCACTGCAGCCAGCCCGCCCCCCCCCCCCAAGGAAGACCCCCGCGGGGGGCGG
>NW_017728994.1:43544463-43570055 GCF_001723915.1 Gavialis gangeticus | reverse complement strand
GTCTGGAGCTGGGCGGGCGGTGGGGCTGGGCTGCCCCCCCCCTCTCCAGCCGGAGACGGGGTGTAGCTAGAGGACCTGGCTCCTGGCTCTGGGTGAGGGGGAGGAGGAAACAACCTGCTAAGGATTCCCCCTTCTTGCCAGATCAGGGAGACCCCGGCTGGTGGTCCAGTGCGGCAGTTCCCCCACATGCCTGTCCTCAGCCTGCCCCGGGGGTGGGGCTGGGGGCTTGCCCAGCTCCTGGATGTGGGGGGAGAGGGAGAAACTCCCCACTGGGGGCTTCCCCCTCCCATATTCCCCCCCATACTAGAGAGATCCTGGTTTAGGTGTTCAGTGTGAGGTGCTTCCCACTGCCTGTTTCTCAGCCAGCCGGAGGCTGAGGAGAGCCCATGGTGGCCTCCCAGGCTCTCTGCAGTGGCCAGCAGGCTGGAAGCCCCCCAACTACTGGTATGGGCTACTGCAGGGGTCTGGCTGCCTTTCCAGTTTGAAAAGTGAACGTCAGTTCACTTGCTTATTGGTTCGATCTAAGCAGTTTAGAGAAATCTGGAAAGATTGAATCAATTCATCCTCAGGCTTTTTGACTGTCTGTACTTAGCCGTGGAAATCAGGTGGCTTCTTAAATTATCCGCATCCTCAAAATCAACTTTACTTTACTTTGAGACTTCTTTTTATTTAATCAGTTAATTTTCCAATTCATAATCTAGATAGTAATTTTCCTGTTCCTTCACCACTCTGATGAATATGTAGTTATAAATCTTCAGCGAAATGCATAGGGATTTAGTTGTGAGACTCCCATTAATGCTAATGAGCTGTGTGGCTAAACCTTTTGTGCACTTGTCAGAAACATACCCCTCAATGACAGTTTTTTGCGCAAACTCTATTTAACTTCTAATAAATCTTTCCCATTAAAAGATAACCTATTTACCAATCATCTGTCTGATATATTAGCTCTGAGCTCTGTATTTGCTGATCTGCTGCTTTCAGTGAACTTGTCCTATTTAAAATGCTTTCTACTTCATATAAGTGGGTCGCTAATCATTAGCATAGGACCCAAGTGCCGAAGTTACTAGTTTGAAAAGCCACAACACATTCCATGTACTAACATCCTTATTTCATAATGAGGGTCTCTGTGCACATCCTTTTGTAATTCTTTTTGGCTTGCTTTAGTTTTATATATCGGATTTCAATTTCTCTTTTTTTCTCTAGCCTATTGTTTCTGTTGTTCCCAGTTTGATCCTTAAAGTACATCCTCACATTTTAACTTATTTTAAATAATAAAAGGTGCAATATGCCTAATGTTCTCATGCTTCTTTCTGATTCAGTGACCTGTTTAGCACAATAAGTACAACAGTGCTTTGGGAAATATATTTGAAGGATACGTGTAACTGATATTAAGATTTTTTTTTTTTTTTTTTTTTTTTTACTAAAGTGCAGAATATAATGTCTAGTAATGCCTGTGCTTTTCTTTAAACATCAAAATGAAGGCTAACACGATTCCTAATTCTGGTACTTTTTAAAAAATGTATTCAAATACTAGACAAAGACCAAAATATATTTATCCTGGAAGACAAATTAATATATATTTATCCTTGTATAAGTGTAAATTAAAATAAAATGAAGTATTTTTATTCCTTTACAAAACAATTTGGAATGTATATCTCTTGTTTAATATTGCTTATCTCATTAAAACATGTTTTCTAGTATTTCATTATTTTTTTGGTAGTTTGAAAGATTTCAAATAGCCTTGTAGCTGTTTCCTGACAATGCAAGTAAAATTTCAATAGTTTGAATCCTCCATGTTAAACTAAAATTCTCTTCCTGCAGCACATATTGCTATATTAGGAGAGATCAGCCACTTAATAGTGCTGGACTGAGGCATGTATTGACTTCAAAACCATTTGTTTTGATTTGGAATGATATGATGTACTTAAATTCAAACACATGGTCCTAGAAGAGCAGGTTTAGTGCTATCATATCTTACGGCAACACTGTCCAACTTTTAAACAGCCAGGGGCCACATGCTTTGTGGGCTGCACCAGTGGGGACCACACACTACGCAGGCCACACCAGCATCCCATTAGGCAGGAGCAAGAATTAAAAGTGATAGGGGTAATAGTGGCTGAGTGGGAACTTGGGGAGTCACAAATTAACCTCCCTTGGACAGCATGCAGTCCACTGGCTGCCAGTTGGACAGCTGTATCTTAGGGCATGCCCATGCCCTCCCTAAACATTGCTGTGAAGCATGCCCCACCTACTTTCCTCCATGCAGCACACACTAAATCACAGAAACAAGGCAGCGTAGCCACCTTAGAGCAGCTGAGCTTGCCAATAAGTGTCCCTGAGAACAACACTGCCCAATCAGAGGTGCTCTTAGCTGTCCACACAGCCTAATTTTGGGGATTTCGTGCATGCTGAGGGAAAAAGAGCACTTGGGGCATACTTCTTGAACAGTCCTGGGCATGGCACTAAGGCAATATAGATCAGTCCTAAATGTACTGTAATCAGAAATCTTCAAAATAATAGCCTTAAGAAGTCTCAGACTTCAGTGAAGAAAGCATAATATGTAATTAAGTGTGTTTGATAGATTCCAGGAGATATAATTAATGTCTTTTGTTTAATCAGTATTGATTTCCAGTGTCTTGCTTGTTCCCAAAACATGAACCTGATCCAAAGCCCATTGATTCCAAGTGAAAAAGATATTTATTGCCCATAATGAGTTTTGGATTGAGATCTATGTTGTGGTGAAGTCGAGAAGTCTTTTTATTTACTTTAATGGGGGACTGACTGAGGATTACTTTTACATTTTATATTCAGTGCAAATGGTCTTGTCCTGCATGTGCATCTCATATTGGCTGGCCAAAGATAAGTCTCAAGGCATGGAAAGTCACCTTTGCGCTTACCTTAGTCCTAACTCAGGGGGGGCATTTGGGGTAACTGATTTTAGGCTCACGAGTGCTGTTGGTTACGACAGCTCATAATGGCCTTAGGTAAGGAAGGTGGAGGTCATCAAGGGTTGAGCCATGCTCCCTTCAAATTAGAGACCCCACTCCAGGAAGCATCCTCACATGACAAAATGATCTGGCTGTAAGGTCGGTCTCATGTTCCTCATTGCTAAGGTACTATCAGATTTGCGTAAATTGTTTGCAGGGGGGAGGGGAATAAGGTGTTCCTCCTTCAATATTTTCTTCAGTTATGCTGAAAATAGATACTTCAGGTTCATGGCAATGCAGATCAAAAATACATTTCTCATTTTATTCCAGGTGCCATTTATCTTTGTTTCATTTACATTCACTGACTTCCCCTAACCAGTAGATGTTAAACTGGGGTATAAATTAGAGAATAGGATGTGTGGTTTTTGTGCACAAGGAGGAATGCCTTGTTATACTGTTTTTTGGAAAAAAAATGTTGATACATTTTGCTATAAATGTATCAAATTGTAGACTATTGTAGCATACCATATGACCATAAGTGATATGGACTGGTTTAAATGAACTACAAACCGAATTTCAGTTTCAGAACAAAAGCCTTTAGACACTTGAGTGGTACTAAGTCAAAACAGTTGCCTTAAATTTAACTGGTACACATTACTTATTGATAGATGGAACCATAACATTTGTTTTTAAAAAGGTCTTGAACAAAATGCAGACTTACATAAACAGACTCAATTTTTAATGACCTCAGTAAGCTTTGGTCTTCCTCATCCCAGCCTTGATGTTAGCCAACTAATTTTAAGTAATATTCAATGTATGTTTCTTATTTTATTGCATTCCTTTTACATAGAATTACAGTGGAACTAAATGTCATTTCCTCTTTGAACCAACCTATTTTTCTTGATTCATTTCCATTTCTTACCTGTTGGTTGTTTTGCACAAAAAACTTTTTAATATAACGAAGTTGCTTATCAAAATTGTCCAGTAGTACAGGTTACCATTCAGATCAGAATGTTCTACTATTTTTATAGGAACTTGAACAGCTACTAATGATTGAGACCAAAAATTATAGGAAGACTATACAATTCTACCAGAAGCTGTTGCAGAAAGAGAGGAGAAACAAAGGTAAGATTATATCTGGCATGCCTGTAAATGGATCAGATTGCTCTACACAGTTTTGCAAGATGATCAAAATTGTGTTTGTGTGCCAAATTTATTTTATGTCTTTAGATTCAGAGATTAAAACAAAATTGCTCAAACTGAAGGGAGAGCTACAGGAAATGAAATCAAAGGTTCAGTTTCTTGAAACTGTGAAGAAATACCTACAGGTAAGTCAGATTTGATTTCACTTTATTTTGCTTTGATTGTTATAAAAGTGATTATAATAGTATGACTGGATATCCAAATCAGCGTATGAAATTTAACAGTTTTTGCAACTGCCAGAACTTTATGAAGAATTTACAGGAATAATAGAAATTGAAGTAATCTTCAATGAGTATTGTTAAAAATAAATGGGATTAAACATGATTGTGCTTTTATTTTGAATTGAGTTTGTTTTCTTATGGTTTTTGTCATTTTCTGTAGTTTCATATGTATTGTTTTGACTTGTTTTCATGGGCAGATTATGTGTGCAGAGCAATGGGGAACGGAATCATGTGCACTTACTACAGTAATTAATATCAGGAGAACTGAAATGATGGATGTGACCCCTTTGAATGAGGAGTCCTTGCTTATTTTCTACAATATGCAGAAAAACCAATATAATAATCAAAGCCAATCAAGAATTCTACAAGCTGGGACACCTCTTGGGTTAATGGCATATCTATACTCCAGGTAGAGTGCAGTCTACAAGTCCCTAATTTGCCAGAAAGAAAATATAGTGCAGACTTTCTACAATAAGTTGAGTTGCATTATGTACCCTTTTACCTGTTAGAATTTTATTATTGGTATGTATCCCTTGTTGCAGTCCTCCATATACAGATTACAGATGACAGGTCAATTAAAAATAGGCTATGCAATTTGGAATTGGACAAGCCTGAAGATGCATGCTAAAATAAAATTACTACTTCAAAAAAAAAACCACCCTATATTTTATATCTAGCATGCAGTTTACTTGCCCAGCTCTGTCTGATCATTTCCAAGGGGTAACAACTTTCTATTTGTAACAGCATACTGGTGTAATCAGATACTATGTGATCTGCATTTTTTAAGAGTCTCTGTTGCTGGAGGAGGTTTGAATAGAGAACTAGATAGGTTTTTTTGGGGGGGAAGGAGGGTTTAAAGAGGATGAACCTAAACCCTTGGTCTAGCTGAAATATGTTCACTACAGGTTTGTGATTGGGATAAAGTAGCATTTAAACCTTGTTTGAGGACCAGGTTCTAAGTTATTCCAGCATCAACAACCCTGAAGTACCGTGGAAACTCAGTGATCTCTGCTTTGTGCTCTAAGTTGGGAGGGTTGAGAAAAATTGCTCTAGATCTGTCACAAGAGGATTTCCCCAGCATTAAAGACATCCCCAAGTGCTGTATAAGTCCACTTTCTAGCTCCTTTGCACTGTCAGAGGGAGGAGCTAAAGTTCTATTTTTTTTACTTCTGAAAAACTAAATATGTTGAAGAGCTTTCCCCTAAAACATTCTTACAATACCAGGAAGCAAAACTTGACTTTCATATTTTGTTAGAAGCTTTTGCCAAATAAACACAGCTTAGCCAGTGAATTTTGTCCTTGCTTGGTGGATACAAGGTCTCCCGTGCCAGTTGGATTTGGCTAGGTGGGATGCGTGGATAGATTTGTTTCCTTTATACCTCTCTAAAGCATTCGTATATTAATTTTTGTACAAATTGGAATAAAAGAAACTTTTCTATTGCAGAATTTCTTGCTGATCTTGGGAATTCCACATTTCAGCCATTCCAGTTGTAAATTTTGTTGCTATGTTCTACTACAAGAAATACTATATTCTTGCTTGTCTTATGTTTTTTCTTGTAACCCATAGAAATGCAATTTTAGAAGGTTACATACAGCAATTCCTGTACACATTTCGTTATTTCTGCACACAAGAAGAATTTTTGCAGTTTCTTCTCGATAGAATCAGCAGCACTTTATCCAGGTACAGTAACTTTACATGAACTAAACTATCAGTGCCCTCTAGCATTTTTCCTCCATTATTGTCTTAACTATTTCAAAAAAGAAGCACCTAATTAAATTCAATTAAGTGGCTTTTTTATAACTATGAATGGAACATGCTGAAAATAGAGTAAGTGCTCTACTTGACAGTAGGCTTTCTTTATGCTGTACTCTGAATTATTGAGTTCCAGGAGTGTTTTACTTCAATGAGTAGGTCACATTGGGCCATCTGTATAAATAGAAGTTGGAGCTGTAGAACAATAGAGAGACGTAAAGATGTTTTATACATAACAGTCAATACCAAATAAAATCTGTTCTTCTCTTGTAATGTTGGTTGGAGCAAAATGGGAAGTTCATTGAAGTGACTGTCCTTCTTTTATTTCCAGTGCAAATGTGGATCCATCCTCTCCACTTACCAAAATATACAACCGCAGTTGCTACATCCTGCAGGCATGGATTGCAGACTGTTACAGCATAGACTTTGCAACAAATGCTAATCTTCTGTGTAAATTAAAAAATTTTATTACTTCCAAGGTAATTCATTATTTTGATAAAATTGTTAAATAAAAAAGTCATGCCTAAAAGATATGTTTATGTATGTGACTGTGATAAATCAGACTTCATTTTTCTTACAAAAATTGATGATGAAGTGTAGATATTCTGTACTTTCTGTATATTTTTTATATTTTCCTATTAAAAACCTGTTTTCCCCTTAGATTACCCCATTAAATAGCTATGGTGAATGCTTGTTGTCTTTGCTTGAAGATGCAACTGGCAAGAAACATGGAAATGCTTTCAGCTGCTACAACATGGACAAATGTAAAGGGGAGGAAGAGGATGATAGAAAATCTTTACATTCATTGTGCAAAAAGCTCTCAGAAGATGTCTCCAGGAAGGCATGTGGTTTCTTTAACCTGTGTTCTAGCCATCTCTCTCTTGTACAATTTTCTTGCAAAAATAAAGGAATATCTAATTTATCACTTTAAATCCCAGTTCAGCTAAAAAAATTATATGTGGTTTGCTCCATCATAGGATAATGCTTGTGTTTACAAGTACTAACCTATGGCATAGTTAATTAGTTTACTTTGTCCTATAGCACTGCACATGTAGACGCTGAGAATTTACTGCAGAGCTAATTAGTCAGCTCTGCAGTAAATGTCTCATGTAGACATGCCCAATGACTGAAATTTAAGTAATTAAATGCTTTGCAGAATTTGTGAATTTAAAAAGATACTTAAATGCTCGGTAGCTATTGAGCTTGTTTTTAGCTTTCAATGGGCCTTTATATGGCAAAGCAGTAGTGATTTTCCATAAGTGTGCAAAAATGTGTGGGGGTGAGTGTAGGAATTTGTTTTACTCTTGGTTCTTTTGTGTGTTGTCTCATAACTGTTGGAGAAAAAAAAATGGCAAGAGTGCATACGTGAAAGAGAAGTAAGTGTAGGTTTTAGGATGAAGGCAAGGTTGCAAAAATTTGGGAAGGAGAAAGTTGATTTTGGCAGTGACACAGACGGAAAGTTGAGAGGTGAAGATGGGGAGACAATCTGAAAGTACGGGAGATATAATTTTGAATATTCATACCTAATATAAGTAGGTCTGTTTCAGTAAAGGCCGTTGGTGTTGCTTACCCTGACACCATCGTGATTTCATTCATTTTGAGGTGATAGTAAAAACATAATCCAAGTACTATCGGTATAGAAAATAAATAATGGTAATGCATTATAGTGAGAATGAATCAAGTGGCCTTTCTTCTCCCCTTCTATGTATATTCTGAACAAAGAAGCAAACCCTAGTAAGAGCATTCCTTATGTTGAAATAATAGGGAGGATACAAAATTTCTAGAGGAAATGTAGATACTGCATCATCTTTAGAGTGAAAAAAACTCAGTTTTTATCTTATAAACTACTTAGAGAGCGTCATCTAATCTACACAAACACTATTCTTTAACAGTGTAACACCGGTTACAAAAGCTTATGGGTCTGTGGAGAACATATTTTGTTCTGTTGCGAAGAGACATATTGTATTTTCTGGTGTTTTAATAGGCTCACCACCATAAAAGTATAGCATTGCTTTTAAATTAAAAATGTCACTTAAATTTGACAGAATTTTGGTTAACTCTTATTATAGTTATTTTCTTGGAATGGTATTTTTTGTTTGTTTTGTTATGCACCATTAGTGCCTAAAATGAAGTTTTAAATTCAGACCACCTATTTTGAGGTGGGGAGAGGGGGGCAAAGGAAAATGGGAACCATGCCCTCCTATACTAGAAAATACAGCTGTATAGACTTTAGCTGTATGGACTTTCTCTTACAGAGCTTTAACTGGAAACTCTCCAAAGGAAATGGGCCTATTATACGTCATCAGAGAGAGAGACTATACACTATATCATCTGCTTTACCAAAGCCATGCTATAACAGTTTTACAGAAGAATTCTCAAGTGCCTATGCAAAAGCTTATGACAGAGGACTGTATCTCTTAGCAGAATATAGTGCACAACAGCTTTGCTGTCAACTGACGTTGTTGCAACAGGTAAAAAAGGCCGAATTCTACTGAGTGAAAACAAATTAATATTAATCCTTAATGGGGAACTACCTTCTCGCACCGGACCCTCATATGTAGCTTGCTGTGTGTACAGTGGTTCACAATATCCATAGATTAAAATTACCCAATTTTCTCTCCCATTCACTTATCGTTCCAAGTCTAGAATGACTGATATCTGACCCTAGTTTAGATCCACTTGTAGGTGATAGTTCTACTTGAAAATTTTGAGGAAGGGGGAAGAGAGAACAAAGGGGAAGACGAAATACTTTAAAAAAAAAACCCTAGAAGAAACTGCAAAAATGACTGTATTTACTTGATTCTAAAATAAGGAGGTTTTGGACTATGAGGGTAGTAAACTGGGTGGGGGGCAGGTAACTGCTGCGACTCAGGCTTTAACTCCTACCCAGAGCTGGAGCCATAGCCGCAGCTGCTCCCTGTCATTCCCATCCCGCCTGCCATCTCTGCACGCTGCCATGTCAACCCTGCAACCACTTTCCTCCATCTCCTTCTCCTGCCCTGGCCACAACCCCATGCAGTCTCTGTTCCATGCCAGCATTCTAAATGCACAGTGGGGCTGGGGCTATGCTTAGTGCTTTGTGCTAGAATGGAGGAGGAGCCTGCTGGCTCAGAGCAAGGGTAAGGAGGCTCGGGACAGAGGCTGGAGGGAGCAGAGGCTTGGGAGGAGTGGGGAGAGGTAAAGGCTGGGGGGGGGGAAGATGGGACCCAAGGTTATAACTGGGGGCAGGCAGGATGCAGGCAAAAGTAGGAGGTGAACTGCTTTACCTCTCCGTACCCTGCCTCTCAGCAGCAGTGGGAGGGATGAAGTAAAGATGTCTCTCCAGTAAGTAGTTTGTTTATGTGGAAAATTGGAACAAATTTTCCATATATAGAATCTAATTATTGGGAGGGTCATCTTAGATCTGAGTAAATACAGTAATAATCACTATGCTTGTTTATTTTAAATGTTTTGTCCATTTAGGAAATGTTCCACAAATGCCATCCTGTGCACTTTCTGAATTCAAGAGCACTTGGTGTAAAAGACAAATGTGTCTCTATACAGAAGTAAGTTTCTTATCCTATTCCCCTTCTATACTAACCAGTTTTTGGGTTTAGATTAACTTTATAGAAAGAGAAAAATTAAGACTTTTTTGGTACTTTTATTACTTCCCACCATGAATGTTCTGTCTACATTGAACTCCATCCTTAAGATGACTTGTAAAATGAGGACTAAAAAATCTACTTTGGGTTACATTTTCAAGGTGATAGTTGAAACCCAGGGTAGGACAAGACAGTTTTTTACCTGAAACCTTTTTTTACTGTGAAGTGTTTCAAATAACCTCCTTGATAATTTATTTTCCTGTAAATATAAAATATTTTAGTAGTTGCCTATTTTGTGATGGACAAAAATTATAAATATCTGAACGAATACGGTAATTGTATTGAAATTCTTAAAAGAAAGTGATTTAAATTTTTCTATTACTTGCCCAGCTCCAATAGTCATAATTTTTGCCCATTTTCTAAAAGTTATCATTTTTGCCCATTCATAGTGTCTTCATGGAGATGAACAGTAGCACTGTAAAAGTAGTCTTTTGTATGTAAATATGTATAGAGTATGTTTGGTCTCATATTTGAAGTCTATATAAAGGAAAAAAAACAGCTTCCCAACATACACATGGTTGTTAAAATGCTTTAATCAAGACTGTAGCTAACCCTTTTGTTAACACTGATATTTTAAATGGTTAATGTTAATGTGCGCACACACATTTCCTTTCTTTCCTTAAAAGCTTTGTACACAATGTCTATATTTCCCATGTGTTTTTTCTTCGCAGAGTTGTTTCCACTGAGTCAGTTTCACATAACGTTTATAATCTCTTTATGGCAAATTGCATTCAAGACAAGTACCTCTTACAGCTTCTAAGAAATTCAGACAATATCAGCACCTGGGTTGCTGCTGAAATTGTAACCTGTCATACTTCCAAGGTTTGTTATCTTCCTTATCAAATTAAGAAGTAGTCAGGCATTTGTTGTTGTTTAGTTTTTCTCTATGTAACAATACTAGATTTTACCTTAAATGATTTTGAAATGTGCCTGTGAACTGGTAAAGTTGTTTGTACTGATCTTGATCTAATCTGCTGGTGGGGTTGAACATTTAACAGAATATAAGCGGTCTACTTCCATGACAAATGTGTCTGATTTCTTCTACTGATGGGGTTTATGTTTGTTGATTGGTTGGTTTTACCAGTAAGGGCTTCCTGACTAGTATCTTGAAAGGCAGGTTGGAGGAGTTTCATGCAGATGAAACCATACATGTGGTTATAAATTTAAACACGTTTCTATTGGTTAGAGATCTCCCTGGAGATTTACACTCCATGGGTGACAATCATTTAAGGCATTATTTTTCACTAATAACCAATTCCCCAGCTGTAGTATGTGGAAGGTATTCCAAAAAAATACCATTCATTACGTTCTTACAAGTTATCTGTGCTATCAGCTGGCTGTTATGGAAAATGACCACCAGTGGAAAGTCTGCCCTTCTCAATCAATTATCTCTGAATGTTGAGTTAAGAAGTTATACATGCCCATTAATATGTGTATCTTCATAAAATAACAGTACGGGTGAGTAATTACCAGGGAGCCTGGTATTCTCTGTTTTAAAATCAAACTCTCTGATTAAAAAAACCCTTAAATTCTCTGATTAAAAAAAACCCCCAAACCATGTTTTTCCATGATTAAAATTAGCCCCCCCACTTCTTTCTCTCAGACAAAACCTGGGTTTTTCCATAGCAAATAGAAAACCCAGATCCCTGGTAATTACGTTATTTTATTTTCTATGTTGAAGCAAAATATTTATATATAGAAAACTCTACTACAACAACTTTGTCATGGAGTTTTGATATAAAACTTAAACTTAAGAGGAGAGTGATTTTAGTCTGTCACCAAACCTCCAAATTGGAAGTTTCTTACAACTCTTGCTGTTGGATTGTTCCTATTTGTCTGTAGCACTTCTTAGGGATCTATAAAACCTTGCATGCACACATATATATACATTAATTGGCAAACAAACAAAAAAGTAGTGGGTGATTTTTACTGCCTTTACCCAACTTTGCTTATTTAAACAGTAGTATTGTATTGTAATGATTATTTTTTATTGAGCTCTTTACTTGCTTCCAGCCGTACCTCCATTTACTTCTTTAGAATGGACGCACAGGGTACATCTGGATGAGTGCACACGTGCCTCTTGCAGCATCTCAAACCCCTTTGAGATGCTGCAAGAGGCACGTGAGGGAACAAGAAAATGTTCCCCACACTGCAGTTTACGGCATGGGGGCAAAATTAGACCTCTGGATATCCAGGGGTCAAAAAATACCCCTGGAGAAAAAAGCAGGGCAGGATATGGTCCTGAACAGTGTCCCAAGGCAACCTGGGAGTCAGTCCTCCAAGAGAGATGCTCTGGTTTCTGGCCAGAGGGTCTCTATGGTGTTCCTGCTGCCCCAGCATAAGGGGCATGAACCCTTACCATGCTGGGGCAAGCAGAAGCGTGGCAAGGATCGGGATCCAGGAGCTGTCACAGGTAAGTAGGGATGTGGGGATGGGGGGTATATGGGTGTGGGTGGTCATGAGGACTAGTGGGGGCAATATTGGGCGCATGGAGAGTGGCAGGGGGATGTATGGTCTGTGGGTGGGTTCGTGGAAGGGCTTAAGCAGGGGCTACTGCATGGCTGCTCCCTGCAGTGCCAGCAGCATCAGGTAGTGTGACTGTGCCCCAGCTGCAGCCACAGCTGGCAGCAGCGTAGTGCTACAAAACTGGGCTTTATACATGCTAAACAGAGCTGGCCCGCATCTCTCAGTGCCACGTAGCAGCTGGCTTTGTACATGCTGAACAGAGCCACTTGTGCACCAGGTGTGTGGGGTGCGGGTGGGTTCGGGTGTGCATGTGTGGGAGCTTCCCCCCGCCTGCTCTTTCCCATGTAGCTGAGCCTAGCCCCTCCGCCTGCAGGGAGAGGGAAAGGGTGAGATCAGCACTGCCTGCCTGACTCGCAGCACAGAGAAGGGCAGGGAATCAGCTGCTGCAGCCAGCAGGAAGAGAGGGGAGAAGGGACAGTGAGCAGAACTGGCATCACCAACTCTCTGAGTCTGTGTCTACTGCTGATTTCTTTTCTTGTCTATAATTGCTTGCCTGGCAGAGCTTTGAGTAGCGAGCTCCTTCACTCCTCCCCTCCCCCTTCCATCCACACATGCTCCCCTGCCCTGCTCCAGCAGCACAAGAGTGAGTAGCAGGTAGACCTCTGTTCGCCCCAATGCTGCAGCCCCAGCAGGGAGCAATAGACAGGAGAGGGAATCAGCAGCAGACATAGACTCAGAGAGCTGGTGATGCCAGCTCCACTCCCTGTCCCCCCCCTCCCCATCTTCTTGCTGTCAATGGCAGCTGATTTCGTGCCCTTCATAGTGCTGCGAGCCAGGCAGGCAGCACTGATTTTACCCTTCTCCTCACCCTTGCGTTGCTGCCTGAGCCTCATGAAAAACGCACCCAGCACAACCCAGCCTGGGCCACGCAGCTAATAAGAGCCATGCCTCCTGGTTCAGTCCAAAGCCACACTAGCAAGCCGCGCTGGGCAAGGTCCCACCGCGCACCTCCTGTCCCCGCACACCGCAGGTCTGGCAGTGCTGCTGCCGGAGGCAGGACCCAACCAGCATGCAGGGACAGCATGTCGCTGCAAGTCAGCTCCTGCCACCATGCAAGCAGCCTGGCTTGGCAGCATGAGCGACCCCAGTGCCTGCAGGACCCGGCTTGGAGCAACACACTCTCCCCATGAGTGGTGCTGGCCCCGAGGTGACAGCACAAACAGCCCCTAGGCTGCAGAAGGGTGGATGGTGCTACAGCAAACCAGGTCAGTCCAGTAACAAGCAGCACAAGTGGTGCTGGCTCTGAGCACCTTGGGGCTGTGCCACACGATTGTGGGGGCTGGCAGCAGCAGGCCCTGAGTGCCCCACTCCTACTGCTGCTGCAGGGGGTGAGTTGTGGGCCCTGCATGGGTGGCGGGGGCTGTGGCCTTTCAGGGTAACTGAGACTTTGCGGAGGGGCTTGGACCCCGCAGGAATGAGCTGGAGCCTTGGGGGGGGGGACAGTCCATGTGCTGCGGGGGGCTGCACCCTGTGGGGGGACAGGGGACCCACCCCTCCTGAGCAGTCCCCCACACCCACAGTCCCCTGCAGTCCCCCCCACACCTACCCAAACACTGATCTGCATCCCCCTGTGACAGAATACCATCTCAGTCTCTTCCCCAAACTTAGCTATCTGACAGTTTGGTTACCATGGTCACTGCAGAGGGCAGATACCTCTGTCCTCATTGGCTTCAGGTAACCCTGGGTTGTAACCTCAGCTAGATACATTTCTGAGGGAGTGGGAAAACCTGCTTCCTCTGCCTACGTGTCTGGCCCCACATACTTGGGTGGGGGCTTAAACTCCCTATTGTTCTAAACAATGTCATCTGGGCTAGGAGGGGCCTAGAGACCCTGCCAGTCTACCTGGCAACCAGTGATGCATTTCAAATTGGTTGGCCAGCAGCCAACAGTTGCTGGCCTTCATTGGATCAGGTAAATGAGGTCATATGGTCTATATAAGTTAAGAACTGCCGAGGAGGCGGGGCAGTAACAACTGTGAGAACTCTCTGAGAAGCTGTACCATTGGAAACTCTCTCAAAACTCATGATCAATAAACTGTTTGCCTCTGGAGGAAATCTCCACCTGCCTCTGGATGATATTTGTGAGTAAGCTATTTGAGATCTAACTAGATATATAGCTTGCAGTAACACAGATGCATAATCAAAGACTACTGTGCCACTGTTTGCTCTAAGGTATTTCTCCGATATTGCTCTACCCTATACCCTATTCCAAACCTACTCCTTGTAACCAATAACATTCTCGTTTATACCTAGCATGAGAGACTTATTGGGAGAGGGTCTAGATTATGCTTTGAGGTCCCCTTGGTTCTGCTGACTAAGGGAGACCACTGTTTGTCCTTCAGACTGAGGGAAGCACCCCAAGTTCTTGCAGTGGGTCAAGTACCCTCAAAGACTACTAGGCCTGTGTTTCCCAGAAGGCGCAGGTCCAAGATCAGTCCAGACTCTGGGTGGTGGTGGTGTTACCCCCTGGCTTGCAGGTGTGCTCCAAGAAGCAGATCAGCCAGATGTGAGGTGCCCCCAGGGAGGCACTCGGAGCCTGGAAGGTGGTCAGGCGCAGTGAGGTGGGTGGCTCAACACCGGAACACCCCCTACTGGCCCACCACATCCCCCGCATCTCTCCATACCCACCCACACACCCAACCACATCGCCTCACACCCCTTCCTACCCCCCTCGTGCAAACCCCACATCCCCTCCATCACACACCCGTTGTGCGAGAAGAAAACCAAAGCACACATTAACACAAATAGATATTTAGATTATATTTTATTATTATGATAAAGACATTGGTAGGCTTCCAGATTGCTTTAGCATTTTAAATATATCAATAAAACATTGCCTGACTGATCAATTTCCGCCTCCTCCCCCCCTTCTATCTATATCTATATCGAGATCGGGATTGGTATAGGTATGTATAGGTATCTATATAGATATGTATATGTATCTATCTATATAAATAGATGGGGGGGTGTATATAGAGTGGTCTTTTCTAATTGTGGAAGAACATGTATTTTGGGATATGTTTAAAAAGTGGATTTGGGACGCTGCTGCAGCATTCCAGCTGGTACAAGGGGCAAGTGTCCCCAGATATCATTTGGCTGGGACCCAGAAGCTTCTGTCTGTCCATTCACTTACCGTAGGCTAAGGCTCACCCAGCTAAGTCGTAGCCCCTTTTCGCAGGGGCTACCCCAGAAGCTCCTGAGGGCAAGTAGCCCTGAGCTGCTGGCCAGAGCAGGTTTTTATACTGCTGGGGCGAGTCTAGCTCCCCCTGGCTGCAGATCCATGAGGAGCCAGGCAGGATTATTTTGCCCCAAGTGGTGCAACTTGCCACACACCAACATGTATGTCCAGGCACGTGCACTGAGGCAAAAAACTCTGACTCAAATTTGTGCTGCTTCTATTTGGCTGCTGTAAGCGCACGTGCCTGCATGTGTGGACACACCCACAAGTATTTCAAAATCAAACGGTTCGCAATAGAATTACCCTCTGGCCTTTATTTACTGTGGCTCCACATAGTGATAGTTTTTATCTTTGTTTTCCAGTTGCAGATGAATTTACTATCAAAATTTCTCCTTATAGCAAAATCTTGCTATGAACAAAGAAATTTTGCTACTGCAATGCAAATCTTAGTAGGCTTGGAAAATCTAATGGTTCGACAGTTACCAGTAAGTGACAACTTTTGGACTTCTTTTTTAGCCCCAACCATTTTATTTAAACAAATTTGTGTTTCATTACAGATTTCAGTCTGAAAACATACCAATTTAATTTTTTTTTTTTTTTTTTTTAAGGCTTGGAAATTTTTACCTTCAAAAATATCTGAAATAATGGAAGAACTCAAGGCCGTTGAGGTAAGCATAAGTCTCTCAAGAAATACTTATGAAATTTCTTGGACTTTGGAGGACGGTACAGAGGCCTGCCTGTGCAGGTCTGCATAAGATTGAAGTTGAAATATGGTTATACTTGATATGAAAAAAAGTTTTGTGTTTATATTCCCAGACAACAAATGTTCTGTGCAAGAAAAGCTGCCATTTTAGCTGACACTTCAAAACACAGCTTGAAAATTAAGACCGTTTATTGACTGGCAAAACCAAATTACAACAATTTTTAAATTTTAGCTTTATACTATGCAAGATTTCAAAACATAGCCTTGAAACCAAGGCCGTGAAATGCAAAGATTTGGGTACTTTTTTCAACATTTATAGATTTCAAGACATTAGGGCTGGAAGGGATCTCAGAAGATCATTGAGTCCAGCCCCCTGCCCGAAGGGCAGGAAGTCAGCTGGGGTCATAGGATCCCAGCAAGATAAGCATCCAATTTACTCTTGAAGGTGTTCAATGTAGGTGTTTGAACCACCTCTGATGGCAGGCTGTTCCAGACCTTGGGGGCTCAGACTGTAAAGAAATCCTTCCTTATGTCCAGCCTGAAATGGTCTTGCAGTAGTTTATAACCATTCAACCTCATCATCCCCGGGGTGCTCTGGTGAACAAACATTCCCCCAGATACTGATGGTCACCCCTGATAAACTCATAGGTGGCCATCAGATCACCCCTGAGCCTGCGCTTTTCCAGGCTAAAGAGCCTCATAGATCTCAGCCTGTCATTGTAAGGTCTGTTTTCCTGACCTCTGATCATGCACATGGCTCTCCTCTGCACCCTCTCAAGCTTCTCCACAGCCTTTTTGAATTGTGGAGCCCAAAACTGGATGCAATACTCCAGCTGCAGTCTCACCAAGGCCAAGTGCAAGGGGAGAATGACATCTCGGAATTTGCTTGAGAAGCATCTATGGATGCAAGCCAGCATTTTGGTCGTTTTACTAGCTGCAGCATCGCATTGCAGGCTCACGTTCATCTTGTGGTCAGTGATGACCCCCAAGTCTCTTTCTTCCATAGTGGTAGCCACCATAGCACTGCCAAGCTTATAAGCATGCTTCAGGTTTTTCCTCCCAAGGTGGAGAACCTTGCATTTTTCAGTGTTAAACAGGCATCTTTTATCCTAAAACAGAGGATATTCAGTCTAACTAGGAAATGAATCAGCACTTTACATCCATTGTTAGTATGACTGCATATTTCTGGGAGAGCTGGAGGCAATTATTAGCCATCACTTGCAACAGTTTCAGTTGTATACCCAGGAAATCTGGGAAAACCCAGTGTTAGGGTTTTCCTAACCAAATCTGGGTTTGCCCCAGCAGACCTTGATGACCGTCCCTGAAAAATGTGAGATCCTCCTATGTTGTTGTAACTAGCTGGCTAGTTAGACTTCTAACATAAGACTTTACCCACTACCTCTTGAAACTGAATGTCACAAGTGAACTTTAATCTTCATCTTGTTGTTTGTCCTTCGCGGGCGAAAATTACCACATCCAGTGGGGGGAGGGGAGGAAAGAAGTGGGAAAGAAAAAGGGAAGGAGAAAAAGGAAAAAAGGGAAGAGAACGAAGGGGGTGGAGGCTAGGTCATGTCAGTACACAGGTGACTTATAAGCCTGATCTTTGTTTTGAACAATCTGCTTCAGCCTTCACCTTAGTATTTCATAGAAATATATTTTTAATAACTGAAAGCAAAACGAAGGTAAAAGTTTTCAGAGTGAATTAGGGGATTTAGACATGCCATTAATTCCAGCTGAAATTTAGACAATATTCTCCGATCAACTAATCAAATCTCTGACATTTCTGATAGTATTTGTTATCATGTAATATGAACTTTCACATATCCATTTATTTGACTTTAAGGTATATTCCATTCAAAATACCAACACTTTGGGTGTAAATATAAAAAC
This sequence comes from Gavialis gangeticus, assembly GCF_001723915.1. Classification (NCBI taxonomy): domain Eukaryota; kingdom Metazoa; phylum Chordata; order Crocodylia; family Gavialidae; genus Gavialis; species Gavialis gangeticus. Next base: position 43,552,014 of record NW_017728994.1, on the reverse strand, counting down.
ATTTATTAAAAATTCCATTAGGCAAATGTTGTAAATTAAGTAATTTTGTTCCTTACTTCACCTTACTTAAGCTGCCACTAGTTTGACAAAGTGTCTCTCCTCCTTTTAATTTTCTTTGCTATTTATGAAAAGCTACAGTAAAGCGACACAAATATCTTGCTAAATATCTAAACAGAATACCCTTATAAAAGTCTTTTGTAACGCTCAATATAAATGATCCCAGGTGTTCTTAAAAAGTGACAGCTTGTGTCTGATGGAAGGAGAGAGATTCAAAACACTCCCAACAATTCCATCAGCCCGTGTTCTGGCGATGCATGTCCAGCAGCTTGAAACTGGAGGATTCATTATGGCAAATGGATCTCAGAAGTGGACTAAACTTAGGTAATTATTTTAATTATATTCATAATTCCTACCTTTTAAAAAATATGGTCTAGAGTTAGTACGATTGCACTTTTGGCAATTAAGATGATTTCAGTCACTTTGACATTCAGTTAGAGAGAAATCCTATAGAAAAGTTGCCTCGTATCCTTGAATTTATTTTCAAGATTTTATTATCAGCAGTAAAACAGACTAATGGTTTTCTCCCTATTGTTCTTTCAAGAAATATTGCAAAAGTTGTGAGCCAGGTTCATGCATTTCAAGAAAATCCCTATACATTTACACCGGATCTCAAACTCCAGGCTTACCTCAGAAAAAGAATAGATCATTTCAGTGATGCAGACATTTCTACACTAGCAGCTGACAACTGTGCCAACTTTCATCAGATACCAGCTGACAAACATTCTCGAAAAATTCAGGACACATTACGCAGAATGAAGGCAACATTTCAGTAATTGTTTACATTTTATGGGCTTGTTTAACTCCAGACTACAAAACTGTGGATCAGATGGACTTCAACTGCTGGACCAATTCCCAAGCAAATACTCAAGAGAAATTAGGTTTACTTTTAAAATAGTAGCTTGATCTGAAATAAATATATATTTTTATGAGAGAATGATAAAATGCAAGATAATTAGATTATCCTGTATCTAGGTGGACCCAGATCTAAGCAGAGGGGGGAATAAGGTGACTATTTTATCCATGTATTTAGCAAGAAAACAGTAGTCCACAGAAAAGAAGTATTGTGTAAATAACCTACTTTTCAATACTGTCTTAGGCTTGGAGAATTCAGTCTACTTCATAAATCACTGAATATATTTTTATATAAGCACTGAACATTTGTATCCAGTCAAAGTAAGTGTAATCTTCAGGGACACAGATCCTGTGCCATCCTTACATGTTTGTTGGGTTTTGCTTTTATTTTGGTTTTAATTTACAAATATAAAAGCTACTGTTGATCCAAGTCATGAGGCATCTCCTCATTCAGATGGAATAGATAAGGAGGCAAACACTACACCATGTGTGTGTTTCCCTTTTTAATGCTCTTGAGCCAACTTTCCCCATACAAAACTGAAATCTGAATCAGTACTTTACCACTATGTTGTCCTGTTCCTGTCTTCATGGCCTTACGAAAGGCATAATCTGAAGGCTAGCTTGCTTGCATTGTCTCTAGCTGGTACAAGTATCATCCTGTACAATCTGTCTGTTTGAATGAGTGTAATTATGGCTTTTGCTTTGAGGTTACTTTTCTAGTTTGTAATGTTCAACAGCATTGTAATACAAAATAATATTATATCAATTTTGAAGTTGTATCCTGCCAAAATTTGGTGTTACGATATTTGTAGAGGAAACTGCGCTTACAAAACAATATGACTGGCTATGAACTGTGGTGCTATAGCTAGAAAAATATATCAAGCTACTATCAGTTTATGCAAGGCTTCTAAGATGTTAATCTGACTGACTAGTTACAGATAGAGTTTTGCTTTCAGAGAGGATGGTTTTAGCATTAAGAAAATGGCTAAAAAATCATGAATTTCTCAGTACTTAAATTGGTAGGGTTAGGACTGTATTTGAGAAGGGAAAGAAATCCAGTTGAAAATTAAAGGTATGATTTGAGTGCCTGGAAATGTAATGGGAGAAGAAAGAGCTTAATAAATCTGAACATACACACTTGTAATATTTTGCAAATTGTCCTATTAATTTCTAGTGCAACTTAAAACTGTTGTTGAATTTGTATTCTCTGAAAAAATGCATGTGCACATGTTAAATTGTGGTTTGTGTCCAGTATATAAAAGGAAAACTGCCCCCTTGTTTTCATAAGTAATGGCAATATGTGATAAGTTTTTTCTGTTCCCCTCTAACTCAGTAAAATACAAGGTACCTTAGTTCCTTCCATTAAGTACCTCAGTTACTTCTTCACACTATGATGTATTGACATAAAGCCAACTTGTTTTAATAAGTACGGAACTCAGTTCTCTGTGAAGAGGGAGTTTTTTGCATAAATCTTTTTCTTTGAGAGGAATTTGGGTGTATGTTGTTTTGCTTATGCTCATTTTGCTACTAATTAATGCCATAATTTTTAGTATCCCAAATTAATTGCCACTAAAGAAGAAAAATCAGTTGCTGTTTTAATGTTATCCATCTAAAATCTGCATTGTATAAAAGATTAGTCTGAAGTATGAAGAAAGGTGATAATGACTGATACTATTGTCAGACAGGTCTTAAAAGTATCTGATGTATATTTACTTATTTTATTATCTTTAGTTCTTAATCTATTTTCTCAATCCTGAAGCTGCATCCTCCTTAGAACACGTCTTGCCAGAGCAAAACAAAAAGGCCTTAAAGTAACATAAGCTGCACCAGTGTGAAAGACTCCACAAAAAATTGGGGTCTTCACACAATTTAACCAATGTATTTTTGGCAGCCACCAGGCAATCAAATTACTGAAAAATCTTCTCATATTTATTTAGCAGTTCAGTTATATTTTTGAAAGATGAAATGATCTTTGCCTCTTTGTTAATTAGTCAATATTTCAGTTAAAACCTTTTAGCTATATTTAAATTAACTACTGCTCCCCTGCTTAAATATTCCGCATGTCCCGTGATAAGGATTGATGCTATTCATGCATCTAAAATTATTTTCATGTATTGTTTCTGTGCATTAAACTTTTTGTATTGCTTGAAATTGTATAGAATGACTTGCAGTACTTTTATAAGGTGGAAAGGTATGTTCTTGCCAAACGTATTTCTCTTTAAGATTCTGTATTTAGATACCATGCCAAAATCAAAAATAAAATTTGTTGTTGATAATGGTAGATGATCATTGGAAGGAAACAGGTCTGCTTTTGTCCTGGAGCATTACTGCATGCGCACTTCCAGTATGTTATGTGGCACATATTTCTAAATAAAGTTGTGTCCAGCCAGCCATGTTGTTCTGTTGTATTGTTTATTTGTGACATAGAAGTACATAAATGACTTGTAAGACTCATTGGGCAGAAATGTACTCTTTTATTTGGATGCAGTCCCACTGAAGTGTAAACTCTTATTTAAATGTTTTTCTGGTTGAAGTCTGAAAGTAGAATTTGATAGTGACCTGATTAACAAAATAAGCTCTGAAATCTTTACTTGGGCAACAGTCCCATTGTATCCATTGAGAATGTTGCCCCAGATAAAGCCAGACGACTCTTACATCTCCATCCCAATGCTGAATCGGAACAGAACCATTTTTTTTTTTTCAAAATCTTCCACCAACCAGAAATTCCTTCCATTTTTCAAAACAGAGAAATGTGGTGTTTCTGAAATAAAATATTATGTTTGGATGCTGCTGACTGCAGTTGACATTCTTTATAGGTTAGCCCGTACTACTGACTGCAGTTCTTGGGGCTCTTGGACTTCCCAAGAGTCCAAGAACCAAATATTATTGAACAATAAGGGGATAAGTAATAGGTACACATAGTGAAAGCAGTGAAAATAGGGTATTTCCACATGGATATCTGTATGGTAACTGATGATTGGTTTTCTTATGTGATCATTAGAAACCAGTCTGTTTCTATAGTTATTGAATACAGGTTATAAAGGATGCAGGGTATAAAGGATTCAGGTGTTCTGTTGTACCTTGGATGGGCACACAGACCCCTATGCACTTCCCCTCTACCAGCTGGTCTGATCAGCTGTCTCTCAGTGACTAAGACTCTCTAGTTATACTCACTGTGTGAGTAGGTAATTCATATAGCAAACTAGCAATAAAGCCAAACCTTGTGGAGTTCGACCTGGGGAACCCAGCTACCCATAACAACATACAAAATTCTACAGCTTGTCAGGGAAAAACCATGCTGAACATGCATTTTAAATCATTGCAAGCATCAATTGATTATAAGGTGGAGGTGTAGACTATGGAGTTTGCCCTCTACTTGCAAAACTAATAGTAATGATTTGTATAAAATTGTTAAGAGTCCTGTACATGCTTTTGTTTTAACGCATTTTCACTTTTACAAGAAAGGATTAATTTATAAACCAAGTTCTTGTAAATGATAAAAACACTTCAAATAATGATTTAATAAAAACACTTCAAATAATGATCATCCTTTTAAAAAGAATCTCAGGGCTTTGGGAAATTATCTTTGCCTTATTAAGCACTAATATTTACATTTCAAGTTGCTTTCTCTCCCACTCACTACAAAAATGGGGAAATTAACCATGACAGTGATTAAAAAAATGTGTCAAAATCTACCTTTTTCCTCATCATTCAAAGGAAGAAAAATATCACCCACAAGAATTTTATCCTGCCGCTGTAATGCAAAGCCACCCTGGAAATATTAATGAGTGAGCTTTTTGATATTGAAAGTTCCATTTATTTTGTTTTAACTTCACAAGTTTAGGTTTACCCACTCATGTTTATTGAGATTTACATGGTTCAAGGTTGTCAGTTTCCTATTGGGAATTCCTGAATCAGAAAATTTGAAGGACTTTTCTTTATGCATGACTGCCTTTATTCTGCCAACCTCCCCCCTGAGAGCAGTGCAGTCATGATAGGCTAGGAACCTTGTCATCTGTCACCTGCAGGAGGTTTCATAAAGTAGGTACTTGAGCTTTGCATGCAAAGGTGTTTGGAGAAAAGCTATACATCTCCCAGCCACTGTTCTCTGTCCAGTGCAGAGAGCAATCCGGGCCTGCTCTGCTGGCTAAGAATTTAGCTCACCTGTACATGCTACACTGTAAATGAGATGCCCTAAAAAGATGGGTGGTGCTGTATTTTGTCTGCACAGCTAATCTAGTCTTATGTCTCTCACTACATTGGTCCAACACAAAGTAAATAAAACAATGGTGAGTGTTTAGTGATTTATTGTTGTAGAACAGGAAATTGAACCGTATCTCCTAAATTTTTCCAATGTACCTTTAGAAAATCTTGAATTACCCATTCAGTTTCTAATGTTGGTTCTTCACCAGTATGATATCAGCATTGTGTTAGCCAACAAAGCTCTTTGCAGTTGAACTCTAACAAAATAAAACTTAGTATGCAATTCAGGACCTAGAAGGCACTGTGCAGTATGAGGTGCCATTTTTCAATGAAGCATAAATTGGAGTCTTGACCCAGGACAAGAGAATACTGTGAGCCTGGCAGCAGAACCCAGAATGGTAATCTTTGTAAAGAAAATCTTTCTCATTGTCATCTGACCACTATCCTGTGCTGCTCATCCACATGAGCACTAAGAACATTGCCAAGCTGTTTTCAGCTGATCTGAAGTGATTACAACCATCTAGAAATGAGAATGAAGTAATTAGGGTATGGGTGTTGGTCTTGTCAATACTTCCCCTTGAGAATACAGGCCCAGGACAAGAAGACGTGATGCAGAGGTGGATGCCTGGTTGTAAAGCAAATGTCAGCAGAATGATGCCATATTGCTTGCCCACAAGATGGTGTTCCATAAAGAATGACTGCTGGGCAAAGATGAAGTCCATCCAATGGAAGAAGAGCATCCTAGAAAGCCACCGTATGTCAAAGGGTTAGAAAAGTACCGGTCACAAAATTCCACAAGTGAGTAGGAAAAAAATTTTAAAAAACAAAATAAAGTAAATAAAGGCAACTTGGTCATGCAGGCAGCAGAGGGGTGAGTAGAAAATTGCAATGGCATAAAAGGAGAGAGAATATTGGGGAAGCAACTTGCCAAACCCTTTGGCTGTCTAATAAGCTATGGAGAATGTGGGGAATAAACAGGCAGAACTAACATCTTAACATGGAAACAAAACAGACTTAATTGAATCACAGAGTCTTGACAGAATAAATTACAGGCTGAGATATTGGCAGAAGAGAATAGCTTATTAGGGAGAATGGACTGAGGAAGAAGGGAGGGAGCATTTCATTGTATATCGAGGGCAAAAGTTCAGAAAGAGGTGAGAGGTAGAACTGTTTAAAGTCTCACTGAAAATAACATAAGAAGAAAATGATGGTGGTTTGGTAGCGGTCTATTATAGACCACCACATTGGGAGGAGGATATAGATTAAACAGTTTCTGGACAGTTAATGGAAGCATCCAAAGAACAGAAGAAAAGTAGGAAAAAGGTATTTTAACCATCCTGTATCCCATGGGAAAGTAATGTGATATAATGCAGAGTATCTAGTAGTTTTGCAATATGTTAGGGACAACTTTTTTTGTCAAAAAGTAGAGGAAATATGTACGGTTAAAATAGTATTTTAGGTGTGATTCAACAGGGAAAACTGGTTGTGAATCTGAAAGTCAAAGATAATTTGTATGAATGTTATAAAATAATAGACTTCCTGATTCTAAGGAAGAAAAGAGTGAAAGTAATAGAATAACAACAATGGGCTTCAAAAAGCAGGCTTCAATAAACTCAGAATTGATACATAAGATCCTATGAGGAGGAAGAGGAAAGTTCAGAAAACTATGATTTTTTTTAAACAAAAACTGTTAAAAGCATAACATTAAATTCTCCTGATGGGGAAGAAAGAACATGTAGTAAGAGACAAATATCTCTTCATCAAATTCTTCAATGACCTGAAAATCAAAAAGGAATAATACAAAAAGTGTTTTTTAAAAATCTGTACTGAATATAAATGAATAGCACAGTATTTAGGAACAAAAATCAGATAAGTTAAGATGCAAAATGACTTACAAATAGCAAGGGGAATAAAAAGCAGTAAGAAGAGATTGTAGGAATACATTTTGTTTTAGCTTTCACTTCTATTGTATTGTCCATTACTTAACAGAAAAGGTGAGAAAATAACAGGTGACTGAGAAAACCAGAATATTTTATATCTTTTTTGCTTCTCTTTTAATATAATTACTTAATAGGGACTGGGGCAGATCCATTGCACTAGAGCACTTGCACCCCATTTCATTCCCATTTCACCCGAAGTTTAAAACCAACTGCCTGGCAGTGGCAGCAGCATTTCTATCCAGGTAGCAGTGAGGGAGTCGATTAACTTCAGATGGTCATTATTATCTATCTGATGCCTTCTACATTCTTCATTTCACAGCTGTTAGTTACTCTCTCTTCTTTTTAATGGTCTTGATGTTTCACCAGTCAAGCTGGTCCTTGCAATTCTGCTGTCTGTTAGCTGCTCCTGGTGATGAATCTCCCATTTTACAGCCCTGCAAATTGGGTTTAACTAATTCCAATGAAGTTATATTTGTTTTTGCTTTGATCTTAAATG
>NW_017728994.1:43542222-43544237 GCF_001723915.1 Gavialis gangeticus | reverse complement strand
CTGGATCTATGTAGTATCAGACTCATTCAGTTTAGGTCAAACTAGAGCAGGGAACTCCTGCTCACTTCTCCTGCACAGCCCCAGAGCTGGGAAACCCAGCCACTGCAGGGCTGCTCTGGTTACTCCCACCTTCCCCTGCACTGGTCCATTTTTTGCTGCCCCGCTCTGCCCCTTGCTTTCTCTCTCTCAACCCCCATCTGACAAGCTGTTCTGGGTGTACTTACTTTTATTAACATCCGTGGCTGCCAACCAAGTAAGTCCCATGGGGGGAGGGGCAGGAGGGATGGATGTGTAGGTTTGCTGGGGGACCCCCACCCTAGCCCTGGGTTGTGCCCAACCTCCTCTGGTGGACCCCCAATTCCCTCCAGCCTGCTGGATCCCCAACCCCTTAGCTAGCCCCCCTCATCCTGACTTACCTAATATCAAGCAGCCATTTTGAATTGATTTAACCACCGCCCCAAAGCCCCTTAATGTCTTAGCTTAGTCCTAGCGTATCAGTAAAGCTTCTAGTTTATTTTTAACTGGAAAAAATGTGTGTTGTTTTGAATGTGATAATGCACCTCACCATCTGCACCACCACCCCCTTTTCACAAGTATAGATCCGTTCATAATTGTGACTATATGCTTAACACAATTAACCAATTTTAACAAAGTGGCATTTAGACACACTGGCCAAAATAGAGAAAAAAACAAGGTTAAAGATTATTAAGTTGCATATATTAAAGTCAGCAATCTCTCTGCTGATTTTTTTGTTTTGTTTTGTTTTTACGTTTGTATGTAAGAAGCTAAAGGAAACAGTTTCTAAATGAATTATTACCTTCCAAAATTCAGGAGAGGTAGGAGGGAGCTCACGAATTCATGTAGGTCAGGTCCCAGAGAAAGGCAAAGGGTATCTATAAACGTGCTCTGGGGTAGAGGTGGAGGGCACTTTAATTAGCACTGCCCTGAGAGCCACTCTAATTAAATCGCCCACAGTGTCATGTGTTTTCAGCATCCCACACTTCAAAATGGTGTGTTCAGCATCCCATGCTTAGTTAAAGCACCCCAGCTGCCATTTTGAAACACAGGGACACTGAATAAACATGATGCAGAGGCTACTGGAGCACACTCCAGCAGACTTACAGCAGATTTGATCAAATCTGCACTGCTGCATGCTAATTAGCACATGTGGGTGCAGAGCTCCATCACATGTATAGGTGCCCATACTGTCTAACTTTAAAAGAGAGAAAAGGGATGACCCAGGAAATTAAGGAGCAGTCAGACAAACTCGATTCCTGGAAAAATATTGAAACAAAATTCTTTAAGCAATCAACTTGTGAACCTGTAAAGAATAACAAGATTATAAGAAGCAAACAACTTGTGTTTGTCAAAAGCAAATGTCAGATGAATGACATTTTTTTAAAGTAAGTGACCTGGTGGATAAGTGGAAAGCAGTAGACACATCTTGGCTTTACAGTAACATTTTTGACATTTTCCTGATAAGTAAACTAGAGAAATATGATCAAAATTAAATCATTGTAGTGCAGGGACATAGTTGACTAGTAGTGAACTATTGAATACATTTTCAAACTGAGGAAATACCAACTGAGTCTGGACAGGGGTCTGTCTTGGGCGGGCAAGGTCTGGTCAAGTATACTTACATAATGTACAGATGACCACAAACTGAAAGGTATTAGAAGAACTTTGGAGGATGAGAATAGAACTCAAAATGATCTTGACAAATTGAAGAAATATACATGAAATCAGCAAGGTAAAATTCAGTAATCACAAATGCACTCCTACACTTAAGGCAAAATCAAAGCACAAATACAATGGAAATAGTGGGGGGAAAAGCTAGACAGCAGTAGGCAAAATAGATCTTGACTTTAGAGTAGACATCAAACTGATTGTTTCAACAGTCTGATGCTGTTGCAAAAGAGAGAGACCCCATTCTGGGATATAGTATGAAGAGTGTGGCATGTAGCTAGGGTTGGCAGGATTCTATTTTTATCAGTAAACATTGATAAATGTTGATT
>NW_017728994.1:43537374-43542211 GCF_001723915.1 Gavialis gangeticus | reverse complement strand
GATTCTATTTTTATCAGTAAACATTGATAAATGTTGATTTCATCTCACACTCAGACTGACAAAAAATTGTTCCATTGTTAATCATCAAAATTTATCATAAGAAAATGATGGCTGATGGAGTGTATGATGACAGGGGGAGCAGTCCTAGAGAACTGTGCTGACTATTGTTTGAATTGCAACTCCCAGAAACACCAGAGGACTGAGAACAAAGGAAGAGGAAGTACTACCAAATGAACAGAATGATTTATATAAGGTATAATTTATGGATATTTCCTTTTTATATTGTGACGTGATCTTATAAAGTTCTAACAGTATACTGTCGTTAATAAATTGCGTGCCCCCAACATCCCTAATTTCACACAATCCTGAAATTTTAAATTGATACTCAAAATAAATACTTAAAAATAAACATTGATATTATCCATCAAAATGATTAAAGAATAAAAATCGAATTCTGCCAAGCCTATATGTAGGACACACAAAATTGTTTTCCTGCTCTACTTGGCACTGCTGTGAGCTCAGCTAGGGTTTTGAAGTAATTTTGGCACCACACTTCAAAAAAGATGTAGGCAAAGTGGAGATGGTCCAAAGGAAAAGCACAGAAAGAAGGATTTTAGAAAACGTGTGAAGTTAGGTTAAAAGAATTGCCCATCTGGCCAGCTGCCAATAAAATTTATGTTTAACTTCAAGTTTCAACATCCTGCCCTTGGTTTTATGGAAGTAGTTTCTGCATGTGAGAATTTTTCTGGCCAGAAGATGGCTCTAGAGAACCTTGCAGTCTTTTTGACAACTAAAAAAACCCCCAAAAAAACACATGAACAATTTTTAACCTTAATGTCAAGCTAAAATCCTTCCATTTAAAAGAGAAATCAATTTAAACAGCTGATGCTTTTCAATTCAATCATAGTCCAGCTTTAGAAATTAAATATTAAAGATATTTATAAAAGTAGATGCATCACTTATGTTTAAGGGGATCATGTCACACAATTTAAAACTGAAAATTATCTCCCTGTCAATTTTGCTCTTCGGATGCATTCACTTACCAATATCAAGGTACCCTGTACCATAGCAGCAGTCAAAATTAGGAGATAAAGAGAAGTGTTCAGTGGAGGTTGAAGCAGGATTACAAATAATGTATGCAGTGTTCAGTGATGGTGATAGGAAAGTGATGAGCAATTTTGACATTTGGTTGCAATTTTTTTAGACCAAGTGCAAGCTACAGAGTTCTGCCAACAGGCGTGTGTTGAGTAAGGTATGATCCCTGATTGACATTGTTGTTCTGGCAGAAGCCCACATTATAGAGGTGATTCTATCAGGAAAGCTGTGCTTATTTCTCTTGGGAGGGACTGCAAACAACTATATCAGAAGCACAGTTTTGCTAGTATGAGGTAGGGGTGTCAAACTCAACCTGCATTCTAGGCTGGATTTGGACTGCAAGGTTCCTTGTGAGGCAGATCTAGACATGGTGGTAGCAGGGTAAGCACTGCTAGTGCAAGCAGCAGCAGCAGCAGTGAGAGGCTCTATATCAGCACAGCTGTCACTCACCTGCCTGCTGCTGAAGGCTATCCCCAGCAGAACCCTATAGGCCTTGCCTCCTGCTTGCTCTACACCTAGGTTCCCGGCCCCTCCCGGAGCCCTGTGAGCTGGGGAAAAAGCCTCTGTGAGCCTACAGGCCATAACCTTGATACCCCTGGTATAAGGCAAGCCTACTAAGCATAGACTACTCTTGGCAAGACAATTCTTGGGCACAGACAGGAGTGACAATTTTCGCCTGGTCTGGCTATAGAAAGCAGTCTATGGCCTTGACCAAACACAAGTGTACAGCTGCAGACAGCTTCAAAAATTACATGAGGTGTCAAATGAAGACGCTTCAAAACAGAGCATCTTATGTAACTTCTGGCTGTGCTGCCTCCCAGCCTCATGTTGTTTTCAGAATCAGAGGGAAGAAGGGGAGCAGAGGGAGTTCGGTCTGCTCCCTTTCCCCCCTCCCATTCTGAAAATTTTGCAACCCAGCAGGGGCCATTGTTAGGGGAAACTGCTGCAGGCTGGCAGCCAGCAGCTAGATTCCCCATCCCCCACAACCAACAGTGAACTTCTGTTTGTTCCAAGGGATTGTTGTAACTCAGAACACTTCCTGCAGAAGGCAGAGGGGTACAATCTTTTTGGTAGGCATGTTCCAAATTAAGCCCTGTCTACTCCTTGAGTGCCACAGTTCTGCTTACTGCTCCCTGCCCTATCTGCCACTATGCTGCCTGCTCCCTTCCTGATCTGCTGCATACCATACAGAGACCTCCACTGCCACTCGTGGCATGCGTGATGCAGGTTGGCCACCCAGCTCTCAGGTATCCATGGTTCCCTGACTTGCACATGGATAATCCTCTGAATAGTGGAGTGTCATATTTTCCTGTGCAACTAGTTACTTTTTTTCTTGGCTGCTACTATGATTAAACAGGCCCACTCTGCTTTAAAAAAATGCCTCCCCTTTCTTCCCAAGCTATGAGTGACCCCAGAGTCCTATAGGCTGTTGGGTTTTTGAGCACTAACAGCTGATTTATTGGTACTTCTACCTGAAGGATTTCCACTCTTTAAACATCGGTCTTCTGCAGAGAAGTTGGAAAAGGCTGGTTTGGGGTACTGTGTGGCCATCCTACTTGAATAGAAGCCATCAAGGTGCAATGGCCTTCCATTTTTCTGAACATCTGTGATTGATTATTTGATGAGACAGCACTTCCATAACCACAGACAGAATTCATTCATTGTACACAGATTCTCCAAACTATCATCCCTGCCTTCTGTCACACTGAGGCAAGCCCTGTCTCTTGTATGGTGTCAGAATCAACTTCCAAATCTGAGCCACTGTCTGGTATTATTGTTCAATGTGCAGATTCCACCTGCCCTGTTCAGGCATTTTTTTAAAGATTGCAGGTTTTAATTAAGTGTTGTGCTGTGCTGTTTGTTAGACACATTCACACAGAAGGCTGTCCAAGATGTTCATCTTGGGAAGTGTTGTTTTGAAGCTTCCATATCCAGATCTGTTCAGCTTGACTCATGCTTCCCTGTCAAGGTCTTACCCAATGGGAGACTCATTTGGTATTGGTATAAAACATTGTAGGAATAGGTCTGACCTTTCCCAGTAATTGGCCTACTCTGTTGCTACCCATAGTTTGGTTCAGCATCCCCAATCTTTTCCCGGAGCTTCTGGGTCTCATATGTAAATGGTTTACAATTTTTAATCCTCCATCCTTCTAGGTCTTCAGTTAATAGTTGATGGAGCAAGTGATTTTTGTTGTCTCTTACCTCTATTGGGAGTAATGATGTTAGATCAAGTGATATAAGACAGACCCTAATGCCTGAGAGTACAGGGAGTACATCTTTATGTGTAAGTTGTGCAGCCTGTTATGAGTCTCAGTGCACTGTTAAGTACAGTGTTCAGCTTTTTAGCGTAACAACTTCTGGATCATACAAAAGCACAATATTTTGCTGGGGCACATATAGAGGTGCACCAATATATAGGTCACATATCAGACTGGCATCAATTTAAAAGGAAAACTAACATTATCCGCTATTGGCTTTCTTTTGCCTGTGTAGCTGATAATGTAACTGATAAATGCTGTATGCATGGGTGCAACCGCACATATACAAGCGGCCAGGAAAGCAGGCAGGCAGCTTGGAGAGCAGCATTCTGTGGGTAAGTCTGTAGGAAGTAAGAGGCATGGGAGATGCAGATAGAGGCTCCCACGGTGAGGGAAGGAGGGAGTGGGAATGGGGTAGGGGCAAGGGCAGGCACTATATAGCCAGGACAGTGAACGGGACCCCAGAGCCAGGAGCAGGACAGAGCCACAGGTGGCTTATCCATGGGGTGGGCAGTTCTCTGGAGGAACCATGGGGGGTATGTCCTCCCCAGGATTTGTGCACAGGGTGCAGGCAGGCTGCTTGTTGTGGGCTCAGGGCCAGGGGCTGCACCATCCTCTTTCTGGTGCAGGGCTGGGCTTGGGGTGAGCTCAGTTGCGTGGGGTGGATGGCAACAATGCTAGGAGGGGGCCTATGGGGAATTTTAGGGTGGCTATAGTCCCCCAACCCCAGCCCTCCCAGCACTGCCCCTGCTCAGGGCGCTCTGCTGTGCTGTCTTTCCCTTGGGAGCCCCATGCTGGCCCCATGCAGGGCTCCCAAAGGAAAGACAGCAGAGCAGAGTGCCCTGAGCAGGGGGGAAGGGTTGGGGAGCTATAGCCACCCCCAAATTCCCTGTAGCACCCCCATAGCACCCGAGCCCAGCCACCCTCCCCCCGATCAGGAATAGGCTCGTGCAACCCCTGGCCCTGAGCCCACAGCAGGCAGCCTGCCCTTACCCTGCACACAAATCTGGGGGGCAGGCACATGCCTCCCATGCCTCCCCTGGGGATGCACACAGTGGCAGGGAGCTACCCCTCCTCCCCACATTCACACAATCCCTGGATGAGCCACATGTGACTCCTTCCCACACCTGGTTCCAGGGTCCCATTCACTGCCCTGGCTGGGCAGTGCCTGCCCCTGCCCCTGCCCCAGCCCCCGCCCCACTCCCTCCCTCACTGTGGGAGCCTCAATTTTCCACCTGTCGCAGTGCACACAGGTGCCCTGCGTCTAAAAGCAGAAATGGCAGGAGAGACCCCTAGTGGTGAGAAGGGGGAGGCTTAACTGCCAGTCACCAGGGCAGCACAGAGACTGGTTGCCAGGGAAACCAAGGGGGGTCAGCTGACAGGAAGGGGCAGGGCTTGGCCCCTTCTTAAGCCCAAGCATAAGGCCAGGAGAGCAGTTCCCCTCCGATGGCCAAGGAGGGGGGAGCTCAGCCAGTGCAGAGAGA
>NW_017728994.1:43530505-43532374 GCF_001723915.1 Gavialis gangeticus | reverse complement strand
TTCTTAAGCCCAAGCATAAGGCCAGGAGAGCAGTTCCCCTCCAGCGGCTGAGGGAGGAGGAACCCAGCCAGAACAAAGGGGAGAACTCTGACAGTCGGAACATCCCCTGGTTCCTGCTGGGGGTTGATGCGCACGCTCTCTCTCTCTCTCTCTGTCTCTCTCTCTCTCTCGTAGGGAGGGATTCGTATTTTTGACCAGAACGATCTAGCTTTTAAGTTGTAACCCGGGGGCTTTGCGTTTTGTGTTTACTGTTTCACCGGAGGACCGGGTGAGGCTATTAGGGGTTGGAGGAGGCCTCATAGGGACACCACGATAGCGTGGGGTTTCCTCGCACTGGAGAGGGTGCAGCATTGTTTGGGGGCGCATTGGCTCCAGCCCGGGAGCCCTGGAGCAAGGGGGGGGGCAGCAAGGAGCCCCAGAAGTAAAGAAGAGGGCCAAGGCATAGGGCAAACCATGTCAAGTACCATCTGTGAGGCTTGGGCTGCGGTGTAGGGGAGGAAAAAGGAGCCGCAGGTAGCGCCCCCTGACACTAGGCAGATAAAGTGGGCAGCCTCTGGCTAATTACATCACTCAATCAATTAAGATCAAGGCATGGCAGGCGAGTAAGCAGGTGGCTAGCCCAAGATAGGAAGGCGGAGCCACCAACAGAAAGGCTCCAGCGCGCCAGTCCTGTTACACCACCCCATGCCCCTTGCCCCCCTCATGCCCTTTGCCCCTGCTCCTCCCCACAGGCTTACCATCAGGATGCTGCTCTCCAAGCTACCAGGCTGCATTCCTATAAATTGGCTATCAGATTGGTATCAGCCAATATAGGTGGATAGTAATCAGCTATCAGTATCCAAGGGCAACTGACATGGATGTTTGTACAATTTCACTTTATCCTGTGATAAAACGGTTTCTCCTTGCAGTGTTGTCTGTTTGCAGCCTAACCAATACAGAATTGGGCCGCTATGACTTTGCACTGAAATCTGAGAGCCCTAGAGTTAGTTTGGAATTATTTAGACAACAAGGATCTGACATTTTCCAGAGCTAGTTGAACACAAAATAGATGGTTGAACCTATACAACTGTGTGTACGCATAAGAGACTAGCTTATTATTTGCAGTAAATTATTTCTAGATTTTGTGAGCAAATGCTGTTACTTGCTTGCTGCTAGAAATACTACCAGTGTATCAAATTCCACTGGCTTCAGGAAAATGTTTGCAGAAAGCAGCAGTAAGTTCATGCTGCGCACTACTGCCAGTTCCATCTTCTGTACCCTCAAGCCAAACAATTGTTGTTCACAGGTGCAATGGGTTTGCCTCTTCTTGAGATGATATAGATATTGGCTGATTTTCCCCTTTTTATCTTTCTTCTCCTCATTCTTTTATTCCATTTCCCCCTTCCCCTCATGGCTATGGCTTGTTTATCTATGCTGCTTAATTCTGGTCCCTTCTGGTCCTTTGTTTCTAAATTCATTTTAAACAATTCTGGTTTCCCTAACCATTTCCAGTTCCCAATAAGCCCTGCTGCCAGTCCTCATCCATCTGGTGTACAATCCTTTCCTAAAACTACCATGTCCCTTGTATTGTCCTTCACTGAACTCTATACAAGGGTCCCTAATCAAGGTGTGTCTTATTCTGTCCTTTGGATCTTCATGTAGTTCAATCTAGTTAATGGGGAAGGAATTTCTCTTAAGCAGAGGTGTCTCTGGTCAAATTCTAACCCCACATTTCTGAAGATTATCAGTGGGACTTTCAGGCTGCTAGAACTTGTTGGAGATAAGTTTTATGTGAAGGATCATCAGTTGTGGTGAAACTTCCATCGTGAAACATAGTTACATAGTCAGTAGGGTCGAAAGGGACCTGAGCAGATCATCGAGTCCGACCCC
>NW_017728994.1:43530151-43530494 GCF_001723915.1 Gavialis gangeticus | reverse complement strand
CCGCCCAGTCATGCATTGGGTCCCACCACGTTTCAGTGACATTTCAGGGGTATAGGATGTAGCCATGTTGGTCTAAGGACATAGGCAGACAAGGAGGTATCTTTTATTAGACCAGCTCAAATAGTTGAAAAAAATTCTTCTTTTCAAGCTTTCAGGCACAAACACTCTTCCTCAGGCTGAGGGAGCATCTGCAGTTGGTGTGTTTTCTTCCTGGATGGAATGAATAGTAAAGAAGCCAGAGGCTGGTAGAATGAATAGTAAAGAAGTATATCCAGGAAGAGCACAGACTAATTGCAGATGCTTCCTCAGCCTGGGGAAGGCGTTTGTGCCTGAAAGCTTGAAT
>NW_017728994.1:43517449-43525151 GCF_001723915.1 Gavialis gangeticus | reverse complement strand
AAGAAGCCAGAGGCTGGTAGAATGAATAGTAAAGAAGTATATCCAGGAAGAGCACAGACTAATTGCAGATGCTTCCTCAGCCTGGGGAAGGCGTTTGTGCCTGAAAGCTTGAATAGAAGAATTTTTTCCAACTATTTGAGTTGGTCTAATAAAAGATATCAGATTTACCCAAAGACCCTTGTCTGCATAGTGAAACATTGCATTAGTGCAGAGAAGGTCAACAGACACAGGTGATCAAAGGTGTAGCAAATTGAGAGAGACTCAAAGTAAAAATAATTTTTTAAAAAAATCAGCTCCTCCCCCCCACACCTATTGGCTTGATTTTACTTCAATGGGGTACATAGACCTATGCCTTCTTAAAAAGAAAATAGAAGAGGTTCTTTACAGTGAGTGCATTAAAAATTGGAAAGAAGCAGAGCTGAGGTTCGTCTGGGGGAGAAGTGTTTTGGGTTTTTTGGCCATTATTCATTCTCTATTAATTAGAGAAGCAGACTAACAATTGAGACAACAGATTTTAAATAGGCTGAATAAAAACTTGGGGTAATTTTTTATCACATTTATCCCAAATACCCAATGAATACTTAGTAAAAAAACATTGTTCAATAAAGTTCCAACTTTTTCATCTGGTAATTAATAAACAATGGCTACAAATGTCCCTTACCTTTTACAAAATTACAGATGTCAATATTGTTCAAAAAAACTCTTTTCAGCAGTTTAGAACTGTGATGCATTTTGTCTGTGGATGCATAAATTTATTTTCTATATGTAAAAATACCAACACAAAAAACAACCATAAACCAAGTTTAAATCTATAGAAGAATACCATACATACAGGGGCACCAACAAACTTAAGTCACACTTTCCATTAAACCTCTACAATTATAAGCATAGACTATCCCTTAGTATGATATTTATGTAAAATATTTATCTCAGTACAGCCCCATGTGGTTGTAGACTTCAGGTACTTCTATAAGGCCCTTTTTCCACCTTACAGTGAGCCACACACATGTTGATTGGTGTTTGTGCTAGCTCGAGTTTGGTGCAGTTTCATGTTCAGGCCAGCAGAGGCCTAGAGGACCCCACCTCCCAGTCTGACCTCCCCCACCGCCTCCCCAGGGCTCCCCCTCCCCACTTGCTTGTGGCTGCCTGCACTGTCTGGCCCAAGGTAAACCTGCCTGCCCGGCTACTACCCCTGCTGCTCTTCTCTAGGCTGAACCCACCCAGAGAACATCAGTGTCAGTGGCAGCTAGGCAGGCAGGTTATCACTTCCCTGCCTGCTCCCCCTGGACGGTCAATGTGGGCAGCTAGCAGGGATCTGGGTTGCTAGGGAGAGTGCATAGGAGGAAGGGGGAGCAGTGGTCTTGATCTGGGCCAGATGGGGAGGTGGATGGGTGCAGTGTTTCTCAACCTGTCAATTGCAATCCAAAAGTGGGTTGCAAAAATATATGAAAGGGCGACAAAAAAACTTAACAAGCTTTAAAAAAGGATCAGCAAAGTTTAAAAACGGATTCTCCTTAGAGGAGAAAAGCGTGAGAAACTATGGCTTTTCCCTTGCAGGCTGGCAGATTTCCAGGGGCCCTCCATGCCCCACCCACTCCCTGCCCCCCACACTGGGGGGGCAGCAGGCCAGGAGTGAGGGGCACAGGGTCGGGACTGATCATCAATGTTTACAAATGAGTCCTGGTACAAAAATGTTGAAAACCACTGGCCTACAGTGGCTACATCTTAGTGTAACACAAACTGGTTAATGGGCATCAGAGAGAATCCTGCCCTGGCATGGCATGGCATAACTTTGAGCCTCATAACAACTGCTTAAAACTAGTTTCAGGTGTTAATGTGCAGACAATCCAGGGGTTAAGAGTTCCAGGAGCTGACCAGAATTATCATGTAACAAGGCCCTTACGCAAATAAAGAAACAAACTATAAAAATGCTATAAGGGGGCACACATCATATGTTTTAAACATTCTTGGCAGATCACCTTTAAGAGAAAGTATCCCTGCTACAACCTTTACCTCCTACCCCTTCAGCGTATATGTTATATTTGTGTAGGCAAACCATTGTTGCCACCTTTAATTGGACACTGAGCAAGTGGAGGATGTGTCCAAAAAGGTTAGTGAAAAAGTACAGGGAGTGGAAGCAAGCAGATGCTGTGTGAGATAATTGGAAGAGGATATAGAAAGAAACAGAATATGGTAGGGAAAACAGAGCAGAGAGAAAAATACTGCTGAGAAAGTGGAGAAGGGTGAAAGAAAAAAGGAGAAACATGAAGCAGGAAGACAAAAGAATAGTAACGCTTTATTTTGTTTCATTTCCAGGGCTATCTACTAATGGGAGAAAGGAGAGGAAGGTTGACAAAAAATTTTCACCTATATGAGCAATGCATTTCAAAGCAGCTCTGGCTGGCATAGGCTTGTATTGGCACAGGAGTGATGAATGACCTGAGGGGTGCCAAACTTGGTTGCACTCTGTTGCTGGCCTCATATTGTGCAAATGTTAGCTCACAAACAAGAAAAATGATATACCTTTTAGTAGCTGGAAAGAAAAAAGTTACTTTTAGGAGTGACCAATGTATTCCTCATGGCATAGTTACTGTTTTTTTTACAAAGGCAATTGCATGAAACAGAAGGTAGAGAATAATTTAACATATCTGATTTAAGATATTATCAGTTTTATATTAAAAATGTAGCAGCCTATGCTAAACATGAGTTTAGAAGAAATTGTTATGGGTTCTTGTATCTTTCAACAGAAACTGACTGAAAAAAAAATCTAATGCATTAACAGAAAATATTAGGAGCCTGGAAAGCATGTCTTATGAAAAAAGGCTGAAAGAACTAGGATTATTTATTCTGGAGAAGAGAAGACGGAGGGAAGGGGATTTTGTAACAGTTTTCAGATACCTAAAGGGTGATTACAGAGCAGATGGAGATTGGGCTTTTCTCTGTGGCCATAAGAAACAGGACTAGAAACACTGCCCTCAAGACTCAGCAGAGCAAAATTAGGCTGGAGATTAGAAGGAACTTCCAAACTATGAGGGTGGTCAAGCACTGGAACAGGCTACCTAGAGAAACTGTGAAATTTCCATCCTTGGAAACTCTCAAGAGTAGGTTAAACAGACACTTGACTGGGATGATTCTGCCTTGAGCAGGGGGTGGGACTAGATGACTTCGTGAGGTCCCTTCTTGCTCTACTTTCCTATAATCTGAAGGAAGTCCCATTAGACTTCTCATTGTACTTTAAGCAATGGCAAAGTACAAATGTGGCCCATGTTCATACTCATTCCCAATCCAAATGATCTGAAATGCTAGAACCAGTGGGATTTGTGTGTATGTCAATATCCCTTGTAGATACATCTTTATCTTATGTTGCTAGATGGTTTCCCTTCTTGATATACCCCAGTTCCTAAAGCAGAGATGTTCACATCACAATTGAACTTAATTTCTGACAGTCATTTTCTTGCCAACCTGTTCCCCTTTTTTCAATACTGGTTCAAGGGGAGCAGATTGGCAAGAAAATGTCTCAAAAATTAGGTGTAATTATTATGTGAACATCTCTGCTTTAGGAGTCTTGCTAGTTTAGACAGAAGAAAACTAGTTACAGGCTTTTGAAACAGTAATGAAAGAAGAATTAGCCTAAATGCCTACTAGCAGAGACAACCCTGTCAACCTTCACTATGCCACCTGTTAAAACACAGGCTTGGCTCACAACTGCATGTTTTAGAAAAACTATGTTTGAACTCTAGTAAATGATTGGACCCAAATATAGGCCTCTCAGGTCAGGTACAAACATTACATTTTTACCAGTATAAGTGATTGGAAATGGTAACATGACAGAAGTTTTGCATATATATAGACATAGTTTTAAAAATGGTGGAACCTGGCCTAAGAATTTAGGGTTACCATATTTCCAGGATCAAAAAAGAGGACACCTGTGCATGGGAGGGAGCGGGGCGCTGATGGGGAGGGGGCAGTGATACCTGCCTGTGCCCTGCCTTTGCTCCATACCCCTAAGCCCCTACCCCCTCAGCCCTGCTAGTGCCCATCCCAACCTACAGCCCCCTACCCCCCACCCCTGCTGGTGCCCCTCACAGCCCTGCCCCCCACAACCCTACTGCCCGTGCAGCTCCTGCCTACAAAATCACACACATACACTTACTTACTTGCCGGGGCCTGCACGCAGAGCACGTGACCCCCAACAGCCAATCACCTTGTCCACTGCTCCCAGTCCCAAGCATTCAAACTGCTTGTGTCTGGGAAAAGCAGAGGGCGAGCAAAAACCCAGACATTTCCTTGCATTATAAAAACCCACCCGGACATGAGAACCGGGGGCCAAAAAAGAGGACGTGTCTGGGAAAACCCAGACATGGTCACACTACCTTAGCTGGGCAGCCTGCACACCCTCCTATCAAAGGGTGAATGTGTGTTCTGTTCACTACCAGTCTAAGCTACCTATCACCTACAGAAAACCACGTAACTTAGATGAATTTTGCCTCCAGCTTGTCGAATGAATGCACCTAGCCTCAGTGTTTCTACAATATCCGTATACAAAAACTTCCCATTTGTTCCTCTTACCTGCCGTTAGCAATCTTATGGCAGAAGTTCCAGGGCTGCCAATGGCATTTTAAGTGCTCTGTTTATTCAAATGAGTTGCAAGCACAGTGAGAAATCGAACTGTCATCTCTGCACTGTTATAATGTTTTGTTTCAGATTTTCAGGATATTTCTGTGCATATGGTTTTTTTACTCCTGGGAAACTACCTCTTATTCTGTCAGGGAGATGAGATTATAACAGCTGCTGGTGAGGAGGAGGTCAGCTATGTTGCCTAGTAACATTTAATGATTTTCTGAACGTTTATCATGTTTCTTAAGAATATATGTCTTAGAGCTAATGGAAGTTGCTGAAATGTATTATACAATCTCCTTTTATTCAGCCTTCTCAAGTCAGAGCAGTTTTGCAGTACAGTGGATTATAGGATGAAGGCCTGCTTTTCTTAGTAGAAGAGAAATGCCCAGGCATTTCACCCAAACAGCTGCCCTTTCCATCACTGTTACTTGTGAAAAGGAGAGGGAACCTATACAACAGGGATTGCACTCACCCCCCGAATCCCAGCCCAATCAAGCCAGTAATAGGCATGTGTACTGATTGGGCTTTCAGGGCACCAGGTTCAACTGTAGCTACTGCCCCCGCTCTCCCTAAGACAAAACACAAAGTGTTTGTCATGGGAGACTTCATTCTGAGTGGGACAGAGAGGGCAATCTGCCGCCCCAACCCCTTAGCCCAGGAAGTCTGCTGCTTCCTGGGAATCCGAATCTGAGATATTGCAGAGAAGATCCCTGAGCTCCTCTGGCCCACCGACCACTATCCTATGCTCCTTATCCATGTGGGCACAAATGACAGGGCTCAGAGCAATCCCAGCCAGGTCGTGAAGTGCTACAGGGATTTAGGAGTGGGGCTTAAGGGGTTGAGGGCGCAGGAGGTGTTCTCTTCGATCCTCCCAGTCTCAGCCTATGGGCTGAGGAGGGAAAGGAGGATCAAGGTAGTGAACCAAAGACTGGTGCTGGTGTCATCAGGAAGGCTTCAGCTTCCATGACCACAGCGAGCTGCTGTGGAAGGGACAGCCTCCACCTCTCTCCACCAAGAAGGAAGCTCTTCTCAGCCAGACTGGCTGACCTGCTCTACCAGACTTTAAAATAAGACTGCCAAGGGATGGGGAGACTACCACCAGTGCTGGCCCACGGAGCAGTACTTGCAAAGCCATCAGGCCAAAGCACTTAAAGGAGCCCACCCCTGCCACAGCCCTGGAGTGAGCTGTAGGCAAGGCAAGGGCCCCCAAAGGGACACTTGCCTGCCTGTACACAAAGGCCAGGAGCTTGGGGAATAAACAGGAGGAACTTGTTCTCCTGCTTAACACAAATAATTATGATGTCATAGGGATAACGGAGACCTGGTGGGACTCCACCCATGACTGGGCCACAGGTATAGACGGCTATACCCCATACAGGAGGGATCGAGTGGACAAAAGGGGCAGGGGTGTAGCTCTCTATATCAAGGAAAGCTACATGTCCCTGGAAGCTGACATTGACACCCAGGGTGGATGACTGGAGACCCTCTGGGTTAAAATCCATGGGGAACATAGCACAGGGGACACAATGGTGGGAGTCTACTACAGACCTGCCCAGGATCAAAAACTTGACCACATGCCAGGGAACTGGCTGAGGCCACATGCTCCGGGTGCATGGTTGTCATGGGAGACTTCAACTACCCAGACATCTCGTGGGAAGAGCACGTGGCCAAATCCGAGCGGTCACAAAGCTTACTCTCATGCATGGATGAGCTCTATCTGATGCAAGAAGTCTATGGGACGATGAGAGGTAAAGCACTACTCAGCCTGGTACTGGCAACTGAGGATGACCTAATCAGCAACCTAACGATCGAAGGGAAGCTGGGTGACAGTGACCATGAGCTGATCACCTTCACCATCTGCTGTAAAGCTGGGAACTCAGTCAGCAATACAGAAGTCCTTGACTTCAGGAAAGCTGACTTTGACAAGCTCAGGAGGCTTGTCAGAGAGGCCCTAAAGGGCCACAACCCAAAGGGGAGGAGAGTTCAGGATGAATGGTTGTTCCTCAAAGGAGCAATCCTGGATGCACAAGCAAAGTCTATTCCATCTTGGAGGAAAGGCAGCAAAAGGCCACAGCAGTCCCCTTGGCTCTCTAGGGAACTAGCAGACCTCCTGCATCTAAAAAGAAAGACCTACAAAGGATGGAAGACTGGATCCACCTCCAAGGAAGAATACTGTGCATTGGTCCAGACCAATGTGAACCAGGAAAGCCAAGGCTGCGATGCAACTCCAGCTAGCTACAAATATCAAGGACAATAAAAAGTCCTTTTTAGATATGTGGGGAACTGGAGGAAAAGCAAGGGCAACATTGGACCCCTGCTAAACTAGATGGGACAACTGATGCCCAGGAAAAAGCCAACTTGCTAAATGGGTACTTTGCATTGGTCTTTCACAAGTCCCATTGGATGCCCCTGCCCATTATGGGACAGGGAGGCCTGGGTGATGGAGATTCCTTACCCTCCATCAATGCTGACCTCGTGAAAGAACACCTTGAGAAGCTGGATACCTTCAAGTCAGCTGGGCCTGACAGTTTACACCCCAGCCTAGCATCATAGCTCAGCCCCTGGCACAGATCTTTGATAACTCCTGGCGTCTGGTGAAGTGCCCGAAGATTGGAAGAAGGCCAATGTGGTGCCTATCTTCAAGAAAGGGAGGAAAGTGGATCCAGCAAATTATAAGCCCAAAAGCCTGACCTCTATTCCAGGAGAAAAGATTATCAAAGGGGCCATTCTTAACAGATTGGCCAATGGCAACATCCTGAGGGATAGCCAACACGGATTTGTTTTGAGTAGGTCTTGCTTGACCGATCTTATTTCCTTTTACAACCAGGTGACCTATCACCTGGACAAGGGAGAAGAGATTGATGTCGTATATCTTGACTTTAAAAAAGCCTTTGATCTAGTATCCCATGATCACCTCTCAGATAAACTGGCTAACTGTGGCCTTGGCCTCACCACGATCTGCTGGCTGGGGAATTGGCTCTGGGGTAGGAGGGTGGCAGTTGATGCAAGTCAATCATTGTGGTGCATTGTGGGCCTATACTATTCAATATCTTCATTAATGATGTAGACATTGGTTTCAGAA
>NW_017728994.1:43505657-43512449 GCF_001723915.1 Gavialis gangeticus | reverse complement strand
CAAGGTCCCTTCCAGCCCTAATGTCTATGAATCTGTGAATCCTCTGCCCAGAACTGAAGACACTAAGGATGGAAAATGGGATAGAAAGTGCTTCAGCTTCAAAGCTGCTTAGTGCCCTCCTGCTCTCAGGAGGAGGTGATACAATCTTCCTCTCCTCATGTCATGACAGCAGCTAGAAATGCAGGGCTTTCTGCTGTCTCTATGGAAATGGTTTCTTCAAAGCTAAACCAAGATTAGAGAGCTCTTGGCCTCACACCTTTATGGCCCTACCCAATGCCACTAAGAAAGCAAAGCAAGACTATTGCTGCTGTCTTGAGGCATATTATGTTCTTGCTGTGATGGACAGAAACACCAGGCTCTGCCTATGCTTCAGTCTCACAACAGATGCAATTTTCCTGCTGAACCCATCACCTATAACAAACAGAGGCCCCTCTCAAGGGAAAGCTGACCATTCCTGCAGCTGTTTAAGCTCTGAATCTGAGTCCTGGGCCACCCAGTTTTACTTAAGCCAGCCCACAAAGAGTCTGTAATGCCCTACTGACCCCAGGCAAGGGCGCTGGTATGGGTTGCATTTATGACTGGGCAAAGAGCCACCTCCAGCTGCAAGGACTTGGACTGAAGGTGGAAATCAGGTTATTGTGCAGGTATCCAGATTGTAGCCGTGTTGATCTAGAGGGAAAAGCAATCAGGGCTCATAGTAGAAATATCTTTTATTAGACTAACAAGATTTTTGCAAAAAACAGTCTTTACTTGCAAGCTTTCAGGCACAAACACCCTTCACCAGGCATCAGAGAAAAGATTGTAAAAGTTCTCTTAGGTAGAAATGAAAGTTCATATTTAATAGGATTTCACAGAAGAGTCAATAAATGGAAAACTCTGGACAGGCAGTTTTTAGCTGGAAAGGAGTCTCTCAGCTCTTGTGAGGCTCTGTGATGATGCAAATTACCTTGAAACAAAGGTAAGAGCAGTATCTCAGATTTCAGGTGTTAAGAGTTGCTTCCTCCGTGGGAAATTATGAAGATTTCATTTTAAAAAATGGCTAAAATTTGATATCTTCAATGTGTCAGGTATTCAGGTTGTAGCTGTTTTGATCTAGACTGAGGAACAAGCAATCAGGGCTCATAGTAGAGGTGATATCTTTTTGAGCAGGCACTCAAGGAAAAGCTGGGAACCTTTTGAATCTTGCCAGCTGATCCCATTTTAATTCTTCCATTCGTTATCACAACCTGGCCAGGCACTTAGTCTAAAGCATCATGTTCTGAAGGAGGCACATGAAGGAATTTAAAAGAAATGAGAGAATTGGGTCCTGAGTCACCAAAAGGATTACTGGGAACACTGAGTCATGTGGCACACCCTCTAGCTCTTTAACTGATGTCCCGGGCTGACTGGATTGCAATCCTTGCACACTGCCAGTCTGGCACAAGCTGTCAGCAGTGACACATACTGCCCTGTAACACAGTGTCAGTCGATGTATAAAACAACACCTTGTAAAGATGTAATCCATGACCTGGACAGAGAAAGGAAGCAGGAAAAATATCTCCCTGGCTGCTAAGCCTCTGCCTGGCAGCTGTCTTTTTGCATTCCCTGTAATACATTATGCTGTGTGTGTGTGCAGCACTACAGATTGCTATTGGAGTTATTCTTTGACAATGGGAAGGTTAAAAGCAAGTCTTGCCTATAAAACACATGCAGGGACTGGGGAATGGAAATGGCTCTCTTAAGAGCCATGAATGAAAAACTTCATGTCCTGACCTGCTCCATTTGAGATGCAAAATGGCAGCTAATCACTCTGAGTGATTTCAAATGAAGATCAGTGCCAAAATAGCAGAGCACTTCTTTCTGATTTTTATGCAACTTTCATTCTAGTAAAAGAGGCTTCATTGTTCATCACAAAGAAAGCTACTTATTCCTAGCCTGCTTTCCTAGCCCTTGCCTCTAAAGGCCACCTCCAATCCACAGGATAGGTATAGTCAAGTCTAGGACCCAATTTCCATGATTCATTCTGTAGCTCTGTCGGTGTTTTATATCTTAAGCTAATCCTTCTCTCTAAAATTTCCCACCAGTTGTGCTCAAATTGGGTCTACCCAGTATGGTGGCAATAGAACTTGTCACAAAATAGCTCTGCTGTGTGAAAATCCTGATGTTGTCTGGGTTTTTTTGATTGAAAAAAATATTTTGTGTTTTCTTCCAATTTTCCCTTCTGGTAAACCAGCAGACAAGGGCTGGCTTCACTGGTAGTTCAAAGGAAACCTGGAACAATATCATAGTGGATGAATAGGGAAGAGCACAGGTGTATAGGGCCTTAAAAGTCAAGCCTGAACTTCACATGTTGAGGTAAAAGATTCAAAAATAGGAGTGATGTGATAAGAGGAAAGAAAAGATGGTGAATGAATATAGACTGGAAGAAGGTATAATGTGGCTTTCAGAGAGGCTTCTGTAAACAAGTTAGAAAATGTTGAGGGTCTGGAGAAAAGTTTTTTGATTGTCTAGATACAGAAAAAGAGATGGAGCCTTGTAGTATAAGGGAGGAAGACTCTGAAACATGCAACCTATGTGTATATGTAAAAAGAAAGCTACTACTGAAAGGGAAGTGTTACAGCTTTGAAGGGCATAGAGATGGCTGTATAGTTAACAGTGATGAGAAATCAATTATATGGATTGTGTCAAGAATGTCAGTGACAGACCAAGACACAGGGTTGACTGGAGGGGGACACATTAGAAATGGAATGGTAGGCTTGTGTAAAGAATAAAGGTGAGTCCTGAAACTGAGTAAGCAGAAGAGATCCGGCAGAGGGCGAAGATGTTATGACAAAGACAGACAGACAAGCTAGGTCCGCTCTACAGATTTCTGCCAGAATTCCTCGGTCTGTTGGGGGTGTGAAGATGTCACTGCTGCGTGATGTAACTACTTCAGCAGGAGCTCCCTAGTATAGAGGCAGTTATATCAGCAAAATTGCACTTTTGTTCAGGTTTACCACTATAGCAGCTTCCACGCTAGGAGCATTTTGCCAATATCTAACATAAAGCTATTCCTATATTGATAAACCACTCCTAGTGGAGACATGGACTAAAAAAACCAGTGGAGGCCTGTCAAAAGAGACTCAAGGAACTATCAGAGAACCAGGAGAGGTTAGAAGCTTGAAAGCAGTCCTCGATTTACAACATTTCTAGTTAAAACATTTTGCACTTACAACATTTGTAAATTGACATCCTGTTTCAACTTCATGACATGGGTTTCGATTTTACAGCGTTTGATTCAATGCAACACCACGCCAGCGAGCAAGTTCACTGTGTTACCCATCTCCCTGGAGAACATCTGTCCAAACTTCCTTGGACACTTTCTTTAAGAAAGCAGACAAGACTCCACAGAAACCTGCAGCCAAGACTTCTAAGAAGACTCCAGCCAAGAGCCCTTCAAAAAGTTCAACCAAGAGCCCTTCAAAATGGGTTATTTTTGGTGAAAATAGGGTATGGTTCAGGAACCAATTCCACATTTATAACATTGTTTCCTATGGGAAAATTGGTTCTGAGTTGCAACATTTCTACTCAAGATGCAGTTTTCAGGAACCTATTGTGTCGTAAGTCCAAGGACTGCCTGTAGAGAATAAGATGTCAAGGAATTGTGTGCAATCAACAGTGCAAAAGAACTGGACAAATCCAGGAGAAAGAGGATGAAACACAAACCTGAAGGCTTGAACAGGAAATACAATTTATCCCTGCATGGTTATAAAGTATATATACACCAAAAGCAATCCTGCTATGCCAGTATGACATGAAAATATACACAAACTTTGTAAATACTGCAGAATTACATAAACCGTACACATTATTTAATAACAGAAGATCAGAACGAACAGAAAGCTGACCCATTTAAACAATCCAGTTTACCTGGTGTTTATCCCACTGTCCTCACTTCCCTCTTTCTATGTTCATAATTTATGGTCTGATGCTGTGAGTGGTAGAGCAGAGAAATAGTACAAATATCAAAAGCAGCACTGTACCTAAAAGGGTTGTAGAACTAAGCTCTGTTGCACCTTGCAGACTCCCTTGTAGAACTTTGCTAGCTCCTATTTTACTGACATTTATTTTGGCTTGGAGTTGAAGCACACACTGTACATAATAGGAAGAAGTGTCTATTAAAGCCATTTGGATGTTGTTCACTGAAAGATTTTTCAGTGAAAAATGTCTTATTTTTTGGTCATATGTAAGTGTCTAGAAAATGTCATTTTAATGAAATATAATTTAGAAAAAAAGTGCTCATTTTGAAATGATACTTGGGCAATTTTGGAATGGAACAATTTGATTTTTCATTTCAAAAGAAATGTTCAAAACAATGTGGTTTTATGTGTGTGTGTGTGTGTAAATAATTACATATTACCTATTTATTTATGCACATAATGTAAATCTGAAAGAACTAAGGTTATTTAGTCTGAAGAAGAGAAGACTGAGGGGAGATTTAGTAACAGTCTTCAAATAGCTGAAGGCCAATTATACAGAGGATGGAGATTTTTCTTTGTAGTTGTAGGAGACAGGAGTAGGAGCAATGGCTTCAGATTGCTGCAGAGGAAATTTAGGTTGGAGATTAGGAGGGAATTTCTGACTATGAGGGTGCTCAATCATTGGAAAAGGCTACCTAAAGAAGTTGTGGAGTCTCCATTGTTGGAAATTTTCAAGAGGAGTTTAGAGGAACATTTTAGACAGATGGTTTAGTCAGGAATGATCCTGCCCTGAGCTGGGGCTGGACTAGATAACCTATGAGGTTCTTTAGTCTAATCATAGGAGATTAGGGTTGGAAGGGACCTCAGGAGGTCATCTAGTCCAACCCCCTGTTCAAAGCAGGACAATCCCCCAAATCCCAGCTAAGGCTTTGTCTAGCGGGGTCTTAAAAACCTCCAAGGATGGAGAGTCCACAACCTCTCTGGGCAACCTGTTCCAGTGCTCTACTGTCCTCCTGGTGAAGGAGTTTTTCCTAATATCCAACTTAAACTTCCTTTGCTGCAAACATTTTGTTCTAATTTGAAACAGGAAAAATTGAAGAGCATTTGGTTTGGGGGTGGGATAGGGCTGCAACCCTCTACCTGAATTAAGTTAAAGCAGCAATCAGGGCTTTGGCCTTGCCAGCCTTTGTGGGAAGGTTCTTAAAGCACCAACTTGCCTATAATTCTGTAAAAATAGCCTAAATGAAAAAATGATGGCTCATAAAAAAAACAACACCCAAAACAGTTTTTGTAATCTATGAATAAAAACAGACCCTCCTTTTGGAGGAGAGATCTTTACATTCCTAATTGCCTTTTGAAATTTCTCAGTAGGCTCAAGCTATAAGTGTCATTTACATAGGGATAGGAGGTAAGCAGCCTTGTAAATCACTTACAACACAATTAACTAATCTATTGTCAGACATGGTGGAGCCAGCCCTAGCTTCTTTGGAAAATGTGTGAACAGGATCTTTTGTGGGGAGAACTGAGGCCAATTAGATGGTGCTTAGCTGGACTTTGATGTCTGTTTACACAAACAATGTTTTTCCTTCAGGCTTCTCTCCATAAAGAGAGGCCTCTTGCTCAAGAGATTACCATGCCTGCCCTAGTTTGTGTGTCTGGAGAGGCCAGGCAGGATGACTAAAGCCCTTTTCTCAGTGGAGTGGCTCTCCCAGGCACCTGAGCCTGCCTCATCTCACTGGTTCCTCGTTCCACAGGCTCAGCAAGCTTCCAGTTGCAGGCCAAAGCCTCCAGCTGCACCAGAATATGATGAGTGATGGGTGACAGCATAAAGCCATTGAAATCTTGTGCAGAAAGGAGCCTCAAGAGAGACAAGCTTCCAGAGTCCTCCAGTTTAGAGTAGGATTTATATGGGATGGTTGGGATAGGGTTGATCCTGCTGCAGGCAGGGGTTGGACTAGATGACCTCCGGAGCTCCCTTCCAGCCTTGCTTCTCTGTGACTGATTCCCCTGGGGCTGGTGTGCCTGCTGCTTCTTGTGTCTGCTTGTGCCTGGCCTTCAGGCCAGATTCCTGGTGCCTGCACAGGGGCTATTCCTGCAGAATTCAGAGCAGTGCTGAGAGGGAAAGGAAAGGGGTGTGAGAGCATCAGCCGCCAACAGAGAACCCCTGCCCCCCTGTCCTCCATGGGAGCTCTGCCACTGCCTCCAGTAGTCTTGTGATGGCCTCCTGGGCTGACAGGATCCATCCTGTGGTGGACTCTCCCCTGGCTGCCAGACAAGCCTGGCCCAGCCCAGTCCAGCCCATCCATCTCCTCATGCCTCAGCCTCCCTGCCTTCACGGAAGTTGTGATGGCCTCTCCCAGCCCTTCAGCCCTGGGGCTTGCAGAGACTTGGAGGGGTTTCAGAAGTGAGCATCAGCTGAGCTCTGGGCCCCTCCCTCCCATGGGGCCACTGGTAGCCCCATGGCAGCCTCCCGGCAGCACCTTCCATGTGAAGCAACTCTGCGCCCAGCCAGCTCCCCGTGCTGGGCTCTGCAGTGCCTCCTCCTGCAGCAGGACCTGGTTGCAGCCACGGCAGCTGCAGGCTGAAGGCCAGAGCCTGCCCCTCCAGGCCCCAGTGTCATCCTGCTGACCCTCTGATCCCGCAAGGCAAGACTGGGACCGGGACTTCACATGGTCCTGGGGGGTTCTGACCACCCACACTCCTGCTCGCTGCAGGGGCTGCGCGCCCAAGCCCTGCTGGGATCCTGGGCTGCCATTGAAGCAGCACCGCCTGGCTCTCCTGACAGCTCCTTCCTGCAGACCGGGGAGCCCCACGCCACTCTGCTGGAGGCCTCCTGCAAGCATGATCTGGCCTG
>NW_017728994.1:43496001-43500657 GCF_001723915.1 Gavialis gangeticus | reverse complement strand
CCCAAGCCCTGCTGGGATCCTGGGCTGCCATTGAAGCAGCACCGCCTGGCTCTCCTGACAGCTCCTTCCTGCAGACCGGGGAGCCCCATGCCACTCTGCTGGAGGCCTCCTGCAAGCACGATCTGGCCTGCCCCTGAGGGAGGCCTGTGGGGTCTCAGCACAGGGGCTGAGCACTCTGGCAGCAGTCTGTAACCTGTGTTGAGTTTAATCATGTTCCCTTTGGGTGAAAGACTAAGTGTAACCTCAGAGAAATGGGTCAAGCACAATGAGACTGTGTCCCGTGGGACCACAAATAGCAGCAATGGGATTCTCAGATATGCCAGGTCATGCTGTAAGGGTGAAATCCTGTTCCCTTAATGCTTTGCAGTGAGTCCTGGAGAGAGGGCTCCCTTAGCCCTGCTGAAAGGGGCTCTGTTTAAGAATGCTACGGTTCTAGGCACCCAGTCTTGTTCCCAGCCACATTTCAAGTTAACAGCAGAACTTGTTGCCTTTGTGCCACATTTTTATGGAAGTACAAAGTGACTGCAAATAGACATTCGTACCTTTGCCTCACCGCAAAGTGGACACAAAAGCAGTAGTAAATTTTGCAGTTTTACTGTGGGGGATGTCTATTTGCTTTATCGTGGAAGAGCACAGGCAGCTGGAGCTGCCCTTGCTCTCCTGCTGCCCCAGGAAGGCACTCCCGGGGCTTGAGGGACCTGATCCTGCATATCCTTGGAATTTCTATGTAGGATCAAGCCTCTCAACCCCATGGAGCATCTGCCCAGTTTCCAGAGACTCATCCCCAGCAGTCTCAAGGGTGTGTCTCTGGCAGTGGGGAACATGTCACCTGTTGTCCCACAAGATCAGTGGGCATGACAGTGAGTGATATGTGTTTCACCCAATGAGGCAAATCATCTATGCAGGGAAAATATCCTGACACAGCTGTTCTTCTTCATTTGTTGACATCTATTTCTAACTCTTCAACTAAGGTCTTACTTGAAGAGTTACCACTGACTTCAATGGGAACAACTTTGGGGTCCTGTATCTTTGGCTACTCTTCTTTTAACAGATTTAAAGAACACTGTGACTTTTTTTTCTGATTAGTGGTGCATCAAAAGTTGTAAGATTTGGGAATTAGTGCCCTGCCTCTTAAATTTGCATGTTTGTGTGGGGTTTTAAAGATACGTGTCAAAAAATAAGGCACAGCTACTGCAGCTCTTGCTCAGCTGTGTAGCTTATTCCCACATCACTAGTATCACCCTGCCAATCCAAAATTAATGCCAGAGTTTTAAGGATTAGGTTGTGACTCCACAAAAACATTGCTGGCCATTGCAGAGGAGTAATATAGGAGTTTACATAAGACCCTGCCTGACTGGCAGAAAAAACAGGACATAGACAAAATATTAACTACAGATATTGTTCAATAGCAGACTGGCATGGGACATTGACTTTTAAATTTTC
Source organism: Gavialis gangeticus (assembly GCF_001723915.1). Taxonomy (NCBI): domain Eukaryota; kingdom Metazoa; phylum Chordata; order Crocodylia; family Gavialidae; genus Gavialis; species Gavialis gangeticus. The sequence goes on along the minus strand of NW_017728994.1, from coordinate 43,499,214 downwards.
CATGAAGCACTACATCAGAGCAGTTCTAATCAAATGAATAGGACAAAACAAATAATTCTTAATTCAACCAAGTGTTTTTATATGGCACTTGTCAATAATCAGGCCTTGCTTGGTTGGGGAGGGGCGGGGTGCTCCCTTCTGGTATGCAGGAGTGCATATCTCCAAAGATTTTCTGAATAGGGTCCCAGTTACAGGATCATGAGGTCTTTCTAATACAGACCTTAACTTCTTGCGACATAAACACCATAAGACCACATTGGTAAGACTGCAGCTGGAGTACTGTGTCCAGTTCAAGAGGGATGTGGATAACCTTGAGAGGTTCCAGAGGAGGGCTACTCATATGGTTAAGGGCCTGCAGGTAAGATCCTACGAGGAGAGATTGAGGGACCTGAATCTCTTCAGCCTCAGCAAAAGGAGGCTGAGAGGGGATCTTGTGGCTGTCTATAAATTCATAGGGGTGGGGGCAGCAAAGAATACTGCCCCCACCCCCAATGACACTGTTTACCAGGGCACCCCTTGGGGTTACTAGGAACAACGGCCACAAACTGATGGAGAGACATTTTAGATTAGACATTAGGAAAAATATATTTATGGTGAGGGTTGCCGAAATCTGGAATGGGTTTCCAAGGGAGGTGGTGCTCTCCCCTACCTTGGAGGTCTTTAAGAGGAGACTGGACAAGCACCTGGCTGGGGTTATCAGACCCAAGCGCTCTTTCCTGCCCAGGGCAGGGGGTCAGACTTCCAACCCAAAAAATCTATTAGCCATAGAATGGGGCTAAAAATTAATCCTGCTCCCATGGTTGTGAGTGGGACTTTGCCATTGACTTTTTGGGGGAGCAGAGTCAGACCTATTCAGAAGGCAAGTTTGCTTAGCTCACTAAATTTTGCCTACAGAAGGTTTTAATATTATCTGTAATGCAGGAAGTATGACAATATTTCCATAAAATAAGCTGCTTTCAAGGAGATTGAAACTCCATCTCAATATTTTCTTGGAGAATGTGTGTACGTGGCACTTTACAGCAGCTTCAGCTGTTCCTTTGGACTCTAAGGCTGTGATCTGGCTGCTTTTGGTCTATAAGGTAACACTTCTAGAAATGAAGGACACAGGGAATGCATTTGATTCAGCAAAATGTATTTATGAAATTTCTTACATGCAGGCTTTATCACATGAAACAGCTGCATTGATCAACAGAGGAAAATTTATCTAGGATTATCTGAGTCTTATCTTCATATACTTACGGATTACGATGGCTCCAAGCAAGCCTTGATACAAGAGAGATTTTTATCAGATCTGAAGAAGCCGCTTGTTAAAGCTGTGGCTATAAATACACCTATTTACCAGAAAGCATCTAACTCTGGGCCTACACACCTTCTCTCCCCACAGTGACAGTTTTTCTCATGGCTCACCATCTGGAGAGTCTGATGCACAGTTCAGAAAACAGAGACTGCAGCACGGGTGAAGTCATTGCAATTCTCATCTTGGCTTAAAGGGGGATGGTAGAGCTAGCTGGAGAGAAATGCACATAGGAGGAACACCAGAGGTTTTGCAGAGCCCACCCAAATGATGTTCAGGATGGCAACTGCAGGGTGAGCCAATGTTGTTAAGTAGAACCCTAAATGGCAATAGGTACCGTCAACCAACTGCTAGAGTCACTTTATCTTCTGACTGTACCTAAAGTCTGCCTGTATCCCACTGTATGCCTCATCCTGCTTTCCTCATCCTCTCTGTAGGAGGCTAGTTTCATAGGCACTAGACTTTTCTAGTCATCATCCCCACTCTGCTCTACAGATGAGAAATGTAGGTGACCTACCATCAACATATCAAGAACCTGAAGAGGTTCTGCCTGTTGGTGATGCCTGGGGAAAGTCTTCCACACCAAATGGGAAGGTCACCACGCAAATTCCACAATCCTTGCTGAAGCCAGCGTTACCAGCATTGAGTTGACAATCCTCAAGCACCAGCTTCACTGTGTGGATGCCTGATTCTTGATTCGTGAAACAAGTGCTCTACTCCCAGCTTAGTAAATGCCTGAAATCTTGCAATAACTAGAGGAAACACTACAAGGAGTTACTGAAGGCATGCGTCAAGAGCTGGGAGAAGCTGGCTACCAGCCAACCCCAATGGCACCACAACCTCCACCAAGTGCTAGCCCATTTCAAGGTAAAGCACCTTGCCCTCAAAGCAGAGAAGAGAAAGCAGAGGAACCCCAGCCTGCAGCCCACTCTCCCCTGTGGGAAGACCTCCAACTTCTGCAGCTAGATCTGTGACTCAAGAGTGGACTCTGTCACCTCAAGACCCATCAGTGAGCCCTGGTAAAAACCAGACTTGAACTGAGGGATTGCCCATGACTGTCTTTTTCTCACACTGGGTCTCAGCAGTGCCTGACTCTTCCTTGGCTCTGGTAAGAGGATTTGGAGAATTTTACTGTTATGGAAAAACTAAATGAGAAGCAGCTACAGCTCAAACGGGTGCGCACGGTTCCCTCCTCTATGAAATAACTGCAGCGGCTTCTTCCAAATCTCCGTGTGCTGCGAGCTAGCAGAACCCCGGGGAAGAGCCGAGAGCCCCTCCGTCTCCTTCAGAAGCAAGATGATCGAGGGACGTGAAACGGCGGGGGCGAGGGCTGGGCTGCTTAAGCTGTACCTGTGCAAGTCGGGAAATGCGTGTGGCTGATGCGACTTGGATGGGCTGTAGGCCCGCGAGGCCGTGCAATGATCGCTGTAGGTTGCTCCGAGGAGTTATTTGATCTCGGAGCTCAAGTGCCTGGGGAAACTATTGAGGGTGTTTGGCTGTAGCCGTTTTGGTCTTATAAAAGGTATCGCAGCTACTCAACCACAATTGGCAAGAGAAAGGCCACGTCATCTGCGCGGCCCCAGATGAAGAAAGGTGCTAACGATCACTTAGCATAATGACTGTCGGGTCAGGGTCTGGTCAACAGCCAGCTGGCAGCGTTGGCTACAACTGCCGGGCAAGAGGAAATGCGGGCACGACTCGTCTGCCCCCGGTTGAGCGGCTGCCCAGAGCTCGCTGCGCTTGTACCAGCCCGGCCGCCTTGTTCCGCGGCCCCGCTCCCGCGCGCTCTGTTCTCGCAGCCGCAGGGGTTGGCGGGGGCGGGGCGGGGCGGGGGCTTCCCAGCTCCGGAAGTGGCAGACTCTGAGGGGCAGCTGCTCCTGGGCGGGGGCGGCCACGGGCCCCTCGTGCCCAGCTGCTGA
>NW_017728994.1:43489814-43495540 GCF_001723915.1 Gavialis gangeticus | reverse complement strand
GCGTTAGCGCTCGTGGGAGGGAAGCGGCAGATGGGGCCGCGCCCGCGGCCGCATCGCTTGGATCCAGCGGGGCTGGCCCGCAGTGCCCACGCCGGTCCGCAGAGATGCTCCCGCCGCCAGCCCTTCTGCCACCAGCGGGCTGCTCCTGTGCCACCGCATGTGCCCGCGCACGGGGTCTCCAATGCCTCTGTCTCTTGAACCACGAGGTGCCCAACCCAGCGGGTCCCTGGTGCTATTGTTCACGGTAGCAGGAGCTCAGCTCTTCCCCTCCTGACCAGGCCAGTTGGGCTCTGATGTGGGATGGGCAATGCTTGCGCTCTTGGGTGTGGGGTGCCAAGGTTGCGTGAGCCCTGAAGAGCAGCAGAATGCCCTCGGTTTAGGGCAATAATTCCTCTAGCGCAGTGGTTCCCAACCTTTTTAAATTGCCAGCTGGCAAGCAGCTGACCAGAAGTGACCACACACTGGCAAATTGTGGACCGGCAGCCTGCAGAGTGGCAGCTAACCCTTTTTTATACTTAGTATAAAAGATATCACCCCTGGTTTGGTTTAATTTGAGGAACCAGCTCCAGGTTGTGGTCACTTCTACTCAAGTGCCCCCAAATAACATCCACTGGAGCACTTCTGCCCAGCAAAGAAACCTTGTCTGACAGAGGATCTAGCCTCAGGCTTGGCTCCTGTGACCCTGTTCTGCCACTAACATCAGATGTAAGCGGTCATGTGAGTGCCTGAGAGCTATGGAAAAGTCTCTACCTAGACAAATACATATTTTGCATGATTGCAGCAGAACTACTGTGGGGAAGGGGGTGGAGGTGAGGGAGGCGAGAACAACCAGGCCCATTAAAACTGAAATGAACAGAACATAGAGGAGTGAAGTGGTGCTGACAGTGGCTGGGGGCAGGGGCAGAAGTTTCATGTGGTATTTTCGAAATGAAATTGGAGTGTGTCAGACAAGACATGGTTATCACCTGCCCTCTGTGCTTCTGACTGATCTTCATTTTTCTCTGCAGCTCATAGTCCTTCCCAGTAGAGAGCCTAGGTTCCCAGGGCCTCTACAGCAGCGTTCCTCAACATTTTTTGTACTAGGATCCATTTGTAAACATCAGTGGCCAGTCCCAACCCAGTGCCCTCACTCCCAACCACTGCTCCCTGTCCCCAGATCCCAGCTCCAAATATGTGGGGCAGGGGGGACGAGCATCCCCTTGCAGGCTGGAACTTTGCCAGCCTGCAAGGGGAAAGCCACCACTTCCCATGCTTTTCTTTGAAGAAGAATCTATTTTTTAAAAGTGTTGATCCATTTTTAAAGCTTGTTCATGACCCTTTCATATATTCTTGCAACCCACTTTTGGATTGCAATCCAGGGGCAGAGAAACACTGCTCTACAACATCCAGCACAGGTGGGAGTGGGGGTACCTGCATGAAGGTAGTGAGAGCTTGTACCATGCATTGGTTCCTTGCTGGGTCTTGAGGTGACATAAGAGTCTGATCTTTGAGTTTGCAGAAGTGTAAATTATGACACTGAAGGAGGCTGCTTCTTCATGTTGTTATCTCCCAACAGCTGTAGGGGCTCAGCCAGCTGAATCTTTAGCCTGCTCTTTGCAGCTGGTTTAAATAATAATAATATTACACTGACCATGCTTCCACTGCCTGTGATTCTTCTCATTCTGTAGAGCTCTGTGGGTGGGTGTGTTATTGCCAAGCTGTTTTGCCTTCATTGTGAAGGTGAAAGCAAAGATCACTTTGTGGGAGGACTGCCCCTTTCCTGGCATAGCATGTCTCCCACATGGGAGTATGCTACACAGCAACCTCTGGCAAGAAGAGCTGGCATGCAGGGCCTTTTCCTCCTTGTCCATTTTCTGCTACTTCCCAGGCTGTGCAAGCATTTGAGGGGGCAGGAGTAGATCAGAGCTGCCTGCCTACTGGTTATTTCTGTGGAAAGTGCCATTGAACAGATCCACCTGCTGTGGGACATTGCAGCTGCTCCAAAATTAGGGTGGCTATCATAGAGGACAGTTCGGTTGTCCTCTATTGATACAAAACTGGACTCTTCTTGAAGAGAAACATAGAGGACATAAAGGCATCCAGTTTCGTATCAATAGAGGACAGAGTAGCAGAAAATTGGAACCTCTATGATGGCCGCCCTATCCAAGATTCATGTCTGGCCAGCCTGTCCTGCTTTATTAGCATGGGGCAGGACAGGGTGGTTCCTGCCCCATGCTAATAAGGTTCCTCTCTCCTTTGCAAAGCCACAGCCTTGACATTGGGACCCTCATTTAAAGCTGTCTGAGGTGGGAGCTTGGATCTGATGGGTGCAGTCCAAAGGTTCCCAGTTCACAGGCAGCCGCGGCTGCTGTAACTTTCTTGTGAGGAGGATGCATGAGGGGGCAGGCAGATATGAAATGGTGGCATGTGAGGGGTTGAACTAGATGGAGCCCTTCAGTTGTACTTGAGGGGCACTGACAGGAACCCAGGTGTTCACAGAAACAGCACTTTGAAGGCCTAAGAGGAAGCAGATAGGAAAATTGGTGCCCCTGAGAGCCCAGATTACCCTGGAATGGCCCGGGGTTCTGCTTTGATTCACATGAGGCTGTCTCAACTTGCTACTGAACTCATTACCTCAAGGAACTGTGGAACGTGCTAAGCATGAAGGAAAAACTGAGTGTATGCTGTTCTCCAGGGCTATTTCACACTAAAGAAGGTACCTCTGAGTGAGAGCAGCCCTGCTGTAAGTACAAGGACAGGCAGGGCATGGGCCAGGCAGGTGTCACTGTGGCTAATCTGTGTTCTTAGCTCTGACTGGGTTCTTAACCCTAGCTGTCAAGTCAGGTCTATACCAAAAGCAACATGTGGCCCAGAGTTAGAGGCTCTTAACCATGAGGGTCTTTTCAGTCACAAGAGTTTAGCTGTACCACCAGCTAAATAGGTGGCTTTAAAATCTATTTCTATCAGGAGCTGGCAGTTGCCTTCTCAAAGCAGAACAAAATGAAATTATTTGTGTGTCAGACTTCTGATTAATAGGGAGAAAGGGAGTGGGGAACTTGCACCCCTAGGCTCCTTTGTGTTATTGGTAGATACAGTGCAAGTTTGAGATCGGCTAGGCAAGAGTTTATTCAAGGATAGCCTTTTTGTTTAAATTTGCAGGCTCTTTTAAATTAAATTTAATAAAAGTATACACCAAGCAGTCAGCTCCTGATGATAGCTTTGTTGGGAACTAGGAGTTTGGGTGCACAAACAAGTGACTGGGAGGTAGGCAAGGGTGTGAAGCTATAGATATGGGTATACTAATCAAGTTACACGCTTGAGAAACTACAGGACTTCAGCCAGTCTGTGGTAACTACCTCTTCTCATGCTCTTAGCCTGTAAACTTAGCACACTTCCATTAAAGGGCAAGCTGCCTCTCCTTTACCATGGGTGAAAAGCCTGCACTTGAGCAGTACAGTAAAGAGTAGAGACCAGGCAGTAGGTTTACACCTTATAGTAACTTGTGTAAGTAGCATAAGACCCAGATCCTTGGGTACTGTACTGCAGTTCGTTATCTAGCCTCAAGGGCTGCTATAGTCTGTGCATACCCAGAACAGCCTATCCCTTAGCAGTGTTAGAGTGCTCACCCAAGGCATTACTGCCTAGTTACTTGTGACAATCTCGGGCCTGGTATCCGGTATTGTTCAAGAGAGCTTTAAATATTAGAGGCCACATCCTATAAAGGACCATGGTTTCTACAAGTAGGGCGCAGCAATACCTATATTTTAGATGCCCATTCTCCAGAGTTGGGTGTCTCACAAAACCTGTGCACTGAATGGGAGCTGCCTAATTCTGGCAAATAGGAGATACCATGCACAAGAGTCTCTTTCTGGAGCTTTGGTGCCCAAATCAGGACTGCAAGTTTCTTTGTCCACTCATAATGCAAAGCCTGCCAGTGAGAGAGAGGAAGAAGAGAGGAAAGCCTTTGCCCCAAATGTGAGAACTTCAGTTATGAGCCACGTCTCCAGTCTCCCGGGAGCTTGTCTAACCCCCATGATATAAACTAGGCTGGGTGTGGGTACCCTCTACCCCTCCTTTCGAAGCTGAGCCAAAATTCACTAGGCCAAGAGGAAAGTAAGCAAGAGGGAGCTTGATTCTGTAGAAACCAGAAGCCCAGGTATTCATTTGGGGCAAACAGAGATCCTCAGTTACAGTCCCTGCTTTCTGGACATTTTATGCGTTTTATAGTAAACAGGCATTGAATGAAAAACAGAGCGAGTCTGCCCCCAAGGCAAAACTGCTGGGATAAGGAATTTTTTGATCAAAGAGAAGCAGTCTCTGAGGGTGGGGGGGTTGCTTTGGATTGTAGGGTTGTTGTTTTTTTTAAGATCTGGCCTTAGATCCATGTGATTTGATACTCCATGAACTCCAGTAAGAACTACCAGCACTAGACAGCTATGAAAATCAGGGGGATGTTCTGTAAAACTTGCTAGGAAGTACCTGTCCCACGGTGGTTTAATGGTTCAGGTGAAGCCTGAAATGACAGCTTTCACCAAATCTCCATGATTTTCAAGTTAAAGTCGGATTCCTGCTCTCCTTTACTGGGCTGCTCTGTGCTTTGATGGTCTCATCCATTGAGATCCGATTTAAATCTGTACCCTTTTAGGCAGATCAGCTTAGGTTTGGAATATTCTCCCCTTCCCAGTAGCAGCTGGTTAACCCAGTGCTTGAAAGGACAAACGATGTGTACTTTCTCTCACACTCCGGTAACCCTGGATTTCCATTACCCCTGGCTTGTGGGGGAGGATGCATATTTATAATGAGAAAGTGAGACTGGAAGAGTAACCGTAGGAAGAGGCAAATCTTCAGTCGGGGTTTAGGGGGCAAATCTTTCTGCTGTGAGCTTCAGCAAGAAAACCTGGGCTTCCTTGGAAATTCAGCTTGCCTCAGGACTGTGAGGAGGCTCGGGCTCTAGCTAAGTATACAGCATTCAGGGTTAAAGAGGCAAAAAATGGCTTTTCGATTAGGAACCACCCGGAGGTGCGATGATATCCAAGCTTCTTGGCAGGTAATGAGCGGGTGCTCAGCGCAGGCGCTGGCCCTGGAGGCGCCGAAAGCAGCTGAGCGGGGCCGCGGGGCGATCACAGCCCGGCCCTCGGCCCCGGGGGGCGGCGCTGCCCTTCCCCCGCCGCGTGCGGCGCGGGCCTTTGAAGCGGGCGAGGTGCGAGCCGGCGCTTTGATCGCCGCCCCGGGGAGCCGGCGGAGGCCCCGGCTGCACCTTCTGGCCAAACAAGTGGCGCCAAGTTCAAACGGGGAGCGACGTGCGGGGTCCCGTGCGCGTGAAACCGGCTCAGCCGGGCCGCGATGGCGCGTGGGTTTGGGGCTGGGGTTTCCTCGGCCCCTTCCTGCGAGGGCTTTCCCGGGGGGAGGCGCCCAGGGGACTCCCGCAGGAAAGCGCCGGGGCCGAGCGCCCTGCGGGGGGCTGCCCGCAGGGCAGGTTTGCACTTCAAGGCGCGGGGCCGGCCCCGCAGACTGCCTGGAGCCGGGGCCGCAGACATTTGCCAGACGTGCGAAGTGGCAGCCGCGCCGCGCCCTTATCTCGGCCGCCGCCCGCTTTGATGTGCGCTCGCCCCGGCGGGGCGGCCCCCGCATAAATAGCGCCCGGCCCGCCGCCCGCCGCCGCCCGCGCCATGAGCAAGGCCGACTTCTCCGTGGCCTTCCTGGCCCGGCCCGAGCAGCGGCCCGCGGGCAGGTCCCACCTCTGCTGC
>NW_017728994.1:43479370-43484814 GCF_001723915.1 Gavialis gangeticus | reverse complement strand
CCGGCCCTTGCCTTCCCTTCCGCCCGCGCAGCGCCCGAGGGCGGCTGGCTCAGCGCCGACGAGTCCTCGGGCTACGAGAGCGAGAGCGCCGCATCGGGCACGGCCTCCCCGCCGCAGCCCCGCCGCCTGCGCACCGCCTTCACCTCCACGCAGATCTGCCAGCTGGAGAAGACCTTCAAGCGGCAGAAGTACCTGGGCGCCGCCGAGAGGAGGAAGCTGGCAGCCGCCCTGCAGCTCTCCGAGGTCCAGGTGAGCCCCGCCAGCGCTCCCGCCTGCTGCGGGCGCCCCGCTGCGCCCTGGCTCTGGGCAGCCCTCTCCCGGGTTGCGCTCTACCTCCTTACCCGGCTGTCTTTTGTATGTGGCCCCTTGTTAGACTCAAAATTTGGGCTCTGCCTGACTTGGGGGGGGGCACGCTCCTGAGAGCTGCTGTGGTCCCAGTCCTGCCTGCACTTAGGCTGGGAATGGGCCCTCTGGAGGGAACAAGGCTTGCCCCCAGTCCACGAACCTCGGGTTTGCGTCCTGATGAAGTCCTCTCCCTTCGCCCTGGGATAGGGTTGCCAGCTGTCCAGGATTTCCCTGGAGTCTCCAGGAATTAGATATAAATCTCCAGGAGACTGCTGGGAGTCACCCAGGAGATAAAGGATAGGGCATTCATTAAAATAAATATTAAATGGTTGAATCTGATTTATACAGTAGTCCAGTGGGTTTTTCAAATGTAAAAGTAAAGTGCATTTGCCTTCCTGGCATAAATTCTGTGCACTATAATTAATGTCATTATGTCATGTGATGAAAGCTCCCAGAAGAGAGTCAAACTACCCTGGGAGCAGATTCAAGCACTGTTGTCAGTCCTTTACAAGACTTACCTCCTTGCAGCAGCCACCTTAGCACGTTAGGGCTTCATGGTTCAGACTAAAGGGGATTGGCTCTGAACTTAGCACCCCAGGTGGCTCACAAAGTGGTGGCATCCTTAAATAGAAGGATGTTCAATTTCTCCTTTAGGGATGTGCACTGTGTAGAATGGGGGGATCTTGCTGTGAGAACATGCCACTCACTGAGGAGCTTCCAGGCTGGATCTGTGGTGTTACCCAGAGATTACACGACATGAAAGCCCCTTCAGTTGTTCAAACGGGTGCTGCCAGCCAAGTAACTTCAAGCTCTAGTAAATGTACTGCAGTTTTGGGGTTCAGTTTGGGGTCTTCTGAATTAACAATGGTTTATAAATAACTTCTGGGCAAGATCTCTGACTCTTCTGCGAATCTTGTTTTCTTTAGGTCAAAACCTGGTTCCAGAATCGTAGGATGAAGCTTAAGAGGCAGATACAAGACCACCACCATAGCCTCCTGCCTCCAGCTCCTTTCTACAGCTATAGCCAAGGGACCCCACCAACTCTGCTACAGGATTATTCCCACTATCCTCTTGGCCCACAGCAGCAAAGACTCCTGCCTTTAACCCCAAGTCCTGCTTTGCAGTTCAACTCTTCCTTTCAAGTATATGACTTGCCACAAAATGCATCATATGGGCTTGTGGCACATGATCTGCCTTATTACCATCAACACTTTCTACCACAACTCTCCCTCCTTCCAGTTTTTCAAAACAAAGTGGAAGACCAGCAATTTAACTCTCTAACGACACTATAACCATGCCTGTATGTCAGATATGGAACAAGTATATGGTACACTGTAGGCTTTAATTGTACGTAAAATGTTTGGCTTGATATCAAGTTAAAGGTTCATAACTATACAGGCTAATTCTAATTGTATTTAACTGATATTAAAACCTGTTAAATGTATTGCAATTTAGTATTCTAGTTATCATTCCTGGATGTATATTCACTCTTTTTTTGAAGATTTTTGTGTTGTAAGATTCTGTTGGACTGTACGGTTCTTTTAATGAACAGGAACTTTTAAAGGACATATTTTAATAGCTATCAATTCTACATTGCCAAGTAGGCAGTGCTTGCAGGGAACAATTAAAAAATGGAACTAGTATTACCTTTGGTGAGACCTAGCTAGGTATTAATGTGCAAGATCTTTTATATCCTGATTCTTGAAGCTGATGAAAGGAAATCTGAAGTTAGTAGTTTTTGGTAAGACTGGAAGTTCAGAAGCTGTATTTTGGCCTTTTATTTGTTTTATATCACCATAATTCCTAGGTAGTCTTATGTGGAACAGTGGGAGAACAGTTAAAGTTGTTTCCTCATGTCTTGCTAATCTGGGGATGGAAGTTACACATTGTGTTTACGTTTCATTTCCTTCATGAAAATGAATTTAAAAATTTAAATGAAAACTAAAAGTCTAAGAGAATTAAAATACATAGCTTTTTTTAGTTTGGCTTCTTCATGATTGCATGTAAATTCATGACCTAAAGTATAGGAGGGGTCAGAGTGCTGGTCAATTAGTTATTTTTTCATACACATACTTTAGCCTAATATTTTGCATTTCAATTATGCACTTTACAGTACCCTCTAAGGACATTTTTAAATCAGTTCACAATGCATTTTTCTCATTTATCTACATTGGTAACTTATTGTGTATTTAAAATAATTTGATGCAAACTAGTTCTGAAATTAACAGGACCTTTTTAAATAGTATGAATTTTTATGTGCAGAAAGCAGAGCAGGGTCTCACTCTGCCCTGACTTCTATTAAAACTTCAGTCCAAAAGAGCTAACTAACTCTGTAGGTGTGTGGGCTTGTCTACATGAGACACTTAATACACAGTAACCTCATAACACCACACAGTAGCTTGCTCAGCAAAAACCATGCTAATATGCTACTGTGCAGTAGTATTAGGCTACCGAGCAGTGTCACTAAAAACTGGGCCAGCACTACTGCATAGTAACCTAGTTACTTTGCATTTCGGTACTACTTCATTAAGCAAGTACTAAATGTGGAGCAACTACTGTGCATTAATGAATGTGTAGCCATGCCCTGTGTGTGTGTGTGTGTGTGTGTGTGTGTGAAAAGTCTTGTGAGCCTGCTGTGGTAGGTAGATAATTGTATTGCCTCTTTAGGGGGGTGAGAGATAAGATGCTGTAATTTGCTTCTAGCTGATTTCACTGGGAGTGGCTAAGTACTTGGAACTCTTGAAAACTGGTTTTAGAACTGCATAAGGATTTAGGCTCCTCTATTATAGAAAAAGATTTAAGCCTTAGTGTGATTAAATTCCTCATTCTTAAATGGAGTTTTAATTTTTATGTTTGGCAACAATTCAACAGAAGGTAATTGATTTGTTCATGTCATTTCCATAATTTGTACAGTGGAAACAGTTTAATTCTCCCTTTAAAGACTTTTGCTATGATTGCTTCATAATTTTAGGCTCCTTAGCTAATAGCTATACTGTTTTGTCCCCCTCCCTCTCAGAGTGGCTGCATGGGTGGGTGGAGGGTTGGTGGTGACAGCTTATGGTCTTCATTGCTGAGGCTTATGAAGAAAGTTGTGTTCTTTGATTCAAGCTGGTTTAACACAACTGAAACTTCATCAAGGGGCAGGGTAGCACAGCTGGAGCCCTGTTAGCTCTTCAGTATGTAACTTTGATTGTCCTCCACCCACCCTCCCGGCTCCTTACTGCAGGCTCATCTCAAACTCTTAATAGAGCTTTTCAAGTATGATTAACTCCATTAAAAACAAGCCCTGACCTTGTCCAGAAAGGGCTAAAGGGAGTGGGAATGCAAAACTTTAGCTGTTTTCATTCAAGTCAGCTGAATACAATTGAAATAACTACCAAGATCAAGCTAGGTTCTAACACCACCAATTCACAGGGCTTCAAACAGGCTAGTCTGCATCTGAATAGGGCCTTTGGGTTTATCTTAATCTGACTGAGAAGCATGTCCTGCCAGCCCTTAGGCACTCCAGGCAGGGTAGCTGTGTATCAGAGGCTGCAGATAGATGAAAGCCAGGCTTCTCATGTGGGAACTGAGCCTTTGCAGCAGCACTCCCCTCTCCCACTTCTCTCTAGCAGCCTGTGTGGAGGGTGGGAGAGGGCTCTAGCAGAATGAGGTATGCAGAGGAATTTGTCTTGTACCTCCCCCCAACCCACCCCCAGCTCTGTCACTGGTTTATCTACTTGAGACGGAGGCAAAGCAAGGAAGGTTAGCTCAAGATTTGCTCTCTGGGGTACAGGAGGGAGAAGAAGCAACCAGCAGACTCTAGAGTACCCCTCCCCTGCTCCCCTGCCATCCTAACCCCTGAACCAGGGTGCTGCAGGTTGTGGCTACCTGGGGGGAGGAGGGGCAGTGGAAACAGGACATTTTTATGAGGAAGGTGTTTTCTCTTGGGGAAGTTGTAAAGTGGGAAGAAAATCTGAGTTTCAGGCATCCAGTTCCTGGCCTCAAGTATGTTGGAGGGGAGGAGGGTCACAGCTGGGATGAGTATGGGAGCTCCTTTCTTGTCTCTAGTTCTCCCACAAACATCCTGCCATCATATTTAAAATCTGTGTCCTTTGCATTCCTCTTGCACCCCCTTCATCATAACCCATCTTATGATACTTCTTTAATTCTTCCCCTATTGCCAGTACAGTTTGCATCTGTCCTTGCTTTCTTCCATCCCTAGCTTTCCCCACTTCTACATCCCCAGCAGGAGTTCTCTCCCCAACCCATCACCATCAGACTCTCATTTCTGTTAGTCTTCCATGTTCTGCCATGTTCCAAGGTGGTGTTGCTCTGGCCCATCTCCCACTGTGGTATGTTAAGCACCTGTCTGGTAGATATAGGCAGCAGCAGACAATTGCGGGGTGTAGAGGCAGAGAATGGAGGAGACTGACTTCCTGCAGAGAAGGGCTTCCTAGCTAGCACTGTATACAGAATGTGTGTATGTAACTACTAATACTTAGGCCGGTCCCTGAAACTTTAGAATTGATCAACTGCCATGTTCCAAGGTGACACTGCAAAGAACTATCACAGCATTATTAATCCACCTCTGCTCAGCCCATATGTTAAAGAATTGAACCCCTTTTTTTGAGCTTCACTCTTGCACAGGTTTATATAGATATAAAGATGCAACAGTGCATTATATTGCCAAAATTAATTCATAGTTTTAAAATATTCCATTTTCCTGATACATCATACCATCTGTTTCAAGTTTATGTATGAAAATACTAACTAACTGGATTAATCCAAGTGTCAGCTACTTATGTAATACAAAACTTCCCTTATTTGCTAAAATTATATTCGTTTCCTGAGATTATTTGTTTACTTAAGGCTCAGAACACCAAGAAATATGGATACTATTTCTATCTTCCGAAGACATTGCACAATATATTGCAAGATAAGTCACTTCTCTAGCTTAAGATATCCTGCATTTTGTCACCATTTTCACTTCAATGCAACCATTATCATTAAAAAGAAAAGCAATATTAAAAACTTCCCTTAGAAATTGCTCTAAAACAATTGCTTTAACACACATGTATGTGCACATACACAAAAACCTATTGTCACAGACAAGGTAC
>NW_017728994.1:43471462-43474370 GCF_001723915.1 Gavialis gangeticus | reverse complement strand
CAAGAAATATGGATACTATTTCTATCTTCCGAAGACATTGCACAATATATTGCAAGATAAGTCACTTCTCTAGCTTAAGATATCCTGCATTTTGTCACCATTTTCACTTCAATGCAACCATTATCATTAAAAAGAAAAGCAATATTAAAAACTTCCCTTAGAAATTGCTCTAAAACAATTGCTTTAACACACATGTATGTGCACATACACAAAAACCTATTGTCACAGACAAAGTACAGGACTATTTGTTGCTTCTACTGATTAAAAAAAAAAAAAAATCAGTCCTGGGAACTAATACCTTATTCTTCTCACTGAGTAAATGATTGTCAAACAAGTCTTACCACTCTACCCCCAGTTTTCTGTCATGAACTAACTACATGACTCAAACTCTGACTTTTTTGCCATTAGTATTAATTAAACTACATCTATTTGTTCTGATATTTTGGCACATTAGCAAATTAAAAAAAAAAACCTGCTTGTGTGCAATACAAATGGTGGATTATTGCAGTTTGTATGGAGAAAGAGTAGTAATAATGTAGTAGTCAGAGGCAATTTTCTACCATATTGCAAATGTTGTTTGACACTTTGAGATTATTCTGAAATATTTTATGATAGCTTGATAGCTTGTGACATAAATGAGCCAGGAAGAAAAAATGGGTAGGTTCCCAGATATCCTCCCACCAGTAAAAGTCTCCACTTTAACTACCAGCATTTTGAGCCAGGCCAGTCCTTTAGCTTGATTTGTCTGTGTTCTTCTAACACCATTAAAGGACACTATAAGACTGAATAGACAATAGAATAATCACATTTTTTGAAAAAAAAATAATATCACATCACTCATTTTTGTTATATGATAACAAAATAAATAAGTACTTCTCATGATTTGGGGTAGTTCATTTCTAGGCATGTTTAGGAGGAAGGCAGGTATGGCTGGAATCTCAATCTGTTAGGATCCTTGGTTAGAGACCCTGGTGAAATTGCTGATGGGTAAGAAGAAAATCCTGGAGCAGGAGGCAGCAGGAGAGCTGGGCTTGGCACAACTGCCTGGATAGACTGTGTTGGAGTAGGAGGCAATAGCAGGGCTGGACTTGGCATAGGTGTGCAAACAGAAACGCAGGGAACTGCAGCAGATGGAGAAGAAGCAATATTGAATTCCATCCCATGGGGATAGCTAGATGTCTGGATCTCTGGGTAACAGTGATAGGGTACAAACAAGCCTGAAAAGAGAGCTTCAACCCTGGCATCTTGGGTTTGACGTTTGAACTTCATGCGACGATTCTGGAACCAAGTCTTTATCTGAAACCAAGGAACCAAGATGTGCTTTTTTTTTTTTGCCATATGGAGAGGTACATAGATTTAAAAATGTTTAGAAATGCATTTTACAGTAATGGCTATGTTAGCATTTTGAATGAAATTTGGCCCATTTTCTCACTTAGATTTGATTAAGCTGAACTTAAGGTGGAAAAAAATCCTTTTACTTTAGAGGGAGATGCCTATAAGAATATTATTGCATATCTTTTTATGTCTAAAAAGTTAGATTTAAGATTCAACCGTTAGAAGCAAGTTTTGGTAGTGTTGTGTAGACATCAGTGCTATCTCAGCAACTGCAATTTTGTACCATTACCATCCTAAAGCCATTAGTTTTCTATGATTTCTTAAAGTGTCTGGCCATGTTACAGTTTGGAAAACTTCCGTATTTGTACATTTTTGGTGTAAAATTTAGCAAATACAGCTTTATACTTGTGGCTATGATCCCACATCTGATCTTTTACCACCTCACTTCATATTCTGGCCTCAGCTATGTTTTAGATACTTCAACACTAGTCACCACCATCACCAACATCTCTTTGTCAGGATAGGAGTCCTCTGTCTTTAGTATAATCTTAATATTCATATTTCTATATATTTAATTGACTGCAGGTAATTCTGAAAAACGAGAGAGGGAAGTTACGTGAATCTGCAAGAGAAGCTTGATTTCACCAAGTTGACTCCACACATTGTATTTCAAATGAAAACAATAAGGTGCTGAGCCTGCAGATGTACTTCATTTAAACATGAGTATTTCTTGTGACTTTATTGGGCCTAAAGTAGATAAGGAAGATGTGTTTTGAGAGCTGCTGATAACAAATGCAGACAATGTTGCATACTTATGTACAATTCTTATTGAGCCAGAGTCAATACAAGACTATTGCTTTTAGTAAGTTGGTATTAACTTAAGCCAGAAATAAACTTCACCTCATTCTTTCAGTGTGTTTTCTCTGATGAAGCATAGGCTGGTGACTCTGCACATCCATATAGGAAACATAGCTATTGGGCACTCTGCTTTCCTAGTTATTTTTGATTTTGTTTCTTTGGGAATAGTTCAGATTAACTCTCAAGACCACTATGACTCAAATTGCCCAGGTTCACCCCTCCCCTATTCCATAAGGTTTGCACCTGAAGTTTTCAAAAGAGTGGCAACTCTGCAAAGGGTTTCCCAAGCTGCTTAGGATCTCAAGCAGTGCAGAAAGACTAGGGGGCATCTGAACTCCAACGCTTCTGGGCTTGGGACTTGCACATCGGATGCCTGCCATGGATTCGTGGGTGTCTGTAGACCCAGACTGATGAGTGGGAGGCAGGATGTTTGCCCACCGTGGCACCACACAGACCTGAGTGCCTGAGCTCTGCTCAGCCCACGGAACTCGGATCCGATTTGCCCGAGACAAGAAATTTCAAAAAACCCATGGGGGAAGGCTGGGAAGCTCTCCGGAGCGCAGCCTTTAGGCCCAGGCACTTCCCTCCTCCTTAAGGCTTCTGCTCCGCCACCTGATTTTTCTTATTTTTAGACCAGGCTGCCTCTGCCTGTGGTCGCAGCCCCGGGTGGCCGGTCAAGGGGTCTGCGGGTCGGTGTCACCTCGCCTGTGCCACA
>NW_017728994.1:43455865-43470788 GCF_001723915.1 Gavialis gangeticus | reverse complement strand
CCCCGCCCCGTGTCCCCACCCCGAGGCCGCGCGGCGGGGGGGGCAGGCTGTGTGCGGGCAGCCCCGGCTCCCGCAGCGGGGAAGGGGCAGGAGCGAGCCGGGGGCCAGGAGACTTGGTCTGGCCGGGAAATGGAGGCCGAGCCGCTGTGCGACCTCTTCCAGAGCCGCCGCACGGCAGGTTTCCCGCTGACCTCAGTCGGGCGGCACCGGGGCTCCCCCCGTTAGCAAAAGACCAGAAACTCCCTCCCCGAGGCTTGGCTTTGCACCGCAGCCCCCCGGGCCCACTAGTTTGATCATGTCCCGGGCAGACTGGGGGGAGGGGGGTGTCAATTAATTGATCCTGACTTCATTTCGGGACGAAACCAGCGAGTGGGAGACGGAGGCCCGGGGCAGAAAGGCAGGGCAGGGCCGAGGAAGTGGCTGGCTGGTTGCAATCCAGGCCTCAGCGGCCGAGCAGGGCTAGCGCATTTCAAAGGGAAGAGCTCGCAGCAGATCAAAGGGGAGGAGGCCGGAGGAGCACGTTTCTGACGGGATGATTCAGCCGGGAGCGAGAAACGAACCGCTCGTCCAGCCCCAGTGCAGCCCTGATCCTCAGCAAACACCGGCCGACACTTTTACAGGTTGTTTCAGTCAATAGCCGCCCCTGCATGAGTTTATCCAGCCAGAGATAATGAACGAGGTGATACTCTTGCGCCCTGCCACGCTGATCCCAACATGCTTGAGACATCATGTTAACTCTCAGACTTCAAAGGGATTCATGTCGCCCTTTTATGAGCAGTGATATGCAGAGAGATGCTGGAAGCCACCCTCTGAGCTTCCCTGCCCCTCTGGTTTGATGCGGTTTCTCCGACAGGCGCAGGATTTTCTTCTCATGAAAATATAATATGCTTTATGCCACCGTTTGCTAAATGCATCGCGGCATGAAACTAGTCAGCGAGTCTGAGACCGGTATGTGATTACTAACCACCCTGAATACATTTCACAGCTAAATCTCTAGTTATAAAATCCACAGCTGAGTAATATGGAGAAGATCCTACTATGGAATTTGGTTATCTTTCTTATGGGCACTGAATATTTTTACCGGGTAAAAATACACCCTGCAAAGAAATAAGTGAATATATATATATCTGAAATTTTTATGAAGTATAACAAAAAAGAGCGGAGTAGCTAGGGGCTCCAGTTCCAGTTAAGTAGTAGTGAATCCCTATCCAATTGCACTCGAAGTAATCCAGAACTTTGGAAGGCTTAAATAGATCATTGATAGGCTTAGTCCACAGTAATATTCTTTTAATTTTAACGAGAAAACACAACAATGTTTTTATAAAACATTTGGAGACGTTTTCCTCCATTTTGACTGATTGTTGGCGATTTTAGTATTACTGTTAAGATTAAGAAAGGAGAGAGATGAATCAGTAAACCACTGTTAGTGAAAAGGCGGGATTTTGATCCTGATGTGAGAGGAGAGCGTAAGAGCTATGGAAGAAAGATCCTGATGACTGATGAGACACTTCACCAGATATTTTTAATCATCGTTCACACTCCTGCAAACATTTGTGTCATCTTGAATGTGGAGGTAGTTCCACTCAGCTCTATAGAGGTCCACAGAGAGTTCATCTCCATAGAGAATCATAGTTTCATAATTGTTAGGGGCTGGAAGGGACCTTACAGGTCTGTTCATAAGCACTTGGATTGAGACTTTCTGATTTAGATTATCTGAAAAAAATGGTTTATAGGAATCTGAAAGAAATGTTACAAACCAAAGCAAGTGCTGAAAAGAGTGGTGGCTGATTATATGATAATACAATAATAACATAGCCATTTCATTAATGAAGATATAACAGAGTAGTGTAAAAGAGAAAAATCTAATCTGAAAAAAAGGAATAGCATCATTCCTTCATGAAGTTGCTTTGTATTGCTACATGTTCTTTTATAACAACATTTGAATGGCAATGCTTTAACAAAAAAGGATTATCTGTCTAAGGAGCTATAGATTAAAATATCACATGTAGTATTACTATAATATATATGTGTTTACTTAAGAAGCTATAAAATATCCACTTCAATCATCTCTGATTTATTTTTGAATGTGTGCATTTATGGACAATCTGTTTTACTATTTTTACGTGGCATTCATTAGTTTCAATGAATGCAGGAGACCGGTGAATATTCTTCAAAAAAATAATCCTCTGGCCTAGTGTTACAGCAGATCCATTCTAGGCTTTGAAAAGGTTTCCTACAGATTTCTCAGTAGCAGATAGAGCACTAGGGGAAATACTGTTTCCCCCCTGCAAATGGATAGGACTCTGCAATTCCATTTAGAAGGTTCAAAGTACGAATTGTATCATCCAAAATCTATTAGTCATAGGCCTTCTCTATATTAGGCCCATTAAAAACATTCCATTGTTGCTATCTGTGGTTTACTGGTGACAAAAATATTGTAAGGTTTAGGGCAGATCTGCATGAGAAACTTTTTATCGTGTAGTAATAGTGGCAGGAGTGTCAGTTCTTTAAACTGTATTTTTAACCTGTTAAAGCCATAGTGTATATGTTAAAGCCAAGTGTTAAAGAATACACTTATGCTGGCAAAAAGTGTTTTTTAGCAGTATTCGGTTATACTGTCTCCTCAAATTAAATGAATGATACCAGGAAAAACACATTCATACTTGCATAACTGTACCCATACTGGCAGGGCTTGCCAGTATAGATGCACAGGTAAACCTCATTTCATGTAGAATTGGTCCTTTGCAGCTGCTAGCATTTTCAACACCATATCATTATTACTTATTCTGAACAGCATGAGATGTATGGATATCATCCTGCATTTGCTGAATGCATGCAACCTCTGTAACAACCTTACTGCAACATAAACAAATGTTTTATTTCTTTCTGATCTGCAATTAAAAAGGAATTCCTAATAATAGTTCCCAAATCTCACTCAAAAATAGAGCTGGGGAAAATCAGTGACATTTACCTGCAAATAGTGGTCACAGTAAACACTGAAAAACTATTATTGAAAGAAAAATAGTAAAAAGCTAGTATGCATGTATCATATGTTATAATAAAGGTTTTATTTCTAATACAGGTGAAAAACTTAAGCAAAACCCAACTCTTCTGAAATCAGAGGTATGTTAGTGAGGTAACTAATCAGTGAACAACTGCAAGACTATAATGATCCTCTCATGAAAGGAAGCACCCTTTAAGCACTCATTGCTTCTTTATTGTAGTTAAGGCTTTTCATCAGTTGAGTGCCCTGATGTAACAATGCCCTAATATTCAGGATCAGCAGTCTATGCCTAAATGCATTCAGAACAAAAGAAGAAACAAACAACAGCAGAACATGAGCAAGAGACTCTAGCATCATACTGCATGTAAACTACCTGTGAGAGAAGCTCCTACAGGCAATGTGAGTGACTCACTTTTTTACAGCTACATTTTAATGATACCCTGTGTTGACTGAGACTTTTTCATTAAGATGCTTTACATTGTATATAGCTATGCTTCCTTCATACTGTTTCAACTTGTGCATTATGCCTATTCCAATGATAAAAAGAAACATTGTTTTTGGTTATTGTTTTATTGCATCACATAGTAATTGTGGCTTTGTGGTCTTTAATGACTAACTCTTTTGGTATTGGTCTAAATACGGTAGTTGCTAGCGGCATTATAGCTTTGTGAGTATGTTGCAACTGAGATACCTGATTCAGCTGCATTTCTCCTGGACCCTCAGGTGGCAAGCCATGAGAAGGGTATTTGGAAATCATTTTTTAATACAGAAAGGAGGTTTTCTATATTCATAACAATTAAAATTAGCCCTCACTTTTGAAAATTAATTTCATATTTAAAAAAAAAGGATGCTATAGAAACAAATCACATATTATTTTTCCATTGCATATGTAGTCCTCTGGGTCAGTGCAAAATGTGTATAAAATACTACCGCTTTGATTTTTGAGCACTTACATAATCTTTATGTTTGTTCAAGTGACTATAGTCTTCAGGGCAATGAAAAATTAGAGCCGTGACATATATGTATGTTAATGCATTAAAACCAAGGAGGTTATTTAACCCCTGTAATGGTATACTTCTTAAGAAACGATTTATATCAGTCTCAGGACTTGGTTCTTATCTATTTATTCATCATAGAGTCGATTAAAATTAAATTCATTAAATTTAATTCAGGAAATCCCATGAAGTGATACTGGAATAAAGCTGGAGTAGTAAAACACAGGGTCAAGTCTTTTCTAGTTGATCTGTAGTTAGCCTTATCTAGCTGATCTGCAGTGAGTTATGCAATGTGTCTTGGTGACACATGAAGCCTTTATGGAAAGCAGGAACAGTTCCTTTCTCAAAGTGTCATGGTCAAGCAATTAGGTTTGAATTTTTATTAGTTTCTCAATTATTAGCTTAAAAAATGAATAATTAGGCCTGTCACCAGGTAGTTGGCATTTAGGTGGTGTCAGGGTTAACCTCACCTGTACTGGATCAGCTTAGAATCAACTAGCTTGGAGCAGTCATTCAGCTCAGCTGAGAAGGAGTTGCATAATTTTTCAAAAAAAAGGATAGGAGACACACTGGATTTTTTTTCACTATGATGCTTCCCTAAAGCTAGAGGTAGTGGTACTTATGGTAGTCCCTGAATGAAACCAAACCTCAGGCAAACAGAAAAGAGGGTACAGAGCATCAGCTCTGAGCTGAGGGATAGAGGAGTTCAGGAAAGTATTTGTTTCCTTGGGATCACTATTTAATGTCATCTTTGGAACCTTTCCTTATTGTATTAAAAAGACTGCTCTCTGTGAGATCTTATATGAGGGAGTCTATAAAGAAAGCCCTGACAGAGTTTTTCAAAGAAACCTGAGAAAACTGGGGTAGGCTTAACAGCTTTAGAGCTAGTTACAAGGGATGCTGTAGGGACTGATCCTGCCTCACTGATCCTAGATGCAATGTCTAGCTGACAGTATTACTTACTGAGAAATTTTTTTAAACCTGTAAAAAGAGCTGAGTAGAACAGGTGGGTTAGTATGTCATCTTGTCACTTCTGGAGAAGTGCCCTCATGAGCAAATATACCAGTCCACTGGCAAGAAAAAAGCTTCCCCACAAGCCAGCAGAACAAGAAAAACCTAGATGAGCAATAGCAGTGTGTGTTTGTAGGAAGAGCAAATCCTTATAAATGATTGAACTGATGAAATTTACTTTTTCCATTTGTAAAGCATCTCAAGGCAGATCATAATTTTGTATTTTTTTTGTATTTATTTAAAAAAATCCCCCCAAACTGTAGAATATAATACTTGAATGTAGTACTTGATTTGCAGCAGCATTTGGTGACATTACTGAAACACTTGAGTCCTTTAAGCGTTGTGTTCTAGCTTTCACTGGAGCAAAATTCATTGTCGATTGCAGCCCCAGAATATCTTACAGTTGAAAGTAAATTAGCATCCTACACATTTGAAAATAAAAATGCAGTGGATAGTTCTGAATAACTTTGCTTGTGAGTACACTCCTGGATTAAGTGCTGTTTATTCCCTTTAGATTGGATTAGATAGTCTTTAAAAAAAATCTTAGAAGAGACAATACCTGTGTAAAGACTGCAATTGCTACTGTGCAGCAATGACCATGTGTGGTGCACAGTAGTTGCCATGTATGCTGTTCTGTGCCTTAATATTTTCCTTCAGCTATAGCAATGTGAAATAACACTTTAACTGTGGAAAAAGCAAGGCCTTACACCACTGTCAGGCAAACAACAGTACTAGTAAACATGTGAACCCACTCCTCTAAACTGCATTCATCTTAATGACCTCAACTAGTGCAATTTTAGTTGTGTTGTTCACAAGGCAGCATGAGGTCTTTTGTACACAGGCATGCTTAATTTCATTAATTAAAGGTGTAAATATGAAGTGAATTAGTTAAACCACTTTAAAGCCTTGGGTAGATGCTTGTATTTAGATTTCAAATGCCCTTAATTTGATTTAGTTTAAGATACTTTGGAAGTGAAATCAAATTGAAGACACTTTTATTCAGAATTTAAACTATCAGTGCAGAGATTTAATTAAGGCAGGCAAGGTTCTTTGGGTAGATGTGATATCTTTTATTATCCTAGCTAAATAGTTGGAGGAAAGTTTTTTGTAAGCTTTCAGGTACAAACACCCTTCTTTAGGCATTTGGAGACTCTGCCAATCAAACTTTAAAAACAGATTCTGGTCCGTTTTCCTGAGTGTGCCTGTACAGACAAAGTCTGAGCAACCAATTCCAGCAGTAATGAGTAGAGACAAACAATGGTTTGTTGTTACTGTGCCATATGTGTGTTAGCATAGAAGCTTTTTGAGGACCTGCTTTCTGTGGGAGAGGGGAAGGGAGGGAGAATGTTGGATCGTAACTTGTTATCTTGGGGAACTGTAGAAAAGAGTTTCTTAAATATTCCTGGTATACTTTCCCGAATGTATAGTAGGGCCATTGGCCCTTCACATGTGGGATAAATTGAAAATAATTGTATTATAGCTATTTTTAAACATAATACCAAGAGGACAAGCAGGGTTATTTGGCAAATCACCCTTTCCCCCTGAAAGAATTTCATGGATCTCAGGCTTGGGGGTATTATTTCCTGCTCCCTCAATAAAGAACAAACCCTGTACATTACTCAAAACTCCATTACAAAGAAGCCGGCCACAACTTGATACGTCTAACTTTGCACTAGTCTCCTGGTGCAAAGCTGCTTAGTTAGCTACTTTAAAGAAGCCATTTTAGTTAGCTACTTGAAGTTTCCTCTCCTATGTGAGGTGTGTAAAACTCAACCCACAATGCTATCCTACAGGTCCTGGCTAAGGAAAGGGTGTATGGCATGATTTTTGTGCTTTGCTGATGCTTTTAACTAAAGACCAGGAAATAGGATTGGGGAAGTAAAAGTAGCATGCATTTGCCTTTGTTCTGAAATTGCCTCAAGGCAAAGATCTCATTCAGCAAATTTAAATAGTCTTCCACACAGTACAAACTGTTTAAAAAAGCTACTGTTACTTCGCCTATAAATTAGTAAATGCTTTATTTTGTCACAAATCTTACTTGACAAGGTATACATATCTCAATGTATCAGAAATCACCTTTTAAATTTCAGAAGTGAAATATTTTGCAGCTAGTTTAAGGAGACTCTGTTAATAGGTATTTTCAAAGCATTTGTATCACCTTGAATTTCTGTGCAGTTGGTAAGACAAGTAAAAAAGCAATTAAGACCTTAAATTCAATCTACCACCTGTCAGTTATACACAACTGTATGATATGCCTGGTTGAAGATGGCTTAAAGAAGCCAAGGCTAATTGCCAGAAGATTGTCCTCTGCCCCAGCAAGGCAGTTTATTTGGCTGTCAACCCCATGGTCAACAAAGCAGTTGATCATGATGACAATGGAAAACACCTATTCTTAGATGAATACTGAAGTTTGTTTTTAGAGTAATAGGTCTGCATAGTTGAAAAATGGCCCTTTGTGTCTTCTGTCTCTACTGAAGTCAGCTGTAAATTTCTCTGCAGTTGTGTTGCTCCCTTGTTGCAAAGGGGGTGGAATTCAGGCTCAACTTTTCTACTGTGATTCTTATAGAACCGGGGAATTTTGCTGTTGCTCTAACTGGGGTAGGGTAGAGAACTGCAAGGGTTTCTTTATGCTGCCATACCTTCTTTAGTCACAGTCAGTCAAAAAGTGAAAACATGTCACCCTATGCCTGATGAGGTGTGTGATTATTTTTTCTTGTTCCATTGCAACATTTCTGTGCCAGGACATACAAATCCTTGTATTTTTAGACTAAGTATTTGTAATGAATATGGTCCATGCCCTGCTGTGGCAAATATATTCTGATGCATTTAAGACCTGGTCTTACAACTGCAAAAAAAATAAGACCTGGTAAAATCTGTGGATTTCAGATCTTTCTGTAGACTTTATTTTATTATCCTCCAAAAATTGTAAAGTTTGATTTTAAATAACATTCTAAGTTTCTATGGGTAGGATATTAGAATTAATGATGGCCACACTGAAGATGCCTAGAGAAAGAACTTTGTCCTTTAAATATGTACTCTGCCATGCACTCACTCCTGATCAATAAATAATTTCTCTTACAGTAACTCGTATAGACTGGTTCTTCATTGTGGTAGGCATATTCATAATGCATAGTACATAAAAGTTAGGAACTCTTCTGATTTGCATAAAGAGCTTTCGCAATGAAACATTGATTTGTTATTCTTTTAGTATGCATCCCGATGAGTCAAATTAAATTAATATCTTCAAGAGACTTTTTTGCCTTCTAGTCTTTTTAGGGTGTCATTGTGACTAGGAAGTCTATAGACTACTAGCATTTGCACCGGCTATGTAAGTCAGAAAACAAGGCAGGGTGGTGCTCTTAGAGGCTAACTCCTTTTTAAAGAGGCATACGTTTTCATAGGCAACAGCCTACTTCTGGTGTTCTGTAAGGTACATCACTGTAAACTGCTAATGTAAATGTGTTGTACATATGGGATGCATCCAGATGATCGTACGTGTGAGGTACGTGATGCTGCAGACCTATCTGCAGCACCACGCATGTAGATATTCCCCATGCTTCTAATTTACAGTGCAGAGGGAGAGGGGGATTGACACCAGGAGATGCCAATGTTAAAAAAAACCTGTGCCATAAAAGCAGGGTGGTGCACACAGCAGCAGTCCTGAAACTGGAGCCTGGCCGGCCAGAGCCACAATCCAGCGGCTGGCTAGGCTCTCTGCTGCTAGATTTTTTTTACTTTTTGTTTTTTGGTCATGGCTTCAGCCCCTGGAGTACCCCAGGTAAGGCTGCTGGGGCCAGCCCAGGTGCTGGCCCCAGCCTCCCTACCCCACCCAGGGCAATGTGCTGCATGCCAGAGTGCACAAGTATGGCCATTCCCTGGGGACAAATAGCAGCTGCACATATGGTTGGGTTCTCTTCTCTGTTCTATATTGTGCCGCTGATGTTTGTCCCCAGGGAAACTCAGGTTCTGGCTTGTGGGGACACACCCATGCAGGGCAAGTCTCTCAGGTATCTCTAGTCCAAGCATTATCTAAAATACCAGTACTGTTAATACTCTAACTGGTAAAGAGAAGACATAATCTTCCAGCAAAAACACTTTTTCATTGTAATTCAGTGCATGTTGCACATTATAGTATTTCACTAAATAAAACACAAGCGCAGAGGGAATTGTGTACTAGAAATGCAGTGAAAGAAGTTAAATAATGAAAAATCTTGGGAAAGCTATATTCAATCTTTAGCTTATAGGTCCTGTAGCTTATAGGACACATGCAAAATAAAATGCTGACAAATATTAGTTCATTACCTTGTTCTTGCATTGACATCTACTAATGAAAGCACAAAGCAGTTTACAAAGGAGGTCAGCATCATTATCCCCATTTTTGAGGTGGAGAAGCTATGTATTAAAAGATTAAATGACTTACAAATATCACCCAACAGGCCAATTATAGTTCTGACTCTGAGAATAGAACCCCAACAAGAGTAACACATTCAGATGAAAAGATAATTAAAAATCTGGATAATACTGGTTTATTACTATTATTATAGGAAAGAACTGGTCTGGAGTGGGCCTTGTGGGACATCAAGTCCAGTGTCCTACATTTGCAGTCAACTGTTAACCAAGGAATCTCCACAATTACCATTTCAAACCATCATACCCTGCTACAAGGCATAATGCCCAAACACCAAGAACATCCTATAATAGTGGGAGCCAAACATATTAGCAGGCATGCCACAAATTAGCCCTGCGCCCTTCCAAGTATCACTGCAATATCCTTCCTATCCCTGATCTGCTGGTCTGCTTTCTATTCCCTTCCCTACTCTGTACTCCTTGCCTGATCATCTGCTCTGCCCTCTGCTTTCTTTCCCATCTGCTGCTGAGCTGCCTGTTCTTCTCTGATCCATACACTGTCTGTGTCACTTACGGCAGGTGCTGCAGGTTGGCCAGGCCACCTGCCCTGTCACATACCATAGTATAGTACTGTAGAAGAAGAGATGAGGGTACTGCCAGTGCCCTGCCACAGTGAAGTAGTTGATTCTCTTCCCCTGCTTTCTCCAACTTCAATTTTTTTTTATTTAAAAACAAATCCCATTGCAAAAGTTAAAAACAGCAGGTTGAAATATGTTTAACAAAATCTTGGAAATTCTTCTTCTGCAAATATTTACCAAATGTATAGTTTTGGGTTTTTTGGGTTTTCTTTTCCCTTGCTTGGATTTTTTTTTTTAAGATTTCATGCTCACCCATCCTCAGAAATACTTCATTTCAGAAGTAGGACCCCTTAGCAGAGCTACTGGTATCTGTGAAGTGCTACTCAGCCTTGAGGAACAAGTCTGCTTCTTTGTGCTCCACTAACCACCCCTGTGGTAGTAGTACTACATCTGCTGTTCTCAATGAAGAAGTCCAGCACCGGGTCAACTGAACCAGTGCTGCTTTCTTCAAGCTGTGACGATGTGTCTTCGAAAATAGAGACCTTTGGAAGTCAACAAAGGTCATGGTTTACAAGGCTGTCATGCTGACCACCTTCCTCTACTGCAGTGAAACCTGGACCGTCTACTGATGCCACATTAAGAGCCTCAAGAGCTTTCACCAGCAGTGTTTGCATCGAATCCTGGGGATGAAATGGCAGAACTGAAGGACCAGCACAATTGTCCTTCATGAAGCTGTGTCCACCAGCATTGAAGCCTTGCTCTTGAGAAATCAACTCTGATGGATGAGCCACTGCGTCTGGATGTCCAAGAACCATCTCCCTTTCCAGATTCTCTTTTCCCAACTCTCCATTGGCTAATGCTCAAAGGGCGGCCAAAGGAAATGATATAAAGTTACACTCAAGGTTGCCCTCAAGCACAGAAGCATTGACACCAATGGCTGGGAGGAGCAAGCTGCTGACCACTTATTGTGGTGCCACCTGATCCGTCAAGGTGTGCACCACCTCGAGGCCCAACAACTCGATACAGAGGCGGGACAGCAGGGGTGGAGGAAGGAGATGGAGACCATCCTGGAGCTGCAAATTCCACTTCCCTGTGAAACAACATGCCCCCATTGCCAAAGAATGTGTGTATCCAGAATCAGGCTCCTTAGTCACCTGTGGACCCATCGAGTCTGATGGACATCATCTTCGACTTCGAGGGACTACCAATGACTACGACAGCTGCTGTTTTCTCTTGAACTGAAAAGTATTTTTATTCTGATTTTACATTATGAAATCTGAATTTGAAAATTGCTGTAGTTTTAATTCTACTTTCCCAATATGAAATCAAGCCTGGTGCCATATTTAAGGGAAACACCATGTTAAATATATAGGATCTCAAGTTGAACAATAGGCTGTCACAGAAACTATGAATCCTAATTAAGAGCTGTCTCAGAGCAGACAACCAATGAACCATCTAGTGTGCTATCTTGTCTTCCACTTCAAAGGAAATTCAGTCCTCTCTTCTTCAGGACTATGGCCACATTACACATGGCATTATTTTGGCATATGCCTTGCCCAGATGTTCTTAATCTGGAATAGGCTGTGTGTCTTTCCAAAGTAGCATTATCCACTTCTCATGTGGATTCAGATAAATAAGAAAAAGGAATTCTTATTCCAAATTAATACTATTTAAAAATGACATTTTTTAAAAAATAGATATTTAGCTTGAAAGTCATACCCTGCTTTTTTTTTCTAGAGAGGAATTTATCTATGTTAGTGTGAAGTTAGGCAAAAGGTGGGGCAGACTAACCTGCCCTGCCTTTTGCCTGCTTTATACCAGTATAGGTTTCAAATACTGTATACACTGACCATAAGGCTCTGCTATCAGGGGCAAAAAAGCCCTAGACACTAATTATCTCACTGTAAAATTCTAGGGGAGACAAGACTGTTCATTTTGTATTAAGATATAGCTAAATGCAGTCACATTCCAGGTGTTTGTGGTTGAGTAGCCACCTTAAAGGGCTTGGTTTTCAGTTTGTCAAAAAAATTTCCACAGCTGTTTCTACCAGCTCAGCTCCTTCAGTGGCAATACTGGGGGAAAGCTCATATGCATAAAGTGAGATTGGCTGCTGGAATTTTAACCTTTGAGCTCTCTGGCTTTAAACTGCTCTACTAACTAAAAATTATTTAAAAATATTAAAATAGTTCTGAAAATATGTCAAGCTGTTCTCTAAGATATTCAAGGAAAGACCTAAGTTATCTCACTGAAATGCATTGAAAGTGTATTTTTCTAATAAATTGCTTTATCTCTGAGAGGGAAGGACAAATACTGTATAATACAATGTGTCAGTTTCTATGGTTACCATACTTGATTGGAATAATGTGAAAAAAGCCTATGTAACTTACTGGTAAATAAACCAAGATTTTTGCAGGCTGCTTTCATTTTCATGACTTTCCCTTTGTCAGCTTTTCTGGATATTTTGATTGAATGGATTTGACCTTGCAGCACGTCCTTTTCTCTTCACTCCACTGCTTTATTGAATTGAATGATGTTTATTTTTGCTGTGCAAACCCTTTTGTGGTAGAGCTGAGTTATGTCACTAAGATATAGGGCCTAGTGCTCTTCTGCAGAGAAGCTATTAATGGACAGAAAATATGCACTTTCATTTGTAAAACATCATGTACATCTATGACTCAGCAGGTTGCTTTTAATAGTGCATTCTGCAGCACCAGAGGACAAATGCAGTATTTAAACTATGAAGAGTGAGTTAGTCCTGCTTCAGAGAAGCCATGGAACCATAAGATAAATCCAAAAAATGATTGAGCTGTTTCTCATTATTGACAAATTTTACTCCTAAATGAATTGGGACTAGATCTGTCTCATTTTCAAGTCTCATGCCTTAGGTTTTATTTGCCTGCAGCCCTTCCTGGTTCAGCCAGCTGCCCAGTAGCTGCTTTCCTACATTACACTGCCTCCTGTTTTTCATCTTTCTGATCTCTACTGTGCTGGGTTCACGATACCTGGATCTGACCTCCCACTTGAAATTCAAGTGCAAGACTAGGTTCTGCCCTTTCCTGCTCTCATGCCCCGAGGACGTGAATCTTCCTGGCAAGCTCCTTTGGCAGCTTATCATGGTGTTGTGCCCCAGTTCGGGGCACCATGTGCAAGAATGGTGGTGGGGGACCCCTATGCGAGTTCCACCTTCCTGGCTTGAATCCTCTGCAGAGGATCCTCTCCATGTACCTGGTCTTGAAGGCAGAGGGGGGAACCCCATTATGTGCTTGCAGACACTTGCCATGCTAGGGAAATCCCCTGTGGGGGGATCCCTTTGTGCCTCAACTCAAGAGATGCATTTGCAAATGGGACGTTTTCCACTTGCAGGAGCAGGGCCTGTATCTGGGTGAGGTACCCAGGGACATTTTTGCTGCAGGATCAAGTCCCTGAAGTGAAAGGAGTTCCTGTCTGGGGACACTGGAGAGTACCTGTGGCTGCTTGTATTCTCCCACTAAAAGTGAGCTGATGTTGGCCACAAAAAGGTGGCAGAAATTATCATGAAGCCTATTGCCATCATAAAATGTAAGCACTTGTGGTGCAACAAAGGACTGTGATGTCTCAGCTCGACTTTTCTGCTGCCATAAAAATAAAAACGTTTCTATCTGTTTGTAGCCTTAGAGACTGTTGCAATGCCATTTAATCCTCTTTCTGTGCTGCTCTTAACCAGTCACAGTGTACTCGTGCTTTAGGGGGAAAATCCTGCCATTATTTCTGTTGCCTTGGAGTTTCCTCTGAGAGAAGAACTTCATTTGATAGTGAAAAGGTGTCTTCTTTTTACCACTAGGCACTGAACGTTGATTTTAGTAGATTCTAAATTTACTAGATTTAGTAAAATATAGTAGTAGACTTTAAATCTACTAAAGTATGAACCTACCGCAACTTTAATTAAGTCCCCTTGCATTATAACCTTCTGTTTCATGACCATGTACTAGAGAAACCCTCTCCCGTAAACAAGCAGCTATTACATATTTCCTTTTATCCTCATCATTCAATCTCTCCTCTTTGTCCTTATTTAGTATGCAGTATCCAAAGTGAGAACTAGTTACATTATTGCTGTTTTCAATGTGTTCTCACCATAGGACTCAAGTGCTTCATAAATATTAATGAATTAATCTTTACAATACCCTTGTGAGAACTGAGTATAGAGGGATGGAGGCCTACACTGTCAAGTGTCCATTAACTCAAAGTGTCCAGTTGAGATTTCTGCACTGCAAGTTTAGCATACATGGCATTTTCATTACCCTTTAGGGGTGCATGCATGTGTCTTTTGCAGCATCTCAAAGTCCTTTGAGACATTGCAGTAGGCATGTGTGGGAACAATAAAATGCTCCCCACACTGCAAATTTGCAGCACAGGGGCAAAATTAGACCCCCAGATATCCAAGAATCAAAAAAACCTGCAGAGGAAAAAACTGGGGCAGGGAGGCAAGCAGAGGTTGGGTCCTCCACAGAGACACTTTGGTGGCATCTCTATGGTTGGCCCTTGCCCTGATGCTGAAGCATGCTGCCTGTTTGTGTAGGGCAGGCAGTGTGCTAGCCTTTGGGAGCTGGACCTGGGCTCCTGCTGATAAGTAGGGGGTAGGGGGGCTGGAGGAGGGGGGAGGAGACCATGGGGGACCCCCACTGGCCCTGCCTGCTCCCCCAGCCCCCCCATCACTGCCCTGCCTGGCCCTATCCCCCGCCTGCCCACTGAGCTCCCAATCCCTGACCTGCCCAGTCCCATCCTTTGCCTGCTCCCCGGGCCCCCCCGATTGCTGCCCCATCCAGCTTCATCCCCCCTGCCCCTCCCAGTCCTAGCATTGCCACATAAAAACAAATAATCCTGCACTCACCACAGTAGCAGCTGCTGTCACCTCCCAGCAGCACAGATGGGGCTAGATAACAGCTGGGGCTGCAGGATGCCCTGCCGACCAGAGGTCCCACAGCCCCTGGTACTGCTGGTGAGTATGAGGC
>NW_017728994.1:43454715-43455164 GCF_001723915.1 Gavialis gangeticus | reverse complement strand
GGCTGTGCCCTGCAGGGGGCAGGGGACCCACCCCTCCTGATCAGTCCCCCCCACACAGTCCCTCCACAATCTACCCACACACCCCACATCCCCCCACATCCCTCCCTAGCCATCTACATCCCCCTACCCCTTCTTACCCCCTCCTGCAAACCCCACATCCCCCCAGCACTCACCCTGCATGCCCAGCTGCCAATAGGATGAGACCTGCTGGCAGGAGCTGTGGCTGCAGAGGCAGCTGTCCCCATGTCCTGGTTAGTGAAGGGGTCAGAGGGAGCTCTAACTACTCTATGATAAGAAAACCAAAGGCAAACAGCAAAACAAATAGGTATATAGAATTCTTTTTATTATGATGATAGAGACACTGGTAGGTTTCCAAATTGCTTTAACACTGTAGATATCAATAAAACATTGCCCAACTGATCGATCACTCTCTCTCTCTCTCGTGTGTG
>NW_017728994.1:43449356-43449715 GCF_001723915.1 Gavialis gangeticus | reverse complement strand
CAGATATCCAAGAATCAAAAAAACCTGCAGAGGAAAAAACTGGGGCAGGGAGGCAAGCAGAGGTTGGGTCCTCCACAGAGACACTTTGGTGGCATCTCTATGGTTGGCCCTTGCCCTGATGCTGAAGCATGCTGCCTGTTTGTGTAGGGCAGGCAGTGTGCTAGCCTTTGGGAGCTGGACCTGGGCTCCTGCTGATAAGTAGGGGGTAGGGGGGCTGGAGGAGGGGGGAGGAGACCATGGGGGACCCCCACTGGCCCTGCCTGCTCCCCCAGCCCCCCCATCACTGCCCTGCCTGGCCCTATCCCCCGCCTGCCCACTGAGCTCCCAATCCCTGACCTGCCCAGTCCCATCCTTTGCCT
>NW_017728994.1:43448538-43449030 GCF_001723915.1 Gavialis gangeticus | reverse complement strand
TGTGTGTGTGTGTGTGTGTGTGTGTGTGTGTGTATAGTGGTCTTTTGTTTTAATTGTTGAGGAACATGGATTTTGGGGTATTTTACAAAGAAACTTTGGGATTTTCAGTTTTCAAATAGGGAGCACCAGAATTCCTGGTGGGGGGAAATGGCAG
The DNA here is from genome assembly GCF_001723915.1 of Gavialis gangeticus. Classification (NCBI taxonomy): domain Eukaryota; kingdom Metazoa; phylum Chordata; order Crocodylia; family Gavialidae; genus Gavialis; species Gavialis gangeticus. The sequence continues at coordinate 43,448,876 of NW_017728994.1, read as the reverse complement.
TACCCAGGCAGAGGAGCCTGCTCAGAGCTGGCACCTTGGACCTAGCTGAAGCTGGCTGACCTCCTGGCCCCAATTGGCCAGGAGGACATGCTTTGACAGTTCAAAGCAGGCCACTACACTTGGAACATCTTCCGGGAGATAGCTGCTCAGATGCTTGCCCACCCAGCCACAGCCCAGTGGCAGCTGGCTCAGAGGGGCAGATGCCTCTGCTGGCTATGCAGTCCCCATCTAGGTCTGGCAGGTGCACAGCAGATCACAGCCAGGTAGTAGCCCTTACTGTCAGTGTGCTGCAGTGAGTAGAGAGTGCAGGGAACTCTCAGGGCTGTTTCAGCAGTCCA
>NW_017728994.1:43443092-43443538 GCF_001723915.1 Gavialis gangeticus | reverse complement strand
CCTGCCCACTGAGCTCCCAATCCCTGACCTGCCCAGTCCCATCCTTTGCCTGCTCCCCGGGCCCCCCCGATTGCTGCCCCATCCAGCTTCATCCCCCCTGCCCCTCCCAGTCCTAGCATTGCCACATAAAAACAAATAATCCTGCACTCACCACAGTAGCAGCTGCTGTCACCTCCCAGCAGCACAGATGGGGCTAGATAACAGCTGGGGCTGCAGGATGCCCTGCCGACCAGAGGTCCCACAGCCCCTGGTACTGCTGGTGAGTATGAGGCTTTTTTTTTTTTTAAGTGCCAGGATGCTGGAGCCAGGTAGGGCAGTCATTGGGGAACTGGGGGTGCAAGTGGGGGGTGGCACTGCCATTGGGGGGGCTGCAGGAGCCAGCAGGGGATGGGACCAGGTGGGGCAGGAACCCAGGGAGCTGGGAGAGCAAGTAGGGGTGGGGCATG
>NW_017728994.1:43440188-43442025 GCF_001723915.1 Gavialis gangeticus | reverse complement strand
GTGTGTGTGTGTGTGTGTGTGTGTGTGTGTGTGTATAGTGGTCTTTTGTTTTAATTGTTGAGGAACATGGATTTTGGGGTATTTTACAAAGAAACTTTGGGATTTTCAGTTTTCAAATAGGGAGCACCAGAATTCCTGGTGGGGGGAAATGGCAGTACCCAGGCAGAGGAGCCTGCTCAGAGCTGGCACCTTGGACCTAGCTGAAGGTGGCTGACCTCCTGGCCCCAATTGGCCAGGAGGACATGCTTTGACAGTTCAAAGCAGGCCACTACACTTGGAACATCTTCCGGGAGATAGCTGCTCAGATGCTTGCCCACCCAGCCACAGCCCAGTGGCAGCTGGCTCAGAGGGGCAGATGCCTCTGCTGGCTATGCAGTCCCCATCTAGGTCTGGCAGGTGCACAGCAGATCACAGCCAGGTAGTAGCCCTTACTGTCAGTGTGCTGCAGTGAGTAGAGAGTGCAGGGAACTCTCAGGGCTGTTTCAGCAGTCCAGCTGGCGCAAGGGGTAGTGTCTCCAGGTACCAATTGGCTGGGCCCCAAAAGCTGCTTAGGGTGAGTAGCCCTGAGCTACTCACCAGAGCAGCTTTTTGTACTGATGGAGCCAGGGCAGGGCAGCTTTTTATACTGCTGGGGACAGTGCAGATGCTGGCCCCGGGCTCTAGTTCCCCCCTGGCTGCAGATCGAGGAATAACCAGGCAGGGTTATTTTGCCCCTAAGTGGCACAATTTGCCTGGCATTTCTATTAACTGGAATCTCTGCCCAGCCAGCCGGACGTGGGGTGGGGTGGGAATGTTGCACGTGCCAGCCGCATTTTTAGATTATCAGCATCCCCCCATTCCCCACTCATGCTGGATAACATGGCTTTTACTGTATTTGGAAGTCTGTTGACCCCCACCATGGGTCATCAGCAGGGCTTTGACCTTTAGGTCTACATATAAGACCTTTGGGACTTGAGTAAATGGTAGCAACAGTAAACTGTTGCCCTCACCATGGATAAATTACTAGACGAGGTATTAGAGACACATTTTTGCCAATGGAGATTAAGCTATTCTCTCACAGTAGAAGAATGTCATTTCCAGGTTCTGTAGAGGGTGTGCTCTGGTATCAGCCTGTGGTCTGTGGAGCCCTGGAGATCCTCAGACTGTCTAAGGGTACTGCAAAAGATGACTATGATCCATCAAAAGTATGTGAATGCCCAAACTTACAATTCAGAGTGTCCACACCACCATTCAAAATTTTTTAGGGGTCTACAAAGGATAAAAGTTTGAAAACCACTGATCTTGATCAAATGGTTAGTGTTGTGCCATTAGCCTGTCTCTTTCCTCTTCTCTCCATCAATCCTCCACCTCCTGCTTTCCACTCTAATTCCTGTCCTCTCAACTCTTCTCTGTCCCCAGTTCTTGTACCCCTCATGCTTTTTTACCATAACTCTCCTCTCCCTCGGTGTTGCCCTCTGGATCATATCATGGCTACCAGGGTATTGGTAGAAAGAGCAGAAGAGCAAATGGAGAGACAGTCATCATCAGGGATCCTGGTTTTCTCTGATTAAAAATGGCAAATTCTTTGATTAAAGAAATAATTTTCTGCGGTGGCAGTGGGAGGTTTTGTAGGTAGTGGCAGTCACCACTGGCACAGGCAGCCTCACAGGTAAGCGGCAGCCACTGCCTGTGCCAGCAGTGACTGTCACTGCCTACAAAACCTCCCGCTGCTGCCACAGAGCCATGCTTGGAGCTGTGTGGCCAGCGGCAGTGGTGGTGGGGATGGCTACATGCTACCCAGCCACCACCATACTGCTGCTTCTGCATGGCGGCCAGCCACACAGCTCCAGGCAGAGCT
>NW_017728994.1:43434425-43435188 GCF_001723915.1 Gavialis gangeticus | reverse complement strand
GACTGCTGCTGCTACAAAACCTCCTGCTGCTGCCGTGGAGCCATGCTTGGAGCAGTGTGGGGTGGAGGTGGCCAGGTGGCATGCAGCCATTCCCATCCTCACCACCACACCATGCTGCACTGTGCTGCTGCTGCCAGCGGCACAGCTCTGAGCACAGCTCCATGGTGGCAGCTGGAGGTTTTGTACGCAGCAGCAGTCACCACTGGCACAGGCAGCCTCACAGGTAAGCGGCAGCCACTGCCTGTGCCAGCAGTGACTGTCACTGCCTACAAAACCTCCCGCTGCTGCCACAGAGCCATGCTTGGAGCTGTGTGGCCAGCGGCAGTGGTGGTGGGGATGGCTACATGCTACCCAGCCACCACCATACTGCTGCTTCTGCATGGCGGCCAGCCACACAGCTCCAGGCAGAGCTCCGCAGTGGCAGAGGGAGGTTGTGAAGGCAGTGGCCATCACCGCCATCATAGCCCTACAGGTAAGCAGCAGTGCTGTGTGCAAGCCCAAGCCCCCACCTCCCCCATGCTCCCATCCCTCACCATGGTTGCAGAGCTAGCTACGGAGCTGTGCTTCAGCCACCTGCCAGCCTCCCTCTCCCCCTCCCCTGGGCAGGCAGCTGGGCGGCATGTGTGTGGCCCACACATAGTGGGCACCACTGCACTGGACCCTGTGTCTCTTGCCTACAAAGCCCCTCACAGAGGGGCACCCCTGCCCTCACCCCCTGGCCCTGCTCCCAGCTGCGATGTGCCACCTGGGGCTGACAGCACCC
>NW_017728994.1:43427574-43429425 GCF_001723915.1 Gavialis gangeticus | reverse complement strand
TCCCCTCACTGAAAAATGGTGGTGGAGACACTTTAACTAAAGCTCATTGTATCTGCTGGAGTGTGGCAATTACCACACTCCAGCAGACTCGTTTAATTGAGTCTGCTCCTGACATGGTATAATTATAGCATGTTGGAGTAGCCTCACTGCTCACGTATATACATCCTCTGTACTCAGGCTTTCTGCCAAGCAAGTAAATGCAGAAGTCCTATTATGTGTGGTAGTTCTGGTTGGTAGCATACCAAGCATAGAGGACATATTTAGAAAATATTTAGTTCCTAAACTTCAAAAAGTCTCTACTGAACCTGTGTGAACTTTATAAATTGTCAAAAATGGGACAAATCTTCTCAGAAAAAGTAAAAGGTATGTCCCTGAAGCAGAGGGACCTCCATGGAACATTTCAAGATCATACTCCCAAATCTGGGGGCACTAGAGATGCCTATACACAAGCAGTGAGCCTGCTCTGACATGCTGTAATTACAGTGCATCAGAGCAGTTCTGGCTGAGTAGGCTGGAGCATGGTAATTACTGCGCTCCTACAGACTCCAGTGTCTTGTGTATCCACATCCCTGTGCTAACAAATGGTGACAAGGGCACTTTTAACTAAAGTTCGTTCAACAAGCTTTAGTTAAAGCACTCCCACCAGCTCTTTTCAGCATGGGGAACGCTGATACATGAGATGCTTTGGGCACTTTAATTAGAGGGACTCCAAGAGCCTCTCTAATTAAAGTGCCCCCCTCCTCCCACTCCCGGATCATGTGTATAAACACCCTTCAGCTTCTCAGTGAAATGGTTATACGAATGTTTTTAACAAGGACAAAACAATCTAACTTGGGTTGTGGTGAGTAAATGTACCTACACTGGGGGAGAAAACAATCTAGGTCAGATACATTTCAGTCCAATAGATAATATTGGGCAAAGTTATAAATAATTAAGGGTCTTCTACGGGGAAGTGCCAGTCAGTCTTAACTTATCTACAATGTTGCCCTTGTGGTTTGTAATAAAGAAATCAGTATTCCTAGAGTTAATATCTGTTTGTGTCCCTATGGATACAAGTAATTTTCACTGGGGTGACATAGAACAGATGTACTCCCCTGAGGTATACAAAGTTTATTTCCATGTTGTTACATGTAGGACAATACACAACCCCCTTGGAAAGTGAATTCAAATGTATTTTGGCTTGAATACACAATAGTTCACTATAAATGGGTCAGATGGGTTGACATTTTCAAATTCAAGTACCAATTATTAGGCACTTAAATTAAACAGAGCTGGACAAATATTTTCCATCAACATTTTTTATAAATATTTAGAAAACCACTCTTTAATTAAAAGAATTCAGTTAGTGTGAAATATTTTTCAATTAAGAAACAATGTTTTATTTTTCTTTAAAAAAATTAAAAAGTGAAATGAAGAAAGAAGAAAATAGAAGAAAAAAACAGAAATATTAATTATTTAAAAAAATCATGGGTAAGCACTTACCATTTTCTAGCCTGTGCTGGTAATAACTAAGGCACTTAACAAAAGTTGCAACATTTTCAGGCATAAGACTCCTTAAAGCTCTTACTGATGTTAATGGATCTGAAAATGAGATAATTTGTTGTCAATGTCAGAACATGAATGGGTCTTCAACTTTAGATTTATTTAACTTGAAGAATACTAGATGTTAATTAAATACAGATTTTGGAGTTCCTCTGGGACTTCTCCCCTTTCCCCTTCATTCTTCTCCAGCTCAGTGACAATCTTTATCTTTGAGATGGGTCTATAAATGCTAATCCCGACTCAGGGAAAGCTACTACAGACAAAAGTATACTCCTTCATATTCTGTAAGAAAGGATGTTCCAAAAGGCA
>NW_017728994.1:43417443-43427383 GCF_001723915.1 Gavialis gangeticus | reverse complement strand
AAAAAAAAAAGGAAAAGAAAAGAAAAGAAAAGGAAAAAAAAGGGTAAACTATGTAATGAGACTTGTGTGGGTTAGCTTCTGCATTACTGGTTTTTTTTAAATCAGATTTAGCATAATTGGAAAAATAATTAGAGGATTTTTTTCAGTAAAATATTGTTAACTTTTCACCACAGTTATATGCTAAGGTAAAGACATACTTAAGGAATTTGTTTGCACCTGCCAGCATGTACCAATGAATTGCTAGAAAGCTTTTTCCTAACAGCTCAAGAGCTATAATAAATAGTTCTAGCTCCTAGGCAATGAAACACCATTTGATTCTAGATAGTCACCTTTACTAAATGGCATCATTGTTTTTCTTAAGTAGTATTTTTGTCCTCAAAAATTACATGATCTATTTTCATTTATAGTTATTTGGCTAAATTACTTATGAAAACTATTAGCTTATTTAAAACTGTAGTTCAAATAATCAGTAGATCAGTTAAAAAGAATGCTGAAAGTTGTCAGCATTTATTGTGTGTGCGTGTGTGTGTACTCATGTACTTTCTACTGAGTAGAATCAGAACAACTCAGCTGTGGATAAAATGTTCAGCTTCAGATAGTTCCAGATGTGACATGGATTTTTTTTTTATAGAAATATTTGAATCCTAGGCTTTTTTTGTCATTTTTAAATTCTGGGTGGTTATGATGTACAGCTTCGAAGAATAAGGTACTAGATGATCAAAGACTTACTCAAGTAGCAGGTGCAATATTTTAGGTTCAATGTATTTGCTTTCTTAGTTCCATTAAATTGTCTTCATTTTTTGTGAAGCAGCTGCTTAGCTTTTAAAATATTTATGACATTAAAATGAAACATTAAATTATATTTCTTTGCATTGTGGAATCTGCTTTGTAAATGTAATTGTCAACTCTTTCTGAAGCACTTTAAACCCCTAAGAAATATTCATGAATTGTTAAAATTATTCTATGTTCCATTGTCTGAACTAAATATTCAAAGCTATAATAGCTACAAAATTATTTGTAGCTATATATAATTGTTGCTATGTTACCCAAAATAATTTGTATGCAAAAATACGGTACATTAGCAATTTTTTTTTGTTTGGAATATATTTTTTGTCAAACAGTTTTATGTTGTAAAATATGTGAATTATTCAAGTGCAAAATAAGTAGTTTGCAATAAAGCTTTATACCATATAGCTTACTCATGTTCATTTGGATTTTTCGCTTTTTAGTGTTATGTGGTTGGTCTCATCACATTTGTCACATGGAGTAGTTTCTACTCAGTGGCTGCATGACTAAAGCTTTTCACACTGGAATTATATCAAATGCTTTTATTTGTACAAAAATATTTTTGTTCTCTATTGATTATAGGCATTTATTTGTAAAAGATCAGATTTGTTTTTGATGTGGAAGGCTAAGGCATGGACCTCTAAGTCCATATATGATTGTGCAGCAAGAACACGAGTGCCAGGTGAACAAGTGGTATAGAAAGCCACAGTGGATGCATCCCCATGAGTACATGCATGTGATTCCCCAGGGACAAATAGCAGTGTCACATAATTGTGCTGCTGTTACTTGTCCCCAGGGAACATCCCTTGCACGCATGCTCTGGAGCATGGCAAATTGCCCCAGGCAGGGTTGGGGAGGCTGGCCCCAGTACTGAGGCTGGCCACAGCAACCTTATCTGGGGTCTTGGGGGCCACCCAGGTCTGCAGCAGTGGCGATGATTCAGGAGTGCAAGCCTGTCCAGCAACCAGAGCATGGCTCTGGCTGGCTAGGCTCCAGTTTCAGGTGGCACACACTGCAGCCACCCCACTCTTTTTTAAGCATTTTTTTTAGATACTGGGATTTCCTGGTATCTAATTTTGGTAAATACCAGGAAATCAAATCATATTTGGTATTTAATTAAATATGCAGTGCAGAAAACCTTTTCACATGCACCATGTGCATTTTGTGGCATCTCAAAAGCCTTTGAAGTGCTGCAAAGTGCACGTTTCTGCTTGTGGGAATGCAACCAGTGAGGTTAAATCAGGCTAACCCATCCTTAAGCAATGAGAGTGACAGGTTTAAAACTGACATCATATTTTTCCCAGGATCCTGAGATTCTATAAGTGAGCTTCAGCCCATAAAAGAATATATATATTTCTTTTATCTTGCATATTTCACAAGTACTTAAAGTGGGACAGTGGTCTTGTGTGTCTGTAGAATGCAGGGTAGATTGGCACACTATAGAATAACTAATGTAGATTATACATATGCATACATACTTATTACATATATATATATTATGCACACTAATTGTATATTAGTGTGGGTAATGTATGTATTCTTATATAATAAAGGGCTTAGTTCATCTGTCTGTCTGTCCATAATATTCTTGGAGCACTCTGGTTACTGAAACAACCAATTAAAATGCAGAGCACTGCCATGGCAGCGGGGACTGAGGGGATGGAGCTCTGTCCCTGCTGTCATGGTGCCACTCTGCTGCCTCCGAGAATCAGGACAGGGGGGTGGAGGGGGCAAGGCCAGCAGCACTGGAGGTGGCAGCAGCACAGGGTGCTGGTGGAGGAAACGGAAGGGACACCAAGATTCCCTCCCCCCGGCCTTCCCTGCTCCTGCGAGGCAGCGGTGATGCGGGGTGGTGGGTGACGGCGCTCCTTTCCCACCCCCCATCATTCTTGATGGGCAATTGGCTAGTATATAATATGTATGTATATGTATAGTCTACTTCAGTTATTCTATAATGTGCCAGCCTACCCTGTATTCTACAGACATACAAGACCATTGTCCCACTTTAGGTACCTGTGAAGCATGCAAGATAAAAACACTTTTCCTGGCAAAATAGGGATCTGTTTGACTGAATTGTCAGTCATCTCTGGGACAAACTACATGTGTAAAGGGCTGTGCTGCTCTCTCTTGTCCCAGGTTTTGACTTGAATTAATAGGAACTTCTTCAAACACAAGGTCAGTTTTTGGACACAGTGACTAGATGGGGTAATACAGCAGTCCTACTTGCTGGTCCTGGATCATAGGAAGAATTTAATTTGATTCCAAGCCTTCCACATATTGCCTGCAGAGAAGAAAATTACTTGGTCTGTATGTGAGTGGGTGGATTTTACCTGCTAATTTCCATGGGCTGCATGTAGGTGCAATAACTTGCTCATATAGAACTGCATCTTTCTGAAAAAAGGAATGAAACATTACATAAAAATGTAAGTTCTTAATGATAGTAGTTTGTGCATACATTGTATTACACATCAAATATAGTGTAATTAACTGATTAAAACTAAAATTATCACACAAAAATTTGGAGTATCGCAACAAGGTCAGGATTAGATTGGATAAAATGGCTGAGAAAATACATTTTAATGTCATCTTAATTATACAGTAAAAGCTCTATTATCTGGCATCCCCTGGGAATGGGGAATGCCGGATAACAAAATATGCTCGTTAATTGAGCGGCCCTGGCTGCCACTTCTCCCGTTGCATCTGGGGCATCCCGCAGCCCCTCCCACTGCATCGCTGTCCCTCCTGCAGGCCCTGTGGGCCCTGTGGGACAGGGAGGCAGGCCTCTCAGAGCCCCACACAGCCTGTTATGCCCCCAGGCCATGGGGGCTCAGCAGCGCAGGCTGCTTTGTCCTAGGCTGTGGAGGCTCGGAGAAACCGGAAGTGCCACGGTGAGCATTTCTGGTTTCACTTTTCCTTACAAGCCGGCATGCCGGTTAACAGAGAGTTTACAACACTCTTACTGGGGACTAGCATAGCATAGACAGTGACATTAACTGCATTCCAGTGACTGTAATGCAAAATATCCATCCCAAACCTTGTTATGAGTGACCTTTCCTTTCTTTCAGAAAGACAATATTCTCATTAGGTGCAGGCAGCAATGACCTTTGTTGTATGACTAGCCCCTTGGAATCACTCTAAGGCCATGCCAAAATAGAAGAGCTGAGCTGCAGAGCCCTTCGATCACATAACAAATTAACCCTCATTGTATGAGGATTCAAATGAAGCTGCTCCTAAGTGGAGTGACTTAATTAATTTCTGTCTGCTCCAGCTGCAGCTGCTGTCTCTGGATGGGAGGGGGAAAACACAGGGGAGGGAGGCCTTTTCTGGGATTTCACCTTGGGACCGCTCCAGTCTACGCCTCTCCTGCCCCTCCACTGCAGCTGAGAGAACCCCAGAAGACCTCCCTCCTCTCCCTTTTCCCCACTCCCATCCAGAGACAGCAATTGAGCTGGTTGCAGGGTTGGAGGGGGAAGGAGTCAGGGGAAGGCACAGTTTCTCTCCCTGGATCAGCTCCAAATTGAAGCCAATCCTCCACCCTCCCAGTCCAACAGCTAACAACTGTTGGTTTGGAGGGATCGGTCTAACTCGAGGCAATTTCTATGAATCACCATGAATTAGACCAGGGTAGAGTGACCATATTTCCAGTTCCAAAAAAGAGGACACCTGTTGTGCATGTGGGGGGCAGGGGGAGGTGGTGGTGGTTTATGATTGTGAGGGGCAGTGATATGTTGGTGCCCTGGCCCTGCCCATTCCATCTCCCCTCACTCCCAAACCACAGCCCACCCAGCTCTGCTCCTGCTCCTCACTCCTGACCTGAGGACTACTGGTCTTGCCAGTGCCTCACTTGCAACCCACAGTACCCTGCCCCACTGGGCCATGCTGGTATGCCTCAGTTCCAATCCACAACATCCTGCCCTATACTCCGGACCCATAGTCAGTTTCCTACCTCTCAGTTCCAAGCCACAACACCCTGTTCCCTCTGTCTCCCAGCTGCCCTACTCCTGCAACCTTTTTCCCACAATAGGCTCCTGCCTACAACCTAGCCCCCTCCACAAGTGACAGTCCCACACCCCATGGTGATCAGATGCTGCTGAAAGAAGAATAGAAAGAAAAAGACAGGAGCTAGAACCAGGGCTGTCCCTGAGGTGGGGGGTGTGAATCAGGGTGACCGCCCCAGGTCCCACGCTTTGGGGGGCCCCGTGGAGCCAGGCAGAGCAGCGGTGGTGTGGAGCTGGGCAGAGCAGTGGCTTGGTGTCCAGCCGCTTGCTACTCCTCCCCCCACCAGCACTGCTAATGGCAGTGGCAGCTTCTTCAGGTTCAGGATCGGAATGGAAGTGGGGGCGGGGCCCCACATGGGCTGATTTGCTCCACGCCTCACACCCTGCTCTGGTCGCCTCTGGATAGGACCCTGGGGGTGCCTTCTCTGCTGTGGCAGAGAAACTAAACTGAATTTGGCAGGTGCTAGGACCCTGTGGACATCTCCTCTGCTTCTCCTGCCCTTCTACAGCTCAGGTGTCTGGACAGCTTCTTCCAGCCCAGTAGGCACCCACCCCCCTAACACAGCTGAACTGCCAAAATCCCAGACATTTGATCAAATTTAAAAAGCTCACCAGGACAGAGATCTGAAGATTCAAAAAGAGGACATGTCTGGGAAACCTGGACCTATGGTAACCCTAGACCTGGGAACTGCACTTCTGTCTGCACCTATCATGTCCCTCTTGCTGCAGAAAAAGAGACTCCATGGATGCAGATAGAGTAGCTCCCCATTACAACTCAATGCTTTGCAGGAAGTGCCCCAAACCCTCCAGTGCTGGCTGAAAAAACCTCAGACCAAACTCATTCCACTCCCCTTCCCCCCTCCCATCCTGAAAACAGTGACAGGCTGGGAGCTCTGCAGGCACAAGTTACAGATTGTGCTCCATTTTGGAGAATGCCCATCTTAACCCTCATGCAATGAGGGTTCAGATTTTCACAGGATTGGGTCTTTTTAAAGCAGTCCACAGCCAGGCAGTTCTGTTTGATCATGGCTGTAAGAGTGATTTCTGGGGCCAGATCAAGCAAAAATTATCACTTCTGTCTGCTCTGCATGTATGAGAGGGAGGAAAAGTTGGACTATAGATAATCTAAAGGCCTTGAGCCAATCCTCCCTGTTAGCCTGCTTGATTTATTAAGGCTGAATTCAGGATGATCTAGATGAAGAATATTTCAGGCCAAGATAAATACAGTTATATTTAAGTTTGAAGCACCATTTCAGGTTGCAGTAACACTGAGTTGTATTTTGCTGTAAAGTAATTTGTAAAGCATTTTGCAGTAAACTGGGCAGACTAGGAGTGACCATTGTTCTGAAATATTTGGGGTTTTTTAACTGTATTAGATAAATCAATGTCCAAATACACAGCTCATAGAAACTGTTAGCAAATTTATGATAAGAAAGTTGTTGTAAATGCCAAACCCTGCTGGCAGTAGAAGGTATTCACTAAGGTAGTTTTCTTTTTTATGTTTTCAAGGGCCACATTTTAAATAACTACAGCATTATAAATAACAAGGACAATAATTATGATGAAAAGGTGTCTTTTGTATTTTAAAGTTGGAACCCATCTATTGTGATGCTATATATTTTTTTAATTCATGGTTAACACTGTTTTCCCCCCCATACATTTACTTGGCCTTTAGTTTAATGCAGGAGCTGATCTTATTCTTAAGAATATGTTTTCCTTTCTGTAGTTTGTTCCATTAACTTGGATTAAATGCTAAATAAACTGTGCTCCCTCCTTGTTGCTCTTAGAGCAAAGTTCTGTATCAAAACTAGAATCTAATGATAATACAATTTTGTGGCAAAATCCTTTCCAGTTATCTTTCATGTATGCTAGGAGTCATTTAGAATACAAGATACTCTTCCAAACTGTAGAACCACTCTGGTTTATAATCTTACATCTCAGTGCAACTTTTAATTTTCTCCATCTAAATGTTTAACAAGAATGAGCCATTCAAATATTTTTGGGTGCAGTGAAATTGAATCCATGGGTTTAATTTTAAATATTTTATGCCTGAATTTAACTTCTTTTTTGAACTATCTGTTAAAAGCAATTATGATTTTTAAAACTTTATTCAGGATTACTTGAGGTGGGATTTTTTTTCCCCAAAACTTGATTGATTTGTAATTGCTTGTGAGTAGTTTATTGTCAATACTAGGCTTCTGAACCTTAAATTCTGCAGGCTTTTCAAAAATTGGGGTTTGAATCAAGAAAAAAGTCTTATACTGTTAGTAGTGTTACTCTTCTGAATAATGATATATGCACGTGATTAAGGATTTGCAGGATTTGGCCATCAGCTATTCCAGATATAGCATATAATCAAGACAGGTGGATTCATGAAGTATTGCTTCCCCTTTATTCCTCATTTACTTTTTCTTTTTAGTGTGAGTGTACATGGGATGTATTTATACACGGTTACAAAGTGAGTGAGAAACTTGATACTAATTGTTTGACTCGGAAATATGTACTGCTTACATGAGCAGGGACTATAGACTTATCCTGTTCCCAGGTCAGTGAATTGATTTTTAGAGGAGAGGAATAATTTGAGGAAATGGTTATGTGACAAGACAGGGAGACTAGAGGTGACAATAGGAGGAGACAAAAAGAGGCAGGTAGGGGGAAAAAAGAAGAGAAAAGATAAGGTGCTAAAAGATGGGAATGTCTGTTGAGGAAAGAGAAGGGGAAAAAGAGGAGCTGCTTTTTTAACTGAAGAAGAAAGCCTGCACAAATCAAGATGGCTAATAGAATAAAATGGAACTGCCTCTCCTAAGACAGAAATACACTGGGGTAGACTGACTCAGGCTGAAAATTTCTGCTTTGGTATTGCTGATCACCAGATCTGGATTTTTCTTGGGTTTCTTAAAACACAAGAGGGATTTTTTTTGTTCCCCTTTTTCTTATCATGAACAAAAAAAGAAATGAATCATCTGTGCTCAACTGCTAATGAGCTCATAGGCAACTTAGAGGAAGAATTGGGAAGCAAGTTGTAGTGGATGAAAATGTGGCTGTTTTTTGACCCGCTTCACACTGATAGATAGAAGCTGATGCAGACTAGTCTCTGACAGAACAGTGCTCAGGGAAACTGAGTATATTATGCTTTAAAAGGATCGTCTTGCATGTTCATAATTCCAATTTCTAAAATGTACCTAAGGACAATTCACTCCTCCCTGCCAACCTCAACCCAGAAGCTCGGGAGTGGTGCTTTCTTTCTTTTCTTCTTCCCACCTAGCCCTTGAATTTTAAGATAAAGACTTTGAATAGTCCTAATCTATCCTATCCATTGTCTGGAGACAGTTAATGCCACAGAGTCCTTGTTAATGTACTTGAAGATAACATTTACTACAAGGAATCATTACTTCACAGTAAGTTACTGTGAAGCAGGTGATCACTGATCAGTATTTTGTATTACAGCCATGACTGAGAGTGATTATACACTTTTTTTCTTCCCTTCCCCCCAACAATTACACTTAAAATGACAAAGGAAATTAATCAAATGAATGTAACCTTGCATAGGAATTTTCCAAAAAGGCTTTTACTGCACCTTTGATTTGAGCTATGGTACTAAAACATTACAGTACTGTCACCCTCAGAGGACAGTAAAACTCTTAACATTGAGTTGCCTTTTTGGGTTGGTTTTTTTTTTGGCTTTTACCTTTAATTTGAATATTTAGATTAACTGGCAACTGTCTCTATGCATATTGCTTTCATCACTATTTTGTCAGTTCACCTTTAACTAAGTCTTTCAAGAATTGAGAAGGGAAATTTTCATCTATGGTCTTGTTATTTAGGCTTGTGGGGTAGGGATGAGTCAGGGAGAGTGGTTTTCTACCACTCTCCCACCCAAAACTGAAAAGTCATTACTTCATTAGCTAAAAGCAAATTGGTTTAACTCCTGCCTTAACTCTCATCCCTCTTTAAAAAGTGTGTTTTGTTTTTTAACATGACTAACTTGATTAGAGACTGGATCTAACAGCAGGTTGGAAACAGAGTGGGACCAGGGCCACAGTTCTTCACCTTTGCCAACCTCCTTCTCTTACCACTATCATCCAAATCTCTGCTTTCCTACTCGGGCCCCCTTTCAGAAAAACACAACATTGGCATTAAGTCTCTATCTTTCTTTTCCTTATTCAGCAAAGGTGTTTAAAGTTGATCATGTGCTTTGCTGAATTAGGGCCCAAGGTCTGTCCCTCTCCCCCTCCCTCCCCCCCTCCGATACATACTTTTTGACTGTTCATCCCCTTATGTATGCTGGATTTTACAAGTGATTAAAATAATTTACAACCTGGGATTTTAACCCTTTTACATCCCCTAGAATCCAGTCACTTTGAGCAAGTCCAAAAGTGCAGAGTTTGAAGACAGCTGGAATGATGCAGTCAATGGCTGTTCAGTGTTATCCACAAATTGGAATGATGATAATCAATATTGTTTAAAATGGTGAGAGCTGGATTGACACCAATGCAAAGATTTTCAAATGCACCTAAAAGACTTTTTCTGAGACTTGGGCTCTTAATCACTGAGGTATTTTTGAAAGTCCTACCTAGTATAAAATACCAATTGATCTAATAATTTCATTAGCTTCTAGGAGAGAAGATGGGGTGTGTGCTGGAGGTATGATTATTGGGCAAGGATGCATGTAGTAACAGGCACAAGATCTACAGTGTAGATATACCCTAAGACCAAGGAGCTATGACCAGTCCTAGCTTTCATTAATACACAGTGAGCCAGGGATGCAGAGTACTTCTTGGGACTGGATCCCTCACTCTCTGGTTCTTATTTTCTTGGTAGGATAGATACCGCTCAACAGACATTGATTAATGCACTGATGTGTTTTGCACTAAAGACACCATATACATCTTCATTTGCACATGCAAGAAGTGCCTTATATTGGTTTCTTGACGTTTAAGCTTTTACAGATCTCTGTTAGAATTTGTTTTTAAAAAAACTATTAATTTGGGGTTTCCAAAAAAAAAAAAAAGGTGTTTTGTGCACCAATGTTTGGATTGCTCTCCCTCTTGACTTATACCTCTGTGCTTCCTTCTCCATTTTCAACCTTTCCCCCCATAAGCATTTCAGTACCTCTGCTCTTTGGCCTCATTTTTTTTACTTTTCTCTCCCCCCAA
>NW_017728994.1:43407812-43412443 GCF_001723915.1 Gavialis gangeticus | reverse complement strand
GCATTTCAGCACCTCTGCTCTTTGGCCTCATTTTTTTTACTTTTCTCTCCCCCCAACATATCAGTCTTTATTTCCTTTAATGGCTAGCTTGACTTTTTTAATTAAAAAAATAGCAGCTTTCAAAAAATGAATGAAAATAGCTGAGATTTGTAATAGCTTAAATGTCAAGAAACCAATAAAAGAAATGGCTTGCATAGGTAAATGAAGAGCTTCACTCACTATCCCTTATTCATTTAGAATAATCAGTGATATTTATTGTTTTTCTTTATCTAGTGCATGGTTTGAATCTTGTTGCACAAGAATCTGGGCAGCCTGGCAGGGTGTCTTTGAAAACTCCCTTGTATACTACATTATATACAATGTATATAAAGGCAACATTTATACAGTTTCCATATTCTCTGTAATTGCATTTAAGATTTGATGACTAATTCAAAATTTCCTCAGGACTTGAGGAGCCTTTAAATTGTGTGGAGTATCCTCTCCCAGCAGCATGTTTGTTTATATCTTCATTTGTTTCCTGTGCAATATTCTTCTTCTTTTGTACTTTAGTTATAGTGATGAACTATGATTTAAATATGTGTAGTAATTTCCCCATTCAAATACCTTTTAAACACCTTAGGAAAATATATGGTTACCAAAATATATCATTCATATTAACTTATGTCATTTTCCCCACAAACATTAGAATGGGATAAATGAATAATACACACAACTATGGATAGAATTTTTTTATTACCTTTTAATTTATGGAAAAGAACTCATAAGTAAAATGAAAATTCTCTAATAACTTATCAGATTAAAAGCAATTAAAACAGTAGCTCAATACTGAATATTAGTTTAAAGTAGCCTGTATAATATGATGTTATAATAGTATATGTTAAAATGAAATGCAGTGTAATATTACTGCCCTGTCTAAGCATGTAGCAATAAACAAATATTGTTAGAATTTGTGATACCATATTTTGCTGTATGACTGCACATTAGATTCATTTGACTTGTAGCGCATACAACTTAGTATTTGTTTCAATTCAAATTAATTCAGTGTTCTTGTCAATGTTCTCTTTCTCAGAAATATTTCCATCTAGACTAAACAAACATAAATATAAAAAGCAGCACAAAGCATGGATTTTTTTTATGTATACTGCCTGAAAAACAGTAATCAGGAGAATAGGTCCAACTTCCAAGTTATCTGTGGATGAAACAAAGAAAAAGTAAGGGTTTATATATAACATGTTTCTTCTTTTGTTTCTAATTAAATGCTTGATAATGCAAAGGATGTATTTGGTAGCCATGTTGGTCTGAGACAAAAAGAAATGCAAAACTGTAGAATTCTTGGTTCAGAGATGATACCTTTTATTAGATCAGCTGATACTTTCAGTGAGAGTTGTAGATCCCCAGCACCTTACAGAAGGCACGTAGCTTTTTGCAGCATTGGGTAAAAGTCCCCCCAAACTTAATCACCTGAACAGTCTTATTAAAGACAACTAGTACAAATATCAGTGGTATCATTGGGGCTGATTTTCAATGCTTGTTGAACTCAGTGGAATGACTTCCAGTGATTTCAACAGGCTCTGGATCAGACCCAAAGTGCCTACACCTGCAGCCTTATACTGTACAGACAAAATTGCAATTAATTTTAATGGGACATTTGCTTAAGTGTAGACTATAGAAGCAGTAACATATTTTACTGCTTCACACATAACATAAAACATAAAAGCTTAATCTCTAGTAGGCATACTGATTCTTGTATTTGGACAAACAGCTAAGAACATACTATTCCCATAACACATTAAAAAGCAACTTTAATATGCAATAAACTTTCAGCTATTCTTCCCTAATAAAAATTATATCAATTTCTCACATATTACTACTATTCATAAGCATTTTCTTCACAATAAGTGTTTTGCAATAAAACCACTGTTTCTTTATACCTGTGACTTTCAGTGCATTTTTCTTACATGCCTCCTAGCAATGCTTTGCAGGGTGACTGGTGGAGTACCTCAGTCGCCCCATTTTCCCATGCCCTATGCCTCTTTAGATCCAATTCTCAAAGAAGTATATGCATAGGAAAAAGGAACAACGAGCAAAAGTAATGGAAATTCCCCAGGTGGCAAGGGTGCAGAGAGGGAACCTAGAGTATAAATATATCCATTAATAATATCGGAGAATAAAAATCAAGAATAGTCTTTACATTTATACTTAAAATGTTTCCTTAAAGTAATCAGTAAACCAGTTGGAAATCGATGCAGGTTCAAACAGCACTTAAACACAAGAAAAGGATCATTAAGATATCCAGTCTCTAACAGTGATGTAAAAATGAATCGGTACACTGAAAATAAAGCCATTTAATTTAGCTGTTTGAAAAATAGGGGAGAGAGAGAGAGCCTACAAAAGGGAAAAACACCCCCAAAAAATTGTTTTCAATAAACTATGAACTTCAGATAATTAACAAAATAATTGTATTTTGCATGAAGTCCAGCACTATTGTGCAATATTTAGGTTTGAGTTTAAAGCCAAGAAAATACTCATTAGAATTGCAGTATCACAAACATAAGAGTAAGGAAAAACTTTGTTTATAAACTGAGAAGTACTACAAAAAGTCTTCTCTGCAAACAACAAATATGACTTACCTTATTAGCTGTCTCAATCTCTGACTGCACCCAGTTCATTTTCATCAGAATTTATGCTTTGCTCAAGACCTTGAAGAAGTATGAACAATACAGTGTGGCTGTTTTCATAAGCGATAATCAGTTTGCCCCTTGCCAAGGCCTCTGCTGCACCTGCGAATTGGGCCTACAAAAATGCTGCTTCATTAAACCGCTAAAACTTGGAAAGTATCACTTTTATGTTGGGGGAGGCCAGTAAGGGAGTGCAACTGACAATAGGACTGATAGAAATAATTAGGAGTGACGGCCTGAAATGTATGCTGAGGTTGAGAATTTATCACTTGTTTTTTCTTTCACATACGTCAATGAGCTGAAAAATGTAAACCGGGGAGAGAACTTCTCGTTCTGGAAAGCTGCATTACATCTCTCCACCTCCCCCCATCCCCCTTCCTCTCTTTTTTTGAAATCTCTATCAATGTCCTTCAGTGCAAGCATGGGTTTAGTGAGAAGATATCAAGGTCTGTGTACAAGGCTTTCTCCTGCTTATCCAGGCACCAGTGAGGCTCCCTGCGGGGTGCCAAGGCTGAGAATTATCTTTCACCATATTTAATCCTTATTGCTAACAAATGCTTTAACCATTTGTTTTCTAGGGGCTATTTTTTCCTTTAGCAAGTTACAACACTTTCCTTGATCTCTTATGATATCAACCCTTACCTAAAGGTGCCATATGAGCATAAATGAAGATCTGTTTACTCCTTAGAGGAAGGCTGGGTGAATTGATTCAGTGTAGATCAGAGTGCCATGGTACCTGTAGTTTCTCTTGTGTACCAAATAACCACAGTGCTAATTGCTATATGCTGCTGATTATATGTGAAGATTGAAGATGGGTGTAACTCAGTGAGAAGTCCTGTTTCAACTGTAGAGCCAGTGTTCAAAACAGGCTGGGATTTTCAGAGGAACATAAGGGAACTAGATCACCGGATACTTTTGAACTTGGAACTAGGTACTTCATGCACATTTGTGATTTTGAAAATCTTTCCCTTAGGGCATATGTAAGGTTTTAATTTTCCAGAAGCAAAGTTTTTAAATAGGCATCTACAGAAACTGCTGTTTGCATCTATTTCCTTTGGGTGTCCTATTTTGAAGCTAAAACTTTGCTCCTGTCACTGTCTTATTCTTTGTTTTCCCCCCATAATCAGTTGGGTCCTAGTTCTGTGGCCCCTCCTTTAGAATTAGGGTGGTGGGTCCTATAGTTTTGGCTAGGGCTGGAGTCTGACCCACCCTCCTCAGGGTTTTCTGTAAGATATAGTCACTTCCCAAAGAGATTCTGTGCCTCCAGCCTGAAGTCATGCTGGTTGTGCTCTGAAACAGGTGGTGACTCTTTTGTTCTTCGATTTCCAGCCTCTCTTCGTGTGTGTGTTGTCACTACCTTTCCATGCCCCCCCACCCCCCACCTACACAGCAAAAGCTAACATCACTCAGTCTTCGGTCTTTCCAGGGTGAGAATGGGCTCATTACTCGGGGGTGCTGAGTGAGCACCTGGTCTCCAGCCACTTATAGACTCATGCTGTAGGGAGTTATCGAATTAGGAGTTCTGGCCTATGGTCTTATACATTATCAAGGTTTACTTGTTCTCAGTGTGTCCATGCTGAAAGGGAATGGGTTATCAGCTCGATTGCAAGTAGCACTCATGTTTTAGGTCATAGCCCCAGACAGGCCACCAGGCTGAAAGCATCACTTACCTTTAGGAGAGTGTTGTGAACAGGAACTGTGCCAGGGACACAGTAAAACTTGGAGCTTATTCTACAGTGGAGAAAAGTTTCTAGGATCTGATTTTGCAGTTCTTAGGTGTATTATTAAGGTGAATGATCCTACTGGAATGAAAAGTTTTTTTCCACTCAATACACTTACTAATGTGCTGGGTGACTGGTGTCTCCTGAGTCTGGGGGGACACCTGCAGAAGCTGGCATCAGCGGTGGGGGGGGGGGGGGGAAAAAAGGGAAAGAAAATAAAAGCAAGGGGGGT
>NW_017728994.1:43382399-43407552 GCF_001723915.1 Gavialis gangeticus | reverse complement strand
CAGCAGCAGGGGACAGCCCTGTCAGGGGGGGCACATGCCCCCTCCCTTCCCTGTGCCCTCCCTATCAGTCCCCTATGAATGTGCATAAGGATTTCTAGAAACAGGCTTAGGGTTTTCTATGGATCAGGACTTGATGTATTGAGCCTATATATCCTTTCTTTGGGCTTGGTTCTGCAGCATTTGCTCAGATAAAACTTATACTAGCTTCAACTGATTGCAGCAATTAGGTTCTTGTATTAATTAATATAACTATTTTCAACCCCAGAAGTATTCAAAAGTGCAGCCTTCTATGCTGTCATGGTCTGTGCACTTTTGACTTCTAGGTTCAGTAACTGATTCTGTTCAGGGTTTCCCTTGAAAGACACACGTGTCACAGCTACTACCAAATAGAGCAGCATAACTTTTTAATGTTTGCAGGGATTAAAGATATTGATGCTTTATGAGCTGTCTGGTTGTCTGTAGTTCACTGAATGCAATTCAGCATCATGTATGTTGGTACTTAAGGCAAAGCGATACATACATACTATGACTCTTGCATGAGAAGAAACCTGAACATTAAACTTGTGTCTAAGCCTTTGGGGAATCATGACCTAAAACTGTTGTTGAAAACAAGCATCCAATTACAAATAATTCCTATCATGGCACTTAAAATCAGTGAGGTGTGAAGTGCTGGCTGTCCCATGATATATTTTCAAAAGGGCAGGAGGCAGAGCCTGTACACTTTTGGAATGTTGTCCTCCTCAACTTGCGCCAGAGCTCATCTGTGAGCTGACCTCTTTCAGGCCATATGGAAAGATGTTTTCTTTAGTTAATGGTGTGTGTTATCTACACGGGTTTATCACAAGTGTGTGAGGCTACTTTTTGCTCAGGCACTATTTTATTATTTTTATTAGGACACATTATATACTGTCTAACTGTAGATTGGGCTAAGTACCTTTAGTTTCAGGTGGTTGGAGGGTATGTACACAAGTACAAAGTTTGTGTCCTTCTTGTTAATGAATGTAGGGGTTTTTCCCTTAAAAATTATTCTGCTGGCAAAGACTGAATGACTTACGGGCCCTGGTACTGTTCACCTGGTCACTGGTTCTAACCCCAGAAAATGTAGAAATACTGCATTTTCTTAGTGGCAGTTTATGATTTCTAGCATACAAACATGGACTTGCAATGCTCAGCGGGTGTGGAGGTTGGGCCCAGGCCCTCGCCAGCACATAAATCCAGAGAGGAGGGTTCAAGCATTGAAGAGCAGGTAGCATTCACAATGTGTATATTTCATATGGGAATTCCATGCTGGTTTCAGTTGAAGTGGTTCATAAGAGATGTTTTAGGGCATGCAAGTGACAAATGTTATAGGATCTGCAATTATACTGAATAATAACTCTGTATAAAGTGTATAAAATGGATGTTTTTCTAACTGGGTGCATCAGCACAGTAATGTGCAGTAGAATTAGCCTACGGATGCTAAATGCACGGTAGGCTAATTCGACTTCGCGTTAGTGCAGCAGGCAAAAACCTTGCTAACGTGCAGTAGAATTTGTCTACTGCACATTAGCATCACAAAAAAATCATGAGCTGGTGTTGATTATGGCACATTAAGTTATTACCTGCTATTACAAGTACTAAACTTAATGTGACGTAATTAACTAACGAATGTGTAAACATACCCACTGTGTCCTAAAATAGTGGCTTGCCCTTTGCTTTAGTGATTGTATGAATCAATGTCTCATAGATGTCGCCTAACAAAGCCTGAACACTAGACCTTTGTCTCGGCAGGCTAAATCTCCCCTTAAAGAAACCATCCCTTAAAAATGACCCCTTTTGCCTTATTTACTATTTGCTAACCCACAGCATTCTCAGTCAGGGAAGCTCACAGTAAACTCCAATCTTATCTCCAACATTATCTTTTGAATAGTTTGAGGCTGAACATGGGGAAAGTAATTATTCCCCAGTTAATAGGTGAACACTTCTTTTTGATGTTTCTTGATAGCAATTGCTAAATGTGTGTATCTTTGTAATTAATGTGTTGCATCCAGATGTCATCTCCAAGGAGACTAGCACTAGCTAGTTTAGACAGCATGAAACTGAAGAAACTTGCTAGCTAAAAATAATCAAGATCTTTCTCCAGCTGAAATATGTGGCTCAACTCCCACTTTAAGACCAGGTTGGCCATAACATGTCCAAACTGAATCAGAGGTGGAACCCCACATTAACCAGAAGGCAGTCAGAATAAATTACAAGTTTTCTCCACCTCTAGTTGCAGTAGTTCTGTATGGCACATCATGTAGAACATATGTTTTTAAAGCAAGTTGGAGGCTGCAAAAATATGGCTAAGGTGAGTTTTTGTTTGTTTTATTTTTTTAAAAGTAACTTCCTGGATTTCTATAGTTATTGGGAATGAAAACATGACTAATAAAAAAAACCTACCAACATTAACCTGAGGCTGTTCTAAAACTCCTTTCACCTTTTATTTAATTCCTTGAAATGATCTCTTAATTGCAAGTACGGCTGTTCCCTGTGTGACCCATTTACAGAGTAGTAGCAAAGCAGTATGAAAGGGCAGGTTGTGGGGGAAAAACCTGAAATATTTTCAATCAGTTTAAAGGTACACTCAGGCCTGGCAGTCCAAACTAAAAATATATTTCATTATGACCTACTGCTAGTCCCTTTGAGCAATCTATAAACTCAAACAGCCCTTTTTCTACTGTTAAAAGGATACATTAATTTCTGTTACAAGATAGCTCATCTAAAACAAACACTTGCACCCTGTCCCTTCATGCCTGAATGTTCAGGAGGAGCTGCAGTGGGGCCAGGAAGTGCATACAAGGCGATTATTAGCCCTGGGCTGATCCTCTATCAGCTACATGATTTGTAGGGGAAGAAACTGCAGTGGTGGGACAGAATGGGCTGGGATATGATTCAGTGGGGCCAGGAGGGCAGTTGGAGGAGTGTGATTAAGCAGTACATGCCACTTTTAAGAGCTGGGAGTCAATGAGCAAGTGGGGTGGGTGGTTATAATAAAAGTATAAATCTTGAAGGGAGGGAGCTGGGAAAATCAGGTAGGCGCCAAGTGTCTAGGAAAATATTTTTCAGAAAAGTCTCTTGTGCGTAGCAGGTAATCAGGCACTACTGGAATGAATAGTTTATGTCCCCTTAAATAAAATGGTGGGGTTAAGATTTTCTAATTCACCATGAAACTTGGATTAAGGGACCCACTGAGTTAGGAATTTGAGTGTTCACCAATGAGGACCCATTCCACTTGTTCCCTGGTAAAGAAAAGTCATGGAGCATCTTGCCCATATGAAAAGCATTAAAGGGAAAATGTAAAGTATGAGCAACCAACTGTTTACTCCCTCTATCCTTTTTCAGATGCTTACAGCAGAGGACAGGAAGGGTTACCCACTTGTCCCACTGAGAATGCTGTCACACTTTAGGATGTCTGTCCCTGCTGTCCTCTCTTCACTTTTCACTCAGTGTGTATACTAGACTGAATGAGTCTTCTACTGAACATGGGTGCATTTATAAGAGGGGTTGATGAGCTCATTAACATGAGTCCTTTTAGGGCAGGGGCAAGCAAAGTTTGACTCATGGGCCAGATCAGGCCCACAGCAGACTTTTCCCAGTAGCCCATGCCTGAGTTGCTGCAGCTGGTTTCTATGGAGACCCCAATAGAGGCAGTGCCATGACAGCACAAGGCCAGGGTTTTCAGGGTTTTCTGGCCCTGTACCACTGTTGGGGTCTCCATGGAAATTGGCTGCAGCAATGCGGGCAGGGGCTGCTGGGAAGTGAAGTCCAGCTGCCAGCCGGATCCGCCATGTGGCTTAACCCTGTTCTAGGGGCTAGGCTTCCATCCAGTTAATTTAACTCATGTTAAATACAGCAGTGTGCCTTGTCTACACAAAACTTCTAAAATGCGTTAGCTAATAGGCGGCAACAATATGCCCTTTTCAAGTGATAGTCCTCCTTAGTCTCTCTGCTGTCCTCACCATAGTGGAGTAGCCTGTCTCTTGGGCTTCCAAGATTGTGTCATCTCCTAGTTCTCCCCCACCTAGCTGATCGTGCATTCAGCATTGCCTCCAGTGTCTTGCTGTCTCATACTGTAGGTATCTCCAGGGTTTTTTCCTTGATCTTACCCTTTTCCCCTCTAAACTCACCGAACAGGTAAGTTATCCATCTGTGTGCAGTTCCCACATAAATGCTGACAGTTATCCTGGCTGTAATGACTAGGAACAATCACTAGCTTGTACAAGTATATATTTGTTTGCACATGTAAATCAGGAATTGTCCATATTAAAACTGTGTTTGAAAATCTGTTCAGGTATTACTTTTCTGTAGCACTATAGATTTGCACTAGAAGTTATGGCCATTGTGGACCTGCAAAGGTAAGGGTTAGGAATGAATCATGTAATACAACTGGTTTAGGTAAGCCCTGAGACTTGGAGTTTCCAGTGTTCTTGACTATATTGGGTTGTAAACACTTTTGCTATCTTTTATTTCCATAATATAGAAAATAATAATGTGACAGTATAATTTTAATTGCTTAAAATAAAAACAGGGAAGTTGGGTGTATGTGCACAATACTTAGTACAGTGGGGTCTGAATCCTGATCTGGGCCTCTTGGAACTGCTCCAGTACACGTTAATGATAATAACTAACCTTTCTGTGTATTCAGAGAATTAAGATGTCTCAAAAAACTCACATGCCTGTGGCTGATCAAGCAATTTAAAACACCTACAGTTTTCACTGTGCATTCATAGCATTCTGGTGCTTATGACGGAAGAAACTGATGTGAAATATGGGACACATCTGGTGTGTTCTTGTGACATGTCTGTCAGGCTCTGCTACCCAGAAGGGTAGTGAGTAGATTTCAGCCCTTGCATTTTTACGCTGTTTGCTTCATTTTGTATTGGACAAAAAGACTGTATTGTTCTCCTGCACTAAAATGTTACTTTTGGCTGAACTGTGACCCAGTCTGAAGTTTTACAAGAGATAAAGCAGACATGATGTTCTGGTTGTAGTAATGCCCATGATAGAATGCCTATTACTCTTTTTTTTCCCTTTGCTGGAGGTAAATAGCATGATCTATCTGTTGCTTCCAGGTCTATCAATCCTGCCAGTTTCATAGGAATATATTTGTCCTTCTTAGATGCTCTTTAAGGTGCTTCAAAAGTTTCTAAGCATATTGTCCCTAGAAAGACTAACATTCCTTTGCACTACTGCTGATATAACAGTGGTAAATTTCAAACTAGGCTGTGGCTTCTCTGCATCTCTCAACTGGCTCTTTTTTGCCTCAAACATGAGCTGCTTGTCTTCACTTTCAAAGCTCTTCACAGGCTATACCTCCCTCCCTCTGTCATTTTTCATTCACACTTGACATGTTGGCTCCTGCCTCTGATCAACCAAGAATGCCAGCCTCTATTGTTAAATTTTCAAAGCAGCACCTTTTGGTTTTTTTTCCATGCTATCTCCCAAGCTTGGGAGGACAGATCTGCAAATCAAGATCATCACCTCTCTTTAAAGCCATCTTTAAAATTCACCCTTTTCTTGTGAGGTCTACACAAAAATCTTGCCAATGCACTGCTTCTTTTGGTCTGTGTGTGCTTTGCAAAATGGGGTTGTGGTCCATGATTAGGACTTCTCAGCACTCTGGTAATAACATAAATAATAATTTTGCCTTAATGAAACTACGTCTGCTTTGGGTGTTTTGGGCCTGACCCAACTCTCATTGGAGTCAACATGTGGACTTTGAGGGTGCATTCAGATGAGCACGAACATTTGTTTCCCTGGGGATAAGTAGCAGTGGCACACATCGTGCTGCTGCTACTTGTCTGCAGGGAATGCCATGCACGCTCTGCAGCGCAGCAGGTTACCGTAGGTCATGTAATGGAGGCTGGGGCCAGCAACTGTGCTGGATCCAGCAGCCTTACCTGGGGTCTTGGGGGCTTCCTGGGGCTGCAGCCATGGTAGGAAGCATGGCTGGCAGCTGCAGCGTAGCTCCAGCTATCCAGGTTCTGGTTTTGGGTAGTGCATGCTGCCACCATGTGCACCTTCCCACTTTATTCAGCATAGATCTCCGGGGTCAAAAAACACCCCTGCACTGCAAGGTAGCATGGGGGATGTCTGCATGTGCAACGTGTGGCACTGCGAGTAGGTTTGCGGTGCCACATACTGCATGTCCATGCTCATCTGGACATGACCTGAGTGGTTTCAATTGGACCTGGATCAGTCCCTATGTGACGAAAACAACTAAACTTGACTATGTGGTTAATAAAGTTATAAAATGTACTTTGGCCTTCATTTAGTGTGGTGCGTAAAACGCTATATTAGCCAAATAAATGCAGTTTGCTCGCTATTATTTCTTGTAGGAGTCCTGTTAAATTTTATATAGCAGAGCAGAATAAAAAAAATGTCTTGCAATTTGCAGCCATATTTATTACAGTTGGGTGGCTGGCTTTTTTAGGCTGCATTTAAAAAATTCCAGCCTGCAAAATATTTATGCACACATGCCTAGCTGCTGAACTGTGAGCAGCCTTGCAGAAGTCCTTGTAGCTATTCTGAGGCTTATAGTTAAACAGGTGCTTTTGTTCATGTAGGATCTGTAAGAATTTTTTGACATTTCACATGCTTTCATTGTATTCAGAAATTAAACTTATTTACAGAAATGCTGTCCATTCATCTTTTATAAACAAGGAGCGGGACATTCCCTTTGCAAATTTAAAGCAATTCTGGTAAACTTATAACAAGATGCTCTGTTTTGCACTCTTCTTACTAAATCATTTTAACCTGCAGATACATAAAATGTATCCAAAGAGTGAAACAAACAAAAAGCAATGTGTTAGGGACATAAATGCTGGCAGTTTTAAAGGTCCTGGAAGAAAAGTCAACAATTCATCTATCTGAAATAATGACACTGGTAAGTATTTAAACTACTAAAAGAATGTGAGATAAAATGGGTGGCCTTCAAACCTGTTTTTCTGGGCCAAATGCTTTTAACAAAGTTGATTGCATGAAAACTGCAGGAAGCAGCTTATTAAACAGTGAATTGGAATGAACAAATATGCAAGGGCTTGATTTAACAGCCACTGAAGTAAATGAAAAATTTTAATTTAATACAATGGACTTTGGATCAGGCCCAAATCTTTATTATTATCCCCCCCTCCTCCAGTTTTCCTATTAGTAGGTGAATTTAAACAAAGCTTCACTGTAGTGTTAGCATTTTCTATGCATTCAACACATCTACACGAAGTGATTCTATGTAACATAGCATAAATAATATGTTTAAGATGATTTAATAATGGGATACACTGTTACGAAGTTACTAGAACTGCTTTAAGCTTGAAAAGAGAACATCCTACTCCTTGCTTACACAAGTTGCATGGAAAGTTTTAATGCAGATGAGGTGTCATTTCAACAAGCTTTCACATAATATACGTTATAAGGCAAATTAGCTTCTCCAGATACCTTCTATTAGATTTCCATTGTGCTAGGCAGTTTATAATTCCTAAACATTGCACAAAATTAAGCTTTGTAACTGGCATGAAGAAAAAGATTATTTTCTTTCTTTCATCCTCTCTTGACAGAGAAGAAGAACTCTTTCTTTTAAAGATCAACTTGTCTAGGATATGGTTTTATTGGAAAGGGGGGATTTTACCCTCTGTTCTAAATACAGTGAATTTGGACTCAGCCTGATCCCTTCTGACAGCTGGGATTGGAGAGCTATGCAGGCTTTTTTCCTGATGGTCATTAATCAGAGCTAGCAGCATCCATACATAGTGTAGTTCTGTTGAGCAGGGTAAGGTGGTCTGTGTTAGTCTACTAAGCGTCTTGTAAAATAACTAAAGGAAAAGCTGGAAGAAAACAGGCCCCAATTCTGCAAACACTTAGAACAGAGGGGGAACTTGGCTTCTTACTAAGGTGTTGCTCCTAATCTGTCTTTTACACACAAATGGGAACATCACTGAGTATGAAGCTGCTTTACATATGGGCTAGCTGGCCTGTCCTGGGGTACAGGCTAAAACTTGAGAGTCATTTTCACCTGGACTGATAATCCAGACATCCTGCAATGAGGGTGCAGGCTAAATTAACTTGAGTGTTTTCCCAAGTTTCTCTCAGTGACCTGAAGGACAGACAAGTTGTACCATACTTCCCTGGGAAAGAATCATAAGGCAGCTTTGTTTACTGGAGGTCTAAGATCCATGAGATGAGACTCCGTGGCTAGGGACAGAAGTTACACACAGACCAGTTTAAATGATCAGAAACTGGTTTAAACGTGTAACAGGACAGAAGTTCAGTGCACATAAACCAGTTTCAAAATGGCTGAAACTGGTTTAAGATAAACCTGGTTGAATGGAGTATCAGACTTAACTGATTTGGGTCAAATGAGTTTATGAAACTTCTACCCCAGAACTCTTCCTATTTCAAATTAAATCTGAGTCCCCCAGCATCCCAGCATGCTTTTTAGCCTTGGGCTGTGCTATCTGCTCCAAATAGCAGGGCTAGGCCTACGCCTCTGCTCTGTAGCTGGAGCAGTGAGACCTGGCTGACAAGTGGGTGGGGGCGACAAGCCTGGCTGGGAATGCAGCCCAGTCTGCAGTGGGGGACTGTCCCCAGCCCAAGTAAGCCCCAGCTGGGGTCTAGGGCCAGGGCCAGGTGCGGAGGGGGGTTAAACACCTCTTCCCCCACTCAGACTTACTGCTGGCTGTGACTGTGGACTACAAATCCCAGAGGCACCTGGAAGCAGGAGTGATGAGCAACCCTGAAGAGTCCTGCTGCTGGGAGTCTAGAATGCAAGTCCCAGGGACCTCAGGGGCAGTAGGAAGAGGAAGTGAACAGAGCCAGAGAGCCATGCTCTAGCACTTCCTGGCTTCTGGTCTGAGCCACTGCAGTCATGTGGCTGCATTTCCTGAATCAAAAGTAAATGTCTACTCAGTTCTGCTTCAGTTTAATCTGTGCATTTTAGACTAACCTGCAAAGACTGAACTGATTCAGCCTCAGGCTTTTTGTCTGTATCTAGCCCATAAGTCTTAGATTCTCATGCAAAAAAGCACAGTACCTTTGTAGACACAGCTGAGTAGATGGATTGGGCCTGGCTTTGCAGCATAGCCATTCAGGCCTGAACTAGGCCAACCTGTGTACTCAAACTGAGTGACCTGAGTAAACTCAGCAATGAAGATGTACATTTCTGCATTTTTAACTTCAAACTTCAGTAGTCTGACTGACTACAGTGGAACTGATTACATATTTAAAATTAAACATACCTGTATTGATACAGGACTTATATCATAGATCAGTAGAAATATGAATATATCAGCAACTCATTTTATAAGAACATAAATGCCATTACTGGGTCAGATCATAGGTCCATGTAGCCCATCCTCTCTCACATGGTGGCAGAGAAAAGATACTGACAAGAAGTGTGACTAGGGCATGTTCAGAATTTTCCATGTCCTGCTCCTTTCCCTTAGCAACTTTCAGCATTCACAGGTATAGAAAGTTCTGTTTCAGAGGCTGATTCACTATATATCATATCCAATACTACTGATGGACCTTTTCTCCAAGAATTTGTCATTTCTTTTGCATTGGGTTAAACTAGCAGCCTCTACAACAGTGGGCGTGTCTACATGTGTATTAATGTGCCGTTCCTACTGCACATTAAGTTTAGTACCTCTAATATGAAGTACTACATAAATGCAGAGTAGCTGGCACTAATGCACAGTAGCAATGGTCTTTTTGTGACACTTAATGTTCGGCAGATTAATTCTACTGCACATTAGTGCATTAGCAGTTTTTGCTGTGACGGGCTAATGCACAGTAGAATTAGTCTACTGCACATTAAGTATCTCTTGTAGATGCGCCCAGTTTGTGGCAATTTAATCCTCAACTTAGTTACAGGCAATGGGTACATCTACATGTGCGTTTTACTGCTAAGTAGACTAATTAGCTCTGCAGTAAAGTGTCACAATCTATACATGCACTGGTGTTAGGACACAGTAAACTAATTAACTCCACTGTAGGATAGTATTGTCAGGGACAGCACTATCCTACAGTGGAGTAATTTACTGTGATCAAATGCACATATAAACGCTGACCATGGGTGTAAATTGCACCTGGTCAGCCCAGCCAACCAGGGGTCTGCTTTGCCCCAGCTCAAATTGTTGCTGTCCAGGTGCACATGTAGACACTGTGCCCAGGAGCAGTTTACTCTGGCTCAAACTGCTCCAGAGTTTATTGTCGCATTAATTGCACATATAGCTGCATCTGTGTGAACAAAGATTTCCTTTTATTAATTTTGAGCATACTACCTAGTAGTTTTAGTTTATGTCCTTTAGTTCTAGTATGGTAAGAGGTAGTAAATATAAATCTCTACTTTTTCTGCCCCGTTTAATAGTTTGTAAACCACTGTCATGCCCCCCTTTCAAGCATCTTTTTTCTAAGCTGAAAAAAATCCTAGCTTGTTTAGTCTTTCATCATATGGAAGTCACTCCATATCCCTGTTCATCTGTGTTACCCTTTATTTGTATCTTTTTAATTCTACAACCTTTTTGAAGTGTGGGGGCCAAAAATGCACACAGTTTTCAAGGTGTGGACATACCATAGATTTATAGAGGAACATAATGGTACTTTTTGTTTTGTTTATAATTCCCTTCTTAATCATTCCTAACATTTTGTTTGTTATTTAACTGCCACTAAATTCTGAGCTGGTTATTTTAGTGAACTGTTCACAATGACTCCAAGACCTCTTTCTTGTGTTGTAACATTAGTGTAAAGCCCAGCATCATATTTTGGGTTATTTTCTTTTTCCCCATGTTCGTCACTTTGCAATTACAACATTTGAATTTCATTTGCCATTTTCTTTCCCATTCACTCCATTTTGCAAGAGCAGTCTGTAGATCTTCACACTTCACTTTGGTCTTCTCTGCTCTGAATAATTTTGTCATCTGCAGATTTGGCCACCTCACTATTGACTCCTTTTTGAGGTCATTTAAGAATATACTAAACACTGCAGGTCCCAACAGATCTGGGGGATTTAATTCTTTTCCTTCTGAAAACTGTTTCTACCCACTCTTTGTTTTCTGTTCTTAAACCAATTTCTGATCCACAAGAGGAACTTCCCTCTAATCCTGTGACAATCCATTAAGAACCTTTTATGTGGGACTTTGTCAACAGCTTTTTGATCACCCTGATCCATATTCTTTTTAATACCCTCAAAGAAATATAACAGGTTGTTGAGGCATGACCCTCCTTTAGAAAAGCCATGCTGATTTCTCCCAAGCAAGTCCTGTTCATTCACATACTGAACAATCCTTTAAGTTATTGCTTCTACCAGTTTGGGAGGAGCACAGGTTAAATGAAGACAATATTTAGCTTAAATACCACCAGTTCTGGCTGTCAGTTTGCTGTGACTGTCCCTCCATCTAATTCTGGAAGATTTACAAATTGAATGTGATATTGAGAGAGGCTCACATACCTAGGAATAAAAATTACAGTCCAGCTTGTATGTTTTTAAAGGCAGCAAATTCTAGAGTCAGCTGCACAGGTAGGGTAAATTATCATAGACCTAGAGCTTAAATGACCAGCAGAATAAGATGATTTTCTTTGTTTCTTGTGGAAGAGAAGTGGAATTTTCTTTTTTTTTCTTTTTAAAAACCATCTTATCTGCCATATAAGTATTATTAAAAGGGGGTTAGGTTTGCAGAATCCACCTTGAATAGGATGGCAGAATCCAGACCTTTGTTATCTTAATTACAGTAGTATCTTTCCTATTAATATAAAAAGTTAATAGCCTAGAAAAAACTTTTAAGTAAGACGTTTTATTTCAACAAAGGCTGAGTCAAGACCAGCCATACTGGATACATATTGCCATTGTTGATGAACAAGTTTAAATAAAGGGAGAGACACAGTTTGGGTGCACTTGGAAACTGCATTGATGCTAATGAAAAAAATTCAGACCCTCTTGAATCTGTCATTTTATGTTGGCAATGTTGAAAAAAGGGGTATTCTCCCTAGATTTCTGGTACTTTAGGCTTCACCTCAGGCTGGAAGTACATGAAAAATACATTCTCTGCCCCCAAGTCATTCTGACTCTTTCATACCACTGCAGGACTGAACTAGCAAATGTGGGGGTATGTGAAAAAGAAAAATATTGAAAATTAAGCATTTTATAGTCTTCAGGGGAAAACATGCTTCACGCTTATATCTAAACACGTAAAACATTTTATAGGTTCCGTATTTGTATTAACCAATTTGCTAATTTCTGATCCGTGTGAATAAATTCTTGGCCTGCAAAGATAGGGCAGAAGAAAATATGTCCAACAAGGAAAAAAAAAGTCTCAAGTCAGTCATTACCCCGTCCAAATCCAATGCTAGCTTAAATGCAAGTAACAGACTCCTTATCCTATCTCTGTAACAGGCCAGATCCTCAGCTGGTATAAACTGGTATAGCACCATTGACTGAGATGAAACTATATGGGTTTGCATTAATAGAGAATCTGTTCCCACAACTTTTATAAACTGCACCAAAATCTTTTATGCTGTTTTAATCATCAGGAGTCAAATGCATTCTAAACAGTTAGCTGTTGTTTGGCAAATGGTCCAAGTCATGCTATTGGGTATTTCAAATGGGGGTTTAGAAACAACTTGCCTGCACCAGGGTTTTCTGAGCTTGGTTGCTATGAGTTCCATGTGTTTGTCCTGTTAACAGTTAAACTGATTTTGTCCAGATGCAAATCATATGACTGTCATAAAGCAGTGTGACTGCGCACTGCTGCGGAGTGCTGTCTCCTTATCTTGCTTGCTTTGGCTTTGTCTTTGTAGGTTTTGTCTATACTGGAGAAATCTCCTACTATCCCAGGGGCGGATTCTGTTTTTTTCTGGGCCATGAATAGACCTATCATTATTGATTTAAGTGGAACTCCTTGAGAATAAATAGCAATGAACAAATTAATAGGATGGCAAAATCTGTCCCCTTTATTTTATGATTGATTTCTTGCTCTCTCTCTGAATGCTAGACACGTCTTATCCTGAAGAGCTCACAGAATTGCAGTTGGTGTATATCACTATACAGTATATCTATGACTTCATCCCAGCTATACCCCTTTAAAACAGTTAAGGATCTGGCATTAATGTCCACATCCTGTAAAACATTGTATACACTTGATACTTAAAAGAAGCCTGTTGATTTCAGTGGGACTGTTCATGTGAGTAAAATTAAGAACTGCAATTTTGTTTTTGCTGCATATGGTCTATAAATTAAACTGTGTGGTTTATCCTGTTAATTTCAACTTCATCTTTAAATATCCCTCACTGAGATTTTTTTCAGCCCCAAGATCATTATGGCAACTAAATATTTTGATCAATGACTCATGGAAAACCTCCTCAATCTTAATTTATCAGAAAGCTGGATATTTATTAGAAAACATAGCTCTGCCTAGAATATTGTAACTGGAAAATATCTGTTTGTCACAACAATTTAATTTGCTATTATAAGTAAACTGCAGCATTTTTATGAGTGATGCCTTTGAAATGTTGAAATTAGCTTCAGAAATACTGCAGATGGAAAAATCCTAACTGATGGCCTTGGTGAGATGAAAAGTTCACATAGCATTTGCTGGGAACTGATATCAAACAAGTTGAGAGAAATTAGCATGGAGACAGAATTATCTTCTCACTCTGCAAGAGGGAGTTACAGCAAAATTAACCTTGAAAAATGTTTAGAGAGTCTCTTTGTGAAAACAGTGTGACACAATGGTAAAGTTATGGATATGAAGAGACCAAGAGCTCTTAACTGATTGAAGGTATCTGCATTTCAGATACTGCATTTTTATAACAAGGTACTGATTCTAAGATTTCTGAAATGCAGAGACCTATACCCTCCACACTGTGGTGGTTAACATTTCAGGGGTATATGGCACAGTTTTTACCTCTAAATATAGTATGTGAACCCATCTGAAAATCAGGCCCTGTTAGGTGTCTCAAACTGAGTATTCTAAAAATGAGCCTTCCTGGATTACTGGCCACATTTTGAACAGTTGTGTCTGTCCTGTGAAATTCATGGCTCTGTTTTCAGGCTAAATGTATGTGCTTTTTTGTCTACCCTGAAATAAGTCCTCAACTTAGCCCAAAGCAGCCTGGGGAGAGATGAGGGACCAAAACCATCACCACCACAAAAACCCATGTATCTAGATTGTTGCATCATTTCAGGATCTAGCGCTGTATTGTAAATAACCTAAGGTGGATATCAGTTTTAAAAAAAATCACAAAGATGTTGAAATTATCCCAGGCCCAAGAAACAAGAGCTTAGGTTACACTTAAAATAAATTCAAATATGTTAAAACCATTGCTGCACCCTGGAGTGATGTAGTGTCCTGCGGTAATCTCAAACACACGATGATGTGGCATTTTAGTAGTGATAGGTAATCAATAAGTGGTAGGGATTTCAAAGACACACTTGATTTTATTCATAATTCAAATAGTGTCCCATAGGACAAGATTGAAGTTGCATGTTTGAGTATCTTAAATGTGTATTTCCAAATCTTCCTGTATTTGGGGGTTTGACCCAAAGCCCCTACATCAAGCTGCACAGTATTATTAACTAGGAAAATAAATTGTTAAGGAAATTAATACGTGTTTGCTAAGTTTGACCATTTAACCTCAAACTCTAAGGCTTTTTTCTTCACTTGGGAAATGAGTGTATTAACTAATGTGATAACTCACACATGGAAACATCTTAGTGGGCTCATAATGGTCTGTAGTTTGTACACAATAATGCAGGACTAAGTAAACTCTTGATTCTATCCTAATGCTTACTGCTACCAGCTAACGTGCCAAACACAGAAATAGCCATGCCCATGTTAGGTTATTACCATGTTTTAGCTAATAAGAATGTACCTAATTTTCTTAGCGTGAACGAATCCCTAGTCAAAACAAAGCCTTATATAAAGCATTCGCGTAGGAAAACCTGTATGGAAGGGGGTAGAGAGAGAACAACACACATGAGTTTGCATCCTAAGAGCTTTCCTAGCCTCTCAAGTTTTTTCTTTATATTTGATAAATGAGCTGCACCTGACTGCTTGTTTTGAAAGGTGATCTTACATATCAGAAAAGATGCAAAGAATGTGATATATAGACTGGTTTACAAGTGAAAAGAAAACAAGAATGAGAGAGGAGCATTTTGCTTTCTTTTTTTAAGTTGAAGATTTGGTCTCGAGCATCTTCTTTCCTTTACACATCTGTGCAGGAGTAACATTTGCACCAGGGGGCAAAGAAAGGTCCAGATCAGCAAAGAGCTCTGAGACAGCAGAGACCAAGAATTTTCATTAATACAACTCTTCATTTTGCTTCTATAAAATGTGTGGATCTCTTCCTCCTTCCCACTGTGCATTTGTCTCAAATATCCTCTGAAATACCTGAAAAGTGTGGTAAATTTACCCATGCTGAACTCTATACTCCTATAGCTGGACTGCTTCTGGTACTTGAGCTAATTTGTTTAAAGCTATATTAGGTGCTTCTATGTTGCAGGTTTTAATTCCTCTGCAGGATGGTAGAGTGCAGGTTCAGGCTTGATGTTAAGTTCTGCCGGATTTACCCGGCATGCCTGAGAATATTCATTGTTGTGTGCTCCCTGCCTTATGAAACGCACATTTACAATCAGATTAAGTGTCTGGAACAAGCATAGTCAGAAATGCTCCTTAATGAGGAATTTGGGTGGCCTGAAATGTAATGATATTTTCTGTTATGGTGGAAGCTAGTTTTAAAAGTTACTGAAGTTTGATAGGAAAAAAAACTAATGCATCAATCTTCCTGTGTTGGGTATTATTTTCATTTTTAAAATACATTTTCTTTATTTTATTGGTTTTTTAAAATCCTTTTCTTTTCCCCCCATAAAAACCAAACCAAGCCTAACCTATCTCCTAAGGAAGAAATTCTGCCTGCCAAAGATTTCTGTTTACAGGCAGCCTTGTTCATGTTTCGTGTTTCCTGGAAGGATTCTGATTTACATTCCTGGGACTGTTAGTCTCTTATTCCCTTTTCCAGAAGGTGGTTCGAGCACTATTGGGGAACAATGTTCTTCAGCGGGCAAGCGAAGAGTAGCTGTGCTTATCTACACTTGGGGATGATGTTGTATTGCTGCACATCAATAATGTAATCACATTTTTTACAGATTGTTTCAAATGTCTATAATTAACAAATTTTATAATTACATAAGTTTTCCAGAGTGCATACAGGTTAAAGAGAGTCCCATCCATCGCTGTTTGGTAAAGGAAGATCCAGACAATTTGAGGTTGTAAGAAGGAATTTTACTG
The DNA here is from genome assembly GCF_001723915.1 of Gavialis gangeticus. NCBI lineage: Eukaryota > Metazoa > Chordata > Crocodylia > Gavialidae > Gavialis > Gavialis gangeticus. The sequence goes on along the minus strand of NW_017728994.1, from coordinate 43,391,257 downwards.
ATGACGATTAAAGAAAACATTATGTTTAGAAAGATTTGGTCTTACTCTTACAGCCTTCTACTATTGCACAAACTTAGTATGACTAAATCTTATTGGCTGGCCTAAAATGTGATGATATTTGCTATAGTGAAAGCTAGATTTAAAGGTTTCTACACTTTGATAGGAAACAAAACAATGCAACCATCTTTCTCTGTCAGAGATTACTATACATTTTTAAAATACAATTCCTTTCCTTTTTTGGTGCTTGTAAGGGTGCTGAGCTCTCTGTGACTGAGCCATTACTAAGTCTAATCTGGATCCATCTGCAGTATATCCAGACCTAAACCTCAGATGCATAATTAGCAGTTATAGAGGTACTGGATGGAGCAAGTGCGGTATTGAGAGGGACTGGGGAAGCATTGTAAGATGATGCTGGCACCTCCCTAAATTGACACCTGGTCAACCTGCCCTAGTTATGTTACAGCTAGATTCTCAAAAATTTCATGTATACAGAAGTGGTCAGGAAATTTAATTTTTTTTGTGGGGAAATTCCAACATTTAGAAATGTGCTTTTGTTTTGAATTGGGATGAAGAGTCAACAATTTTCACAGAACATTTTCACTGAAACATTTCACAGAAAAATGTTCCAAAAAATTAGATTCAGAAATGTTTTGTTTTGGTAATGTCAAAACATTAGGAGACACTAAATGTGAATAAACTATATTAATATAAACATGAAACAAAACAGAAGGATTGAAATAGACTGCTCCGATATGGTAATAGAAAAATGATTTGTTTTGACACTTTCCCTTAGAAGGTTTTATGTAAATCAACACGTTCCTACATGATATTTTGATTTCAGTGCTACTGTCTTTCCTGATAGGAAAACGTTTTTTTACTGGTAACTGCAGACTTAGCATGTGCAAGCTTTCTGTGTGCAGACAAAATTACTTGCACAACTCTAGGATTTCTGAATTCAAACATTTGAGATGAATGGAATAATTCACTTCTTTTAGGATTATTGTTTTAGGTTTGCTGCATAGATGTATGCCTATAGAAAATGTAATATATGTATAATTATGAATTCCTAGTTTATTATCAAACAGCAAAAGCATAACACACCAGAAAGTTGTGGACAGGGCTGGGGGGGAGGGGGAGGGCACAAGAGGGGGTGGAACAGTGTTTTTAAAAAAGTGTGTGGCAGTATTGGGACAAAATGGGATGACTTGGGAATATACCTCCTAAACTTTTGTTGCACGATGGATTTCTGTAGCAGTTTTAATAGGAGTAACTTTTTAGAAGAATTTCCTGTGGCAGTGAAGGGCTCTAAAGAAAAAATATGGTGAATTAGAATTAATATGCTGTAGGGGAGTGGGACATAGAGAACTTATCATCACATACTCTTTTTAGTTCACTTTATGCTCCTCAGGCTTATCTGGCATCAGGCTAGTAAATATATATTCTTATACTTTTATAATTTTGGCTGGCTAGCTGATCAGATCCTCATGGCTACTTCTTTATCTTTTTGTAGCACTAAAATATTTTAGCCATTAGAGGCCAAAGATCAGTTTTACTGAATAGTTCTTGGGAGGTGGCTAAGGCAGTGTATGGATTTACAAAATACAAAAGACTAATTTTTGTGAGAATGACCTAGCAATTAATTGCTAGGTCACTGTATCTGTTCCATCACTGTATGTGATTTTAATTTTTGAAAACATCTTTTAAAAATATATCAATTTTTCCTTGTTTTTAGCAGCTACAGTCTTTTCATGTAGCAGTGCCAGATTTTGGACTGCTTCCAGAAATAATGAGTTACAAAGGAAACTGAAATATTATTGCACATAATTATAAATGGAGTTCTATGGAGCAGAGAATTCTAGAATAAATTAACTAATGAATAAGAAAATAATCTGCTAAAAGGAAAAGCTTCAAATATCAATAACATTATTTTATTTTTAAAAGTATTTCTATTCATGTAATTAAACATTTTGCTCTCTCCCCTAATACTGTATTTTATTTTTCCGCTGCAGATTCTTGTTATGCCTCCACTTAACTTGAAGTTGCATTTCAACATGTGTTGTTAGTTAACTAACACAATTGTAAAACAGCTGTTGGCAAGACAATGAAAAGCTGTTTAAAGCAATTAAAAACATCTAGGGGTAAACATCTGTGTAGGACTGACACCAAATATTACACAGATATTAAACTGATGAAAACAGATTGAATTTTATTAGTAGATGTTTAGGATTGTGAATCCAAAAAGATGACAAAGCCAGTAGGAAAATACAAATCGCCTGAGCGAGGGACTAACTTTAGAGGGATGGGAGTGAGGGGGGGAATGCAACTAGGTTACAGAAAATACAATGTTAGCCAGCTAAGCCCTGGAGTAAACTACACTTTAAAACATGACTAAGACGAGGATATTGGAAAGTACCTGATGAAGATTCTGAGTGACTTCAACTGAAGATGCTTGTAAGGAGCCTGATCTTTTACAGAAGGAAAAAGGCCTTCAAGAAAGTTTAACATTTTCTGAAAATTAAGCCTTGTTAAGGCCAGGTTCTTTGGATAGAAGTAGTATATTTTATTAGACCAACTGAGTAGTTGGAAAAAAGTTCTTGTCAAGCTTTTGGGTGCAGTCACCCTACTTTAGGCACAGGGAGTCTCTACTGGTCTGGTCAGGGAGTCTTTGCTGGTCAGACCAGCAGAGACTCTCTATGCCTGAAGAAGGGTGACTGTGCCCAAAGCTTACCAAGAGCTTTTTGCAACTACTTAGTCGGTCTAATAAAATATATCACATCTACTCAAAGAACCTTGCCTGCCTATGGCCTTAGACCTACAACCGAAAACCCAGCAAGTCTTGTTAAGGAGTTTCTAGTTGGACACCCATAAAAGTGAGACCTCAAAAATATGTTCATCATTTTTTTGATAACTTATGTCCAAAATTCAGGGATATGCATGTACTAAGAGAAGCTGACATTAACAGGAATGGAGTTATTTTGATGCTGTGGCATCTGCAGAATGGCCAAGAACCAGTTTGTGTGTTTTCTCTTTTGTGCAACTCATTGTGCAGCTCATTTTCATTCCTCATGTTTAACTTATCCTTAAAATTAAAATAAGTACATAAAATAGTGTTTTCAGTCAGAATAATATGATAAATATTTTTGGACTAAGACAGAGCTCTGATTCAGACGAGACAGGTGGGTACGAAGAAAAGTCCTCAAATTTATTAAAAAGTGATGATACACTTTCAGCTGGTACAGCCAAATAGATACCAGTTCTTTGCAGACTTGTTTGCTTTCTTCAGGGGCCTTCAAAGTATTTTTTTATGAATGAAGGACAATGAGAGCTTCCTGCTCCTGTAGTTGGAGGAGGGGAGTTGACATTGAAGACTGAACTGTGAAAACTCCCCTCTGCCTATCTAGTAAGTGGATAGCAATTTTGCTGTTCCAATGAAGAAATAATTTTCTCACAATACTTGCCAGCACTTTAATGAAACAAACAGAAAATGTTTTAGTGATTAGCAGCCTATGTGTAAAGGGATGAGAGACTAGTATAATGAGTGGGACAAGTTAGAACAACAATTTGATCTGAAAATATCAGACTTTAAATCTGGTAGATGATGTCAGAGAAGCCAGAAGTTCATCAGGGTGTCTGAGATATAAAAGAACAGTGAATGTCACAGGTGCACTCTAGAATTAATGCATATTTTATGATAATTTCTACCTGATAACTCTCTCCTTTTTATGGGTCTTCTCCCTCTATGTGATTCCAGGTAGCTTATGGCCATTCTGACAGCCTCTCTAAGTCAGAGATCTCACATTTACTTAGAAAAATCATGTCTTTGTCATCATAGTTCATTTCCCAGAAAAATGAGAGGAAAGACATGCCTATATGGGTGCTTTCACACGTTTTTAAAGAGAGCAAGGGGACACTTGCTTTCTAATGTGTCTGCTGTCTCAATAGCTGTATGGTAACATGCTATATCGTGTCTATGGGAAATGCAAGAATAATGAAGGCAGCAGGAAACTGAGTGGAGGTCTGGCTCTACTGATATCAAAGTTTAAAAACTCGTGTTGATTTTAACTAATGAGGATTTTGCTCCTAGTGTCTGGGCTGATTCATTCAGATCTTTCACATGTTTTTTGTATCACTGACTATGAGGTGTTTCTGACTCTCCTGTACTCCCAAGCAAGAGAGATTTCTTTTCTTTTGGGGATGAAGAATCTCCAAGACTGAGCTGTGGTGCATCTGCCCCCAAAAATCTGACCAGTGTGGATTCCTACAGGCCCACATTCTTCCATCCTTATTTCACTTGTAATAAAGTTGATTCCCTGCCTAACTGATATGAGAATTTGCAACTTAGAGGGAAACAAGACAGCCTTTTTTTGTCTTTTCTTAGTTTGGGAGCAAACAAATGCTGTGTCTGGCACTATCTGTAGCTGAGGATCTCTCTAAGCAGCCTCTGTACCAGCTACAATGATTTTGGGAATGGGATAGAGACCGATTAAAAAGAATGACACAAAGAAAAATATTTTCTAATTGGGCTGTGAGCAACCTTTTTTTCTTGCTCCACTGAGCTTTCTGTGTCAGCTGCATATCATGTGGAGTATCCACTAGATTCCATAAACTACATTAGCTGTGCTTTTACTGTCTAGCTTTAGGGTTAGTAATTAAAGCAAGTTGAAGAATAAAGTAAGAAGTTTGGCAAATGATTTTCAATTGTTCACGTTTTTATTTTGCAAAGTTTGAAATTGAAGTAATTTCTTCTTTTCATGATTTTTTCCCACTATAATTTTTACCTACCTCTTCAGCCAGATCATTTAATAAAGTTTCATTTGCAGGAATATATATGAATGTAGAACTTGAAAGAACACTTTAGTAAAAATATTTGTTTGTCTGTTCATTTATTTATTTTCTACAGCACAAGGGAAATGGACACAGGCAAGCTTGTTAAAATTTTAAGGTCTTCTCCCTCAGTTAAAATGTTCAACAATTTCCCCTTCATATGGGATGAGTAACTTCTGCAGCACTCTGATCCCCTAGGCCGTATCTCCTTGCCTGCATGGGAAACATGACTGCCCTTGGGGTGGATTGATTTGCTGGTGAGGATTAATCTTTGGGAAGGGAAACTGTCATAATTATTTGGTCTCTTCCCCTTCTGTTAAGGTCTTACCATCTGAGTGGTTGTCCGCTCTTCATCTTCTCTCTCCCATCTTACAATTATATTGGAAAGAGTCAAAGTTTCAGGGAAAAAAAGCCATGATTTTGTTTTAATTAAGATTATGGCAAAATAATAAAGATGACAACATTCATGGTATTGGATGCCAGATGCGACCATTAGATTATCTGGTCCCATCCCCATGAAATTTCATCCAATTTCCTCTGTTGGGCAGAGTTACGTGTTTGGTAAGATTTACATTCTGAAATGCTTTCATCTGAAGAGATTAAGAAACAGAGACTCAGCACCTGTACTGGTCTTTTGTTTTAGTAGTTAATCACCTTTCCTGTTAAAATCTTCAATTTGAATTTGTCTGGCTGCATCCTGCAGCTGTTGGTTCTTGTTATGTTTTTCTGCTAGATTAAACAACCCTTTAACATACTCTGTGTTTTCCCCCCACATAAGTACGTCATCAGGCTGGGCTGACTGAAGCAGCTAACATTGAACTATTCTATTTGTCTATATATCTGGAAATAGTATCTGTCTACAGATGAATTAGAAGTCAGAACAACAAATGATAAAACTACATATTCTATCTGATCATTGACTGCAGCACATGTTGAGTCAATTTGAGCCAATATCAATACTAAGCTCATTACCTCACAATATAACATGTTACTTTTTCTGTCTTGTCAGTAACTTGATCATTAAGGCTCCCAGGTTCTACGGATATGTAGTCTATTTTCTCCTGTAACATATTGTTTGCATTTGTCTTTGTGAACTAGTGAACTCTGGAAATGTTCAAATTAGATTAAAGCTAACAAGTGTATGAGATGATACTATGTGATGTAGTTTGCCTCTTTTAAACAAAATTGTTGAGATTTAAAAATGTGTGTTCAAAAGCCTATTAAGTCAGAAATGAGGAATCATAGCCTTTAAGAAGTACAACCTTGACATTTAATTGGGCCTCCACTGCAAAGACAATGCTGTGTGCCTGATTAAATGCAGGTTCATAATGGACAATGCAGCATTTTGCAGGTGCTATTAGGGAAATGATGTTGCAGCCCCAAATAACTGCAATTTTGCTCATTTAATTTCAAGTATACATTTCCATCCATTATACTAGATGCTATCTGAGAAACACCAGACATGCAAGTGCTACTTGAATTTACTGATTGCAGTATATATCATTTCACTTCTGAGCAAGAGCGGCCAAATCTGATAACAGATGAGTAGGAAAGGAACAGTACTGAACAGATCTGACAATTTTTTTTATAAGGAGGGCAGTCAAGAAAGTGATCAGTGCTGCAGAAAGTAGTTGACATGGGGAAACAGTTCCTTCCCCTAACTTCTCCTACCATACGTTTTTTGGCTTGTGACTAGGATGGACTATGATGAAGAGAGGGAAGAAGCTGCTGAGTGGGACATCTCCGCTGCTTTCTTTAAATTGTCTTTTGGTCAAAGTCAAATATCAAGATTTTGACTAGAACTTTGTTAAACACCTTTGTCAGGACAGCTTTTATTAGTGATAGAAAGTTCCACAGATGTTAGGAGCTGGAGGGACCTTCTTACAGAGCATTGGGTCTAGCACCCCTGCACTTGTGCAGGAAAGGCTGCTGGGGTTGTTCCTTTTCCTTTTTGCTGTCTTTGCCTAACAATTTGGTGGTCTCATCTTGGTGCTTACTAGAAGTAGTCAGGATTGGCACTAAGGTCCCCTCTACATATGCAGGTAAAGGCACAGTTAGATGCATAATCCACACAACTGCTCCTCCTGCCATGCCACAAGCATGCAAGCCAGGAGGTGCAGTTTTGGGATTGTGCATTAGGTCTGCTCACACCTTAATGCTGGTGGAGAGCCCAATCCCATGGCTGGGAGCCCACTTTGGTGAGGGGGCTCCCACCACAGCTGCAACCAAGAGTCCTACACCTGACAGGGCTCTTGGTTATGGCTGTGCCACACAGGCGGCAGGACTGAGAACCTCATCAGGTGTGAAGTTCTCAGTTCTGGCAGCACATGTGGGCCCAGGCTTTTCATGCACCCCCAAGCTTTGGAGATCATGGCAGCTGCCATCCCACAGGCCTTGTGGATTCATTCCTAAACCTTGAGAATTGAAGCTACTGGAATCTCCTAGCCCTGGGGGAGGGGGAGGAGACTTTCACACTCTCCTGAGCTGTGGGGATCACAGCTGCCATGACCCCTCCAACCCAAGGCTTTCACACTGGGCATGGTGTACCCCTGTGGTTGGGAACCCTGTCAGCAGAAGACCCTGCTGCATGTGCAAATTAAAGCTCCATAGCAAGCAGCTATAAAGTTAGTACACATTTTTGAGGTCTGTTATAGCTTGTTAGAGATTTTTGTTGTGTGGTAGTTACTTTGCACATGTAGCTGATCTTAAGGCAATTGTGTAATTAACCAGTTAATTGTGCAATACCTGTAACGTGTAGAGGGTCCTACCTAACACTTTGTTAGCAGTCCCACCCAACAGAGAGCTGAGAACCAAATGGCCATAGAAATGGAATGGGAACAGGGTCTGACTTGCCCTCTCACCTTTTAGAGATGGTCATCACAGGGCAAAGTTGATATATATTGATGTGATAGTAGAGTAGCCTTTCCTGTACATGCTGTGTGGTTAAACAGAGCAACTGTCTCTATGGTTGTCAGCAAAATGCTTTCCATGATTGTTAAATTCACAAAATGAAAAACCGCATGAACCCTTTTCTCTTTTCAGAATTGTTATTCTGATTATGAATAATTTATAAATAGTTTTTTCCAAAACAGCCAAGTACGTATATATATTTCTTCTCTCTCTCCCTAATTTTGGCCCATTATAGTTTATGATGACATGGTAATGACTATGATGATCATGTGTTTTAGTTTTCATGGGTATTTTTATTGAGGATTATAAAGCATGGCAATTATAGTGGGCGTGCTATTGCTGGATTGCATACTCCTTTATGAAGCAATTACTTATAACTAATGGTATAGTAGATGTATGTGGTTAGTAACAATGGGTTAGCATAATTCATTTTTTGTTGTAAAGAGCTGCAAATCTCTTGTACATTTAATCAAGTATAAACACTAATTAGAATTTGGAATGCAAATAGTGGCAGTAGTGAGGGTTGTTAGTTCTCTAAGCCCAAGTCCAAATAATCGCAGTGTTGGGGACTTGCAAAACTCTCTACTAGGTATTGGTTTACTGCACGATCCCACCTAGTGTCTGAAAATTACATAGAAGAACCACAGACTCACTGGTATTTTTCAAAACAACTCGACTATATTCTTAAACAGGTAAGGCAAACAATAAGATAATGAAACATATATACAGTAGCAGGTATCAATACAACAATGTGAGGGGTCACCAACAGAAACAACAAACAGAGAGCAAAGTCAGTGCAGTGAGGCTCCAGCTACAGTTCCCTTCAGGAAACCAAGTGCTCTGTATATCAAGGGGGTGGGTTATACTTCACCTTTGGATGCGATGATGGGACTTGGTGGACACCCAGGCTCACATTCCGTCAACCACTGATGTTCCCTCCTCAAAGCAATGCTAAGAAGTACTCCCTCGGAGTAGCTCTAAATCAGCCGCAACACCAATCACCTCACGATAATAACCAACAGTCAAAACCCACCACATAGATCAAACAAGTCTCTCTCAAATTCCCTCACATATAACCAACTCAACTCATCCAATGACCTACACTTGCACCTGCACAAGCTCAC
>NW_017728994.1:43370012-43377399 GCF_001723915.1 Gavialis gangeticus | reverse complement strand
GATGTTGCCTCCTCAAAGCAATGCTAAGAAGTATTCCCGCGGAGTAGCTCTAAATCAGCCGCAACACCAATCACCTCACGATAATAACCAACAGTCAAAACCCACCACATAGATCAAACAAGTCTCTCTCAAATTCCCTCACATATAACCAACTCAACTCATCCAATGACCTACACTTGCACCTGCACAAGCTCACCACAATCATGCCCCACAGCTGCACACAAGACCACTCAACCCCCATGTTACAGGTGCAAGCTAGTTTTATTCTTAGGGGTCAGACCACTCCTGCCAATCACTCGAGTGTCCAATCAGCTTTCCGGGAACAGTGTCAGTCATACATCAATCATCCCTTTAACCAGTTGGCTGTTAAATCACCTCAGAAGGTGAACAACTCATCTTTGTTACAACTCGTGCCACTGCTTTGATCTCTACTGTGCTTGCTCCACTCAGTGAAAGCAGGTCACGACATCAGAGTCAAGAGTTCATTGGGTCTAGAGCTCTCCCTCCTGACTCCTAGTCAAAGCAAACATCATGCCTATAAGCAGGCTCTTGATCACAAATTCCAGTGGGGGAAGTTAAGGTCAGAAACTGGGGCCAACACTTGTAATGTAGAGTTTAATTAGGCTATAATATTTTGGAACCTGACACTTTGCTCCTGTCTTGTGTTCAGTTAAATTATGATATGGGAACTTTTCCCATCAATTTTTTTCAACTGTTATTGGAAGCAATCAAAATAACCTGATGCACTGATGGAATATGGCTACTGATGAGATCACCCGTCAGGCTTTAGATAATTTTTCAGCTGAAATAAGGGTGTGAGATATATAGTAATGAAGGTTAGGTATGGGTCAGATACACCATCACTCAACCGGCTCTATGAGTGTGTGAGAAAAGATGGCTGTAGGGAAAAAGAAAGCAGACAGAGAATAACTACTATCCATTTCTATTGTTCCTTTTTGCCCAAAAGGTAACCCTATGCAGCTTCTTCATTCAGTTAGCTTTGATAAGTCCTTGCCTGGGGAAAGGATTAGTAAGGAATAAGACCATTAAAATTCAGGAGCTGGAGTAAAATGTAGAAATATTGTATAGGAATTCTATTGGTTGTCATTAATGAAACAAATTTACTGATTAGCAGATCCTAAAATTAGAATACAAAATGCATAATGTAGAGCTATTAACACAGAGCCATTGACACAGCTGCACTACTCACTTTTTTATACCAGTATAACTCTTGCTCATTTCATCAAACTTTTGCTGATATAAACTGGAATAATACCACTTGTAACAAGTGAAGAGTGACTACTTCTCAACCTTTAAATTGATAAGTTTGATACCACCTCAGTGCAGCAGGTTAATCCAACTTGTCTAGACCAGTATCTTCCAGCTTTACATTTCTTTCTCTCCCTTTTTCTTTCTATAGATTATGATTGTCAATAGGTAGAGACTGATGATAGGAAGCAACAGGATACTTGGGAATTTTTGCACAAGTCTGTGTGAGGTGCATTTAAATTATGTTTATCATATGCTCATATTTAATGAGCCAAGAGCTCTTACATCTTTTCTGAGCTTCATTTAGTCCTTTTACCTGGCAGCATTTTGTCAACTATTTTCCTGTAATTATGGGGGGAGAAGGGGATAGATGTTTTCTCTAAGTTCAAGTCTAAATTGTTTTCTTTACATCAGCACTGGACTAGTGCTAGGAAATGTTCACTAGTCTTGGAAGTATATATCCTGTCATTGGCACTAGCACAAGCAGTTTGCATAATATTGACCTTAAGGATTTCCACGTTCTGAATACAACCTTCATTTCTGTCTCTGCTTCAGCTGATGATACACAGCCAGATGTTGTCTTGGCTGATAGCTGAAAAAATGCACTCTACCACTTGAATGCCATTAATCCCTGGCTTCCAGTGATGCACTTTAGCTCTCTTGGATCAATGCAAGTGGTCTCTCAACCTAGCTATTTCTGGTTTAGGACCCGAATGTAGCAAGTGTTTTGTGTTTAATTAACAGTATCTAATTTTCTCTAGCATTCTTTTTTACTTCACTATCTTTACTTAAGATGTCTGTCCATAATTTTGTGGAGTCTAGGTCTACAAAGCATGTTTGAGCGTGAAGATAGTACATGGGGAGGTATCTCATATACAAAACAGCACATGAAAATTTGCATATAATTGCAGGTCTCGCAGCCTGATGGGAGTATTGTGATGAGGGTCATCTGGGGATATAACAACCTCACTATTTAGAAATTAAGCCTTTTTAAGATTTCAGAGTTAAGCAGGTTTAGTGAACCAATCTGTGTTAACTTGTCTCTGTGACAATAGAATTAGCTTAGTGTGCAAAATCATTTCATTTTATAGTCCATAAAGACTTGCTTAAGTCCCAGCTCTATCAAATTGGTTATATCTGGTTTAACATTAATAGCAGAAAGATATATGGAGTAAAGGGATACATTGTGTTCATTTGGAAATGTGCTGTTAACAAGGCTATAACTAGTCAAGCTGAGAATTCATCTGCTCAGACACCTACATACATTCAAGGGCACAAACAGTGCAACCTACTGATGAAGTAACATGCTTAAAAATGTGATTAAGTTCAGTGAATACCATGTGCCTCCCACCTCTGGGTGGGCAGGGGACATGTGGCCAGCATGCAGCCCCTGGGGCAAAGGCAGCAGAGCACATAGACCCAGCCTGCAGTGGGCATCCCACCTCCACCCTGTGCATGAATCTGTAGGGGCACATGCCCCTCATCCCTCCCCCAGTGGTGGGTGCAGTGGTGGGGAGCCACGCCCCTGGATGAGCCACCCGTGGATTTGTCCCACAACTTGCTGTGGCCTCAGGGCCCCACTCACCCCAGCCCCTGCCCCAATCCCTCCCTCACCATGGAGGTGGGGATGTTGATCTGCTCCCCACCCTGCTCTTTCCCCTCCACAGACTTACCTGCTGGGTGTTGCTCTATGCGTTGCATTCCTGTAGGGTTACCATATTTCCAGTTTCAAAAAAGAGGTCACCTGTGGGGAGGGGGGTAATATGATTGTGGGGCAGGGGGCAGTGATATGCCCATGCCCTGCCCCTCACTCCCAAACCACAGCCCCTCCAGCTCTGCTGCTGCCTCTGACTTCTGACCCACAGTACCTTGCATCTTGCCAGGGCATATGGGGATCCCCCCCTTCCTGGGCTCCAAGACCCTCACACACACACCCAAAACTCCCATGACCCCTCATGCCCACCCCCAACCATACAAATTACCTGCATAATTTTAAATTTTTAGCTGTGTGATTAAAATCACAATTGCACAATTTAAAAAAAATTGTCTCAATTAATCATGATCAAATTTTTTAATCATTTGACAGTCTTAATTAGGATGCAGTAAATTAATTAAACTCTGCTATGGGATAATACTATCCAAGACAAGTATTACCCCACAGCAAAGTAATTTATGCTGCCACCACATACTTGTAGACAGTGACCAGGGCTGGTTGGGGCATGAGGATGCTATAGTGCTGCAGGTCTGCCTGTCAGCTAGCCCTACACTGTAGCACTCTTTTGCCCCAGCCAGCCCCTCTGCTGCCTGACACAGCCACCCAGAGCCTGGAGCTGGGTCCCCTGGGCCTCCTGCCAGCCTGAGACTGCTCTGCCTCAGCTCAAATTGTACGATCCCAGGCACATGTGTAAATGCTGTACCTGGGAGCAGCCGACTCCAGCTCAAACTGCGCCAGAGTTTATTGTGTTGGCATAATTGCATGTGTAGATGCACCCATTGGGTACATTCTATATTAAGCGTGAAACTTCTGTTTGAGCTATAACTTTAGAAAGACACCTAAACTTGATTTAAAGACTTCATATTATGAACCTACCTCATTTCTTAGCTCTCCACTTGAATTGTTCCATTAATTACTTTCCCTCATTTGTACTTCTTTGCTAATGTGAATTTGTCTGACTTCAGTTTCCAGCAATACCTAGCCAGGAATCAGCAGTCTTTCTGTTTTCCTTTCACATTTTCATTCCTAATGAATTCTTCCCTGACCAATGAGCAAGATCACTATTTACCCAATAGAAGACACTCTTCCCCACTGCTAAAAGTAAAGTGATGCTCATTATGCTCCTTTTCTATTTAAAATGTGTTTGCTTCTATTATTTACATTGCTTGTAAGTATGACCTGTTAATTTGTAATTTTATCCTGTTTAATGGTTGAACAATAATGAAATAAAAAATTAGTCACTTAAGCAATTAATCATTTCTGAAAATCAATACAGTTGAGAATTTCCTGACCTGTTTGTGGGAATTTGCCAAAAAGCGAAATAAGCTAGTTCCATTATGGACATTGTGAGCTACTCGCTTAGCTCTAAAGAACAATTCTCCAAACTTCTACACCTGGGTCCTGATCCTACAAATGCTCAAGTGTATGTTGTTGGTGAAATCAATAGAATTAATTACTTGTTAATAAAATGAAGGCATAAATATTTGCAGCACAGCCATTACACTTGAAGTAAAATAGTGCAGAAATATTGGGGTGCAAATTCTAAGGCTCACAGATTGTGCTACAATCATAAATAGAAATGTTTTTGCTGTAACTTTACAAAAAAGCACTAGATGGCAGCAATGACCAAGTAAAAAGGGCTATATAGACCAGCTAGACAAGCTGGTTCATGGCAATATCCTGAAAGACAGCCAGCACCAGTTTGTTGTGGTTAGGTCTTGCCTGACCAACCTCATCTCCTTCTATGACCAGGTGACATATAAAACATCAATCTCTTCTCCCTTGTCCAAGTGATATCTGGACTTTTAAAAAGCCTTTGATCTGGGGTCCCATGATCTCCTCATGGAAAAATTGACCAGGTGCAGCCTAACCTACGTCACAGTTCAGTGTCTGGGGAATTGGCTCCGAGGTCGGACCCAGACAATGATAGACAATGGAAGTGAAATATCATGGCATTCCGTGACCAGTGGTGTCCCCCAAGGCTCTGTCCGTGGATCTGCACTCTTCAATGTCTTTATTAACGATGAGGACACTCATGTCAGAAGTGGACTAGGCAAGTTCACCGATGACACCATACTTTGGGGGAGAGCGTCTACACCCGAGGATAGGCTGGTGATCCAGGCTGACCTTGATAGGCTTAGAAGGTGGGCAGATAAAAACCTGATAACATTCAATATGGATAAAAGCAAAATATTCCACTTCAAGAAAAACAAACCCACAGCACGCTTACAGGCCCAGCAGTGCTACGCTCACTAACACCATGGCCGAAAGGGACTTGGGGGTCATGACTGACCACAAGATGACTATGAGCCACCAATGCGATGTTGCAGCTGGTAAAGTGAAGAAAACTCTGGCTTGCATCCGTAGATGTTTCTCAAGCAACTCTCAGGATGCCATCCTCCCTTTGTACTCAGCCTTGGTGAAACTGCAGCTGGAAGTATTACATCCAATTTTGGGTTCCACAATTCCAGAAGGATGTGGAGAAGCTTGAGAGAGTCCAGAGAAGAGTCACACACATGATCAGAGGTTTCAAGAACAGGCTTTATGATGACAGGATGAGGGTCATGGGACTCTTTAGCCTGGAAAAACTCAGGCTCAGGGGTGACCTGGTGGCAGCCTATAAATATATAAGGGGTATGCATCAGGATCTGGAGGAATGCCTGTTCAGCAGAGCACCCCAAGGGATGACAAGGTCCAATAGTCATAAACTCCTCCAAGACTGTTTTAGGCTGGACGTAAGGAAAAACTTTACTGTCTGACCCCCCTGTCACAGGCCAGCTGGGCACTGTGAGTGCATCAATTTAGTTGCAGGCTGACTGGGTGCTGCAACTGTATCAGCCACTGGGCTGTTTGGCTCGGGACTGAGGAGGCACAGTTGGGAGTGAAGCAAAGACAAGTTTCACTTATAACAGTAAAGATAAATTTTACTTACGGCAGCAATATAGCAACAAAAATATGTTTAAGTAGCAAATACGGTTTACACGTATAACAGTTAATAAAAAGGTTAAGCTAATAAACAGACAATATAACAATAAAAGTTAAAAATTGGCAGTAATAATAAAAACAGACAGACAAATTGACAAAGAGCTCCCACTTGGTTGGCAACGTATCGATAATCCCTCAGTGCCAGGTACATGTCAAGTTGATCCAGCAAAGTGAGGCGTCCCCGATCCCACTGTTGGAGGAAGGTCCCTCAATTAGGATCTGGTCCTTGCTCACACTGGGAGTCTGGAGTCTGGGCTTGGAACAGCAATGACCATTCTGTTCTGTCCTTCCTACCGGTCAACTGACGTGCGTGTTCCTTAATATCCTGTCCTATGCTAATGTGTTGGCTTTAAAGCCACTCACAATCTTATCCTACAGCTGTTACCCTATGGAGTTAAAAGGTGTTATAAATTATTATAATAGGTTACTGCCTAAACTTGGGTTCACCCAATAAGCAAATCACACCATATCACTTTGGGGTCTGAGATTAGCTTTTTTCCCCACCTAAGTTCAACCCACTTGGAATTTTTTGAAATGTGTTAATTATATCTTGTGGTCAGGTTTGTCTATTTTACTGACCTTTAAGCAAAAATTGTTAGATCAGCTAAGTTTGCAGTTTTGTTTTCTAGTTCTTGGGGCCCATGTTAGTCTTATGATTGGTACAGACAGTTAATTTGAACATTACGGTTATGCTTCTGACAGACAGGATGCGTCTGTGGGAAACGATTTTGCAAGCTTTGCCTTAACTAATATTAACTATATGCCATTACCAGATACTTTCAAGAACCAGATCTTTTTTTTTTTTTTTTTTTTTGGCTATAAGTTGCTCATTAACCCCTTTGGTTCTGGCCATCCCACCCCCCAACTCCTTGAATAGACTCTCTCCAGTGGTGGTGCAAGTGCTTACTCTGGACTTTTTAAAGAAATATTTGGACGCTTATCTTGCTGGGATCCTTTGACTTCCTGCCTCTGGGGCAGGGGGCTGGACTTAATGATCTTCCAAGGTCCCTTCCAGCCCTAACGTCTATGAAATATTTCAACAGTGTATCTACAGAATGTCTGAGGCCTTTATTTTCAAAATTACCTTTAGTGTAGAACCTAGAAACAAAACTGGACCACAGAGTTCAGAAGATATCCAGATCCAGAATTATATTTAGAACCATCTCTTGCTATTGAGAGTAACAACAACATAGTTAAATGTGAATGCTGCAGACTAAATAGTTAATGCTTTTCTAATGTCAATAAAATAAAATAATTTGTATGACTTCCACAAGGCTTGAGTGAAATTCAATGCAAATTTCAGTGTATTGCATGTAAAGGTGCATGGCAGGAAGTATAGGATAACCTGATCCTGCCTTAATAAATATTGCTTGTTGGCAGTGCCAAATGACTCCCCCCTACCTAAAAGTAGGCAAAATC
>NW_017728994.1:43360111-43365012 GCF_001723915.1 Gavialis gangeticus | reverse complement strand
AATATTGCTTGATGGCAGTGCCAAATGACTCCCCCCTACCTAAAAGTAGGCAAAATCCTTGAGGAATCCCATAGCTAAACATCATACTTGCATACTGGATATCACGCTTAATCTCCTCTCTCCTCAGTTATGGCATTTCTCTGCCCATGCCTCAGACCTATTTTTACTCTGAACTCTTGAGTCTTCTGTTCTTCTACTTATATGGCTTCCACATTCTCAGAGAACATCCCAAGAACTTGGGTATTGTCCAGGCACAGCTATGCCAACAAAAGGGTCCTGTCAGTTTATTTTATGGTGTTTTAATAGGCAGTATAGCTACCCCAGCAGAAAAAAGCCCTATTGGCCTATACTGTATTTTCACTAAGGGGCTCTATCTAACAGAATCATGCTATAACAGAAGCATACGGGCAGATTGTCATGGGGCGGGGCCCAGGAGCAGCCGTGATCTCTCCTGGCGCCCCTACCATGCCAAGTTGCCCTTCTAGCACCCTAATCTCGCCCGCCATGTCTTTGCTGTTTATATAATATTAATGGGAGGCTGCCTTTCCTGGGCTTCTCGGACCCGGTCCTCTTGCCCTATACGGATCTCTCTTGGTGCACCCACCCTAGGGCGTCGCATGGCTCCTTCCACCCCCAATACCACGCCCAAGCCTTGCCGGTGTTCCAGATGTTCTCGTGTCTCTATGTACGTGCCCTCCCTGAGGCCTCTCCAATATACGCGCCCTCTCCGGGGCTCCTCTGATTTCTGATACGTGCGCCCTCTCTGGGCCTTTACCCACGCGCCCTGCCCTCTCCGGGCTCCTGCTCGCGTGCTCTGCCCTTCCGGGCTCTTTAGACTTGCCCTCACCCCTTTCAGGGGCTTCCCAATCAACTTGCCCTTGTCTGGGGCTTCTCCCGTATCCTCGTCCTCACCAGACGCTCTAATCTTATACGTGCCCTCCCTGGGGCCTCTCCAATATACATGCCCCCTCCAGGCTTCTACCCGCGCACCCACCCTTCTCCGGGCTTCTACCTGGGCTCCCTATTCCCGCGCTTCTCGCCCTCTCTGGGGCCTGTCCCGCGCTTCTCGCCCTCTCTGGGGCCTGTCCCGCGCTTCTCGCCCTCAGGCTCAAGTGGCCCGCAGCCGTGCCTGGCCCCTTGACCCTTCTCGGGGTCCTTCGCCCTACTGGGCAGAATACCACCCTCACGGGCTGGGGTCTCAACCCCCACACACCACGCCACCCCAGTGCTGAACAGCCATGCCTCCCAGGCACTTCTCTGTGCCTGAACAGGGCACCCAGGAACCCCCCGACTCCTGGGGAGCTCCCGTGAGGCCTCCTCACACCCCTACAGCCTCATCCAGTCCTCCGGTCTTACACCAGCAACCCAACAGAAACTCAAAGCCATAAGCCACCCAGCTGTAACTCAAAATAAGCCTCCTGGCTATAACATACGCTCCACATCGCCCTGGCTATTCTCCATCTCCCTGTCAGGGTTCCTTCCACCCTGTATCATTCTGCAGAGGTTCAGCAATCAGGCTGCTCTGCAGCAGAGCTGTTGCTCCTCCAACTGCCAGAGGGGAACTGCCAGCTAGGTTTTGGCGTGGGCTGTTTATAAAGGCCTGGCCCTGCCCCCTTCTGGTCACCTGACCAGCAGGGTTGCCTCAGCAACCGTCACCTGAGCTGCCCTAGTGATTAGCAGCCAGGCTCTATTACCAATGCCAGTAGCAGGCACCCTAGTGCCCTGCTACACAGATGAACTCTGGGAACCTACTTCTTTTGAGGTAGAAAAGCATTATTATCCCCCTTTACAAATGGGGAATTGAGAAGAGCAAAGATGCATTTGCCCAAGTTCTCAAAAGGACTCTGGGGTATAAGCCTCAATCTGCTCCAG
This sequence comes from Gavialis gangeticus, assembly GCF_001723915.1. Taxonomy (NCBI): domain Eukaryota; kingdom Metazoa; phylum Chordata; order Crocodylia; family Gavialidae; genus Gavialis; species Gavialis gangeticus. The sequence continues at coordinate 43,363,140 of NW_017728994.1, read as the reverse complement.
TCTCCTAGATCCAACTACATGCATTATCCTCAGGGTTATCCATTAACTCTACTTTAGATACAAGGTGAAAAGCTGTGCTTAAGATCACATGTATGAATATGAGGAAAGTGGAATGTTGCTTCTGAGGTGGAGGGGCACGAAGGATGGGGGCTCCCTGAGAGCACATTTGGGATAGAGGAATATGTTTAGAACTTTGAATATATTAACTCAATCAGTGGAGCAGAAGGAAGCACATCAAGACAGACTGAGTTTTTATTTGTAATCTGGACACCAACCCATTCCATATCTTGGCCATTTGGAACCAACAGGTTCCCTTCCCCACAACCCAAATGAAATAAGGTTTGAGATTCTCCCAAAGAGATCTCTTCTTCTAGCTCTTGGAGAATGCTTCTCTGATCTCTCCCTGTATCCTCTCCCATCCATTAAACTCCTCTCTGTCCTGTGTATACAGTTCAAGTTATCAAAATTTGAAACGTGCCCAAGAGAGGAAGAATTGGTTTCACTGTGTCTACCAAATAGAGAATGGAATACATGTCAGATCACTGTGTTGAATAGGAAAAAGAAAATTACCAGTTAACTTTTATCCTTGACAGTTTGTAAAGGCTTGCCATTTGGTTCCAAATTGAAAATATATTATTAAACTTCTACTGATAAAACTTTGCCCAAATCATTACATTTTTAATAATAATTCTCTCTGTCTTCCTCCCCATACCCACCCCAACAGCTTTCTTCAATGAGAAGGTATAGAATTTCTAGTACTCTTTCATAGATAATAGTAGGAAGTAAATTTTAAAAAGAAACCCATGAAAGGTCACAGGTCTTTTACTGAAAGACCACAAGGGACAACCAACCATTAGTAACTAGTTGGAACCCTAAAGCTCTTCTCAGAATTTAAAAGTTGTGTTTTTAATTGGCCTTAGAAAAATGTAAAAGGCTAGAGAGTCAGGTCACTGTGCCTGCCTGTTGTCTTAAATGATTGGCTCTAATCAGAAAACTCTAGAGCAAAAAAAGACAGGAGATGGCCTAGGGGATATAAAATGAATAAAATTCAATGTTCTTAAGATGAGAGACATTGCACAACTCTGGATTTTTGTAGAAGTGTTAAAATTAGCACATCTAAACCTTGGACGAATTTGTGAGAACCAAATGATGTGAGTACAAAAGAACTGTGAAACTAATTTCCTCTTCATAGAAAAGGCAAAAGCAGAAGTTGTGAAAGAATGTGAACTGGAAGGAAAGGAACCAGAAGTCATGATTGAAGAGCCACGAGATGTAACTGCAGTAAAGAAGGCATTCTGTATGTTTGTGAATTAGTACTCACATAGTGTTATTGCTATTCAGGGAAATTAAGCTTCAAGAGTGTCTGACATTACAACCAGTTGGGATAGCACCATTGTACCATTGGTAAAGGGATCATGATCTGTCCATAAATTATCCTCAGGGTTTCCTAGGATAGGTGAACTCTCAGCTGGATATAACTAATGTGGGATCTGGGTTTATGGCCCTGTTCTGTTTCCCCTGTATGGAAAGAGAAAATGAGAACAGGGGAGGAGGAAAGGGGAGAGTATAATGTAAAAGTAGCTGAAGGGCCAATGGACATTTTACCATTAGAGTAATACAAACAATTCCAACCCACACATGCAGTTTTGAACATTATGATAAATAAACTATTCCTGTTCACCATTGGAAATTTGCAGTTAATGTTCCTTTGTTTTATTTATGGAGTCAATATTAGTATTTCCAGATTTCAATAGGTTAACCAACTTGGACCAAATTTCTGCCTTGATATCACTGCTAGCTATCTAGCTAGTTCTAGCTATATAGATCTAGATAGGTAGATAGATAGATATCTATATTGAAATATTAAAAACACGAAACTTAAAAAGGGATATTGTGACAGGAATATCGCTACTGGAGCCTTTCTATTGGTGGCTCCGCCCTCCTGTTATGGGCTAACCGCCTGCTTACCTGCCTGCCACACCTTGATCTTAATTGATTAATTGACTGATGTAATTTGCGGGAGGCTGCCCACTTTATGCGCCCTGGTGCTAGGGGGCGCTATCTGCGGCTCCTTTTCCACCCCTACACCCGAAGCCTCGCAGATGGTACTGATGTAGTTTTTGACCTGGGCCCTGTTGTGGCTTGGCCCTCTCCTTTATCTTCTTGGGGCTCCTCACTGCCCCCCCCTTTGCTCTGGGGCTCCTCACAGCTCCCCTTTCCCTGGGGCTGGGGTCAATTCACCCCAAAAAATGCTGCACCCTCTCTGGCGCCAGGGCCCCCACACTCCCGTGGATCCCCCATAAGGCTTTCTCCAACCCCTAATAGCCTCACCTGGTCCTCCAGTTAAAACAGTAAACACAAGACCCTGGGCTATAACATAAAAAGCTAGACCATCCGGCCAAACAGTATTCAATCCCTACCAGGAAAACACTCCAACTCCAGCAGCGACTAGGGGATGTTCACCCATTCAGAGTTCTCCCCTCTGTCTGTACTAACCGAGCTCCTCCTCCTCCCTCAGTCACCAGAGGGGAACTGCCCTCCTGCTTGGGTTTATATGGGCCAGGCCCTGCCCCTTCCTGTCAGCTGGCCCTACTGGTTTCCCTAGCAACCAGCACCTGTGACTCTGGCTGCCCTGGTGACTGGCAGCTGAGCCTCCCCCTTCTTGCCACTCGGGGCCTCTCCCAAGCTGTTCCTCTGCTCTCAGGCTCAGGGCACCTGAGTGCTCTGCGACAGATATCTATATATCTATAGATACATCAATATCTATCTATATATAGATACTTATTGCACTGGAGTTTATTGCTCCTGGGCATGCATTTACATGTGCATCTGGGATTGTAGCACATTGAGCTGGGTTGGAGCAGCCCTCCAACTATGCTGCTGATGAGTAAATTAGTTTACTTCAGCGTAATAGGGGTGCACATATAGACAGACAACATTTATTCCACAGCTAAGTAATCTACCACACAGTTAATGTTTCATGTAGACACACACTCTGAATAGCAAATTATTCCACCATCAGCCCTACT
>NW_017728994.1:43347009-43355111 GCF_001723915.1 Gavialis gangeticus | reverse complement strand
AGGGGTGCACATACAGACAGACAACATTTATTCCACAGCTAAGTAATCTACCACACAGTTAATGTTTCATGTAGACACACACTCTGAATAGCAAATTATTCCACCATCAGCCCTACTGAAACATATTACATAACATCAATAAGGGGAACAAAATCAAGTCTTGAATAACTTACCGAGAATATCAGTTTAGATTCTTCTCTCTTCCCTCCCCTTACTTAAGATGTGATTAGTCTGTTAATCAGTCTTAAATAGTAACCTGGTCACACATTTAGGGACTTAATGGCACTACAAAAAGGGAAACCAGCTCCCAAGGGTCTCTAATCTGTCCTGATGCAGTCCCTACCATCCGACAATCAGTTGTTTGTCATCTGGATCTGGGACCACACTGGGGCTTGAAACAGCAAAACAGGGGGGGGCCCTGCCAGTGGATGATCACCTGACTATTGGCTGGATTGGGACTGCACCAGGGCTCCAACTGGTGAAACCAGTTGATGATCAGTTGGTTGGAGCTCCAGTGCTGTCCTGAAAGCAGCCAAAAATTAGCTGATTATCTGGCACCTGGCTTTCAACTTGCTGGTGCAGGGAGAGCCCAGGATAATGATCCCAGGCTCCCCTGCACCAGCAAGTAAGGTATGATTGAGATCTGATACCTAATCCCAAAACAGTTTGTCCTGCCACGCATGTGTGGCATAGCAGAAGGCACTATTGTTGGGATCAGATATCAGAGCCTTTAAACTGGAGATCAGATGTTTAAATGAACATCTGTCAGTGGCCTATGAAAGAGAAATGAGGTGAGTAGCCCACATAATAGCTGGGAAAAATTATGCTGGGGACTCAGCACAAAGTACATATAGAAGAAGTCTATTATAGACTTATTAAGCCAAACACTTTCCTCTGTTGGCATTCCATAGTGTGATGAGCTGTGAGATGCATCGATATGTAAAGTCAGCAATATGCTGTCTGCTGACTGGTAGTTCTGCAGAAGGTTCTGCTGACACTTCACTAAATGTTCAATCTATGGTTTTGTTCAAAAACTGTTCTTTGCTTAAGCAAATTCAGAATCTGCAAAAGAAGCTAAACATTACACACTAAATCTCAGGGTATTGAAATAACAAAATACCTCCTTTCCCCTTGTAGGTTTCTATCCCAAGCAGTGGCTGGTTGGGAGTCAGAAGTTGGGAGAATGTTCCATGTCTTTTTTCAGAGATCCCCCTGTGACATGTGAGCATGCTTCTGTGGGTTTATATTGGGAAATATGAAAGCTGGAATCTCAAGTCTTTTTTTTTTTGTTGGTAATGTACAACTGGTTTCCCTTTGTAATTCTCTAGGCTCGAACTATGGGACCCATGAGATACTAAGATTACTTCTTGAAGGCTAGGATCTTTCTGAAGAATATCTTTCAGATGCTCATACCAGCCTTACTACAACACTAAGGCCTAGTTGAATGAAAATATAATATTGGGAGAGCATTGAAGAGACAAACTGAAAATAAAATTTCTTTAGTACAAGGAGTGCTGTTATTTGGTTAAGTCTAGTTTGCTCCATGATCTATACCCAACTTCTTTACCTTTTTGGTTGGGTTTTACATATTCCTTCACTATGTTCCCAGAGTTCACTACTCTAATCTCCACAGGTTCTCTACAGTTGTGTCTTGCCTTCGATGTCTTTGCTATCTCTTGTCTTTCTGATATGTCCATGGTTTATCACTATAGGCAAAGAAACACCTGACAAAATAAAGATGAGGAAGTATTGCACCAAGGGCCTTGGTTGGTCAACACATTTTCAGGAGCCATCAGGAGTTTTTGGCTAGGTTACAGCTAGCAGCAAGTGCTAGAGCACAAGAGTCATCTTCTTGTGACAAGCAATTTAGTGTTCCTCACAACACTGTTTGGGTCCCTGGCTAGTGTATGGACAATACAATCCTACCTTTTACTTGCAAATTAAAGCTCTGATCTTCAGGTTATTTTATGTGGGTGCCTGACAATGCCTGGACAGGGCTTCACTAAAATGAAGTTGGAGGAGTTAGAGTTTAACCGGGTCTATATGAAAAATTGAAGATATGTTTGTTTGATCTGCCACTTGCCTTTTATTTTTCTTGGGATCTGTCACTGCTATTTATGTAAAAGAATTCACTGTTGCATGCAGACACTTTATTCACATGCCATGTTCATAAGACTAGTTTTCCTTATTCTGAGCATTCCATAACCAAACTGAGCTGGAGGGAGGGAAACTTCACACATCCCATTTTAAATTCTTTTGTTCTTTACTGAAGTATTACAGGAAGGAGAGGATGAAATATAGCTGGACAGATAGATAAAGAGGCAGAAATTTGGTCCAAGTTGGTTAGTCCATTGAAATCTAGAAATACTGATATTGGCTCCCTAAATAAAACAGAGGAAAATTAACTGTAAGTTCCAGCAGTGAGCAGGAATAGTGTATTTATCATAAGGTTCAAAATTGCACGTATGTGTTGGAATTATTTGTATTACTTCCTGACAATAACAATGAGCTTCCATGAGGGATCCATAATTTGAGCTGCTTGGATCCAAGTGTTGTATTTAATTGGGTCAGAAGGATTAGTTTTCACTGGATTGTCTTCCTTTAAATGTGTTTCAAATGAATGCATTTGACGATATGTTGCTGCTTAATGTCATGTCTTTAGAAAAGGAAATTAATCAGGTTTTTTGTAATAGCTATTATTATGCTCCCTGTGGCTTGTGTACATTTCCAGAGTCTAACTGAACTTCATGCAAAAGAGCTGAATTCAGCCAATGAACCTGCTTTGATGCCAACAAAATGACCTTAAGAAAAATGAAAGTGCAGTAAAGCAAGCCTTTGAGAGGGCATTTTCATAGCAACAAGGCTTCCTGCCAATTTTAGATAAGAAAGCTGACAAGATAGCTCTCTCCCCCTACTTCACTCCCCCCCCCCAAAGAAAGCAGACAGTAATTACCAACGCTGAACCTAGCAGCAGGAAGTAACGTTTCACAGCTTTTGAAAATGCAACTTGATTAGCCTTTCAATGTTAAAATTAAAGCTCCAAGATCCAAGGGAAATCTGCCTGCTCAGCAACATTCCAGTTTTTGTTTGCTATGAAAAATGAAAAAAAATCTTCTTGCTCTCCTCTTCCTGCCTAAGAACTCAATTAAAGACAATGAAGGAATTAAAAATAGCAAAAATGAGGGCAGCTTGGGCCCTGTCCCTATAAAGTAGAGCAGCAGGAGATGTGAGAGAGGAAAAACATGTTTCTTAACATGCTTGAACAAAACATGCTGTGGGCTCTGCCCCCAGTAAATCAGTGACATGAAAGTGAAACAATAGAAGTGTGCATGCAGCACTGTCTTCCTGATATGTAGGTTGTTGCATGTGACAATTAACTTGCTCGCACTCATCTACCTCTACAACAGGCTGAGTGTCTGAACCAGCACCTACAGTCCCACTCAGATTTGCCTTGATGTCAACTAGTATCAGATCTCTGCTCTTCTTTACAGGCTGCACCTAGACATGACTTAATTTTGCTGTACATTTTTTACTACAGGCTATTTTGTTTTTTCTCTTTTTGTCGTGGTCTTTCTTCAAGTGGGAGCCTTGAAAATTTAAGATGGTCTGTCTCTCCACTTCAGCTTCAGTGTTATATTGCACTGCCTTTTCTTTTCTAAGATGTGGGGTTATAAAATGTTGTGCACCATTATATTTTCCAGTTCCATCTTTTGTTTGTGCCATGAGACTTACATTCTTCTGCATGAGGTTAGGTTGTATGGTTATACCTGTCTCCAAGAGCTGGTGTTAGCCTTTGATGAGACTGAGTGGCGTGCCTGGGGGAATATGAGCTTTTTCTCATTAAAAAGCCCATACTGTTCTCACTCCATGAGCCTGTGTGCACAAAAGAAGGTGCTGCAATCCCAATTTGTTTTTATTGGGCATATCTACATGTACAAGTGCTCTGGAGTAATTTACTCTAAAGTAAGTCCACCCCAGGCAGGAATCTACATATGCAGGGAAGCAGGAACAGATTTGCTGTTCATGACGATGGTCTGCTTCTGCTGCTGCCCCTGCTGGCTCTGCAACAGCCTCCTGCAGCAACCAGGGGGAGCTCTAGGCTCCGTCTGGGTGCTAGCCCAGGGGCTGGCAGGGAGCATGGGGCTAGGAGACAGCTGTTTCCCAGCAGGGGCTCAGAGATTGCTCCCTGCTGCCAGGGTGGGCTGTGCCACTGGAGCCCAGATGGAGAAAATGTCCCCCGGCCCTGGCACCAGGGAGCTTCCAGTCTCTGCTCCACAATCACGGAGTAGGGGGCTGGGACATGATTGTTCCCAGCCCCCACTTCACAACTGCAGAGTTGGGGCTGGGAGTTTCCTTCTGCTGGGGCAGGGGGACACTTTCTCTTAGCTGCCAATCTGCAATCGTAGAGCTGGGGCTAGGAGATAAGAATCTCTCAGCCCCCCACTTTGTGATCACTTATCATAATTGCAGAGTGGGGGATGGGATGTCCATGCTGCTGGGGCAGGGAGACACTGTTCCTGCCTGGGTGACAGCAGCAGAGCCCACCCTGGCAGCAAGCAGATTCTAGCGGCAGGGAGCAATTTCCTGCCCTTTGCTGCCTGGCTGACCGAAAATACATTTGCTCCTTGTCAGCTGTCTACACGTGCAGTAATTACTCCTGAGTAATTGTATGTCTGCACATGTAGATAGTGATACTTACTGCACAGTAATTTGCTGTAATTTTGAGTACAGCATCTTATGTAGATAGGGCCGTCGTTTGTGGGGGGGGCAAACTGGGGTGACTGCCCCAGGCCCTGTGCTTTGAGGAGCCCCATGGAGCGGGGCAGAACAGTGCGGAGCTGGGCAGAGGAGCAGCTCTGTATCCAGAAACTCACTACCCCCCACCCTCATTGCAGCAGCAGCAGCTTCTTCAGATCCAGGATCGGAGCAGGGGTGGGGCCCCACATGGGCTGATTTATTCCGGGCCCCACACCCTCCTCGGGCCATCTCTGCATGTAGTTGCACCCAGTTTGGAGCAGTTTGCCAGAGGAACAGAATGCAAGTATCTACTCAGAAAGAATGCACTTACAGCAGAAAGAGGCAGTTTATGCATCCTCCATACCTGCACATCTGTGTAGAGGCTGTCCCGTATTGCATATTCCCATTCATAATCTTAAATAATTCAATAGGACTGTCCATATATATAGGGATTTCCAGGATCCTCTACAGTAATCACTCAGACAAGAGATGTCCTTGACTCTCTGTGTTTTAACTGAATGACATTTCACAACGTTATCCTCTGCATAACATAACACAGCATAATAACTGGTTCTACTTGTCTCATTCTGGAGCTTTTTAAAAGTACAATTTCCTACAATAAATACCATGGGTGCATCCAGACAAGCGTGCATGTGTGGTATGTGGCACTGCAGACTTGTCTTTGGTGCTTTATATGCAGGCATTCCCTACACTGCTAATTTGCAATGTGGGTTTTTTTTATTTTGACACCAGGAGATCCCACTATCAAAAAAAACCCATGCTAGAAAAAACTGGGGTGGCACATGCAGTGACAGCGTGCACTGCCCAAAACTGGAGCCTGGCTGGCCAGAGCCACACTCTGGCTGCCAGCCAGGCTCTGCACTCGGATTGCCCTGGGAAGCCCCCAGAACCCCAGGTAAGGCTGCTGGGGCCAGCCCAGCCTCCGTTGCCCTACCCACGATAACTTGCTCCACACCAGAGCATATGTGCATTGGCATTCCCCAGAGACAAGTAGCAGCAGCACAATTATACCGCTGCTATTTGTCCCCAGGGCAACACATGTACGTGCTTGTCTGGAAGTGCCCCATGGTTGCAAAAGGAACCTGACCTTAAGGATGACAACCACTAGAGGATGCCCTCTTTCCTACTTTTTTAGTGTTTTGCTTGTTAATTTAGGCAAGTGATTCTCAACCATGGGACTGGGGCACACTGGGGTGCTATGAGAGCCTTGGAAGGGAAGTTTGAGGAGATAAGCAGGTAAGGACAGGCTCAGGTTCCAGGTGTAAGGAGAAAAACAGATAAGGGCAGACTTAGGGTCAGGCCCTCCTTGCCTGTCCCTTCTGCAAGGCGATAAGCATTGTAACATATGAATTTGTTTTGGAAATTGGGGTGCCATTGAATTCACAAAATTTATGGGAGTGTTGAGTCTAAAAAGGTAAAGAACCACTGATTTAGCCACCTGATTCCCTTGACATAATTTTTTTATATTAGATCTTATATTTTTCATTAACATCTGTACTTTCCTCAAAACCAGAAAAAAATTGTACCCCAAGTGGCACCTTGCCATGCTCTGATATTAGCTTGTTTTCCCCAAATGCATAGCTGAAGAGATCAGCTTTGTAGAAGGTCAGTAGATATGGGGTATTTTGGATCGAAAAGGGCATGCCAGCAGTTCTCTCCCTATTTAATGGGGACTCTTTGTCAGCAGCATGGCTTAGGGAAAGAGGTTGTTTCTCAGATAAGCAGACTTCAAGTTAAGTCAAAACGAACTTTCACCCAAAATCCAAACCTGATAGAGAGTCAGTTTAGGGTGGAGTTGCACATTGCTGTAAAAATAGGCTGTTACATTGTGCACCAGCTAAGTTTTTGGGTTGAGCACTTTGTAATAGTCTACTCTGGAGCTGTCAAAGTCCTCCTCCAAAAGAATCAGTCATAATGTCTAGGTTGTACATGGAGGGAAATTCTTGCCTCAGCACTATGATTATACCACCATCTGCAAGCAGCTGAGTGTCCAGCACTGTTGCCCATGTTGTAATTTTTACAAATGAGGGGCATGTACCTGTAATTAAACTGAAATACAATCATCCCTATCTTCCAAATGCTTTCCTTGACCTACAAAACTCTGTAAGTCTTGGTTCAGAGATGATACCTTTTACTAGGCTAACTAAGGAATCACAAGAAAATATTTTTTGTTGGCAATTTTGTAGTTGGCCTGATAAAAGGTATCATCTCTGAACCAAGAGTTTTAGAGTTTTGCATTTCTTTTTGTCTCAGACCAACACAGCTACCAAATATTTCCTTGACCTACCGTTCTCTTTGCCACTTAAGGGCATAAGTACAACAAACATCTGGATCTCATTCTTAGTCCAGATTCTACCAAGCAGGCAAGTTTACAATATGGTCACCCCTTACTACTATTGTGGGGAGTTGGGCTTGAAAATACAGTGAGTGTCTGGGCAAGATCCAGCCTGAAATCCTGGCATCACACAGATCAATAACAAAGATTCCTTTGAGTTCAATAGGAACAGGATTTCATCCCTAGATGTGATTCCTTATCTTATATCCATGATCAGAATGAAGAGGCAATGAAAAGCTTTTGTGCTGTTCATTAATATTGTCATTAGTTTCCAAAGTGGGGAAATCCATGTTTTTTCCCCTTTCTGGGCAGCTGATTCTGTATTTCAGTTCAGTTGTACTATGTACTCAATTTCTAAAACAACTTTCCAGCTAGTATTAGCTGTACATTATTTCTGTATTTGGCTGGAGGACACTTCTTTGTGCGTGTTAGGAATGACAGCAGAAAATTATAAATGTTGAATTAAATAGAAATTTCTTGTGTATTGCACATGGAATACAGATATAAGAAAACAAATATTTCAAGTGAGACGAGGCATTTTAAATACCCTGCTCTTTTACACTGTTGTGTATACAAAAATGAATCCTTAAGTGAGAAACATGAAATACAGCTGTCTCGTTCCAAATCTTCACTCTTTCATAGACACAAATATGCACACACGGAGCACTTGGAAGTCACTCATACATGCCTTGGATACCTCAAACTTTCAGCAACTTCAGAAAGAGTGCACAAACATGCAGTATCCAATTCCCCACCCCCCAAAAAACCAAACAAACAACTGTCTGCTTCCTGGTCTCCCCAAACCACCTCACCCCCCAATTTGCATGCAGGGTAGATGCTTAGGTCATCCTTGCCCATTCTTCTGCCTGTGTTGCACCCCATTCTGAATATATCCTCCAGTACTTCTTACAACATCCATTTTAAAACTTCTTGTCCTCCCCATTTTCTGTGAAAAAGAATTCTGATCCCTAGTTTCTGAGTTCTGGCTTTTTTCAAATTCCTGGCTTGG
>NW_017728994.1:43337081-43342009 GCF_001723915.1 Gavialis gangeticus | reverse complement strand
CTTTAATACGCGTAATTACTGGTTAATCCATGCTCCAATTCCCTTATTGTTCTCTCAGCTTTGTCTCTCATTCTATGGTATCCTTGTCCTTTTCCTTTGCCTCTGATGACAATCTTGAAAGTTCATTTGCTCACTTCTCTCAAATATTTTATGCATTTCACCTTGTTCAAGGACTAACCTTCATCTACCACATCTTTCTGTTCTTTAAGACCTATTTCTCGTGTGATGACTACAAGGACTCAATAAAAGGGGGAAAGCTGATATTACTGATTTCCTCTACCTGTAAATAAAAATTCAAATCTGGAAGCATTAGTCTGTGCATTAAGACAAACATGTGTAACACACCTTCTCCATGGCACCTTATGTTGTGTGTTGTAATAACTTTTGGTGTCTTATTTCAGTATCTATTCTAAGCTCTTGGTGCCAGGGTTTGTACATGCTTGTATAACATCAGTATAATGGGGTCTTAAACCTATTAGAAGCTTTCAAGTCCTGTAATATAAACAATAAATAACATTATCACAGAAAAGAGGATAAAGGGAAATTCCCCATATTTCACAGTAAAATGGCACCTTTGTATTCTTACGTGGCATTGCTGTTTCTCTTACAGTAGCGATGTACTGACTAGTGCAGTGTTTCTCACATTCTAGATTTTCTTGTACTCTGACATATAAAAACACAAACCATTCCTATGAAGGACTTGAAGCAACTACCCCCCCAAACAAAACACATGTTCCTATGTTTACAATCATAGTTATACACTTGGGTGTGAGCTTTGAATTTTGATCCTGGCTTGGTCTTCCTAGGACAATTGTCATATAAAATGTTAATTGTTCTTAATACAAGTCTTGAATTCAAATTCCCTACTGGTTTGCATCTTGTGTAGTTCTTTGGACTTCTGCTCTGTGCAACTAGGTGTAAAATGAAACTGTTTTGAATTTGTAGCAAATTACACACACTTTGAACAGGTGTAAATGACTAACATGAAGTGTGTGGCAGTAGAGAATTGAGTCCTCTCTATTAGAGCAAAAAATATGTCTGCTAATTTTTGTATGAAATAAAAGCCTTACACATATGCTAAGTCCATTTTTATCTGTCTTTATAAGAGAATTTGTATACCACTTTACAAAGCACTAACCAAAAATGAGTCGGGGTCTAGCACTAATTTCTCCAGCAATAACTTCAGCCTTATGCTGTTGTCTTTTTTTTATAAATGTAATTGTTTTAAACCACAAAGTAGAATACTGAAGTTTCAAAGCAAATCTTTCCATTAAAATAGTAGCAATTCATTACAAGTTCTGTTAGTCAGACAAAGTTCTCATCATGTTATTTTTCCCTCTTTGAAATAATTGACCTTAATTACCACAGGTGTAGGCTCAGTCTGACTCATACCAACACATGAAGGAATTTTATGTTTTGTTTTTTAATTTTTACAGTTCTCTGCAAGCTTCCTAGGGCATTACATTGTGTTCAGTAAATCAATAAGGTAAACAGTGGTGCAGTGGTGCTAATTACTAATCAAATGTTAGGTGACAACAGTAAAAGCAACTTCTATCTAACACTGAACAAAGAATTCTATCAGAATAAGAAGCATGTTATCCTTCAAACCAATCTGTAATTTTTTTCTCTGCATTACAATAAAGCTTTGCATATTTACCTCCTTTTTTGTAAGGAAACATTAGATGCATCCTCATCCTTAAATCCACAGAAATGAATTTAAGTCTCATAAAATACTAATGTACACTGATTTGGAATTCATCCATTATACCAAAAAGCATAACTGTGCCTGGGTTTCTGTACAGACAATTTTTGGGGGTATGCATTATAGTTATACATGAGTTACAGACAAGGCAAATTGTACTAGGAATCCATATGTTCTAAATAATATATTTAATAGGTAATATTGTATACAACACACACATATAACAACTTAGACTTTATCAGTTACATTTGAACAATATTTTTGTTAGTGTTACATAAATACATAAGAAGTGCCATGCTGGGTCAGATCAGTGGTCCATCTATCTCAGTACTCTGTCTAACAGTGGCAAAAGTGGATGCTAGAGGGAGAACCTTGAACTAGATATATCTAGAGTGATCTGTTCCTATTCAGTACTGTCTCTAGCATCCACCTATCCTAGCTTCGGGAATGCCAGAGGAAACTTTTCCAAACGTTTCATTGGAGTGATGTAGCCGTGATGATTCAGGAACTGGGCAAGAAGCAAGGATTTCTTAGGTTGATATCTTTTAACCAGCCTGCAGGACCATGTTGTGTGGCCTGCAGGGCTTCCCATGGATCAGAAAATGTTGTAGTAAAGAGTCATGGCAGTGTTAATTGCCATCTCCTCTGCCACCAAAGTTCTGGACCCAGAAGGAGCCCCACAGGCGGATAGCATGGCTCTGCATTCTAGCTCTGGTCCATGGGGTTGAGCATTCCTGGGATAAAAGAATTCAGTGATACTATATCCATGCATTCAACATATGCAATCCAAGATAGGTGGCACCTAGCTAGATGGTAGCACTACAAAAAAGGGATCTAGGAGTCTTGGTGGATCACAGATTTGATAAGACTCTCCAGCGTGATCTAGGTTCTCAGATAGGGGCAGCTTGGGGCCTGATCTGGGCAGGTGCAGGGCCCAACCCTGTATGCCAGCCTACAAACCACCCCACTCCACCCCACCCCACAGAGCCCAAATTTTGTTTATCCAGGTGCTTAGCAACCACATTCTAACTTGTGATATCACATGATGTGCACAAAGGTAGCATCAGACAGGGACATAACATTGTCATAACGTTTCCCTTACCTCTATTGCTTTTGTGACTGATTTATAACATCACATGTCCCTTGCACTAAACAAAAAAGAGCAATGTAGGGGAGCATAACCCATAACCGGTGCCATGAAATGAATGACAGAAATGCAAGGACTGTATATCTGTCTCCTGACACGAATAGAGCAGATCTTCAACTAGTGAAAATCTACTGTACCAGTTTACACCAGCTGAGGACCTGACTCTTTAGTGTCATAGGAATATAACATCATTTTACCATAAACAAAACACCTTTCTTTGCTTAGCTGTTTGGAAGTTCTGTTATAGAGCTTTATTCAAAAAAATCCTGCCATTTTCCAAGTATCATTCTGTATTCACATTAGATTTATTTATTTATTTTGCTTTGGTTTGGCTTTTCTAACTTATTTCTTCCATTTGGCAACCTGTAGAAGGACCTTCCTGATGCTTGAACAGGAAGAATGCATTGGGATGTGCTTTTTGGTACTCAGACCACACTACTTTTCTGCTGATGAAGCAAAGTAAGGAGGGCAAATCCTCTTGGAATTTGGAGAGAGACCATGTATCAGTGACTGCTCTGAGCACTTCATTCTCATTCATCTGTTCCTTTGGCTTCTGTACTTGGAGCAGGTTGAATTTCCTAGTGAGTTTTGGCAAACCTTTGAAGTTTCTGTTAAAGAGGAAGCCTTACAGATATTCAGATGTGATTTGTCTAGTTTTCATTATGAGGTTAATGGGCAAATGGGACTGAGTTCAGAATCTTGCAAACTCCAAATCTTATTCTTCAGGGCTCAAGCCCTTTGGAAGTAGTTTTCAAAAGCTTTAGTGTAAATGGATTGTACAAAGGTTAAAACTAAAAACAAGAACTTGGCAAGCTGTTTGACTAATGAATGAAGGATCAGGCTATGACTTGATGGTGCCCATAAGATCCATGCAAAACAATCTTTCATAGAGTGTGCTGTTCCCCTGTACAGCAGTGAGGTTCCTGCCCCTTGGGTAAGAGCTGTACCAGTCTTCTGTAGCTTCATTTGGGCTTTGTTTACAGAAATGCTCAGGAAAGTTTAGATGGATAAACCAAAGCTGTGAAGCTAAGCACATTGAATTCCTGTGGGTGTGGTGTCATTTGGAAGTGAATTGGCTCCTATTCTGCTATAAGCTCCCCAGCCTTTAATATCAACATCCCCCAGTTCAGTTAAACTTTCCTGAGTATCTGTAGGTAGACCTGTAGGACCTGTGCTGTACATGAGTGATTTAGAAATAAACCTATTTCCTTTTCTACTGTCTCTTACCGTCAAAAAACCTTCAGAGATTTTTCTTGGTGCAAAGCTGGGGAAGACCTGTACCTAAAAATGCCAATGACAGTCTGGATACACACATTAAGATTATCTGGGAGAATTCTTCTGGGTTTATTCTCTTGGTAGAAAAACTTTCCAGAGACACATGAACAGACATTCGACTGCTGAGGCCCTGAAGAATAGAGAACTGGTACTGATGAACTGGCAGCCATACATCTCCGCTATCCAGGCCCCTTCAGTCTGCTCAGCAATGTTGTGGCTAAGTGCAGACTTTAAAAAAGCCTGAGAAGGAAGCAGTTTAAGTACTATGCTTTACTCAAAGTCCTCTAGGTTAGGTAGGGAGTGAACAGATGTTCACTGTTCAGTGGTGGGGGCTCGGAGCCTGTCTTCATTGGCTGGGTCTGGGGATGCTCCCACACATCTCCCAGGAAGCTGTCAGAGAAGGCGAGCCCAGCTGAGCAGATGGTCACAACTGATTGGGCCCTATCACCAGCCCTGCCACTCCACTACCTGGCTGCTGTCAGTGCTGGTAGCTTGGGGGGGGGGACTAGAGGGTGGGGGAAGAGAGCCCCCCTGACATCTGCCCCCTCCAGCTTTCTGGATCCAGTTCTAGGGGGGACCAGGTCAAGCCCATGTGTCAGGGGGGCTCTGTTCTCCCCCACTTGCCCCCAGTTCCCAATGCAGTGTAAAGCCAGGTATGGCTCCGAGCTCCAGCACTGGCTGAGACCAGCAGGCTGGGGCAGAGGGGAAATGGAGCCCCCTTGCCATACAGTACCCTGCCCCCCCACCTAGCAGCAGCAGAGCCGCGTTTCCCACCCTCGCTCCGGTCCACTCACTGCAGCCTCC
>NW_017728994.1:43335563-43335774 GCF_001723915.1 Gavialis gangeticus | reverse complement strand
AAAAAGTCTCTTGTGGCTCTGAGCTGCAGCTATCAGGAGACTGGGCGGGGGGGTGGGGAGGGGAACAGAACCCCCCTGCTTTGTGGATCCAGCTCCCCCCACCCAAGACCCAAGCCAGCAATCTGGGAGGGGTGGCACATGGCAAGGTGGCTCCATTCTTCCCCACTCCCAGCAACACAGGGAGGAGACAGAGCATTTTCTCTCTCTTCTC
>NW_017728994.1:43330220-43330563 GCF_001723915.1 Gavialis gangeticus | reverse complement strand
ACTGGCTGAGACCAGCAGGCTGGGGCAGAGGGGAAATGGAGCCCCCTTGCCATACAGTACCCTGCCCCCCCACCTAGCAGCAGCAGAGCCGCGTTTCCCACCCTCGCTCCGGTCCACTCACTGCAGCCTCCTGACAGCTGCAGTTTGGAGCCATGTGCAGCTTTTTTCTATGGCAAGAACTAGGGGCAGGCAGGCAGGAAAATGGAGCATCCCTGCCATGTGCCCCCCCCAAATGCTGGCTTCATTTTTGGGGCATGGGGGACAGGCTAGGTCTGCATGGCAGGAGGGCTCCATTTCCCTGCATGCCTGCCACCAGTTCCCAGTACAGCAAAATGTCATACAA
>NW_017728994.1:43324979-43325220 GCF_001723915.1 Gavialis gangeticus | reverse complement strand
GAGCAGACAAGCATTGGCTGAGGCTAGCACACAGGGGTTTGGGACCCCTGGGATGCTGATGGAATGTGACCTACCTTGACTCACAATGGGATCTAGTACAGGCATTCGGTAAACTCTGTAACATACAGTGCTTTAGTCTGATATTACATCCAGCCAGGGTGAACTTAGAGTGGGATACAGCATTTTTAAATCACTCGGTGCTGTGAATGTCTGTTCAGTTATGGAGTGTTTTCTACACACT
>NW_017728994.1:43319375-43319738 GCF_001723915.1 Gavialis gangeticus | reverse complement strand
GGCTTCTGTGCATGCTCACAAGCCCTGTCCCTGCTGCTGACACCACCAGCAGCTTCTGCGGGTGTTCACCAGCCCCATCCCCATCACTGCCGCTGGCTTCTGTGGGTGCTTCCCCAGGAGGCACTAGTCACCCATGCCCAGTTCCCAGTGCCCAGTGCAAACTGGGAGAGAAAGGACCTGCACAGCAGGGGGGTTCTGTTCCTCCACCCACTTGTTCCCAGTTCCCAGTGCAGACAAAAAGTCTCTTGTGGCTCTGAGCTGCAGCTATCAGGAGACTGGGCGGGGGGGTGGGGAGGGGAACAGAACCCCCCTGCTTTGTGGATCCAGCTCCCCCCACCCAAGACCCAAGCCAGCAATCTGGGA
>NW_017728994.1:43317808-43318354 GCF_001723915.1 Gavialis gangeticus | reverse complement strand
AAAGCCCAGGGGTGGGGCTGGGCTGGGCTGTGCTCACCCAGAGCAGACAAGCATTGGCTGAGGCTAGCACACAGGGGTTTGGGACCCCTGGGATGCTGATGGAATGTGACCTACCTTGACTCACAATGGGATCTAGTACAGGCATTCGGTAAACTCTGTAACATACAGTGCTTTAGTCTGATATTACATCCAGCCAGGGTGAACTTAGAGTGGGATACAGCATTTTTAAATCACTCTGTGCTGTGAATGTCTGTTCAGTTATGGAGTGTTTTCTACACACTTATCATGCAATAAGTGTAATATCAGTATCTAGCCTGTGAAGCGGGGGTGTTCTGTTCCCTGTTTGGCTGCAGTATTAGAGTCCATCCTGAGCAACACTATCTCTGGGGGACTGTGGAAGCAGGAGCAAAACAACCTGATGTGCTGGAGGACTTAGCTATGTCTTCTGTCAGAAAGGTAAGTAGTACAGGCATTCACTTTCCCAAAAGTGACTCTTCTGGGAGTAATTTAACCCTGGTTATTCCAAGGTCATTTCTGCCCGCCCCC
>NW_017728994.1:43310739-43312808 GCF_001723915.1 Gavialis gangeticus | reverse complement strand
GAAGCAGGAGCAAAACAACCTGATGTGCTGGAGGACTTAGCTATGTCTTCTGTCAGAAAGGTAAGTAGTACAGGCATTCACTTTCCCAAAAGTGACTCTTCTGGGAGTAATTTAACCCTGGTTATTCCAAGGTCATTTCTGCCCGCCCCCCCCAGCAGTCATTTCTGCTTTGTGGGGAAAAATTCTGAATGTGTATACACTCCTGGTTTCTCTCGGGACAGTAGCAACTCTCCCAGGAGAAACTGAATGTCTATACGTGGCCAGAGATTCCAAAACTTTTCTGGGTAATTGTCCTGTATTCAGATGAATCCATGCAGTATAGCCAAAACTAGTGGCATTTGATACTTTAATAGTGAAATAATTGTAAGCAGAATTTTCATCTTTTTTTGGAATATAATTGAAATTCTTCAAGAGAAATGTACATTATGATGTATGATTTTAAATAGAGCAGAGTGTTTCTATTTTTCTCTTTGCTACAAATATTATGTAATTTTTGTAAGATTATTTTCTTTCTTAATATAGATGTATTTTATTTCTGATTCACAGTGCACTTTAGATCTAGATATAATCTGGACCATAATAGCAAGATATTTATGTAGCAACAATAAATTGACAAAGATTCACAGTAAAATATTTTGATTGCATAGCTTAGGTAGGAGAAGTGGACCTGAAGGCCAGCCTGTTGGCACCAACATTTAGAAACAGTATTGTATTGGTCAGTATCAGCATATGCTGTCTGAGAGTAAAACAAGGCATTACATAACCCTACAGCACTGCCTGCTCTGATGAAATCCCACATCTGGTACAACAGCGTGGAAAGCCGCTCTTCAACAATGCACGAAATGTTTGACTCCTGCACTCAAAGTAGGAGTGTTTTGTTCATCTCCTTCTGTCTTTCTGTATTAACAGTCATTCCCTCATAGGTATAAAGTTCCCATTCTTCACAGTATTTCTAAAAGGTGTGTTCACAAAGGATTAACAGTATAAAGGTCTTAATTCTGCTCATAATGAAATCAGTAACTTTACCTTGTAATTTCATTTTCAACTTTATTTATTACTGAATTGTTAATATTCTGACACTGACATTTCACTCTTAACATTGTGGTATATCACATGTCTTTTAAAATCTTAGGTTTAAATATCATCTCTGACAAATGCCTAAAATGCAATGCCTAAATAGTTCTAATGTTACTTCCTAAAGGAGCTAATGACTGGCTTGAAAACTTAACAGTTTGGATTACAAATAGGATTTCACATGAATCCCCAAAAATGCTTAAATGACAGATATAAATGAAACAGGGTTTCAGGCCTTTCATTTAGAAGTTCATTAATGCAAGGTCTTGCCATGACTAGGAGTTGTCATTCCTAATCAAGTTCAGCTGTGTAACCCCAAAGCTCAGCCAAGGCAAGGTGACTGTCTTGTTAGAAAAATCCCTTAGGGACTAAGAGTAATTATCAACCTTTGAAGGACAGCCTAATTCCTTTGAATATTTGGATGGGTATTCTGCTTAGGGCCTTACCAAACAGTTCTAGCACAGATGTGCTGTTGCAAGCTTCACAACGGATGCAAACCTCTTTCCAAGAGTTGATCAGAGTTTTTAAATAAAAACATGACAAAATATCATAGTGGAGCCCTTGGCAGAGATTGACAGCTTCATGTCTTGTGAGTATTTGATTGAAGATATTATTTGATGTGCAAGCAGTGTGGAATCTACTACCAAGGCTGGGTTTGAATCCAGCACTGTATGTAGGTTTTATGAGAGACACTTTTAAGGGGGTTAGCTTTTTATCAGAAATGTAAACCTGGGAGCTAAAGTGGTGTGTTTTAACATTCAGTGCACTTGTATAGGTCATTGGCTTGAGGGGGAGCAAGGAAAACTATAGAAATAACTTGAAAGACCATGGGCCGTATTAGTTTTCATACTGATATTATAGTATGTATTCACATATTAATAATCCAGGTCAAGGCCAATCCAGGCAGCTCTGTGTTCAGTACTATTGAGAAGCAGGCTACTTTGATGTTCACCAGGGCACCCTTGGGGAAAACCGGGAGTAATGGCCACAAACTC
>NW_017728994.1:43305729-43310615 GCF_001723915.1 Gavialis gangeticus | reverse complement strand
TAGACCCCCACCGTCAAATCCCTCTCCCCCTGCCCCCCCTGGGGTCACCTGACCCCAGTTCTCCTTCCTGCCTAGTGCAGGGGGGTTGGACCCAATGATCTTGCAAGGTCTCTTCCAGCCCCTAACAATCTATCAATCTATGAATCTATGTCTAAATATGTATTTAGGACCTTAGCAATAGATCCTCATTTTGGAAAATCTTTGCTGAAAAGTAGGAGTGTAGCAGGGTAGCTCAGCACCCTGGACAGGTGCATTGCAGTGGACAGTGAGGGCTGCTAGGGTACAAACGTCAGTGGCCCAGCCAACTGCTGCTGCAGCTATGGCTATCTTTAAACCTAATTCTTCAAATTATTATAGCATTATATAAATCAGTGCAATCTTAGGAGACCTGTCAAAAAATCTGAAATGCAAGAGATTATTTACATCACTTGAGTAGGGAAAAAATGAGGGTAAGATGGCTATTCCTCATGATTTAGTACATAGTTGGAGATGCTTGGGGGGGTGAGGAGGGGAAGGGGGTAGACAGCTATTCCTAAAGAATTACATAAGCTAAATCTTAATAAAATTGAGCTTAGAACAGTGGAGTGTGAGCTGTAGAATGATTAGTTTTACATCACCTTGGAATAGTTTGCTAAGAACACCCTAAAATGAGTATTCACAGCAAATCCAAAGTAGAGTAATTGGCTTGAGCAACCACTTGATGTCATCCTGGTGCTACACAATTCAGCTAAAAGGCAATTATAAAACCTTGAACTCCTAAAGAAAGTGATTTAGACATGACAGTTTCCAGGAGTTCAGCACATTGCTATTCTTAGGGGTTTTCTTTGGGTCTCTACAAAACTGCTAGAATATTTTTCCTGAGGTCATACATAATCGGTTTTAAGAAACTTTCTAAGGTAAGACTTTATTTGTCTTGCTTCTTTTTTCTTTCCTGAAATAGATGACTGCAAATTCAATGAGAAATTAAGTTATAGTCATCCCCGTTACTGTATTGATTTCAATGTGGTTGTTGCAGTGGTGAATTAGGCCAAAAAAATTTCCTGATTATCATACATGAAGGTATGTGGGGAAGTCTTTCAGGAGTCTCACCACTGGTTTTCTTAGATGATTCAGCTGTGTTATGCCAACTGACATTTTCCCTGTCCATTTCAAAACTTTACAAAGATAGCTAAATGGGAATTTAACTTGATTTTGTACAGTTTAAGGGAGTAGTATAAGATTCTGTTTGTATCAGAGACTCATGTCAACTGAAGGATGAAAAAGAAGAAACACCTATTATCCCCTAGTACAGACGATGGTTCATTCAATGTCAAGCAGTCTGAGAAGTGAGTAAAATGTGATCCATTCCTAAAAAGGAAACAGCAAACTTATTAACATAATCTTAATTGAATAATGGGGCAGAAACATGATATTTTCTTCAGGTGTCACTTTTTGCACAAGTCTAGCACCTGGTAAGTTTGCCATTATCACCAGTTGGTGGCATGACATGGTGCTCAAAAGATTAAAGGGAATCAGGATTGAGATCAAGTCCGACCTCCCTTCCGTTCCCCCCACCTCCCCTGCACACACTCTCTTTTCTTTTTATATAGTTTTAAGAAAGAAAAAAGGAAATACTCGGAAAGCAAAGATCCTCAGGAAGAGGATGCAAAAAGGGTCAGTAGACTGCAAATAGTACTAGACAACAAGAACTCTATATCAAGCTCAGGCAGTCTAAAAGAAATGGAGGAGCAGGGAAAACACACCATTCTTTATCCCTTCAGTGCAACCCATGAGGAGAGCTCTGTGGGCATAACCCACAACAGATTCATGTAACTGGAAAATATTTACTCTGAAAAATATTTTGTACCTACAGGCATCTGTGACTACAATACATACAACAATCTGCAAGTTTTAAAACTGTCAAAGATTCTACCTTGTACAAAATGTATAAAAGAGAGAGCATGCAGAAAGCATATAAACTGATACACGAATCAAGTCAAGTGCACAATCTTACAAGTCAGCTGAGAAGACCACTGTAAGACTTTGTGATTTGTATTTCTGTCTTTCTGAACAATTTCCACAAGCATACATGATCCCAATGGTTTCTAACAGTTGCTCAAAAAAGATAAAGCTGAAGCTGAAAGAGTCCAGACAAGGGTAAAGAAAACAGCTGGAGGTATAGTAGCATTTCCATAGGAACGAGGAGAGACTGAAGAGACTGGGTTAATTTAGTGTGAAAGGAGAGTAAGAAGGATATGACTGAACTGAGAAGATTACCAAGACCTTAGTAAGAACTGCTTTGGGTTAAGAAGATGACACTGTCTCACAATAAAATAAGGGGACAAGATGAAATTTAAGGACAGTACACTTACAACAAATAAGATTTTCCCCCAGAGTATTATAATTCTGTGGCATTTACTGCTGTCAGAGGTCATTGAGACAAATAAATCTCTGGTTGGCTTCAGTTTTTTCCTTCCCACCAGCACTGCACGTTATTAACTGAATGAGATTATGGGGTTTTATCACCTCGTGAAGAATTATGTATTAGCTGCTTCAGGGAAAAGAACACTATTCTTTTTAGGAATACATATGGTTCAATTCTGTGCAAAAACTCTTATGTTCTTAGATTTTGCTGTAAAAGAGGAGAATAATGGATCTATTGGAACAACAGTGACTTTTTAAAGTTCACTTAAAAACCTAGTTCTTTTTTATGATCTTCTGAAGATGCAGAAGCTAACTGTTTTCCCTTTCTTTTGAAAAGTTTATATAACTTGTCTGAGTGGGTGAAATGTAGCTTTAGAGGCTAGGATCACTAGTGGGAGCAAAGCAAGTCACAAAGTTAGAGCAAGATTTTTCAGAAGCTGGCTTTATTTTCTGCACTTGCAATTGTATATGGCTATGATGGCTTGCTTGAATGCCTAAGATGGTGCTGGACATAATTGTTCTCATCGCTGGTTACAGCTAAAGATTTGCTCAACAGCTTTTCAGTTGATGACCCACCATCAGTCATCTTTTTTTGTACTTGAGACTGAAAAGGAAAGTTGATAAAGGAAGATTATCTACCCTCTGGATTCTTTCTCAAAAGATCATGGTCCTTTCCCATTAGATGTGTCCAGGTCTGTGGGCAATTAACAAGCAGGAAACCCTTAATGATCTTAAAAAAGAACCAGATTTATGTGTAAAGGTTATGTTTTGCCCTTGTTTTGCAAGTAGATGTTTGGATCTTTGTAGTGGGTTAACTTATGGTGAGTGCCAAAACAGGAAACACAGTTTTGATGTATTTTCTCCTCAACTATTTCTATTCACAAAATTCACCGTGACTAGAGAAATAAATGGCAATAAACATACAGACAATTCCACTTTCAGAATCCCCAGCAACCACACCACTGTCTTGTCTTCATCATAATATCTCTCTTTCATATGACATTTTAGGATCACAACATTCATAGATTAATATCTAAATTTGATAGCCATTTGACTGCTTCAGGAGTAGTTGCATGAATTGATTTTAGATCTTCATTAAATGGTCTAATTAAGCAATCATTCACAATGTGTTGCACTATCTGAAAAATTGCAGCACAAATGCACACTAGGCTCTCTTTGATTGTCCATTGCTCTTTGATGTTCTTGTTATCATTGTAGAGCTTCTTGGGGTATTTCCAGAAGGTTTTCTAGGTATGAGCCTCTATGGTGGTAGTGTAGTGATGTCCTTATTGATTGGAAGGTTTGGGTTACTAATGGCTTTATGGTATTCCCTCAAGCATGCAGCATTGTGGCAGAGCTGTGGGGGAGCAGTGTTCACTAGGACTGGAAGCCATGGCAATGGCGTACTTTTTAGTGTTCCTGATATAATCCGCATAGCTACATTTAACTGTGTATCAACAATCTTTGTGTGCACACTTTTGCTCCAGACTGGGGAGCAATATTTTACTGCAGAAAAAACAAATGTCAGAGTGGCCATTTGAAGCATGGTTGCATTTCCTTCCCGTGTCGTTCTGGCCAGTTTATGCACAAGGTTAACTCATGCTTTCATTTTTTTAGCAACATTCTGCAGATGTTGACAAAAGGTGAGGCTCTAATTGAGAGTTATGCCAAGGTATTTTGGGAACTTCTCATGCTTAACCTCATCTTCACAGAAAGTGATGGCAAGTTTCTGATCAGCATGGATGAAATGATGCGACAATGAGACTGGCCAAATCTGGTCCACTTCCAGGTCCACCAGGGGAGTGCACTGGGGGCCCCCCTGGCTCAGAGACTGGTACCTTCTGGATCTTGGGGGGCATAGTCCCCCCATGGCTGATCATTAAGCTGTGGGGGGTGTGGGAGGGGCGCACTCCCTGGCAGACCTCAAAGTGGACTGGAAGTACTTTCAGTCCACTTCTGGGTTCATTGCTGAGATGTGGGCCTCCCCCATCCACTCCTGTGGAATGCTTCATCTGCCCTAGTATTGCAGCATTCAGGAGCCACACCTGGTACCTTGAAGTATGTAGAAAAAACATTTAAAGCTGTGTCTATGGCCGAATTGCTGATCCTCTGAATCGGCATCAAATCTTCAAATTCATAGATTCATAGATGTTAGGGTTAGAAGGGACCTCAATAGATCATCAAGTCTGACCCCCTGCATAGACAGGAAAGAGTGCTGGGTTCAGATGACCCCAGCCAGATGCCTATCCAACCTCCTCTTGAAGACCCCTAAGGTAGGGGAGAGCACTACCTCCCTTGGGATCCCATTCCAGACCTTGGCCATTCTAACTGTCAAGAAGTTCCTCCTAATGTCCAGTCTAAATCTGCTCTCTGCTAGCTTATGGCCATTATTTCTTGTGACCCCCAGGGGCACCTTGGTGAGTAGAGCCTCACCAATTCCCTTCTGCGTCCCCATGATGAATTTATAGGCAGCCACAAGGTCA
>NW_017728994.1:43304152-43304962 GCF_001723915.1 Gavialis gangeticus | reverse complement strand
CACTGGACTGTGTAATCATCCAAGTCACAGCCTCTTAACTTGTTCACCAGTATGGGGTGGGATACCATATCAAAGGCCTTCCTGAAGTCTAAGTAAATGATATCAACCCCTGCTCCTGTGTTGAGGTGTTTTTTAACCTGGTCATAAAAAGAGACTAGATTAGTCAGGCATGATCTACCTGCTACGAACCCATGCTGGTTTCCCCTCAGCATAATTTTTCCGGCTGGGCTCTCACATATATGAGCCTTAATAATTTTTTCAAAGACTTTGCCAAGGATGGAGGTGAGACTGACTGGCCTATAGTTGCCTGGATCCTCCTTCCTCCCCTTCTTGAAAATAGGGACCATGTTGACCTTTTTCCAGTCCTCCGGGACCTGTCCCTCGAGCTACGAGTGCTCAAATATTCTTGCCAATGGCTGTGCACTGACATTAGCCAGTGCCTTCAGTACCCTCGGATGGAGCTCATCCAGGCCTGCCGACTTAAACACATCCAGTCCTTCCAAGTGACTCTGCAACATCTCAGTGTCAACGTTTGGTAGTCTGGTGCCCAGCTGTTACGTCTCTACAGTGTGAGTCTTGCCCCTCATTTAGGAAGACCGAGGCAAAGAACTCATTGAGAAATTCAGCCTTTTCCTCCCTGTCTGTCACCAATTGCTTTTGCCTATTCAGTAGTGGTCCTATTCCACCCTGGGCCTTCCTTTTACTCCTTTTACTTATATATCTGAAAAACAATTTTTTGTTATTCTTAACTTGGGATGCCATCCTTAGCTCCATGGTAGCTTTGGCCTTTCTAACTGCCTCCCTACAACT
>NW_017728994.1:43287613-43299152 GCF_001723915.1 Gavialis gangeticus | reverse complement strand
TGCTCTGGATTTCTCTGGTCAGCCAAGGAAGCCTCTTGACCCCTTTCTCCCTTTTCCCCCTTATCAGAATTGTCTCCCTCTGTGCCCAAAGGATCATTTCCTTAAGGCACAGCCACCCTTCCTGGGCTCCCATCTTGCCAAATCTCCTACTCTGCAGTGCGTCATTGACTAAATGCCTGAGTTCGCTGAAGTCAGCCTTCCTGAAGTCTAGCACTTCCACCCTACTAGTTACCTTACCCACTCTACGCCTTATGATGAATTCTATTATTTGGTGGTCACTGTCCCCCAGGTGACCACTGATCTGTAGGTCCCCTATCGTGTCATCTTCTGTTGCCAATACCAGGTCCAGTAAGGCATTCCCCCTAGTGGGACAATGTACCTCCTGCATCAGGTGGAGGTCCTGTACACAGGATAGGAACCTGCGTGAACTGTGGGAATTTGCTGTCTGCATCTCCCAGCAGATGTCAGGGTAGTTTAGGTCCCCCATGACTACCGCCTCCCTAGTCTTTGTGGTTTCTGAAAGCTGCCTCATGAGTTCCAAATCTAGTTCTGCCCCTTGGTGTGGGGGTCTGTAGAAGACCCCTACCACCAAATCCCTTTCTCTTTGACCTCCATGTATCCTAACCCATAATTCTTCTAATTTCTCCTCCTCTGATTCCATTTTGATAAGGGTCAATGTATAATGCTCCTTGACATAGAGTGCAACCCCTCCCCCTCTCTTCGCCACTCTATCCTTTCTGTATAGCTTATAGCCCTCAATGTGTACCGCCCAGTCATGGGTAGAGTCCCACAACTGATCTGAATAAATTAATTGAATCACTGTCTCTGATTCAGGCCGAATCTGAATTGAATACGCCCTGTTTTGCATACCCCTAATAGACATGCCCACAGTTAAGACATGAGAAATGGAAGTGTCTTTTCCAAGTTCAGAGAGAAAGCCAGCCAGCAATTATCTGCATCAAGGACTTCCAACATTGCTATCTGGTAGAACTGGCATTAATTATAGGGGAAAATTTTTACAAAAGTTTGGCAGCAAAAATCTAAGTATAAAGTTTAGCACCTTTATAATGGGTTGTATATCAGATATTTTATATCAACTTATTTTCATTAACATCCTTGCCCTCATTAACATCCTTGCCCTACCAATAAGGGTCATTAGTACATGTTTAAAGTGTGTGTATGGGGGGGGTTTATTATTATTCATCAAATGTTATAAAGCAACTGGGAACGCATGCACTTTACCTAATTTTTAAGCATTTGGATGACTTTAAAGAGTTAAAATTTACAGTGAGATAACTAACACATTTGAAATGAGATAAGAATTCTGTAGATTCTACAAAAAGAGAATGAAAGCAGAAGAATGACAAATTGCTATATGAAAAGCAATATATGAGATGTGACTGATATATTATCTTCTCATATGTTAATACATTTCAGTTAGAGAAGCTGGCAATATGATGATTTGTTGCGATTTTAATAAAATAAATTAAAAACTGAAAGATGTGAAGAGTGAAAGAATCCCTATAAATCTTTAAATAAAATAATAGAGTATGAACATTTAAAGAGGAACTTTATATATATAAAAGTAGTGAAAGACTGACACAAACATAAAATTATGTATTTTAAATGCATATAATTTGAAAAGCCTATGGAGCTATCATAATATCTTGTAGACCTTGCTGAAGTGTGGATTAACACAGCTATTAATCAGTGAACATGCAGCTCACACAAAGGCTCTGCTAAAAAGCATTAACCAAAGTTGGCTTGTCAATGGCCATATTTATCTGAGATTCTTTACTATACAGTAGACTAATTTAGTGCACATTAAAGCATCAACATCTACACATGCAGGGCATTTACTGTGCAGTATAATAGGCTGCTGTACAGTTAGCTAGTACTGTAAATACAGCATCTGTACAAGTGTTACTGTGCAGTAGTTACTGAGCAGTAACACACATATAGACACTGACCAGGAGCAAATTTGCTCCTAGTCAGACCAGGCAGCAGGGGGCCACAAGGGACAGGGAGCTTTCTGTCCCTTGTCTTGGCTCTGTTCAGGTCCCTCAAGGAGCTGGGAGCTAATCAGCTCTGGGACTGGGGAGCTCTCTGCCCCCTGTCCTGGCTCCCAGCATGGAGCTGGCAGCTCTGGAGGGTGAGTGGGGACTGGAACCCCAGCCCCTGCTCACCACCCAGAGCAACTATGTGCAACACAGATCTCCGGGAAGTGGCTCTGCACAGCATGAAGATGGCTGCACTGGGGGGCAGGCAGGGACTAGGTTCCCAGCCCTGACCCAGTTCCCAGTGCAGTCAGCTTTGCTCCATGCAGAGATGCTCCAGGGGGTGGGTAGGGGTTGGGTTCCCAGCCCCTTCCTGCCCCCTGGAGCAGCCAGTTCTGTGCCAAGAAGAGCAGTTGCTGGCAAGCCCTGTGCCACCCTGCCCAACAGGGGTCTCTCTGGCAGCTGTGTGTCTTGGTGGGCATGGGGCCAGGAGAGCTCTGCCTGCTATAGGGGCAGCTGTCTCCCAGCCCAGCGCACATCAGGTCCCTTCCCCATGTGCACAGGGCCAGGAGACAGCTGCCACTGCATCTGGAAGAGCTTTGCTGACCCCATGTACATTGGGACCAGGAGCTCATCCTGGCTGCTGCAGGAGAGAAGAGCAGGGCAGGATCAGCCCTATACCAGGGTGGTCCCATTGGGAACAAAACAGCTTCCAACAGGGAGCACATGTAGACGTGCTTCCAGGGAAGGCTTGCTGCACAGTATTTTGCTAGTAATTTTAGACAGAATTAGAGAGATATTCTAGTAATGCAAATATTTGTTAACAAGAGCAAAAAAACTCAGCCATCTATAACAGTGCTTGTCTGAGTCAACTAGTAGATCTTATTCTGCAAAAAGACATCTTTAGAAACAAAGAATCTGTACCATGGTGTTCAGTATGTGAGTAAGATTCTTGATTTGATCAGTTCCAGAGGCCAAATAAGGCAGGGTTAGGTGACTGCTAAATTCATTGTGTTGGTTGTTTTTTCTGATAAGGATACATATTATGGAAGATAAACCAAACCAGCAGGGTGTCCCTGTAGTATCGGGTATCTCCTGACACTAAGAGTACTCTCCTTATGCTGTTTAATTAATAGTGAGTTGTCTCGTATACAATCAATGTGCAATATTCTCAAGAAGAAAGTCATCTATGTCTGAAGATAACAGTAATAGGCTAAAGAGGTCTTGTCAATGGTTCATTTACCTAAACTACTCAAGAATGGGTCCCTATATCATTTTTTCTGTCTATTCTGCGACTCGCCCAGACTATCAATGTGTGTATTACAGTTTCTCTTATCAACTTTCTTATACTTGAAATAAAAATCTATCAAGTTTTCTCCAGTGTTCCAGTGGCTTTGCATCATCCATAGTGTTGTAAAGGTTAAAGATTAAATTTATCTGTGCAAACTATAGGTAATATTCATATAGGTTTCTAATATGAAAGGAATGCATTTAATGTTGACTTATACAAATGTGATACAGTTTCCTTCACATTTTTAGTGCCTTTGTTTTATGCCCATATTGGTAGCAGATGTATGTCTTCTCTGTCTGTATTCTCTCTCTCTCTCTCTCTCTCTCTCTCTTTCTCTCTCTCTCTCTTTCCATCTTACTCACTCCTTCCAATCGTTTTGATTTTTGTCCTATCCCATTTTTCACAAAGAGAAATGGAATTGAGTGCATTGGAAAAATAGGAAAGTGCCAACCTTGCCTTTCACACAAAGCCATGAAGTGTTAGTAGACAGCCCCACCATTGTAGCAGACTGAAGAAACACAGCTTCAGTCTGAGTAGAAGAAAGGATTGAACTCTCTCCAGTTTAGAGATCTCTTGCTGTAGCATGGTAATAGGTCCATTCTTGCTGGTTAGCCATACCTCATAAATCCTGTTTCAAAGAGACATATACTATTTTTGAGCTCATGAGGTATCAGCACAGGACACACACAGGATGCTGAATATGAATGATACTAATAAAAGGGACAAAGGATTTTTTTATTTTATAGTATCAGGTAAGATAATTGTTTCAATGGTTTTCTACTGTCTTCCTATAGCTGTAG
The DNA here is from genome assembly GCF_001723915.1 of Gavialis gangeticus. NCBI lineage: Eukaryota > Metazoa > Chordata > Crocodylia > Gavialidae > Gavialis > Gavialis gangeticus. The sequence goes on along the minus strand of NW_017728994.1, from coordinate 43,295,064 downwards.
CAAGTTTCTCACAGATGAAAACATGTGAGTTGTTCCAGTTTAATCCTGAGTAGATCAGCAGGTGATGTGGTCACACCCACATTTGACTATGCAGTCTCTGAGCTCACTGGCTTGTTGATGCAACTCCTTGCAGAGTCACCACTTCGATGTAGTTCCAGAACCAAGGAGGTGAACATTGCCATTCCCCTTCCTCTCTTGTCCATCCTTGTTGGGAGAGGAGAAAAGCAGAGCAAGCAGCTGTTGGCAGTATTCGCTCCCTGGGTACCAGAGCTGCATATATCTATATATACAAAGAGAGATACACACAGTATATGTATATGCGTGTGTGTGTGTGTGTGTGTGTATGTGTGTATGTATATATATGTGTGTATGTGTATATATATATATATATAAAATATTTGGCTCAGGATAGAAATGCAGGAACATGACCACCCACACCTTCTTGCCTTTCAGGACTTTTTAAAATAAACATTTCCTCCATGTGAAATGAGTTTTCATTTATTAATTATAATTAATAAATGCAAACTTGACATCCTTTCCATTTAACAGTAGTCTCTTTTTAATTGGTCTGTCTTCTAGGAATACTGATTGAGTAGCAGCTTATCAAGAAAGTCCACATGTCCTGAATTTATAATAAGAACTCCAAGAGATGATGTAATTGGTGTTTACTACCAAATTGGTGTACCACTTCAGGGGCACAGCCATCTCAACCCTGCTGTGTTGCAAATTAGCAGTGTGAGGAGCATCCTGGATGCCTTCAGGTGGTTTTTGATCAGGCCTTTAAATTTCTTCAGAACTCTTGGATGAGGACTACTCAGTCCTGATGATTCATTCCTTTTTAGTTTATCATTCTGTTACATCACCCACTCTTTGCTACTCCATTCTTATGCAGTGCATCATCCTAAAGAAGTAAAAAGACTAGGTCTCTGAGAAGTATCTCTTCAACTTGCCAAATCTTGTATAAGTCTGAATATCTTGATAACTTCTCTATTTTCTTATATTCAAAGATGCTGGATTTGGTCAATATGTGAGAATTGCAGCTTAGTTTAATTTTTCATTAAAAAGGTATAGTGTAAATGGTTGTTTAGACAAATATGATGCCTCACCTTGCCTAGAAACAAAAGGCAAATTAGAGAACACAAAATCTATTTTTATCTTTAATCTTATGATTATTTAACTGACCTCATGATTTTTGTTAACCACCCACGAAAAGAAAATGTCTGATGAAAACAAATTATACAGTTTGCATACTTCTCATTGTTAATTTTCATTTATCCCCATACACCAATGGATTCACTAATACTCTTTCAGGCTTTTGCCTCTGTAAGACTTCAAGAATGTCTTGCTATCTTTTTTTGGCCATTTGATTTTCTTGATTTTTCCAGTTTTCTCTTAGATCTACTGTTTTTTACCTTACATTTTACCTGGTTATTTTGTATTCTTATTTTTGCTGGTTTAATTTCCATTTCTCTGACTCATAGTCTCAAGTCCTTCCTAATACCTTGCCATTTTATCATAATTTTGGTTTTCCTTTGCCATATTTGCCTTTTTTAGGGGCCCACATTCCTTAGAAAGTGCAGTTATAATATACTTAAGTAACTTGCTTACTGACTTTAAAGGAAGTCTGAGACCTTCATCAGGTGATATGGTCAATGTGGATAATCATGTAGAGATGTTTGGATAGGTTAATAGGCTCCTTCTTTAATAAAAAAAAATGAGGAAAAAATAGTGGGGAGGTGGGGGAGTCAGTTTCCTTCAATACCCCATGTTCCCACATACCAGTCTCTATTGGTGTAAGGATATGAAATACCTGTGTCCATCAGGACAAGGCCAGTGAGACTCCACCATGTGACCAGCATCAAACCTGCAGAAAAATGACGGTGATTCTCTTCTCCTCAGAACAATGCGGTCAGGGGACAGGCTGAAGACAAGACAGGAGCCCTGGAGTTTTCAGAAGCACACAGATAGCCTCTGATTTCTATATCAGTGGTGGCCAACCTTTTTGGCAAATATGCCACAAATCCGAAGTATGAGATAGAGTGGTGCTCTAATAATCAGCCACCACCATTGCCCAGTACTCTAAATCCAATTACCACCAGGATGTGGCAACCCAGTGGCACCTACTCCCACAAGTCCCATGGGGCCATGCTCTTGAGCTAGCACTGACCCCCAAATCCTGTCCTCTCCCTGAGTGCCACTATGATCCCCTTCCCCTCCCTGACTGCTGCTCTGAGCCCCCTCCCCTCCCCTCCCTGCTTGCTGCCCCATCCCCTGTAGCCAGCCCCCCCCTTAACTTGGTGTGCAGGGCTCAGCTGCCCATGCTACTTGTGACACACATGCTGCAGAATGGGCAACATTGCTCTATAGGGTTCTGTACTGTGCATCGTTGAACCTATGCTTATTCTTCAGTGAAAGCAAATCATGTCCCTCTACCTCACAGCCTACATCACCTGAGAAAATGTCATGAAGGGATCTTCAGAGTCTCCAGCTAGTTGGCAGGTTCCCTCCTTGATGAAAACAGATCCTCCTTAATTTTTACCTTGATTAAAACAATCTTGTCTTTTGTCAGGACCTTGTGATATGGCTCACAATAAAGTGTTGGGGAAAAGGTGGATCTGAATCAGATATTGTAAGGAACAGCAAGAGAGTTGTATCTGTATTTCACCTACAATATTCTAGGGACATGTCAGGGAAAAGTACTTCCTTTCTTTCCAAAGGCATACTGAAAGAGGATTTGGCATTTCTCACTGCTCTAATTCCTTTTTTGCTTTGATTTAGTTTTCCTCTACAAAACTTGTAAAATGCTTGGAGAGGCCAATGCATTTGGAGCAAGACAAGATAGACCTACAGGAAGCTTTTCATTTGTGGTATAACTCATTGCAAGTGTAGCATCTGAAGCAGTGGAAGGAGTTTTGATTTAGTTGTAGGAGTACTGAATTGGTTTCAGCAACATCCAATAGCACATTTACCCTCTGTGAGAAGTGATTCATGGCAATTTAAAATTAGTATAAATTCAGTGTCCCACAAGGGCTTCTTTTGATCCCAGTATTTATCAGTAACTGTAGTCTGCCTTTTCAAGATGTTTCCACGTGAGACAATGTGTATTATCATATGCAGTAGATAGCCAGCTGTATATTTCTTCTTTAAGGAGGACTTGTAATATCTGACTAATTCAAATTACTGAAATATAGGGCAGGATGACCAAACACTGGCTAAAATTGAATCCCTGCAAAAGTTATACTGATTAGTTCAGGCAGTAGGTATAAAAGGAGTGTCATTTCCCTAGGCTTTCTGAATTGTAATGAGGAGCTGTTTCTGCAGGCCAGCATTGTGTGTGGTATCCATGTGATCACTGACCTGGGGCTGAGTTCAGAAGAACTGAAGGCAAGTATGGTAAAGCCTGTTATTTTACTGAGATAAGGATGGCTGTGACCCTCTTGGGCTCCCTAGTAATAATCACGAAGCATATCTTTGTGAAATGGTGGTGGGATTACTGTAATGTGCTATATTCTGGCCAGCCTAAGTAGCTGATCTGCTGCCTGCAGCTGGTTCAAGATGCAGCAGCATGCAATTGTTGCAAGGGAGATTAACAGAGGGGAGTCTGACTATTCACAATGTCTTGCTATCTATCTCAGTTCCCTGTTATTCCAAGGATCAAGTTTAAGGATTTTTTTCATTTTAATATTTAAAGTCCCAAATGGGCTGCATCCCAAGCATCTTGATGAGCTTCTGTATTCCATTTCAGTCTTGGTGCTTGAAGGGAAAGAGAGCTTTTGGGCTTGAAGGTTTTAGGCAAGGGAAGAAGCAGAAAACATACCGTACGGTTCCTGCTGGAGTTCCAGATCCCTGGAATGCTTTCACCTTAAAATTGAGAAGTACCATGTATTTGAAGAGGCTTCAAATACATTCATTTAGAAATGTGTGTCATCACACACTGATTGAAATAGTTTTGCTTCGTTGTTTCTCAATATGCTTTAATATTGATAAGTGGTTTTATTCTGACAAGTGCATATGATGCGTAGGACACTAGGGAAAAGAGAGCTGTTGAAATAATCTTAGTCTTAATTTTATTAAGGCTTTATCAGCCTTTGTCTGGGACATTGCTTAAGGAAATTTTTCAACTCAGTATTCTGGCTTTTTTTCCTCCTAAAGTGCTCTTGAAATATTATTATTGGCAATTATAGGCGTTTCGTGTTTACGTTAAATCATATGACAGTAAATAGTTATGACAATAAGGTTTATATACTGCTTTAGCTGTAAAACTTGCAGGGAACTGCCAGCTAGATCAGGGGACAGCAGCCTATGGCCCCCAGGGTAGATCCAGCCTGCAAAGAAATTGAATCTAGTCCATGAAGGTCCAACCAGCCTTGGGTGGCACAGAGGATTGGGTGGCACATAGTTGCACTGAGCCACCTGTCCCCTTCACAACACTCTCCTCAGAAGTTTCAGACTCTTATCTCTTGTCCTAAAAGTTTCTTTAGAACTTTGTTTGCATTTCATACGTCACCGTCAGTAAAGAACTAACTTTAGATTCAGCAAGTCAGATTCTGACATCCTTACTCATGTTGATTAGGACCGTACTCTATCGTAAGCAAGCGCTGCTCACTGTATATAATACTATTGGAATCTGTCCTCTACTTAACTCGAGTCCAGTTCTGGCAAAGCTTCTATTAAGGCAGGGAAAATTTTGTGTGGTTAAGGACCCCAAAATCAGTTCTCCAGTTCTGTGCCCTAGGCAGCTTTGGTGACAGCCCTTTTTGCCCTCCCTTCCACCCAAAGGCAATGCCCAGGGCCCCTGCCCCAGTCACCCCCTCAGTTATGCTACTGTTTATACTGTCTACTTTGATTTACCCATGAGTAAGGTTTATATTGTAAATGCTGCAATATTTTTTTCAGGCACTTTTTGTTTTTGACATGGAAAGTATGGGATATAAGTTAATAAACACCGATTAGTTAGATATAGTTTTGTCAGCCATAAAATACCGCAAGCTAGCAAATAAAATGAAGAACATTCTCCATAAAATGAATTATACTAAAATCAGTAAATACTCTGTTACCAAGTTTATTGCAGTAGCCTTTTGCTACTAAATTGTCATTCCCAGTAACTTTATATTAAAATGTAATCACCGTTCAGCAACAAAGGGATTGCCACTGAGCATAATTTTGAAGCAACAGCAACAATAATAAATTCTCTTGATGGCTGAAATTAAAATTTTTATTGGAATTAAAACAAAATCACTATATAAAAGAATTCTACAGTGTGACTGCTAATGGTACAAATACTATACTAGCTGTTTATTTTATTACCTGGTGTCTTATCAACTTTGAAGGCATGTTGGAGAGTGTTTCTTTTGGCTCAGCTTAAGCAATTATATATATGAATATAACAAATTCCTTAGTCTTTTTAAATGGCTTGATCTCAAGTCTCTGATGAATGACTTGGCAATGTGTTTTTTTCTGAAATTGTGTTTGAACTAAATTAATCCAATATTAATTTATTTTATGTGTGCCAGAAGCATCAACCTATTATTAATAAGTTGAAATAGACAGCAGGAAATGGAGGTCCCTCCCTAGCATTGCCAGAATGCATCTCTGTGTGTATCCAGCAATCTGGGTGATATGTTGACAGAATGAGGCCAGAGATGCAAATAAAGGAAACTTTTTTTTTTCCTTACAGTAAAAGTGTTCATTTATATATGAAGTTAGAAAATACAATGTATAGCTTGTCATTCAGTAACTTACTAAATGGTATTTCTACTGAGAAATTAAATGGAGAGATTATTAACATTGTTATCAAATGTTTGATTTATATTTTAAGAGATACAGTACTATATCATGGTTGTAACATGTAGCCCTTCATTCTTTAAACTTATATAACATGCCTCATAGTACAGAACTATACAAAATATTTAGGGCCAGATCGTTATCTGAAAATCAAAATAGTGTCACTAAGTCACTAAGATCAATGCAGTGGCAGTTCACAGTAGTTCAAAATCTGACTGAATGCTTTTGTTAAGAAAAATAAATATTTTTAAGACTAATGGCACTCTTTCTCTCTCAAAAAGTTTAATATGGTTGTTCTGCCTATTTTTGGTTTTGTACTAATTGCTTTTGCTCAGATATTAATTCGAGATAGAGACAAGACTTGTTTACTTCCAAAAGCTCCAGGAAAGGTAAATGTTTCTGTTTTTGCTTCTCTCAGCCAAGGGAGGCTCAATCAAAGGTCACAGCTGTTTACTCCATGAATTAGTAAAGTCAGAACAAATTCAAAATGTAAAATTGCAAAGAGGAATTTACAAAAAGAGGAAAATCAAAGACAGCTGGTGATTGACAGTGAAGATGTGATCATGTAAAATAAACACCTTGGGCTTTAGTGTTAAAGCTGGGTAATATAATCCAGCTCCCTTTGATCATCATACATGGGTAATCAAGAGCGCAATGCATAAAAGCTTGAACATGAGGGACCGCATCAATACCCAGTGGACGAAAGCACTAAGGGCCTTCTCAAAGGAAGATGTGCCTTTGTGTTCTTTGGCTCATTGTAAAGAGAAGCTGCAAAAAGCTAGATTAGATATTCTGTAGTCATGCTTTTCTAAGAAGCTAAGTCTGCAACCCCACATAGACTAATGGCTAGGCTATTGGGCCCTTTGGGAGCAATGGCTGCTAGAGAATTGTTTGAGAGGAGCTCAGTTTGGATTAGTGCAGAGTCCTGTTCTGCATGTAACTCAGTGTGGGGAAAGAATCACATGGGCATAACTAGCCTCTGCACATGTATATAGTAACTACAGATAGCTAGTGTGTGTGTATGCATAAATATATACACATTAGTGTGTGTGTGTGTACCAACACACTTATAGGCTATGTCCATATAAGTGAGCACGTGTCTGATGAGACATCTCAAAGCAGTTTTAGATGCTGTAGGAAGCATGCTATGAATTTAAAAATGTTCCCTATGTTGCATATTTGCAGAATGGACTCTAAGTTTGATACCAGGGAATGTCGGTATAAAAAACACCAGAAAAAAGCAGGGCAGGACACGCTCCTGGAGCATGCCCGGAAGCAACCAGAGGCTGGGTCCTCCAAGGAGATGCTCTAGCACCTCTCAGCAGCACAGAGGCAGAGAGGGATCTTGCAGTCAGGATTGACTCCAGGATGAATATGAGTCGCCAATGCGATGAAGCAATAGGCAGAGCCAACCGCACCCTGTCATGCATCACAGGGGCATCACTGACAGGTCCAGAGAGGTCTGGCTCCCCTCTATGTGGCGCTGGTCAGGCCGCAGCTGGAGTACTGTGTCCAGTTCTGGGTGCCACACTTCAAGAAGGACGTGGAGAACCTGGAGAGGGTCCAGAGGAGGCCACCCATATGGTTGAGGGCCTCCGTGGCCAGCCCTATGAGGAGAGGCTGAGGGACCTGAATCTCTTCAGTCTCCACCAGAGGAGACTGAGGGG
>NW_017728994.1:43283205-43287214 GCF_001723915.1 Gavialis gangeticus | reverse complement strand
GTAAGGGTGGCCAGAGCCTGGAATAGGCTTCCCAGAGAGGTGGTGCTCTCACCTTCCCTGGAAATCTTCAAGAGGAGACTGGATAGGCACCTGGCTGGGGTCTTATGACCCCTGCCACCCCCAGTGCTCCTTCCTGCCCATGGCAGGGGGTCAGACTAGATGATCTGTCTAGGTCCCTTCCGACTCATTGATTCTATGATTCTCCCAATCGAATCAGAACCCTCTGAATCAGTTTGGAGAGATTCAGAAAGATTTGGCAATTCAGATATAAACACAGCTTTAAATGTTTTTTCTACATACCTCTAGGTAGCAGGTGGCTCGTGAATGCTGTGATGCTAGGGTGCATGGAGTGTCTCACAGAAGGGTGGGGGGTCACCAGCATACTTGGCATCAGACCTGGAAGTGGACCAGGAGGATTTCCGGTCTATTTCTGGGTCTGCTAGGGAGCATGCTGGGGGGCCTCCCCAATGCCCCCCCAGCTCGGCGACTGGTGCCTCCTGGGTCTGGGCGGGGGAACCTGGGGTCCCCCCATGGCCAATTGCTCATCTGGGGGACACCGGGGGGGCCCCCCCATGCTCCCTGGCAAATCCAGAAGTACTTCCAGTCCACATTCAGATTCACCACTGACCACTTGGGGGCTCCCCCTGCACTCCTGTCAGATGCTCCATCTGCCCCAGCATTGCAGGGTTCACGAGCTTTGCCTGGTACATTGAGGTACATAGAAAATACATTTAAGATGTGTCTATATCTGGATTGCTGATTCTCCAAATCAGCATCAAATCTTCAGATTTGGATTCAGCTAAATTGAATAGGGGACAGTGATCTGAATCAATTAATCGAATCACTGTCCATGATTTGGGCTGAATCTGAATCCAAATTGAATAGGGCCTGTTTCACACACCCCTACAAATTTGTTCCACTGCTACTTCAGCTGCTGCAAGCGCACATGCCTGCATGTGTGGACGTGCCCTTATAGTGTCTACACCGTAATTTCTCACATACCACATGTCCCCAAATAAAATATGCACCTTGATTTGGGGAGTCAGTGTGACAAAAAAAGATTTTTTCCAGAGTCCTAGCCTAATCCTGATCATAGGGGCAGAGCACAACCTTCAGTCTGGCTGCTCAGCTAAAGCTACAGTATCAACCTTCTAACGACCCCTGCCAAATATACATAACATATAAAACAAAATAGTAGTGTGCCCATCTCTGTTCGATGATCCAGTCCCGCACTGCTTTGGTGTGGTCACCTGGTCTTATGCACCAAGTAGCCCATATGAACCCTGGAGAGGTCCTCAATCACTTCCAGAGAGGCCCCCAAACTCTCCTGCCATGACTTCGGATGGATCTTCAGTGAAGGGGGTTCCTGTTGAGGATGCCTCCAGAGTTGTCACATCCCTTGGCAGATGTATGCAGAGCTCCACCTTCCCTACACCGCGGCCATGCCCAACCTTCGAAATGAGCCTCAGGATCTTTTGCAGCTAGCCCTTAGATGGTGTCTTCCTTAGTTCCTATGCTTCCTCCTTTGCAGACAGACATCTTGGACTCCAACTAGACCCAGAGGGTCTCGAGATGCTCTGCCTTCAGGGTTGTCCCCTCTGATGTCCCATGTGCTCCCTGAAGGACACCGCCGGTCACCACTGTGTTGCCTGTGATCTTCTATTGGGGCTTCTGGTCCCCCAAAACCCAGCAAGGGGTGCTGGGTAAGCCTGCTCTAGGCAGGGAAAAAAATAGGACAGACAAAAGAAGGACACAAAAAACCCACACCAATGGAATGAGACAACACACCAGGGATGACCCAAAGCTAGAAAGGAAAAAAGGTCGGATGAGGAAAAGAGGAAGAAAGGGAAAAGAGGAGGGGAACCCGTAGAGCCATCAGCCCTCCTTTCCCCTCACACCAAGTGCTCTAAGCTAGTGCGTCCCTTGGGCTGGGACCCGCGCTTTTGCCCCAGCTGGGGTTTTCTTCGGCTCCTCATGGAGCCACCTCCAGCCCGGCATCTTGGTGCTGGCCGCAGGTGGTAGGAGCTTCTTCAGCAGCTCTTGCTGTCTCCGCCACTGACCTCTCTTCTGGTTCCTCTGGTTTACACCGGTACCAGTCGTCCCCGGTGTGGAGGAATCTTGCAGCTCCTGCTGCCGCCGTCACTTGCCTCCACACCAGCCCTTCAGCTCCTTGCTGGAGCTGGATGCCTCTGGCACAGTGATCCCACACCACTTCTCTCGCTTTTGGCATTCCCCCTCCCACGTTCTCAAGGCTGGCTTTTATCTTTACCGGGCAGCGTCTCTTGCTGACATCACCTGGCCCCAGCTTCAGATGGGCATGGCTGATGAACCACGCGGGCGTCTCGCCGGTGTGCTTCTTTGTTCTTCCGGTGTCCTGCAAGTGGTAAGTTTTTTCCTTTTCTATTTGTCCTGGGTTTCTCTGTGGGCATGGTTTCCCGCTCGCCCATGTTTACATCCCTGGGACAAGTAGTTTCCAGCCTTTTTAGATCACTATCAACTCTCAGGATTTCTTGCAGATCATCATACACGCTTATCATCAAACTCCCAATTGAAACAGAGTAATGATACAGTCACAGACCAGACAACTTTCCATGGCACAGCAGATCCCAGTTTGGGAACCGCTGATATGTATTTGGATTGGAGTCATCATACTCATCATGGAGAGCAGCATAGTATGAGGAACTCTTTGCTTTCTTTCAGACACTGTCATTTAAGGAGAAAGCTTTTATCTTTATGGAATGAGGTAATATTTCCCATTAGTTTGAAAGCAGCATCCTAACTTTTTAGGGCTTGAAAGCTGCAGAAATTGCTGGGTAAGGCAATGGGTTTTGTTCTTTTTCTCTGCTAAGACATTTTCTTTCTATTGAAATAATTATTAATACAACCATACAAGGAGGATTTAATTTGTGATTCATCCTGGGTCTGGGAGCGTAGGGGGATGAATGTCCTGATGTATGGAAGCTTATTTTTTATAACAGTCTCCTTACCCACTCCTATAGGAATTAGCCACCCAAGTCCATCATCCTATCTAATTGCAACTTTCAGTGTTGTAGTCTGAATTTTAGATCCTGAAAGCACCCAGCTGGCTGCCAGCTAACCTTAATCTCCATAGGCACCTACATTTTCAACATCGAAGTTTCCTAGGTATATAAGGATCTGCTGCTGGATATCTAGAAAACTCCCATCTGGACAGTGCTGAACAGTTTAGCAAGTATCTCATGCCTGACATACCTTACAAACTAGTCATTCCTTTGTATGCCACACCTTTAAGACTTGATCATGTGGACGTTATCAGAGCAAATTTGGTAGAGCAGTCCACACAGAATTCTGCAGGTGCTCAGCACCATTTATCCAATAACTTAATGGTTAGACCATTCCTTCATGGGATGTGGGACACTCAAAATCCATTTTCTTGTCTGCTTGAGATCTACTACTGCTCCAACTACCAGGCCAGAAGGTATTTCAGGGCACAAGTACTCAATTTTATATGGCATTATTAAATATTTAGTGGACAAGAGAATAGGAGACTGAACATGGATATATAGACCAGTCATTAGGGTATTCTTAAAGGAAGGTATATCCTAAGTTTTGGTTCCTGATCCACTTCACTATTTTATATTACATAGTCACTAAAAAAATAATACAGGGAAAAGGGCATTGCTTCCCCCCCTGCCCCCCCTCCAGCCCCCAGCATAAAGAAAGGCCAGGTTCCCTTTTAATTTGTTTTGGGGTGGGGGTGGGGAAGGGGCCAGGGAATGAGTCATTAGCCTAATTCCAGGAGAGGGTTCAGGGCTGTGGAAGGAGGCATATTCCTGTATTTCATAGGGAAGTGATTTTAAGACTTGGCATTTCCTTTTGGATAGCGTAGGTGGCTCACTGCTTAGTGAGCTGTCTCTTGTGGATCCCATTCTTAGGCACCTAATCTTTCTCCTGCCTTGAATTTAGACAAGTAACCCAAATCTGTGGATTACACAGGTAGCAAGGCACCAAGAAGTAGGCAACACTCATG
>NW_017728994.1:43261136-43278205 GCF_001723915.1 Gavialis gangeticus | reverse complement strand
AGTGACTTTAAGACTTGGCATTTCCTTTTGGATAGCGTAGGTGGCTCACTGCTTAGTGAGCTGTCTCTTGTGGATCCCATTCTTAGGCACCTAATCTTTCTCCTGCCTTGAATTTAGACAAGTAACCCAAATCTGTGGATTACACAGGTAGCAAGGCACCAAGAAGTAGGCAACACTCATTGCCTAAACCCTCTACTCAAAGACAGTTTGGTGCTTATTGCCCCTTGGAATTCTCTACTGTAGATACTGTGCTGGAGTCCAGAGCCTAAAATAGGTCATTCCTTTCTTTTCTGTAAAAATTAGTGATTATGAGTCACGGTGCCCCCACCATTATTCCCAGTATTCAGCAATTAAAGCACTCTTCTGTCAGGTGAAAGATTTGTATCCAGATCCTTCCTCCACTGCCTGCTGTTGAGTACAGATCTAAACCCAGAAATCACCCCCTCCCAGTAGAATGCCTTAACCGCTGGTCTATAAGTAGGTCCATAGTCACAGAAACATATGAAGCTCTAGGCAGGAGTGGTGTGTGACCTCCTGTGACACCTAAAGTTCCTAGCCATTAGCTGCTTCAGAAAAAGCTCATCTCTAGGGTTTGATTCAGCATATGTACGTTTCATAATTGACTTTCCTACACAATATATTGCTGTGGTTTTCCTGCTTATGCCTGAACTTTTCTGAACAGTGGAAGGTATCAGCTGGCAGAGACCCTCATTAGTGCTTTTTGTGATTGATGTGTATGACTCTTCCCACCCCGCCCTTTACCAATCAGGACTGTTTGCAAAACTGTATCTTCCATGAAGAGTTTTAAGGGCACAATTAAAAAGAAATAAACATTTTCATTTTATTTAACCCCTCCCCACAAAACATGACCTTTTCTCCCAATGTTGTCCCTTCATGGATATTTTCCTTTTCCTGAGCCCCCTATTTTCCCCATAGGTTAGTCTGTGTGCCTTATACATCTCTTCTGCCATCCACCCATGTGCTTGACAAAGGCTCTTTATACCTAATTACTGTCTACTGGACAAACCAGGCTGGACCCAGTTCATTCTGCGTTAGCCCCTGCAGCATGCTATGTGGTAAGAATGATTATTAAAGAGTGATGCAAAATGCTTGTCAAAGTGGATAGTTGAAACTTATGCTGAACAGGCTGTAGTCTATAAATGTAACAGCAAATTGCAAAAAGCACTTAGTGGAACAGTTGCCCATGGTACAGTCCACCCTCAATAGGATGTTCATTTTAATGTAGAGTTTTGGATACAAATTTGTTTTATTTAGATCAGTGCTTTTTCTAAGCTATCTGATGATTGTTTTTTACTGCTATAACATATGCTGTTTATGAGGCTTCAGTATTTCTTCCCTTTTCTTGCATGAACTACTCAAAGCAGAAATGCACCCCCTGCAGTGTGCAATGTTCTATTTGTGTGACTTGCATTGTGTTATAGCATTACATCTTAACAGTATGCATGTAGGAGCTATTTTCAGTCTTTGCTTTCAGATAAAATTAACTGTTTTCCCGAAAGAAGAAAAAGAATCTATTGAATATGAAGGGGCTTTGCTTCTTACCCAGTAACTCAGAGTTAGGCCTGAGTCAGGTCTATGTATTCAGCTTAAGGACATTAATCACACACAGAACTGAGTGGGAAAGTGTTTTCTCATCTTGCACCAAGATCATTTGAAATTTTTTTCAAAAAACAAACCACAGAGGAAGGGGATGGGACTGAATAGCAAATAATAATAGCCAGCATCTAGTATCCCATGATGTTGTCACAGGAAAATTGGAGGATTGTTGGCTTAACTGCTCGATGGTTAGGTGAGTAGGAAGCTGACTGCGAAGTACAACACAGAGGGTTATTATGAATGGATTTGTGTTGTCCTAGTGAGAGGTGACCAGTGGTGTCCCCCAGGGGTCCGTGCTTGGTCCAGTACTTTTCAACATCTTTATCAATTATTTGGATGAGGGTGTGAGGAGCTCCCTGGCCAAGTTCGTGGATGACACCAAGCTACTGGGGGAGCATGGTCATGCCTGAAGATAAGCTGCAGATACAGGAGGACCTGGACAGGCTGGAGAGCTGGGCGGATCGGAAACAGATGAGGTTCAACACTGAGAAGTGTAAAGTTGTCCATCTGGGGATAAACAATCCCCAACATACTTACAGGCCTGGTGGCACCAATATGACTAGCACCAAGACTGAATAGGACCTAGGGGTAATAATAGATTGTTGCATGAACATGACCCATCAGTGCGATGCTGTAACCAGCAGGGCAAACAATACTTTGGCATGCATCAACTGATGCATTCATGTAAAACCAAGAAAGTGATTCTCCCACTTTACTCAGAATTGGTGAGACCTCAGCTGGAGTACTGCATCCAGTTCTGGGTGCCGCACTTCAACAAGGGTGTGGAAAAGCTTGAGAAAGTCCAAAGAAGAGCCACCTGTATGATCAGAGACTTACAAGGCAAGCCATACAAGGAAGGGTTGAGGGACTTGGACCTCTTCAGTCTAAAAAAGAGAGAAGGCTGAGAGGGGGCTTGGTAGCAGATTACCACTACATCGGGGGAATACATCAAGGGCTTGGTGAACAACTGTTCACCAGGGTACCCTTGAGGAGTAATGGCCACAAGCTCCTGGAAGACCACTTCAGGCTCAACTGTAGGAAAAACTTCTTTACAGTCAGGGTGTCCAGACTGTGGAAAAGGTTCCCTCCAGAGGTGGTGTAATCACCTACCCTGGAAATCTTCAGGAGGAAACTAGACGGACACCTCTCCGGGGGTCATCTGACCCCACTTATATTTCCTGCCTAGTGCAGGGGGACTGGACTCGATGATCTTGTGAGGTCCCTTCCAGCCCCTAACAATCTGTGAATAACCTGTTGTTTTGGTCACTTCAGCTGTAGAAGACCCAAGGTCAATTCCCCATTCTGATATTCTCCAGTGTGCTAGGTAAGTGCACTAACCACTCGGAAAATGGCTGTTTTAGGTAAGTCTCTCAACCTTTACATTTTTATAAAAAAATATTCATTAGAATAGAAACTGGATCTCTAACATCTCAGCTGAATATTCTGGGGTGGTGTCTCAAAGCCCTACACTTACATACTGGACTCAAGAAACCCTTTCCAGTGGAAGTTTTGTTACAACTGAAACACTCCCACAAAAGTTTCATTTTCAATGAATCAACATTTTCTAACAAAAATAATTTAGTCAAAGTATTACGCTATATAGGCATGGATTCACAGCTCACTATCTCTCCACATGACATTGCTGTTTTATTTAAAATCATACATCAGTGTTCCAGTAAGTATTTACATTGCTATGTTGCTTCAGAGGACAAAAAATTGATAACATGGCTATATTTTATAAAGAAGAGGAAAAAAAGAAAGAAAAGACTATTCTAGTACTATTTTCAATCTGATTGAAGAAAAGTGTCTTTGGGAAGAAACTTCCTGCTGTTAGTCCTGGCATATTTCATGTCCTTCTGCTCCATTGTGGCAACATATGAATCATCTTTAAGAAAAAAGTGTCAATCCATTCTCATCTGTAAAATCCTCCCCCTGCCCATATTTATTTTTAAAATCTTGCATTCAGTTATTTTTCCTCAGAAAGCTGTTGGGAGTTATTTGTACTAGGAGTAAAAAAAGACATACTGGACAGAAGCATAAGTCAGACGTGCCTCAAAAGCAAAATACAAAAACAAGTTAAATATTTTCTACACATCTATTATTATGGTAAATCTTATTCCACATAGTTTGGCATGACCCTTTATGAACAATAAAAAGGAATATTTTACTGATGTAGTATAATAGTGACAGTTGCCAGAGAAGATTTTGGCAAATTCTTCCCAGATGGAATTCAGTCTCACACCCAACCATTCGCTTTCCTTCTGTTACTTTTTGATGCATTGGTGTCTCAGCTCATTAACCATAAAGAAACAAACAATTTCCAATGTTACAGCTGTACAAGACTACAGACTTTCATTTTCACCCATTATTGGAAATAACCTTGGAATTTGGTTTATGAAATAGTAAAACAAATGTAATGATTAAAACAGATTTAATGAGTCACTTGCATTACACTTTCAAATAACCAGGGGGAAAAGTATTTGGCCAATAACTAAAACATTAACTATCGGTAATGATAGATTTAATAAGCAAGTTACTATTGATTTTAATTCCAAAGTGTCTGCATTTTTACTTGATGCAATTCAAACTTTGTGGAAGACTGAAGGATCAAAATTACAACTGCAGGAAAAATAATCTAAGGGAATATAAACTTCACTTAAATAATTTAAAGGTCCAGTATCCCGCAAGCAGATCATAGTTTTAATTTTAGGAGTTTGGCTTCTGGTTTCCCTTTAGTAGGTTTTAAGTATGTGCAAAGGTGGCCATGTTTTGTGTATGATCTTTACATATTTTTGTTAGACAATTGAATTATTATTTATCTCAAAGCCAATAAAAACCCTCAGCTCATCTTCCAGTCAGGGATCCACAGCAGTAGTGTGTGGAGCCATTTTCAGTTGTAAACCTGGATAGCTTTCTAATCGGGATATGTCAGTGCATTACTACAGTATTCAAACTGCTGTTTGTTGTCTGAAATGAGAAAGGCTCTGGGATAGGGAATCAATGAGGAACTAAGGCTGCCATGGACAGCTTCATTTTATCTCTTTTCTGAGTGTACTTCTGGAAACTGTATGTGGAACAGGTACATATCCCACCCGTTGTGGGAGTCCTAATCCTATTCCTTCCTCAAGACCTTGCATAGGTTGCTCCATAGAGTTGAGAGATATATGAGTAAGAAAGAAGCTGTATGATGGGTAACACATAGATAATCCTACTTTGGGAAAGTGTGATGACATACATCATGGATGCCAGTTCTGTGGAGGTTGTCCAGGAAGTTCAGCCTAAAGATGATCCATAGATTTCCTTTATTTCTTAGTGGGGACCCTGAATTAGGTTAAATAGCATGACTCCATCAAAGCAATGTTGTCAGTGTGAATGCAAAGGCAGGAGGACAGATATAGGGCCTCCATGCAGATTTCCCTGAGGATATGCAGTGGTTCATTGAAAAGCACAAACAAAAATCTGAAAAATAAAAACATAGTGGGACTATGGTGGTGTAAATGGCATGAGGAGAAGAACACAGACATTTCCTCCCTGGGGTACCAGGAGTTTTGAGAAATAGTTGGCCTTATTAGTTAGAAGCCAGGCAGAAGGCAGGATAGTTATGCATCTTGTAGCCTAACTAAATAAGATATATCTGAGCACAAGTTTTTTCTGAAAGGAGAGCATAGAGCAGCGTACATATTGGAGTGAGTGATCTGAATACAAAAGGTGTGAAAAGAAGAGGGAAAGGAAAAGGGGGAGGGGTACAATGCTGGCAGTTTTATCACAGAAACATAGATTCATAGATTCATAGATTCATAGATTAAGGGTCGGAAGGGACCTAGTAGATCTTCTAGCCCGACCCCCCGCCAGGGCGGGAGAACAACAAAAAACCCCAAAAAGAGAAACGGGACTCAAATGAGTCCAGCCAGGTAGGCATCCAGCCTCTTCTTAAAGACCCCCAGGGTAGGGGCCAGCACCACTTCCCTTGGAAGTTGGTTCCAGCTCCTAGCCGCCCTAACGGTGAAGTAGTTTTTGCGGATGTTCAATCTATACCTCCTCTCCAACAGCTTGTGCCCATTTCTCCTTGTTATGCCAGCGGGCGCTAGGGGAAACAGCGTCTCCCCCAAACCCCTCTGGTCCCCCCTAGTGAGTCTATAGACAGTCACCAGGTCCCCCCTTAGCCTTCTCTTGTGGAGGCTGAATAGGTTCAGGTCCCGCAGTCTCTCACTGTAGAGTCTGCCCTGTTGTCCCTGGATCATGCGGGTGGCCCTCCTCTGGACCCTCTCCATATTGTCCACATCCCTCTTGAAATGGGGCGCACAGAACTGGACACAATACTCCAGCTGTGGCCTGACCAGTGTCGCATAGAGGGGGAGGATCACCTCCTTGGCTCTACTCGAGATGCACCTGTGGAACATATTCTTCTTCTTTTTTTAAGTGTAATTTTTACACAGACAGGAGAGCCCAAGCTTATAATTTTAGGATCATCTAAGTGTTAGGCTGTAAAGTATGTATCCCCTTAAGGTGAACAGAACTATGGAGGGGTGGAGGGGAGAAGTAGTCATACATTTGTGACTGCTGCTGTTTGCCCATTCTCGGCAACTGAAAAAAGGAGAGTAAAAGCCAAACGTGTAGACCATAGCAAAATGGCAAAGGGCTCCCCAAACCATCGTCAAGCTGCCATATTTCTTGTACCTGTGACTGTCTTCTGTTTCCAAGGTTATCAGCAATTTTTGAGGTTTGAAACAATTTCTTTATGTTCCTCCAAACAAGCTCCTTTGTTAATATGGTCTCTGTAGCCCACGAGTATTCTGATGCCCCAAAAGTTGGGTTGTGGGAAATGTGAATGATCATCCAGTTTTGTTCCTAATACTGTATGCACAGAAATGGTAGGCTCCTCTTTCCTTTACATTTCCTTGGGTGGTGCCTCTATACAATTCAATGAGTATTAAATAAAAAGTTGGAAAATTTAACCAATTTTGAGCTTTGCATATAAGAAAAAAAAAGAACAAACTGGAACCACGGGGAAAATACCTTCAGTTTCATATAATTCAAATATGGCTGGGTGGATTTCCTGTTAATGGTATGGGGAGGATGTTACTTTTTGAGTGAGACCAAGCATAGAAAATTTCCACCCTGCAAGAGATTTTTGTGACCTCCAGAGAAATGAAACCAGGGGCTTTAGCTGAAATTATGTTTGTAGCCTGATATTAGAGCCTCCTCTGCAAAGGTTAAATTGTGCTTTTGTAAATGGTTCCCCAAATCTAAACAGCAGGGGATTTTGTTGATCAACTTTAGCTTGTTTCTTTTTTTCCAACAAAAGTTACACTTTGCATAATGTATTTCTCTAGGTATTACTGAATTGCAAGGGGCTCTTCAATTCATTCCTTCAACTGTTTTTTCCCAGAACTGCTGATGAGGAATGGATGAAGATTTTGCTGACAAATCAGGTAGATTTATGCATCAGTAATCCATACAGCTCAGCACTCCTTGAAATGTAAATTTCAGAAACAGAGACTAAAATTTTCACAGATGCACACAAGTTTCTTCCAATTGGTGTTCCTGAACACTAACCCTTAAAGATTAGCTGTAAACATCAGAGAGAAAAAAAAGAAGAAAGACAATGGGATAACACTCTATTGTTGCCTGCAGGCATCAGTATAGAAAGATATTTGATTTCTTTTAGAAGCATACAAAGGTATTTGATGTAGACTTGTGAAGTTATTAGTTATGGTCAACTACTTGAAGCCTTTGTCTATAGTATATATTGGTTTGAAATATATAGCTTTCATCAAGAGAAACTGGTGAATTTGTTTGATATAATTGCATGGAATGTTAATCAAAACTTTACTAAAAGAAAGCACAATGTGAAATACGGTATAACTAAAGTTTTTGAATGCATAAACAGTGGAAAAATCAGAGCAAAATCCCTTGTAATGCTATGTATCAAGTCAATGTTGTGTCCATAATTGTCATACTGGTTTCAGTTGTGATTTGGCTTCACTGGGACTTGAATCAGACCCCTACTCTGCTGAGGCTTCTCACTGAAAAGGGAGAACTGATTTAATAAGAAAGGTTAGAGGAAGTAAATTATCATTGTCCTTATGTACATTTCAAATATACTTGGCCCGTTTTTACAAATGATAATTCTGAAAACTAAAATAATCAGGAAACATAACTGAATGGCAATGAGCAATTGAATCTCAATGCCTAACTAATTCTACCTTATATGCACATACAAAAATACCTGAAGTACATCATTAAAATATGAGCTCTACTGCTCTATTTTTGATATTTTGCTTTCATGTAATATCCAGTTGAGAAGATGTAACTGAGGGCATATTTAAGTTATCCTCTTTGAACTTGGCCACAGAAGTTGGATGTGGACCTACAGCAACACTAACCAACTGTAATATGGTTGAGGGCTAGATTCAATAAAGGACATAAGCGCCTTTATGCACTGCAGTGCATCAATTTTAGGTGCTTGGTCCCAGAACACTGTTTAGCTCCCTATTGAGTGGGTGGGGATTTTGAGGAATCTGGGTTATATGAGTGGTTCTGTGCACGCACAAAATCAGAAGGTTATTAAGGCATTTAGGTGCCATAGGTAATTGGAGGCAGCTGGGTGTTATGGGTATTGGTATTTTGGTGCTCCAGTTCCACTTAAAACCTGCTGTAACTGCCTAAATAATTTAAATTCCAGTTGACTTGGAGATTATGAAAGACCTCTGTGCAGAGGAGAAATATGAATTATCAGTTCTTGGAGGTCTTCCAGATGTACTGTCCACATAAACATGAGCAGAGTGCCCACTCTAGTCTTGCCCCAGATTGAGGGGAAAAAGTGTATGTACATCCTTTCAGTGCAGACAGTATGGACAGCTATTACATTCATAGCACTACAAAAGACTTCATAGCACAAAAAATGTCAGCATATAGGCATGTGCATGGCGTGTAGCACTACAAACATGGCCAACAATTAAGAAATCTATCTGTTTGAAACAGGAACATCTCTGTAGCCACGTTTTCTGGAACCACATGTAACATCAACTTAGTTACAGGTAGCACTACAGCAATCTTTAGGACCCCCCAGTATTCTGCTCCTTGATGGCTTGTCCAGCTGCTGTGCGCCCCACTGGGAAGAGCCATTCTTCTCAAAAGAGGTGCAGCTAGCAAGTTTTATGCCCTGGGCAAAACCTTGCTGGCCAGTAGGTTGGGGAATCCTGGGTGACAGAGAGCCTCAAAGGAATTCCAAGACCCTGGCTGCTGCTGTGCTGCTGTTTGCTTGCCCTCATGTCCTACAGTAGTGTGGTGCCCCATCTTAGTTGGTAGCTGGAGCTGGTGCCCTGCTTTCTCAGATCTAGTTATGCTACTGCTTCCCAGGCAACTTATTAGATATCTCTCTGACTCTTTTTTGTAGGGGCTGTGGTGGGAGGAGCTGCTACCACTACTGCAGCACCTCTAGGAAGAGCCGCCAGTTGTTGACAGGGATTGAGAGAGCAGGTTCTCAGTGACTGGGCTCCCCTTGGGATAGGGGATGAGGCCAGAAACCTAAGGAGGAGCCCTGTGTCCATAATGCAGAGGAAGGAAGTGAATATGTATGTGGTGCTTAATAGTCTAGCACATGTGGGGAAAAAAAGGACTTGGTTGGACTAATAACCTTTCTTGAAAACAGCTGGAGAGCCCAGTCTATTATGCTAGGCAATTAGATAGGGTCCTTTATGTTCTGAATGAGAATGTTCGTGTACAACCTTCTTGCTCGAAGCAGGGAGCATACTTTGTAGAGCTGTGACTTACTTGAATTAATAGGTATATGGCTAATGTTAATGGTCTAGACTTGCTCATTGAGGAGCAGGGAGGCTTGAGAGAACTGTCTTGGTTTATCATGGGCTCATGATCACTGTCACCAAGCTTCCCTTCAATCCTCAGGTCACTGACTAGATCATCCCCTTATGGCACTGGTACTGGCCAATCTCTTGTCAGCCCATGGACTTCTTGACTCAAATAGAGCTTGTCAGTGCAAGTGAGGAAACTTCATGACCAATCAAATTTGGCTGAATGCTTTTCCCATGAGATGTCAGGGTGGCTGAAGTCGCCCATGATGACCATGCACCAAGAGCAGTCTCTTCCAGTTCCTTAGCAAATTCATGGTCAAGCTCTTCCTCCTGGTTAGGAGGTCTGTAATAGACTCCTACAGTTATATCCCCTTCACCACGTTCTCCATGCATTCTAACCCAAAGGGTCTCAAGTCACCTTCCTTGGGTGCCAATCTTTGCTTGTAAGGAAGTGTACTGCTCCTTCACATAGAGAGCTACACCCCTTCCCTTCCTTGCAACATGATCCCTCCTGTACAAGGTATAGCCATCAATACCTGTGGTGCAGTCATAGGTGGAGTTCCACCAGGTCTCTGTTATTTCTGTGAGAGTGTATTCATTTTTGCTTAGCAGAAGGGCCAGTTCCTCCTGTTTGCTCAGAACAAGGATGACAGAACAAGGAGCAATGGTCTCAAGTTGTAGCAAGGGAAGTTTAGGTTAGATATTAGGAAGAATTTTCTTACTAGGAGGGTAGTAAAACACTGGAACAGGTTACCCAGAGAGGTGGTGGAGTCTCCATCCTTGGAGGTTTTCAAGAATTGGCTAGACAAAGCTTTGGCTAGGATGATCTAGTTGGGGATGGTCCTGCTTTGACCAGGCGATTGAACTAGATAACCTCCCGAGGTCCCTTCCAACCCTAATTTTCTATGCTTCTGCGTTGCACCTACATCTTGAGTACTATGTACAGTTCTGGTTGCTGCATCTCAAAGAGGATGTAGTAGAATTAAAAAAGGTACAGAGAAAGGCAAAAAACAATGATCCATCTGTATGGAGTAGTTGCCACACCAGAACAGTCTAAAAATGATAGCACTCTTCTGTTTGGAAAGGCAAAGATTGAAGTTGGGGGATATGATAGAGGTGCATAAAATCATGAAAGGTGTGGACTAAGTGAATTGGTGGTTCACCAAGACCCAGAATACTAGAACCAGGGGAACTCACTGAAATTAATAGGAGGCAGCTTAAAATTAACCAGATAACTATGCATTACATAAAAAAAAAAAAAATTATTTAACTGGTAGAATTCATTGTTACAGGAGGTGGTAGAAGTAGATCGCAAACCCAGATTCAAAAAGTGACTAGACAAAGTCATGAATGATAGATCTATTAGTAGCTGTTGGTGGGAACAGATGGAAATGTTTTATCTGGCATCTCTATGCCAGGTGAATGGTGGATGTCAGGGAGGGTAAGGGTTAGGTGATAAATCATTTTAGACCTATCTATCAATTAAGCTGTCTTTCATTGTACTCCCTTTACATCCATCCCTTGCACTGCCAAAGACAGGATACTGGGCTAGATAACCAATTGGTCTGATTCATTATGATACCTCTTGGGCATATTTACATGTGCATTAATGTGCCCTTGCTACTACACATTAAGTCTAATATCTCTATGATATAGTAGCTGGCGCTAATGTGCAGCAGCAAAGGCACACAGTATTTTTGTGATTCTTAATGCGAAGTAGATTAATTCTACTGCATATTAGTGCATTAGAATGTTTTTTGTCATGACATGCTAATACACAGTAGAATCAGTCTACTGATCTAAAAGCGTCTCATGTAGATGCACCCCTTATGTACATGCCTAACCATATAGATGAAAAGTATGCATTTCTACACAGCTCTAATCCCATGGGTCCTCCATATGCTGAGCTAGGACTTGGCCTAGATGATTCTGTGATTCCATCACAAAGCTGGAAAATCAGTCAGCAATGCAGAAATCCTTGACTTTAAGAAAGCTGACTTTCAGAAGCCCAAGAGGTTAGTTGTTGAGGACCTGAGAGACCATGATCTCACAGGGAGGGAAGTTCACAATGAGTGGTTGCTTGTTGCTGGTAGGTGTTGTAAGGCTTTGGTCCCTTTCTGGTTGGCACCTTCCTCCCTAGTGACATCAGGGTGAGACCGCACCCTGGGGCCACCTAGATGGTTCTGAGCACTGCCACTACTCACCTGCCATGACTTTGATGTTGATAGATGGGGAGGCAGTATCCAGTTGGTGGTCCCAGAGAGGTCATGGCCCTGGTCTTTCTTCGTGGGGCTCCAAACCTCTCCTTTTCCCCACCCTTACTACACCCATGGCCTGGGAGGGCTCTGCTCCCTGTAACCTTCCCCAGGATGATCTCTTCTTACCCGCGAGGCCCGCCCCAAGCAGAGTCGGGGAAGTTTGGCCATCAATCTCTCTGAATAACTAAAACACACCCCACCTGGGGTAATGATAACTTAGAAGTTTCTTCACTCAAGGTGAAGACATTTGGCATCTGCTGATGAAGTATAATGGGGACTCTGGCTCCCCAGATCCCCTCTGCCTCCCTGGGATGGGAGAATGAATCTTCATCTGTCTCTCCGGTTACTTTTCCCAGGGACGAGCAAGCTAGGAGTTAATCACTCCTGTTCCCACCACCAGATGAGAGTTGCCTCTTCCCCACCCGGCTCTGGGCCAGTCACCGCCTGCTCCTTCCTCTTCACCCAGCTGCCGTCACTCACCGCCCTTCCCCACCAGGGTACCTGAATGCTCCAGTGCAGCCTGGTCTTCCCTCTTGATTGCGGGGATGGTCTCATTCTCTCTGCCATGCCCCTCTGGCCAACTTTGGCTTCCCAAGCCCCGACCTGTGGTCCTCCCCTGTGTGTCCCTGCCAGTGTTCTGACTGTCCCCACTGGCATCCTGCTTCTCCCCGCTTGGCTCCACCCCCCACGTGTTCCCACTGGTGCTCTGCCTCTCCCCGCCAGTGTCCTGCATCCCCACTGGGCTCTGCTGCCCATCCCTCACTGGTGGCATTCTCCACTCCCGTGACATGTTGGGAGGGGGGCTTCCCTCACACCTTGCTTCTTAAGGACATGAGACTAAAAGCACAAGGGAAGTCCATTCTGGCCTGTAGGAAAGGTAGCAATAGGTCTGGGAGACCCCTTTAGCTCAGTAGGGAACTCATGGACCTCCTGAATCTGAAAAGAGAAGCTTATAAGGGATGGAAGTCAGAACCTACCACTAAGGAAGATTGTGCAGCACTGGCCTGCACCTGTAGGGAGTGGACCAGAAAAGCCAAGGCTGAAAATGAATTCAAACTGGCTATGGGAATAAGGGACAATAAAAAATCCTTCAAATATGTGGGAAGTTGGAAAAAAAACCCACGGGCAACATCAGACCCTTGCTGAACCAAATGAAGCAGCTGACAGCTGACACCCAGGAGAAAACTAATTTCCGCAACGATTACTTTGCGTTGGTTTTCCACCAGCCCAATGGGATCACCCTGCCTGACAGAACACAGAACTTCCAGGGTAACGGTGATCATATATAATTGGTGAAGATCTTGTGAGGGAACAGCTTGAGATGCTGGGCACTCACAAGGCAGCTGGCCAAGATGGATTGCACTCAAGAGTGCTAAAAGAGTTAGCTGACATCACAGCAGAACCAATGGCAAGGAAATTTGAGAACTCATGGTGGTCAGGAGAGGTACTTGAAGATTGGAAGTGGGCCAATATGGTGCCGATCTTTAAGAAAGGAAGGAAAGAAGATCCAGGGAACTACAGGCCAACCAGTTTGACCTCAATCTCTGGAAAGATCTTGGAAAAAATCATCAAAGAAACCATCAACAACAGGGTAACTGAAATTAACATTTTGAGAGAGAGCCAGCATGGCTTCATTGTGGGTAAGTCTTACCTGACCAACCTCATTTCCTTCTATGACCAGGTGACACATCACCTGGACAAAGGAGAAGAGGTTGATGTCATATATTTAGATTTCAAAAAAGTGTTTGACTTGATCTCCCATGATGTCCTCATGTTAAAATTGAGGAACTACAGCCTTGACAAACTTACAGTGTGATGGCTGGGGAACTGGCTCTATGGCTGGACCCAGAGAGTGATGGTCAATGGAACCGAGTCAACGTGGTGCATGGTGACCAGTGGCACCCCCCAGGGCTCAGTACTTGGACCAGTACTCTCTAATATATTCATAAATTATCTGTATTTAGGTATCAGAAGCAGATTGGCTAAGTTTGAAGACAACATGAAATTATGGGAAGTGCAGTCACACTAGAGGATAGGTTGGTGACCTGGACAAGTTCACAAGGTGGGCAGATCAAAACCTGATGACATTCAGCATGGAGAAATGTAAGGTGCACCACCTCAGGAGAAAAAGCCACATAATATTTATAGGCTTGGCAGTGCTACATTCACTAGCACCATGACCGAAAGAGACTTGGGGGTCATGATTGACCACAAGATGAACATGAGCCACCGATGCAATGCCACAGTCAGCAAAGCAAATAAAACTCTGGCTTTCACCTACCAATGCATCTCAAGCAAGACCCAAGAAATTATCCTCCCATTTTATTCAATCTTGGTGAGGCTGGAGCTGGAGTACTGCATCCAATTCTGGGCTTCACACTTTAGAAAGGATGCAGAGAAGCTTGAGAGAGTCCAGAGGACAGCCACACACATGATTAGAGGTCAAGAGAACAGGCCTTATGAGGAGATGCTGAGAGGTACGGGACTCTTCAGCCTGGAGAAGCGGAGGCTCAGGGGTGACTTGGTGGCAACCTGTAAGTATATAAGGGTTGTGCATCAGGAACTAAGAGAACATCTGCTCACCAGGGCACCCCAAGGGAAGACAAGGTCTAACGGTCACAAACTGCTGGAAGACCATTTTTGACTGGACATAAAGAAAAACTTCTTTACTGTCTGAGTCTCCAGTCTGGAATAGTGAAGAAGTGGTGCAAGCACCTACTCTGGGTACCTCTTAAGAAATGCTTGGATGCTTATCTTGCTGGGGTGATCTGACTCCAGCTGACTTCCTGTCCCTTGGGCAGGAGACTGAACCCAATGATCTTCTGAAGTCCCTTCCAGCCCTAATGGCTATAAAATCTATGAAATCTGACACCACTGAAAACAGTCTAGCTCCTTCCTCCTTTGAACCCCTCCCTTCAGGTAGTTGAAGGCTGCTATTAAATCCCCCCTGAGTCTTCTCTTCTGTAGACTAAATAAGCCCAGTTCCCTCAGCCTGTTCTCGTAAGTCATGTGCCCCAGCCCCCAAACCATTATTGTTGCCCTCCACCGTACTCTCCCAATTTGTCCACATCTTTTCTTTAGTTGGGGAGGGGAGGGGCAAAACTGAACACAGTACTCCAGCTGAATTGAGGGGAGTAATCACTGCCCTTGTCTTACTGGCAACACACCTCCCAATGCAGCCCAGTATGTCGTTAGTCACCTTTTGCAACAAGGGTACACTGCTGGCTCATATTCAGCTTTTTGTCCACTGTAAACCTCAGGTCTGTTTCTGCAGAGCTGCTGCCCAGCCAGTCATCCCCCAGCCTGTACTAATGCAGGGGATTGTTTGATCCTAAGTGCAGGACTTTGCACTTGTCCTCATGAGGTTCCTTTTGGCCCAATCAGCCAACCTGTTTAGGTCACTCTGAATCCTAGCCCTGCCCTCCAGCATATCTACTACTCCCCCCCAGCTTGGTGTCATCTGCAGACTTACTGAGGGTGCACTCTATGCCATCTTCCAGGTTGCTGATGAATACATTGAAAAAAAATGGTCCCAGTACCAACCCCTGGAGCACTCCACTTGATACCAACTGCCAACTAGACATCAAGCCATAGATCAATGATTACTGGTCTCCGAGCCTGATGATCCAGCCAGTTTTCTATCCACCTTACAGTCCATTCATCCAGCCCATACTTTCTTAGCTTGCCTGCAAGAATGTTGTGGGAGACCATATTAAAAGCCTTAGTAAAATCAAGGTACACCACATCCACTGGTCTCCCCACATCCACAGAGCCAGTCACCTCTTCATAGGCAGAGGGCAATCAAGTTGGTCAGGCATGAATTGTCCCTGGTGAATCCATGCTGACTGTTTCCTGTTTCCTAATCACCTTTTTCTCCTCCAAGTGCTTAGAAATGGATTCCTTGAGGATCTTCTCCATAATTTTTCCAGGGACTGAGGTGAGGCTGATTTGTCTGTTGTTCCCTGGATCCTCCTTTCCCCCTTTCTTAAATATGAGCACTATGTTTTCCCTTTTCCAATCTTCTGGGACATCTACTGACCACCATGAGTTTTCAAAGATAATGGCCAGTGGCTCTGCAATCACATCGGCCTGTTCCCTCAGCACCCTCATGTGCATGCCAGCTGGCCCCATAGACTTGTACATGTCCAGCTTTTCTAAATAGTCCATTATCTGTTCTTTCACCACTGAGGGTTGCTCACCTTCTCCCCAAACTGTGCTGCCCAGTGCAGTAGCTTGGGAGCTGACCTTGCTTGTGAAGACTGAGGCAAAAAAAGGCATTGAGCACTTCAGCATTTTCTGCATCTGTTGTCATAAGGTTGCCTCCCCCATTCTTTCCAACACTTTCCCTGATGCTCTTGTTACTGACATACTTGTAGAAACCCTTCTTGTTACCATTTACCTCCTTTGTTAGCTGCAACTCCAATTGCATTTTGGCCTTCCTATCTTCATCCCTACATGCTGAGTAATGCTCTTATATTCTTTCCTATTTATTTATCCAAGTTTCTACTTCTTATAAGCTTCCTTTTTTATGATTTAGCTTACTGAAGGGTTCCCTGCTAAGTCAAGCTGGTCTTCTGCCATATTTGCTAGTCTTTCTGCACATTGGAATGGTTTGTTCCTGCACTGTCAGTAAGGCTTCTTTAAAGTACAGCCAGCTCTCCGGGACTCCTCTGCCCCTCAGACTGGCTTCCTAGGGGACTCTGCCCATGAGTTACCTGAATGAGTTGAAGTCTGCTTTTCTGAAGTCCAGGGTCTTCTGAAGACTTTTCTGAAGTCTTACTCTGCTGCTCTCCATCCTTCCTTTTCTCTATCGTCTCATGGTCACTGTTGCCAAAGTTGCCATCCACTACTATATTTCCCAACAATTCATCTCTGTTTGTAAGCAGCAGGTCAAAAAGATCATGGCCTCTAGTTGGCTGCTCCAGTACTTGTACCAGGAAGTTGTCCCAAACAGTCTACAAAGTTTCTTGGATTTCCTGTGCACTGCTGTATTGCCCTGCCAGCAGATGTCAGGGTGACTGAAGTCCCTCATGACAACCATGGCTTGTGATCGGGGAAACTTCTGCTAGCTGATTGAAAAAAGCCTCCTCCACCACTTCCTCCTGGTCTGGTGGTCTATAGCAGACCACCACCACATCACTGTTATTGCTCTCCCCTCTGACCCTAACCCAGAGGCTCTTAACAGGCCTATCTCCAGTTTCATACTGGAACTCTGTACAATTGTATGGCTCTTTTACATAAAGTGCAAATGGATAATGGCATGATGGTGTTCTCTGTTTTGTTTTCTTGTCCCTTAATGATACCTAACACTTTATTAATGATGCAGCTTTTTGGTCACCGCTGCATATTGTGTAGCATCAGAAAGAATGGTCCCTAAGGC
>NW_017728994.1:43240736-43256136 GCF_001723915.1 Gavialis gangeticus | reverse complement strand
TTAATAATGCAGCTTTTTGGTCACCGCTGCATATTGTGTAGCATCAGAAAGAATGGTCCCTAAGGCTTCCTCTGGAGCAAAAGGTTGGACACCTCCTGTTGACTTTGCTAAACCATAGGTACTACTGGATAAGCCCATTCTGCACATATCCATTTCTTGATCATTATGGAAAGAGAGAAGTCTGCTGGGCTTCTATGGCTTGGGAAACCAAGGAGGTACACCACAGACTGCTTTAGCTTTCAGTGCACCAGTGCTGTAAGTACACCATCTCCTAGCATACAGGGAAAACACTAGCACTGCCCTGCCTATTGATGAATAAACCCCCTGTGATTAGGCAGTTGTTGTCATGAGCTCACCAGGGGACCCTTGAATATAATAAAAGATCATGTGAGTGCCCATACTGAGCATCGTCTCTGGCATCCAGGGACTTGCCCCCTGCCCCTACCTTCTCAGGCTAGCAGAGCAGCATCTGTCACTAGTTACAGATGGATGGGAAAATACAAATGGCACTACAATGCATATGTTTGTTGGGGTTTTTGTTTTCGGGGGGTGGCAGGGCAGGGGTTGGGGAGGGGTGGGGAAGGGCAGCATTTTCTGAGGCATTGTATCAGCTCTGTCAAACCAATCTCTCCAGAAGGTAAATCGAAGCTTGCAGGCCCCTGAGGTGAAGTCATGCCTGGAGTATTGCAAGGTGCAAAAAGCCAAGAGCTAAATCCTATTTCATATTTTGCACCTAAATGGTATACATGCATTTATGTAATTGCAGGTTTTGGTACATATGCACTATTTTTAATTGAGGAAGAATAATATAACCTCAGCTTTTAGCCCAGTGGTTAGGGGTCTACAGGTAGCACAAAACCTAGATTCTAGGCCCTCCTCACCTAGAGATGATTACAGTTTGAACTTATGCCTCTGGCTTCCTAGAAAAGCACACTAAACATCAGGCCACAGGCTCCATGTTATTGAGCTCTCCTTTTGAAGCTAGCCAAATGGGCAGTTAGGAGAGGGAGTTGTGGAGGCTCAAGTACAAACCTGGTCTCTGTGGCTTAGTAGAGTGGATGATACCCTGGAAGTGAAAGGACCCTAGGTTCTAGTTTGGTTTCTGTACTCTTTGCGGTGCTATTTTAGCCAATGGAGTAGTAAATGAAGTGTGCAGAGTGCCATCCTGAAGAGGAGGGCTGGAGTATAGTCTGGGTGACGCCTAGTCTCTGGTCCAGTGATTCAAGTACCCTGTCTGAAAGCATGGAACCTATCTTAAGATTACCTATGTAAAATTTTGCCAGTTGCAAAATTGTTTGTGTGCTTCAGGGGCTAACCACTAAGCTACTATGCTAAAGGGTGGGAGGAGCACCCTTCTTACCCTACAAAGATAGAGTGATTTTATTTTGCTGGAAGAGCATGGGGCAAGTGAATTGCAAATGCAGTCACTACAACACCTAGGACCCACTCATCCACCACCTGGATCTAGGTTTTGTTGAAAGGTAGACTGAGAGCACAACTCTTTTCAAAACCCTCTGCGGGGCTCAGGGGCCCTATGCTATAGCATCTTTCATGCTTTTGGGGAAACTTTCAAGCTTGGACAGAAAACAATATCAGTTGGCTCTACCCCTTTCCAGTGAGACAGATTTATGGTTGGCTTGTGCACAGCACAGCATATGGTTGGTATTTGCATCCATGAGATGATAGGTTGGTGTCCACAGAACAGAATGTTCTAGAATCCAGTGCTCTAGAGTTGAGGTTCCATCAGGCTTATAACTCAAGGGCCCAGGATTTTAAAGGGGAAGTCTTCACAGTGATTCAAACCTCCCTGGGGAAACCAGAGTCAGGAAGCCATGATGAGGGCCACATTATAATTGCCAACACCACATATACATAAGCAACAATGGCATCATCCAGGACAGCTTGTTAGACATACCCACTAGGGCTGTGCAAAGCTTCGGTTGCTGATTCGATCTGATGGAGATTTGGCCTGTTTCGGTGACTAGATCTCTGAATCCAAATAGACTCAGGAGACCTATTAATTTCTCCAAATAGAATTGGAAGCCTCTGATTTCATTTGGAGAGATTTGATGATTCAGACATAGCTTTATATGCTTTTTCTACATACCTCAAGGTACCAGGCAGCTTGTGAACACTAAGATGGTGGGGCGGATGAAGCGTCCCACGGGAGCACATGGGGGTGGGGGCGGGGCACTCGGTGGTGGACCCGGAAGTGGACCAGAAGCACTTCTGGTCCACTTCTGGGTCTGCTGAGGAGTGTGTGGGGGACCCCCCTGGCAACTGGTGCCTCCTGGGTCTGGGGGAGCACCTGGGGTCCCCCTGCAGCCGATCACCAAGCAGCTAGTCCCCTGCGTGCTTGACAGCAGACCTGAAAGTGGACAAGAAGTACTTTCAGTCCACTTCTGGGTCCACTGCTGAGCATGCGGGGGGAGGGGGGCCTGCGCTCCTGTGGAATGCTACATGTGCCCTACCATCTCAGCATTTATAAGCTGCGCCTGGTACCTCGAGGTATGCAGAAAAACATATAAAGCTGTGTCTACGGCTGAATCGCTGCTCAGGTCCCTTCTGACGCTACAAACTATGAAACCATGATTCTCTGAATTAGAATTGAATCTTCAGAGTCAGATTTGGCTGAATCGAATCGGGACAGAGATCCAAATCAATGAATCGAATCACTGTCCCCTGAATCAGGCCGAATCTGAATTGAAAACAGCTCACTTCACACACCCCTAATACTCGCAGTGAAAATGTATCTGTGAACAATTACTTGAACATTCACATTTATTTAAATTAAAAACAGTAAGTAATCAATTTTAAGGCCAACAGGATCCTTGAGATCATCTAGTCCCATCTAAATCTAGTTGAGCTGGATCTAGCCTTAAGTCACCACTACCTATAACTGCAGCTGCAAAACCAGTCCATGATTAGTCGCATTGCACTTAACCATGAAGACATTCGGCTTGTACTTGCCTGAAACCAAGAATATTAGCTGATATAAAACATATTTTTTTAAAATCCCATATGGGGTAAAGTTTCTATGTTTAAATGAGTGATTTTAGAAAGACTTTTCAAACTATGGAACTGGGAATACATTTTTCAGGGTGACTATAACATATGGAAAAATACTCATTCTGGAATGTTTACAGTAGATTTTCTTCTTTGGTACTGATGTACTGAAAAGGTTGGAGCCTAAATAAAGAGTAAACCACCACAATGCTCTCAAATAAAAAATATATTATAAACAAACGATTCTTAATGCATAAGTATAGATTGACATGATTTTTTATAGATTATCTAAGTAACTCGTAGTTGATATCTAGATTATTGTGCGTCTATGATATACAATATAACATTAGCTTTGCTGAAATTAGCTTAACTTTGAGTACATCTCATGACCTGCAAATAGAAATTACAAAAATGTTACTTCATGCTTTGGAAAGTCTGCAATGAAAGGTTTTTTTTTTCAGTAAACTATGTGCCAAATTAGATGCATAAACTAAATCCATGAGATCAGTAGAACAATTAATTACAGAAATACAAACATGATTAATAAGGTAATACTGATGAGGAATAGTATTTTCCATCTAAAAGTAAAGTGACAAAATTTATATAGTTAAATAATTATACAATTGCTGCTAATACGATCATTCTGTTGGCAGGTTTACAGTTTAGAATGCAGCTCAATATTGCAGATTAAAACAAGGCTTTTTGAAATCTTTTCATTTCTTGTATTTAGAATACCAACATTATAAAACTTCTCCAGGCAGTTAATTTCTGCAACCTATTCAAAGGTTTTACAGTTGGATAATAGCGGTGTTATTTAATTCTAAACACCACACAGATGGGGAACCTTAACATATAGCAAACTGGCACTGTTAGTTGTTCAAAATCATTGATGGACTGAATTTCTTCTCCCGTTATTATATAAGTTATGTAGGTAGGATGTGCTTTACATTAATAACTACTTTAGCAGTTTTCAACTGTTTAGTGGAACCACTTTCAGAGTCTCCTGTTCTACCATATGTCATTATTTTACTGTATGAAAATCCTAGAAATCTATGCCACTATCATGGTGCCTGATATAAAAATACTAACAACAAAAATTACAGAACAATTAGAATAATACCATTTCAAGCTATCTACATTTCTTATAGTTACTTTTCCAAAACAACTCAACTCTGGTCCCAATAATACAAGTGTAAGCCTGGAGTAACCCCACTGAAGTTACGGGATTTGCACCAATTTAACTGAGATCAGAATCTGGCCTACAACAGTTATATACAAATATATCAAGCTCATTTCACCCATACTTAAAGTGTATCATTACAACGAATGGACATGTTATTCCCATGAAATGAACTATATTCTCTGTTTCCACATAGCCAGTTTTTAAGTTTTCTGTATGAGCACCTGCAGTTTAGAAAGACAGGTTTGAAAATAGTTTATTTCAGGATATATTAAGAAACATTTATTCCAAATGCATTAATGCCAGTCAAAAGAATGATTAATCATTCTGTAAAATTTGGAATTGTGCTCTCTGAAGTAGGAGTAAAGTTGATCTAAAACAGTACTGTTGACAACAGGGTGGGGGCGCCCTTTGGATTCATGTAAACATCTCTCTCTCCCATCACTTCGAATGCAATAGAATCCCTTGGTTTGGTTAAAATAAAAATTTGAAGACATAATTCTGGAAGGAAGATTAAGAAATTTTTCCACTTTTTGTAACTCAGGAAGAGGGTCTTTGATTAAAGTATTTCCATCTACTATGTGAATCTGATCCAAGCTGAAATGCTTAAGCCACTTCTCCATATGGATATCATATAAACTTCTCTGAATAGCCTTGTATTTGGTATTAAGTGCTCCATTTTTTATAACAATTTCTTCAAAGGGCTGAACAGGCTTGTGGCTTTCTACTCTGTTGTAATATACTTGGGTATAATCAGATATAACTCTCTCAGTGGGGTCTCTTAGAATGAGCAGCAGTTTAATAGAGCTATTCATGTCATGAATTCTTTCTGGAGCCTGTGGAGAAGTAAAATAGCCTGGTGTTTTCTCAATAGTAATTTGATTTTCATAAGAAAATGGCATCAGACTCCTATACCAATCTATTCCTTTCACATAATTTTCATCCCAGTCAAAGAAGTGGACTTCTGTAGCTGCTACCACAATGTTAGGATGAATATCCAACATTTCTAGTAAAGCCCTGGTCCCTCCTTTACGAACTCCTATGATGATTGTCTGAGGTATTCGTCGGCTTGTCCCAGGAGGTCTCACTTGTGTTGAATAATGTTCGCTTTTATTGCTGAATAATCCTACTTGTGACTTCAGTGTCTCCAAAAGTGCCCCATTCTCAACAGGAGCACCCTGAGTATAAGTCAGCAAAAGGTAAGATGACACTAGTAGGAAGGCCATGTGGAGAAGGATAATTAGTTCAAAATGCTGTTATGCTTGACTGATGAAACAATGGGTAAATCCACTCTTGAGGAGTTGGTTGATGGAAGTGGGGGCAAACAAACAGTAAGTTTCTGAAGCATCTGCAAAATAAAAGACAAGTAATCAGTATTTCTGAACATGTACATCGATGTCCAGAGTCATCAAATAGACTTCTCCAACTGGTAATCACTATGTAGAAAACTTCTATGAAGCAGTTTACTTGCTCTGACTTTGTTTCAACAGATTAGAATGGTTCATTGATTTTTTTTCCCCTTTGCCTATGTTTGTCACCAAGGGTGGATGCTAAACCTGTGAGAATTTTTACAGCCTGAACGCAATGGACTGGGCTACAAAGAAAGCTGAAAGGTACCTAACTGTTTCTATATTCCTGGCCATCATTTCCTTGCTTTTACTTGTCTCAGTTTTCGTACTGCTCTTTGGGACATGTCGTTAACAATCGTTCTGAAGCATTTCTGAGTATCAGTACTCCTCTCTGGCTTCACAGCTAGGAAAATGATAATCAATCTAAGTAACAAGTGTCATTTTATGGATGCTTTTTATTTAGTCTTTTATGATCTATGGGCAGTGCAGAAAAGCTGTGTCTAGCAAGGTAGAAATAGTGAATTAAGGCACAATCTTGAATGCAAGCTCTTTCTGTCAGAAATCTGGGTTGATCAGCAGTGATATGAAAGAACTGTGATGTGTGCGCATGTGTGTCTCTGTAATTGGGAGTTTAATGCAAAGTTGGAACTTCAAGTGCATGAACAAAAAACCCCAGAAGACCTTCTGGGAGCCCTAAATTTTTTTGCTGGAGTAAGGGAAAGTTTGGTTACATCTGGGCTCTATTTAGCCTTAATCCAACCCTGAACAGAAGAAGAGCAGAAGGTGGTGGGGTTGGATAAAGAGAGGTCTTGGCAAGGAAAAAAAAATTTAAGAAACTGTGTGTGTTTATGTGTGCAAACACCTGTGCAAATATCATTATACATTTGCTAACATTTAAAAATGGCTTTTGCAGGTGATTCCTCTACATTGTGCGAAATTTAGCTGCAATAGAGCTGGTGTTACGGCATCATTAATAAAAGAATGATTAGAATCAATGCAACACTTGCATCAGAAAAATGGTGCTTGAACTGTAAGTATGGCATATTTAAAACCTGAAGTCCTTATTTAAACCAATTCTCATGGAAAGGACTCTGGAATGTTGTTCTATTCCTGGGCAGCTGTAAGATTTTACGTGGTAGCAAGCATGAGTAGTATATGCTATATTTTCCTTAATGTGAAATATATTTAACCCTAATACAGAGTGTGAAAGCAAGATAATTTGACACACTGTGCCTATAAATAGTGAAGTAATCTTAGACAATGAAGCACTAGTCAATTAAAAAACAAGAACTTTCTATTTTTGGATTCTATTTTAACTATCTCTGTCTCATTGTTATATCTGAATGGGGCCTCAGAGATGCAGCTAATATAGCTCCTTTTGCAGGTTCTAGTTTCAGTATCATGCTGTTCCCTTTTCTGAATATATTCGACATGTTATTTCAATAATTTCTTAGACAGTAACTCAAAGAAAGCATCCAGTTTCCATTTGTCATGGCTCTGAAGAGGATTCACAGTTTCCCTTTATTTTGTTCCTTTTAGCAACTGTTTAGCACAAGATACTGGCAGCTTGCAGATTTAAACATGTACTACAGCAATGTTGTCAAATATCTGGGAGGAGCCTAGCACTATACAAGTAAAGCAGTATATTCATAAATCAATATTCTAGGCATAATTATTAATGGTCTCATTCAACTATCTTTGATATCACTTGAAAAGACATCCATTCACTCCAGTGGGAATTTGATCTGGCCTTAAATTCACAGGAAACATTCACCAGCAAAACCACTGGACTGATGCTGAATCCTTCAGACTTTAATTTTACATATACCCAAAGCTGGTACTGTTTATAAACACTCTCCTTTTGTTTAAATCAATGCACTAAGACTACCCATATCAAAGCATTCCCCTGGTTCCCAGTGGATAACCCCATGGGCAGCTGCCAATTCAAAAGGAATGTAGTATATAAATATACACCTGTATTTATTACTAGATGAGCCCAAACTTCATCTGGCTTAGAAAGCAGTTACTGTATTTTAAACCAAATGCAAACTCATAATAAAAGTCCAAAGCAAAATCTCTCTCCAGTCACTCTCCAGTCACAGGATAACACTGTCATAATTCTCAGGGGGGGGGGTTTCTAGAACTACGTAAAGAAAAAGGTGAAATGTTCTTCCTCCTTCACACCTGCAGAAGAAACGTCATGCTTTATTACACAGCAGAAGGAGGAGGGAGGTGGTGATGTCTTCCTACAGAGGGTCTCCACAAATTCCAAGTACTCTGAACCTCAGCAGCAGACAGGGAACTTTAAAAGGGGAGGAGGGGCTACTAGTTTGGAGTGTGCAGCAGCTGTTATGGTCTCTTGCATCTGTATTCTCCTCTAGAGAAGGTCTATACTGGATATGTGCATCTGATATTGCACAGTTGAGCATTTCCCTGTTCACCTTCACTGTCACCACTCTCAACATAATTAATCTTGGTTACCTGAACACAAGGATTTCATCAATGAGTTCTAAGATGTTAGCATCCTTTGCCAGACAGTGGTACTGTAAAGAAATTAAGAGAGGACTAAATCCTCAGGAAGGAAGCAGAATAAAAAAAAAGAGAGTACAGAGGCATGAAAGAAAATTAGTTTTAAGGCATAACAACATATCATTTTTATCCCTTTTTGGCCTGTGCCTACTTATGTCTGAGTTACAAACTATCATCATTTTTACAGGTTTGTAACTATATTACACAATGTAAGTTAGTTACATCCACAAAGAACCCCCTCCCCATTACAAATTGATCTTTAAGTGTTAATATGTGGTGGCCAGAATCTGGAACCAATTTCCCAGCGTAGTGGTCCTCGCCCCTACCTTGGAGCAAATTCAAGAGGAGGTTGGATAATCACCTGTCTGGGGTCTTGTGAACCCAGCATTCATTCCTGCCTGTGGCAGGGGGTCAGGCTAGATGATCTGTCCAGGTCCCTCCTGACCCTAGCTACTATGAAACTATAATATCACATATGGTAACTGATTTCTAGTATAATGTTACTTCAGGGAAGCTAGTATGACCTAGTGTACACGCATAGGCCTGAAACTCAAAAGATCTTTGTCCTATCTTAACTCTGCCACTGCCATGGACCAGTGACTTTATGACATTTCAGTGCTTTATGCCTCAACTTTCCCAACATCAGTGTGGGCTAATGATTAGGGACCTACTTAACTTACAGTGAGACAAAGCTATTTTCACAGCTTTGTCCTACCACAGAGAGCCCATTTTTTGGGCATTTCTCAGCAGCCCTATCTCTTGGACCCTGCCCCCCCAGCAGTGATAGGTAGAGAGGCCCTGGGGAAGGGGGGGATGGCTACCATCTTGGCTGATAGCTGCCCCTCATCAAGGCCCACCCCTTGGAGCTGATTGGTATAGAGCCCTGGGTGGGAGGAGGTGGGAGGAGAAGCAGATGCCATTTTTTCTGCTGCCCCCTTTGTGCTGTCCCGACAGCTGACGCCTGCCCCCCCTCCCCCTCCTGGGCAGCCAGTGAGGCCTGCCTGGGAGGGGAGGACTTGATAAAGGCTTATTTTTATTAAGGGTTTTTTTGTTTTGTTTTGTGGTTTTGTTTTGGGGTTTTTTTTTTGCAGATTTCAAAGGTGAAACTGGATTTTGTGGGAAATCCCAGATTCATGGTTCCCATGATAGCTATGAAACCACAGTTTAGGTCAGTCACTACTAACAGTCCTTTTACATCCTTTGTATAGCCCTTTGAGATCTGGAAATGAAAAGTTATGCATAAGTGAACTACCAAAACCATGACCACCATCAGTACAAGATTTTGAAAAAAACTCCCCATTATAGCAACTAAATTATTTTAAAATATGTGTACCATCCACCTTTCCCCATCCACCTGCCAAAGGCTGAAGTCAATTACTTGAAACATACTGATGTTCCTCCCTATCGAAAAACTTTCTAAGAGGATGAAAGAATCATAAATGTTGTTTTTTTTCAGAAATTATGACAGTGGCAATTTTATATTTACTTATTTCCTATGAGTAGAATCATAGAAAATTAGTGCTGAAAGAGACCTCAGGAGGTCATCTAGGCCAACTCCCTACTCAAAACAGGACCGTTCCCAACTATATTGTTCCACCTAAGACTTTGTCTGGCTGAAATTTAAAAACCTGTGGAAGTTTTTGGCTGTGGAAGCAGGGGGTAGCTACCAAGGAGGAGTATACCTCCTTGGCTCACACTTGCAGGGAATCAGTTAGGAAGGTGAAAGCAGCTTTAGAACCCAGTCTAGCGACAAAAAATAAGGACAACAAAAAGTCTTTCAGGTATATAGGAAGCAAAAAGAAGGTGCAGGACAGCACAGAACCCCTACAGGATAGACAAGGGCAGTTGGTGACAGATAGGAGGGACAAAGCAGAGCACTTCAATGAGTTTTTCGACTCTGTATTCTTGAACTCGGATCTAGACAAATCTCCCAATTCAAGAGGGACATGGACAACCTTGAGAGGGTCCAGAGGAGGGCCACTCATATGATTAGAGGCCTGCAGGGAAGTCCTTATGAAGAAAGGCTGGGGGATCTGGACCTTTTCAGCGTCCATAAGAGAAGGCTGAGTGGGGGGATCTTGTGGCAGTATATAAATTCACTGAGGGGGTGGGTAGCAGGGAATAAGAGATGCTCTGTTTACCAGAGCACTCCTTGGAATAACCAGAAACAATTGCCACAAGCTGATAGAGAGTAGATTTAGGTTGGACATCAAACAGAACTTCACGGTTAGGGTTGCCAGAATCTGGAAGTGGCTTCCAAGGGATGTGGTGCTCTCTCCGACCTTGGGGGTCTTCAAGAGGCAACTGGACAAGCACCTGGCTAGGGTCACATGACCCCAGCACTTTTTCCTGCCACTGGCAGGGGGTCGGACTTGATGATCCTTTGAGGTCCTTTCCAAACCTAGCATCTATGAATCTATGCATCATCTATGAACCTCCAAGGATGGACATTCCAGAACCTCTCTGAGTAACCTGTTCTGGTGCTTTACTACCCACCCCATATGAAAGTTCTTCCTGGTATCTAACCTAAACTTCCCTTGCTGCAACTTGAGACCACTTCCTTGTTCTGTTATCTGCCACCATTGCAAACAGGCCAGCTCCATCTTTGGAACCCCCATTTAGTTAACTGAAGGTTGTTATTAAATCTCCCCTCAGTCTTCTCTTCTCCAGACTAAATAAGCCCAGTTCTCTCAGCCCCTCCTCCTAAATCATGTGCCCCAGCCTGCTAACCATTTCTGTTGCCCTCTGCTGGACTCTCTCCAATTTGTCCACATACCTTCTGTAGGATAGGGCCTAAAACTGGACACAGTATTTCAGGTGTGGCCTCACCCGTGCTGAATAGAGGGGAAGAATCACTTCCCTTGATCTACTGGCAATACTCCTAATATTGCAGCCCAGGATGCTGCTGGCCTTCTTCACAACAAGGGTGAACTGTTGGCTCATATTCAGCTTATTGTCCACAGTATCCCCCAGGTCATTTTCTGAAGAGCTTCTACTTAGCCATTCAGTCCCCAGCCTGTACCAATGTATGGGATTCGTTCCATCCTAAGTACAGGACTTTGCACTTGTCCTTATTGAACTTCATAAGATTTCTTTTGGTTCAGTTATCCAGTGTGTTAAGTCCCCAAATCCTAGCCCTACCCTCCAGTGTATCTAGTACTCCCCACAGCTTGGTATTATCTGCAAACTTGCTGAAGGCACACTCCATCCCATCTTCCAGATTGTTGATGAAGATACTAAAGAAAAATGGCCCCAGGACTGACCCCTCACACACTCCACTTGCTGCCAACTAGACATCAAGCCATTGAGTACTACCCTTTGAGTCTGGCAATCCAACCAGTTTTCTATCCACCTCCCAGTCCATTCATCCAACACATACATCCTTAGCTTGCTTGTGAGAATGTTGTGGGAGACTGTATCAAAAGGTTTGCTAAAGTCAAGGTATATCATGTGCACTGCTCTTCCCACATCCACAGAGCCAGTCTTTTCATCATAGAAGGCAATCAGGTTGGTCAGGCATGACTTGCCCTTGGTGAATCCATGCTGGCTGCTCCTAATCACCTTTTCCTCCAAGTGCTTAGAAATGGATTTCTTGAGGACCTGTTCCATTATTTTTCCAGGCACTGACGTGAGTCAACTGGTCTGAACTTCCCCAGATCCTCCTTCTTCCCTTTCTTAAAGATGGGCACCATATTTGTCCTTTTTTTATTCATCTTGGACCGCTCCCAAGCACTCTGAGTTTTCAAAGATGATGGCCAGCAGCTCTGCAATCCCATCAGCCATCTTTCTCAGCACCCTTGGGTGCATCCCATCTGGCCCAGTGGATTTGTACATGTCCAGCTTTGCTAAATATAAATACTATGTTTTATGAAGAGTTTGGCTCACAGTCCAGTTTTCCTGTGTTCTTACTTCCATCTGCCCTTTTTTTCATTTGAGACCCAAACATCCTGGGATATTTTTCTATAGTTTTTTCTTTCAACCTAATGAAAAAGGGTTCACTCATGTCAGCAAAAAATAAAGGAGAGTGCAGAGACTTATCAGTACCAGCCTATTAGTTTGCATAATCAGCCAACATGCAGTTAACTTATCTCTTTGAATAATTAATAGCATAAAAATAATACCTTTCTGATCTTTTTTACCAAAAACCTCATTAGGAGGTATTGGAATTGGAATCAACTCTGATTGATTCTGTTTCCAGGTAAACCACCTCAAGAAAGAAATTGGGTTATCCAAAAGACAAATTTACTTATGAAAAATTTTGCTTATTTTCTTTCAACATGGGAATCTTATATAATTCACTGTATATATAAAGTAGAGTTGCAAGGACATACCATGAGCAGGAAAATAAACAAATGCTTAGGCTGCTGATTCTGTAACTGGTTGTACATAAGGGATGCACACATGTATCCACTTGTAGAATTAGGACTTTTCAGAGAATGACAATAGAAGCTCGGCATCTCATTTTTGTAGTCTACTTTGAAGATCTCAGTCTACATTTTAAAAACTGCCTATTGTATTTTATTTGTTTATATTACCATAGTACCCAGAAACCCTGCTGAGATTAGAAACTCGTTATGTCAAGCATGGTCCAGATACCACATGAAGAGCTTACAGTCTAAATCAGCAACTCAGATAAAGGATGGGAAGGAAAAAAATGGGTACAGGGAGGTGGAAATTATCACTTAAGATGCCACAGGAAAGCTGGAAATTGAACCAAGAGCTGGACTGTCCTAGCCTGGCCAGGGGCTGGCCACCACTGCTCAATAACTAGTCAAAAAAGGATTCCTGTCCCTAACTATTGCAATCTGCAGATGAATTGCTGCTCAAGCTGTCCATTAACTATTGTGCCTATGCCCTGGGAGAATTGTTTTGTTTGGTCTTGTGGTTACTTTGATTTGGAGTAGGTTAAAATGTCATAGAGTTGCACCGTGGGGCACTTAACTGCATGTCTTTTGTTTATTTATCCTATTATTTACAACTTTTACAATCATTGGAGTTAACATATACAGGTGAAGTTCAACTGATGCAGCCACTTAGGGGACTAGGCCTGACAGAAGGATAGTAAACTGATAGTTTAGATGTTTCTCCATGCTTTAGGCCACAGATTCTGAGGTTCAGATGCATACAAAAATGTCAGCTCAAAGAATCCCTCATCTGTTATTTTGGGAAGGTTACATTTTCAATTTCAGCAGGTCAAGCTGGGACTATCAGTCTGTGGAAGGTGTGAGCTAAATGATAAAACAGGTAAGAGATTACTTGGTTCCGAACAAATGAAAAAAAATGTTCAGATAATGCCATGATGCCAAGGAGAGCCCCCTTTGTGTGTACTACTTGAAATTTGTCTATTTATGGAGAAAAGCCATTTCTTTGAAATGGAAATGAGCAGAATCTTAAAAAAGACAAATTTCCCAGTGTAAGTGAAAATACTATTG
Organism: Gavialis gangeticus; assembly: GCF_001723915.1. NCBI lineage: Eukaryota > Metazoa > Chordata > Crocodylia > Gavialidae > Gavialis > Gavialis gangeticus. Next base: position 43,242,640 of record NW_017728994.1, on the reverse strand, counting down.
AAAATCTTTTTCATTCATTGAGCTGACTTTAAAAGAAAACATGGTGGAAAGCTCTTACGTAGGTTCACAAAATCCTAATTAAGCATGTGTAAGGGTAAATCACTACAGAAGGGAAAACAGTTGACTTTCAGACTTAACATTGCAGAAAGTTTCTGAGTAAACTGAAATCTGAGCCGGTTTAGTCTCATATGGACAGTTTTAAAACTAATTTTGAAAAACAGACATGCACATCTGCATCTTACTGTTGATGGTCATTCTTTTAAGTCTCAAGTGACACGTACAAATATGATAAAATTCAGGCCAATGTTCTTTGCATTGGAGCATTTTTTGTTTAAGTTGACTCAGTTTAGAGTTGTTATAGCTGTTTTGATACAGATTTTAGAGCAAACACAGGCATGAACTCTAGACTTAGTTCTGCTGCAATATACCAAACTGCCTGTACTTTCACCTTGACTGGAGAAAACTAAGTCGCTTAAAAACTTCAGAACAGTGAAACATGTTTTGCAGAAAAATGATCTCATCCTGATGTTTGCTCCCTGTAAGTTTGAAATAACTGTCTGGACTTCAAGTGCTTTACCTTGGATTTCTATCAGTGTAACAGAGCTCAGAGTGTGTCTCGAAGTCTTCCATTTTGGTAGAAAAGTATTAACAATTGGTCCTGTACATCTGTAGTAACATACCTATTTATAATATAAACATATAAGCCCTGTACTTCTGTCATTAACATGATCACAAATAGATCTTACAACATAGTACTGCATGCAGGTCCCTTTGAATTCTGTGATACGCTAGCTGCTCAATTTCCTGTTTGAGCCATTTATTTTTGTGACAACTTTTGTGATCAGGTGGTATTTCTGCGATTTGACTCTCCAACATTCAGTCTGTTTATTTTCAGATGAGACAGCCCCCCACAGTGAGAAATCCAAAAATCAGTGCACCCCCCCCTCTCTCCTACACCTTCAACACACTTGCAACATGGAAATAAATGTTGTAAGGGAATGTCTATACTGCTTTCAAGCATGCTGCTGAGAAGTACAGCCCTACTCACCCAATACTGCTCTGTATGTGCTCAAAAATAAGGCAGTGAAATACTGATCATTGCTAATCTTGGCCTTTGTTTCTGGTGAAGCAGCAGAATGTGACACCAGACAGGGGAGCCATATTCTAGGCTTGGAATATATAGAGGGGGAGTGGGTGGAGGAGTAGTGCTTCTTGGTGGTGCAGTCAAGAGCACTGAAGAAGCAGTATAAATCAATCCTAAATCCCTTGCAGATTTCTCTTATACTAGCAGAATCCCCAGGTGGTAAATTAAACAATCTGTCCAGGCACTTTCTACCATGAGGCCAGAACTGAGATAAAGCATCTGGTTCATAACCCTGTAAGACTTATGAACCAGAATACTGTGAACAGTTGTCCCACTTTACCTTCAATCTAATCCACCTAACTAAAGCAGCTGGACTCCAATTTGTACTGCATATGATTAAGTAGAGACACACTGACACCTTACAAATATTTTGATAGCTATTGCACACTTATTAAAGAGGAAGGCTAAAAAAAGTTCAGCCAGGTGGGGGAAGAAAGAAAGAAATTCTGTCTGGAATTGGAACCACTATAGTTATAATACCATAAAGACAGTCCTCACAAGATTTTCTGCTCAGTTTTACAGGCAATTGCTTGTGGTAGCATGAACGATGTTTGTGGATGAGCTGAAATTTTTCAGGTTTGCTGCGGGGCTCCCCAAATGAAACAGTAGCAGCAACAAAAGTATCAGGAAGCCTCCCTCAATTTTCCTTTGATTTGTATTGTAAAATATGTAGAAGAGGAACCATAGCAATAACCCCCAGCCACTAACTTCATTTTCAGTGATTTCTTCAATATAATGTCTAAGTCTAAATCTATTTCTG
>NW_017728994.1:43231776-43235736 GCF_001723915.1 Gavialis gangeticus | reverse complement strand
TGGTAGCGTGAACGATGTTTGTGGATGAGCTGAAATTTTTCAGGTTTGCTGCGGGGCTCCCCAAATGAAACAGTAGCAGCAACAAAAGTATCAGGAAGCCTCCCTCAATTTTCCTTTGATTTGTATTGTAAAATATGTAGAAGAGGAACCATAGCAATAACCCCCAGCCACTAACTTCATTTTCAGTGATTTCTTCAATATAATGTCTAAGTCTAAATCTATTTCTGCTTCTGTGGAAAGGTGCCATGTATCTTAAAATAATTCTGCACCATTGCCAAGAAATAGCAGGCAACTACTCACAACAGGCTGCTTGTATACATGCTCAGCTATTTAACCTCAGATAGTTAATCTTAAAAATTCCCAGTACATTTTAACATGCGTGAAAACCTCAACCCTCTATTGGTAAAATATTAGGAGGCAGGACAGGATTCAAGAGGTATTCTCCTGCCCTGTAATTTTAAACTTTGTGCCTATCAGAGTCACATACCTCCTATTAAGTCTGCTGTTGTATTGACAAAAAGTCAATGGCTCAGCTGTAAAGTCAGTGAGGTTGAGATTACAGAAGTTATGACACCATCTCGTTATACCCTTACCTTACGTTATGCCAAAATCACAGACGGGTACAATAGCTGTTATCCTGTTTTCAGAAGCACTGTTCCTGCCTGAAGCACAATGGCTCCAGAAGCAACTGTAGAGAAAGCATTCTGTCATAAGTTTTGTCTTAAGAACACAATTAAGTCCTTATGCTACTTATTTTGGTTGCTAATAGGGAGTTAGACCACTTCAGAAAAGGACTAATGCCAAAGTTTTTGGTTTAACTTCAGAAAGCATTATATAAGTTAGATTAATTGTGGAATATTCTCTGATACTTCCACAATTCATCTTCCTCTTATCCCCAGAGGCAAGTCCCCTTTTCAGGTTGTCATAGTATCAGTCTTGACTACTTCAATAACCTTTATGTGACCTCAGCACACACGCTTTCGTTCATAAAAAAAGAATGCAGTTGCTAAAGCCATGTTCTTTACCTACTGATTGAATAAGGTCACTTTATTCTTCAAATCCTTCCACAAAGTGAATATAACATGGAACTTGTCCTGTCATTAAAGAAAATCCCTTCTGTGTTCCTCCTTCTGTTCCCCTGACTACTTGCTTATATGTTCTATATATGTCTAAAGTAAATACATTTTGTTGTTATAATTGTTATAGTCCATTTTACTGTAGCATTTTAGCACAAGCTAGGTGTGCATTAATGTGATGCAATAAACTCTGGAAGCATTTGACCCAGAGGAAGCTGCTCCCAGGTTCGGCATCTACACATTGTGCCTGGGACAGCAGCAACTTGAGCCAGGGCAGAGTAGGCCCAAGTTGGTAGGGGGCACCAGAGGTCAGCCCCAAGCTCCAGGTGGTGGCGCTGGGTCTGGGTGGGACACAAGGGTGCTGAGAGTGGCAAGCCATGTGGTGAAGCGGCAGACAGCCCCCACGCTTTAGCACCCTCATGCACCAGCCAGCCCTGTCACCATCTACATGGGCATTTCAGTGCAATTACTCTGCCATAAGACTGTACTATCCCCGACAGTACAATTTTATGGTGGAGTCCATTAATTTGTTGCACCCTAGTACCAGCACATGTGCAGACACGGACGCTTTATTGAGGAGATAATTAGTCAATGCCACAGCAAAGTGCACCTGTAGATGCACCCATTGTAAGTAAACCACAATGCGCATGTCTACAAGTGCATTTTAATGCATATTAGTCTATTTCAATACACATTAAAGTGTCCCTAAAAACATGCTTTTTAGTTAATGTGCATTAAAATAGACTAATGCGCATTAAATGTTACTTAAAAACCATGCTGTTTGGTTAATGCTCATTACACACATAGATTTATAGAAGTTTAGGGCTAGGGACCTTGTGAGATCATTGGGTCCAGCCCCCCTGCTCTGGACAGGCTAACGTGCATTTTCCTCGTATCTTACAATGGAGAGCTCTTTTACACAGTGGTGGGGGAGGGAGATGCCTTAATTAAAGCAGCTCTGAGAGCCACCACATCTCCTGTATCAGTGTCCCCTCACTTAAAAATGGTCATGGGGATGCTTGAACTAAACTCATTCGACAAGTTTTAATTCAGGTGCCCTTGCTGCCATTTTTAAGTGTGGGGACACTGATACACAAAACATGGGAGACTGCTGGATTAATCAAATCTGCTCTGATGTGCTGGAATTCCAGCATGTCAGAGCAGCCTTGGCACTCATATATAGGGTACTAGACTTAATGTGCCCATGAGTACTAGGCTTAGCGTATATTAACTAAAGTGTGTTAATGCATGTGCACACATGCCCAATATGTCCTTAGAATGGATGCCACAGCACACAAACTCTGTCTTTTCTTCGATATCAGGAAAACACCTGATCCTTTAGATTCTAACATAAACAGAATATTTAATGATCAATTATATAACCAATACTACTAAAATGTCCCAACTTGAAACGGTTTTAGGGACCAATGCTCAGAAATCTTAGTTTAATGAGCAAAAGCCCTCCTATGTGGATGAGAAAAACATCCACAGAAATACATTTGTTGAGACTAGTTAGGTTAAGGAACTGATTAAACAAGGTTTAAAAGTTTTTCCTCAGCTGGAGTAGACTGGAAGTAGGTAGCAAAACTGTTCCTGAAAAACTAGAAAGTATTTCAAACTGGGGACCATATAGACTGCTAATTAAACTCTAAGCCCGGTTAGGTTCTCCTTAGATATGGCCATTGGAAAGAAGAGCCCAAAGATCACTTTATCAGTGATTTAAAGGAGCCTAGAAACTAAAATAGAAATAAGTGGTTAGGATGAAGGATAGTTTAAACTCATGACATTTTAGTATGTTCACACCTCTAGATTGTCAGAGACAAGTTTATTGCTTGATAGAAGGTAGCATTGCTTACAAACACAAAAACACAGTCACCAGCAATAGAATAGGGTCTACATTTTCTATGAACAGAAGTATTAATAGTATCTTAAAGTACAAACAAATAGTTTTGTTTAGATGGGTTGCAACTCATTATTTTACATGATGGAAATTTCTTAGAATTATTACTAGAACAAAACATTACCTTGAAAATATTACCAGGGATAATCTAATTCAGAATGTGCTGTAAAACTGTTGCCTAAATAGATCAAAATTGCCTTTGGGAGCAATTCCATCAGAACAACATTTCACGTTCAGCCTAAGAGATTTGATTGATTTTGATGAAGCTCTAAGATGTTGGATCCTGTGGTTAAGCTATAATTGGTACCTAAACGTAAAAAGGATTTAAACGGGATTTAAAGAATATAATTGGAATATATTATCTGAATAATTTTTGTATTATTTTGCTGTCTTTATGCAATTCAATGCACATTTTTAGAAGGCAATATGAACTGCTTTGTATAATGAAAACAATAGATTTCAAATTGCAGCTTTGTGCTCTTTCTGAAATCTCAGTACATTTCTATTAGCTTTATGGGACATAATTAAAAAATTAACCCCATGATACAGCATCAGAATTATAGTGTCTTATTACATGTTATGTTTTTCTATTATTTGTAATGCTAGTGTTGCTTAGTAACATAAAGGAACATCAGTAGATTTGGTACACATTAAACAGAAGTGAGGCTTAGGAAATTCAGGCTGCAGTGAGAACTAATAAAATGCAGAATACAACGTTTTTTATTTTATACTTTTTGAGAGTCTTAGCCAGAACATTTGCTAAAGGGGCTAATGAGTCAGCTGAAAAATCATTGTAATATAGCAGAGTGCAACAGTTAAGGGTTTCCATCTGAGTTTGTATTATAAAATCTGCTGTTCTTTGGGGGTTTGTAAGGCATCATACTTCAAGCTGAAATGAAGCTATAGGTTCAATTTAACCACTGAAAATAACACCATAATTAATAATAATACGAGAGACATGCTAGGATGGGACGGGCTCCATCT
>NW_017728994.1:43228780-43231765 GCF_001723915.1 Gavialis gangeticus | reverse complement strand
GGTCCCTTCCGACCCTGGAAACTATGAAACTATGAAACTTTCTACTTACTATAGTGCTCTCTATTAGAGGATATCAAAGCAGGAAGACATTCCTGAATTAAACCTTGCTCTCACCATTGTGATACATTGTGATCATTCCCGTTTTACATGGGAAATTAAGATAGAGATTAAGGTCTGACTCAGCAAAATTTAAGTGTCTAAATCCAAAAAGAATCTTAAAACAAGTGTTTGAATGTTTACACCTAAATCCTACCTAAGTTATAGATAATTGTTGTTCTGCTGCCTAGAAGCATAACACACTCAACTTGCCTCTTTGACCTGAAAGTTCCCTAGGCACCTGCAGTTGAAGTTCTGTGAAGGCCCCAACTGCCTCAGTCTGAGCATCTAGGTACTTAGCTTCTGCCTATGCCCAACTAGCATCCAGAAAGTAGATGAAGCAGTATCTAAGACCCTAAAGGGTCTAAGCCAGTAGATATGCTCTGAGCATGGCTAACACACACTGACAGCATCAGGCAGCTCACATAACTGCAGTCCTAATTATTTTTTAAAATGTGGAGGTGGTGGTATCCACTAGCACCTTTTATGTAATCATAATTTAACAATTAGCACTTACTCTGCAAATAGGAAAACCAGTTTAATTCTATCTAAGATTAACAGGTTTAAAGTCTCTCCCAGTTCCCAGAAGGATTCCTTCAGGGGCAGATCTGGGAGGTGGGAAGCGGGGAGGAGTGCATTCATGCAGTTGCACCCCTCCAAACTGCACACTGCCTGGCAGCAGCAGCAGCAGCATTTCTATTCAGGCAGCAGTAGGAGAACCATGGCTATAATCCACCTGATTCCTCATAATCTCTCTTTACTTTACAGTTGTTAATTACCCTCTCTCTCATTTTTAATGGCCTTGATGTTCTACTAATCAAACTATTCTTTCTTCTGCAATTTTGTTACTTGTTAGCCATTGATAGTATCTCTTCCATTCCACAGCCCTGAAGACTGTTTTTAGCTTTAGTAAAAATCTTAACTTAGGTGTAGTAATATTACACTTTCAGTCATTTCTATATCTGAGTTAATATTACAGACATTGTCAAAACACTGAAGAAGACTAGATTTTGTTGTACAAATCTGACTGAAATGTACTTTTAACAAATGCCCATGGGTGTCTTAAACCAGGGGTTTTCAACCTTTTATAATAAATGTACCCCTGGTAGCCCCCTTTTTAGTAAGTGTATCCCCCAGGGGGGGTGGCAAGCAACTGGACATGGAGCTGGAGCAGGGGGTGAGTGGCCAGCTGTGGAGCGGGGCCATGGCAAGCGGCGGAGCTGTGACAGCACAGTATCTGTGTGCCCCTGCTCTTACCCTGCCCTGGCTCTGCTCCTGTGAGGTGGTGGCACAGGGTGGCAGTACTCTGTCCCTGCTTGCCCCATGTACTTCCTGGGACCTTTCTAGGTACCCCCAGGGGTACGCGTACCTCCAGTTGACAACCTCTGCCTTAAACAATAACTCAAAGTTAGGCTGGCTGGGATGGTTTCTACTGTCGAAGATATGCCTATACAGCAAAGAATGCCAGATTCATGGGTCAGAAAGAGAAAACAAAATGGGGAGCCTGACACTGTTTCCTAGAGGTTTAAGTAGTTGGCTGGGAGAGAAAAGGTCCTAGGTTCCAATCCTTGTTCTCAAATAGCTAATGACTGTTTGAAATAAAATGCATAAACAGTGATGGGAGCTGGGAACAAGGACCAAACCCCAGGACTTTACATCACCTGAAGATGTAGTTCATTATTTGTAAGATTGCCCTACAATTCTGAAGGAGGTTAATTGTGCACTGTAAAAAATGATCAAATTCTATTAGGTCAGGGTTGGCCAACCTGGACCACAGAGGTCATAAGTGGCATGGGCAACCTCTGTATGTGGCATGGGGCAGGTCAGGGAAGGGACAGGCAGCACAACAGCAAATAGGGAGGGAGCAGAAAGTAAAACAGAAGATCAAGCTGATGAAAGGGATTAGAATGGCGCTCAGGGAAGGTATGGGGCTAATATGTGGCACGCCTGCCAGATAAGTTGGCATCCACTGTACTAGGTAATAAATGTAAATCCACTTCTGCTTAATTTATTTGTATCCTTTTCAACAGAACACAGATCAATAATCCAGTGTCTTTACTGCTTGATGTAACTAAATACCAATTTATTCAAATCCAATAAAGGGAGACTAAATCTAGTAATTCTTAGCAACAAAATGTTAAAAGTAATGTGACCATCAAAAGTCATAATTCTGATGCCTTAATCTCTCTGTTTAGATCATTTGTGGAACAACTTATATTTTTAAATATTCAGCATCTGTCCAACTGTTTAAGCAAAGTATGCCTATTTTGATTAAAAAAGGACAGAACGAAATCTGACAACCCTGATTATGCATAAATCAGAGATGGAAAGTTGAAGTATAGAAGCAGTATACCTCCAGTGCTCGGGTCTGTAGGGGGGCTGTTAGAAAAGCTAAGGCAGATACAGAACTAGGGCTAGCACCAAGGATCAAGGATAACAAAAAGTCCTTTTTTAAATACATAGGGAGAATGAAGAAGGCCCCGGGTAATGTGGGGCCCCTGCAGCATATGTTTGGCAATCTGGTGGTCGCATCAGAGGAGAAAGCAGACCTCTTTAACAACTTCTTCACCTCTATTTTCTTGTGCAGGGACTGGAACTCCCCTACCGAGATTCAGGACAGTCTCGGGAGAAACTCCACGAAGCTTAGGGTCAGGGAGGACCGGGTTAGAGAACTTCTGGAGGGGCTGGACGTGTTCAAATAAGCAGGTCCAGATGCTTTCCACCCCAGGGTGTTGAGGGAATTGGCAGGGGTTATCACGAGGCCCCTGGCACAGCTTGACGAGCACTTGTGGTGCTCTGGCCAGGTGCCAGATGACTGGAAGAGGCCCAATGTGGTCCCCATCTTTAAAAAAGGGAAGAGGGAGGACTCGGGCAACTATAGGCCCGTTA
>NW_017728994.1:43222137-43223780 GCF_001723915.1 Gavialis gangeticus | reverse complement strand
TTACCTGTTCAGCCTTCGCAAGAGAAGGCTGAGGAGGGAGATGGTGGCCATCTATATACTTACTAGGGGGGACCAGCGGGGCTTGGGAGAGAGCTTGTTCCCTTAAGCACCTCCCGGAGTAACAAGGAATAATGGCCATAAGTTGCTAGAGAGCAGGTTTAGACTAGACATTAGAAGGCACTACTTCACGGTCAGGGTGGCCAGGATCTGGAACCGACTTCCAAGGACAGTGGTGATGGCTCCTACCCTGGGGGACTTTAAGAGGAGGCTCGATGTTTACCTGGCTGGGATCATTTGAGCCCAGTTTTCTGTCCTGCCTAGGGCAGGGGGTCGGACTAGAAGATCTACAAGGTCCCTTCTGACCCTACATCTATGAATCTATGAATTTATGAAGGCAAATGGAAAGCAGAACGTGTTTTTACTAAGCAAAGATAAATACTATGGGTTTTTTCTGGAAAAAATTATGATGCTACTAGGGGGAAAATTCCAAATAAAAAAGTTAAAAATAAAACAATTCCAGTAAAACCAACAGAATTCCTTCTAATTTATACTACAATTAGCTGCCAAATATAGTCAGAATTTGCTCCAGGTTTGTTAGTTTTAAATTTAGATGAATTTGTATACTACAAGAATGGCTGAACTTTTGATTCAAATGAGGCCTAAATCACAAACTTAAACATTTGGTTTCATTTGATATCACTATGCAGTTGTGACTATCACAGGATTTCAGTGCAAATTAAGAAACTAGCCCAGGTTTCCTCAGAAATTAATCCTCTTTCACATACTTTTTGCAGAACATAGTTTGAGTTTAAAGTTTGCAATCAAACATCAAACCAGATGAGTTTGACTTTAGTTCAGGCATTCTTGGGGAAACCTGTCACAGTTGTGTGTGTGTGTAAAGAATGGTATAACTTACATGTAGTGTTTTGGTTGGTTGATATCTTAAGCTGCTGATGATCAAGAGCACTTGTGCTGCATAATGATAATGTAATTATTTTAAAAGTAGATTATTATTATTAAGCTTAATATATAGTAACATTTGTTTCCATAAAACTTACCTTAAAATACCTCACAAAACATACTTATATAAATAGAAGGCTGTGAGATCACAAATCACATATAGGCTACAGACAGACATTGCATTTGCTCCGAGACAAATTGTGCCCATGTGTGTCCAGGAACAGAAAAGTCCAGGACTTGGCCTGTACATACATTCCAATCAAGGTGCAGTGAGCAGTGCTGGTTTTCTGTCCTTGATGACATCCCACGATGAATACTTCACAACTTCCCAGGACAACTGTGAGCAGTTCTTATCCCATGACGCCAACATCCTGAGGGATAGCCAGCATGGGTTTGTTGTCGGCAGGTCTTGCTTGACCAATCTCATTTTTTTCTATGACCAGGTGACCTATCACCTGGACAAGGGAGAAGAGATTGATGCCATATATCTTGACTTCAAAAAAGCCTTTGATTTGGTATCCCATGATCACCTCTTGGCGAAACTGGCCAACTGTGGCCTTGGGTCCACCATGATCTACTGGCTGGGAAATTGGCTCTGTGGTCAGACTCAGAGGGTAGTAATTGATGGAAGTCAATCACCGTGGTGCCCTGTGACCAGTGGGGTCTCCCAAGGCTCTGTCCTT
>NW_017728994.1:43204748-43221554 GCF_001723915.1 Gavialis gangeticus | reverse complement strand
TTGGATGCTTATCTTGCTGGGATCCTATGACCCCAGCTGACTTCCTGCCCCTTGGGCTGGGGGCTGGACTTGATGATCTTCCGAGGTCCCTTCTAGCCCTAATGTCTGTGAAATCTATGAAATCGATGAACCCTTTTAGCATTTCACCTGAGACTACAGATATGGATGTCTGAATGACTCCACTTTGTCCCGGGATAAAATTGCTTCTCCTACGACAAATGCAGTATATTTTTGTAGCAACAGATCTTACAAAACCTATAACAGTAGATACTGCAGTTCTTTCCTTTTATAATGCATGTATAACATGATTTTGTTTAAGCATATTTGGATTTTAAGTGACAAATCTTGTATTTTTTAGTTAGGCAAGATTTGTATATGACTCACTGGCCTGAGTAAGGAGCATGCTGAATAGATCCTAAAATGGTTGTTCCCAAACACTGACAGATTGCGCACCACCAATTTAAAATGATACAACCTTAAGTACCATCAGGTGGGGTGTGTGGTGGGGTGTGGCTGTGTGTGTGAGAAAGCATAGGGTATGTTGGGGGTTGTGTATATGTGGGGGGTTGTTAGGGCAGGGTGTGGGTGTGTGGAGTGTAAGGGAGGGTGGGGGTGTGTTGGGACCCCACTGCACTCTGCTGATGGTGCAGCAGCAGGCAGGGGTGCTCAGGTTGCTCAGGGCACCCAGCGGGGTGCAGCTCTGGACAGCACTGCATGTCACAGTGAGGGGCACATCCTCTGCCAGGCAGTCTGCATTACTGGGACTCCCTGCATTCACCAGGCACAGAAGTGAAGCTCCACTTGCTGCAGTCAGGTGCCTTGCCCTCTAGAGGAAGGTGCTTGGGGCTTCCTTGACACACTGTGCAGCCTTGGTTGGGTAGGCAGCTGACTCCAGCATGCAGGGCTTCCCTCCCGTGCCCGTAAATGCAAGAGTTGTATGTGCATTCGGGGAGTGCTGGCGATACAGACAGCTCAACAAAGGCTGTGCCCCTCACTGTGATGTGCAGTGTTGACCAGTCACACCCCTGCGAGTGCCCTAAGCACCTCTGCCTGCTGCTACCGTGTACAGTGACAGGTTTTCTGTGTACCACTGGTGGTAAATGTATCACAGATTAGGAGCCACTGCCTAAAAGAAAAGTTGACAGAGGTTTGGACATTTTGTTAATGGAAATTAATGCCAGATTAGACTGTCATATATACTGCTAAAATAGAAAAAAATATTTTGGAGGTATCTTCCCACAAGAACTGACTGTGTTTACTGATATGATCAACTGTGTACTCACCCCTCTATCTCAAAAAAATTTCTAGCAGTATATGGTCAGGAAAAGGAAGTTTTTTGGAAGAGAAGTTAAGAATTCTTGATGCCCATCTTCCTGGGGTCATCTTACCTTAGCAATATTTCCTCACCAAGTGCAGGGGGTCTGGACCTGATGACCTTGTGATGTCTCTTTCAGGTGCTAATACCTGTGAATTAGAATGGTGTAAAAGCCACAGAGTAGCTTAAGCAATGACAAGAAGTGAGCTGGTAAAATAAAGAACAGCATGGATGTTTCCCAAGAAAACCTCACATCAGTGCTATAGGAAGGAGCATTTGAAGGAGCTAGTCAGGTAAAACTGAAGTGTGTACTGCAACATTATAAGTACAGTATAATTCTTTGAAAGACCAGCAGGATATAGTCAGGAGACAATAAAGGTCAACAACAGCTTTTTAAGCCCAGCTTGTTCCATAAGCCTTAAAAGAGAATGTAAGAGAGAGGGTTCACTCAAGAATATTATAGCCACATCTTTCTTTTTAAATAACTGGTAACTCTGCTTACTTGTTTCCTCAGCACTCTATCGCTAACTTAATCCTAACAGGCTCAATGCTGCTCCCATTCTAAGCAATGGAAAATCTCCATTGACTCCAGTACGACACTACAAAATTATTTATTTGTCAATTGGAGTTAAAGGCCTTGGTAGTAGTTTGGAGTGCCAGACCCAAAAGAGATGGAGTACTTTCTATATATGTAGATTTCATTATTCTTTACAACATTACTGAGATATACCATAAACCTTTGGAGAGATTATTTTTTTTCTCTGTATGACCTCAAAAACTAGTCGGCTAGAAAAGGATTTAAAAAAAATGTTACATATGTGATTTTGTATTATCAGTGTAGGGTATAGACCATATGGTAGCACAGACCAGGAAGAAATGGCATAGAACATTTGTACAAAAGAACAGTTTTCCTACTTTAGAGTTACCTGCTTCCCTGAATACTGAATTTAGCAATGCAAGGAATACAAAAGTACAAAATAAGTACAAGTCTGTTACATTTTGCAACCAAAGATAGCAGAAGATCAAGCTTTGCCCCAAAAGTTGTTAATAATCATCAGTACAATTTCACTTGATGATCACTTCTACTATATTGAAAAAGAACTTGGAGGCACATAAAGTAAGGTGGGGGAGGCATTAATAAAAACTTTCCCCACCTTAAATAATCATCTCCTATAAATTTGTTTGTATAGAACCCACCAAAGAACCCACTGAAATGCTTATCAGGATATTATAAGCCATCATAATGTATATCCTGGAAATGAGAACAGACAAAAGGTGTATGTTTAAACTCAAATTACTAAATATATTATCCTAAGGAAGGGTGCAGAAACGAATATTTATAAATGTGAACACTAGCAGTGAATTTATTTGGTTGAAGCATTTGTTAATGAGGCTGTGCTTCCATAACAGCCCACAGTCACTAACTTCCAGGAATAAAAAAGAAAATAGCTATTTGGTGGCTACAGATAGGACTGCAAAGTAAATGCAATTGGCTGCAGGCTTTCCTTTTACCAGGTACACAGACTATAATGGATTAAAAGTAAAGCTATGGAAGGTTAGCATAAACTATAAATATATTAAACGGCTGGCAGGTGATGTTAGCAGATAGGGTTTTTTTTAAAAAAAGTTTACTTCCCCAAAGCTAGAATTACATTTTCTAATTCCTATTTCTGATAACTTAAAGTGAAAAACTGTCTGATGAGTGTATGACTGCAAATAATATGGGGGGGGGAGTAGGGTAAGGACTTTGGTGCACAAGCAAAGTCTGTGTCAGGCGGGTATAAATATAAAACATATAAAGCTATAGAGCTCTTAATGTACCACCAATAATTGTAACCTAGGCATGTTTAGATCACTATGGTATGTTTGAAAAGGATACTATAAAATCTTCCATGTGCATGAAAATGCATTCTAGTCTTGGCAAAAATCCTTAATGTGCTTAAGTCCATAAAACCATGCAAACTATATAAGTATGTCCTTTAAACCCTTGAAGTGGGGATAAAAAAACCCTCCCTCCTGTCTTAACCGTCAAGGTGGTCAAACTAACAGATTGACAAGGCCAATTTCAAATATGTAATTAGTCCAAACTAGGCATATTTCAACTACAATTATATTCTTGTTTTGTTGACTATTTGACTAATGCATATTAGTCCAATGCATAATTGACTAACTGTCAATTATGCATTGGACTAAAATTTTGATTAAGTAATAAGGTACAAAAGAAATGCCTTTAAAATATCACGGTGCTCTTCAGAATTGTAATAGCTCCATCTAAGTGATGTTCAGGTACACAGTGGCAACAGGTTTTAAGAGTGCAGTCCTACACTCCTTGTTCACGCAAAACTCCTACAGGGGAAACAGCAGGAGCAGGTCATTCTATCATGGCATGATTATTTATATGTCCATGTAAAGACATTCTGAATATAGACAAAGGGCACTTTGACACTCACTGATTTTCAGAATTTAAATTTGAATTAGGATTCACAGTGTCAGAATTGTGACAAACCCTGCCTGTCCAAGGAAAACTAATTCTGAGAATCCCCAGCGTTTGTCACTGATGATTCATGTGAACAGTGACATCAGAAGCATGGTACAGGGGCAGGATGAAGGTTAACTGAGTTCCTCCCCTGTCCTTAGTTATGGGAAAGCAAGGGTTCAGTTGCTCTCCTCCCCAAATATACTGATGTCTGCAGAACCGTCCTTTTGGTGCCTTTGAAAATGACACAGTTCCCTTGAAAGAAGAATGGAGGAAGCTGAGGAACACAAAACTGTGTTGCTCTGCCAGCACTTACTTGAAACCTTGTATCATCATTGGAACAGGCCCTTAATGAAGGGCATTGCAGAGACTCTCTCATAGACCTGCACATCTATTTATTTTTTAGAAAGGGAAACTAGAGTTTCCACAAATGTGAGGAATATTTTACTGGGCTGTTTCCATAATAAAGCCTAGATCCTCAAGGTACTTAGAACTGCAATGATGAGAGAAGCAATGCCTAAGCTAATCGATGGCTTGCTGTCTGCTGGAATTTTCTGCCTGGAATGAGGTGTTCGGCCTCCCCATAAAATGCATGATGACAGTTAAGCACTTAAGCAAGCAGTCTTCAGAAGCTGACCAATTGAGTGGGAAGCCAGGACTGAAATGCTGAGGGTATGGATTTAGGGACCTAAGCAGATTTCTTGGAATGGTAAACTACATAGAAAAGGTTGTGCCTAATCTAGCTGCACGAACATAAGAGCACCATTGCACAAAAAGTCCATTGGCATGGGATGCACAATTTTATAGCGAACACACGAAACTTAAGGAGTTAAAGTAACCCTACTACTGCAACTCTGATAGCAAGCACAAAACCTCCCTGAATACCTCCAAAGAATGATGGCACAACCCCTAAGAAACAGGAGAGACATATAGGACCACAAGCCCTTGTATTAAAGGCCAGAACATATTTTATTTTATTTTACATGTCTAAATGCATGTCATATTGTGTAGAGGATGCTATTATGCAAATATGGTTAGGTAGAACTCGGTGAATAAAGCAGACCTCTGTCAAAGACTCTTTGGCTTTGTTAAATTCATCTTGTAGGTAATTTGCTGCATTTCTCCATGCTCCCAGTTGTCTTTTTTGTAAGTGCTCTGCTACTCCTCTGCCTTCTGAGGCAGGGACTGGCACATAACTGGTATTAGGCATGTGAAAAGTATATTATGGGGCCTAATCTGTTGTTTAGACAGACATTCTCCCCCACACACCTAGGACAATGAACAGCTAATGAGCTGTGGGACAATGTCAACCCTGGTGCCTTGTAGGTGGAAACATAAGCACTGAGAAAAATAGTTACCCATAAAGCTGGGCAGCAGCTGAGTGGCAGCTGTGAAAGTATCTGCAGTGTCTACAAGGTGGACTTAGGTGCCTAAAAATAGGGTGCAAAAGGATCTGTGCTTATGAGTCTGGGGCTAGTGGGAAGTAATCAAACTATCTATGAGGGCCAAAGGAAAATGTTTATAAAAATACAATTAAATAGAGATATTTAAGGAAATGTATTTGCGACTGTCTCTACACGTACTATTTTATTAATAGAACTCCTGCCATAAAAAGAGGACTGCACAGGCTTCCTATAAGTATATAACTGTGATGCTAGAGGGTATAATTCACCAAGTCTCAATGGAAGTACTATACATTTTCCTTAGTTTGAATTTCTTTGTTTATGCACTTTTTAAAGTCATACTTGCAACTCTACAATAAAAATCTAGTGTATCACTTAAACTACAGGGCAGGGGAATTATCCAATCAGTTATATCAAGTGTTAACAAGTTTTTTGGATTGTGGCTAAAATTTCAAATGGTAACCAACATGACTAGGGAACAACTTGCTGAAAGCACTTGCAGCTTTGGAAGAAATCAAGCAAGCTCTCATTTAGTGATGCTACAGCCATGCTTTCTGGTTTCTCACTCCCACAGAAGCAGTGGGTGATCATTAATCATTTCAGACTGTCTACAGTATAAGTGATATATGTGATTCACAGGTGGCAACTTAAAGAAACTCCATTATATGAATGTGGCAAACACAGAACTATCAACCATCTACCTGCAATAAAAGATTGCTTAATATCATTGGCAATCCCTTCCAGTCAAGGGTGATTGTCTTCCCTTGACTTTATATATGGGTCTGAAGATGGCTGACCATACTGATCTGGAATCAGCAGACTCTGCTGCCTCTCAGGCACATGTTTCCATATGGGGTGGATGGCTCTGAATTCTTTATTCGATCTGCAACACTGTTTCTGCCGCTCCCACTTTTCCACGTTCTGTTGTCATTGTAAGGTTCAAAGTACTGAAATCGTTGCAGAAGACTCTTCTTCCATATATTATTTTCCTGGATGAATGACAGAACTTGATACAACAGCTTCTGTGGCTCTTAACTGGTATCAAAACTCAATCTGAGACTACTGCTGTTGCAATTTTCTGTCTATGAGAGAAAGAGGTCTTTGTAATACACTAATTGATTTGAAATGACCTCTCTTATGGTCTGCTCTGGCAGAGGCTACAGAGTCCTGGATAATCCCACCAGGCAGTAGAATTTCAGGGCCTTTGGCAAATGGGACTGGAAAGGCATGATATTCTCACCAAGTACTTTATTCATTGAATTAACCACTGTGTGGACCAACTGCAGTTTTTCTATCTTAACTCCAGATTTCAGCACAGGCAGAATACCACAATGACCTCTGGAATCCTCCTTTGAAATAAGAATATTTTAAAATAGATAAATCATCAATTTAAAAACTAGAAAATTAGACCTAAAAAAATCACCAGTGGTTTCAGTCTCTTGCAGTCCCATGATTTATTTTTAAACACCAACACAATAATCAGAAAACGTGACTCATATGCTTCAGGGGAGATGCTAGAATGGAGTTCTTAAATGCCAAAATGGACAAAGAAAACAGTTTTTAAAGTAAGTATGTTTTTCTATGATTTTACAGTTTGGGTTATACAAAAACGTAAAAGAAATAGATTTGAACTTTAAACCTGTAAAGAAGAGATCAGGATCTAAAAGCACCGGTTATTGTTACTACATTTTGAATATGTTGCTTAAAACAAATAGTATGGGGGATATTTTACTTGCCAAAAATTCAGCCCAGTTTGAGTTAAAATGTCATCATTCCAGTCCTCTCCAAAAGAGTAGTTTATAAATGGGAACACTGGCAAACTGGGAGCTATAATGAAGCTGCTGGATGCCACATACTTAGAGCTTGCAAAATCTTGTTTTTGACACATCTTTTTGCTGACTGCTATTTCACATATTTGCTGGGGCTGGACAGGGAGGGGGAGGGGAAAGAAGAGTATGGCAAAAAACAGAATTAGGTAAGATAGCACGAATGCTTTTATAACTTCATACAGTATCTATGGTTTCTTATTTGTGAGGAATTTCTCTGTTACATCAGTAGGGTGCACTAGGATCTTTTGCTTGTTACACAAGCCAGTTTGATGGTGGCTGGGCATGTGTGTAGAGCATGATATGTCTGAGACATTTTAATGAGCTTTAGAAAAAGACATATCATTTGTAAGCAAATAACAGAACTAGATCCTATTTTACTTTGTCTTTTACCCTATTGATTATATCTGACTTGTTTTTGAAATTTCCTGTAGTTTGAAACAAAGAGTATTAAGAATAAATCAAAGTACATTTGATGAGAATCCTCCAAATCATCAAGTAATAGGTGTATTTTACTATTTGAGATACATGTATACAATGAAGGGGAAGAAATCCCCATCATAAATCCACAGATGAATCAAATGGAAAGAAATACCCTATATTCAAAACCATAATAAAATTAACCCAAAATAACCAAAATACAGGCCAAGTCCTCTGGGGATACTAATCAACAAATGTCCAACAATGATTTGTTGGACCTGGTGACTGTCTATAAACTCACTAGGGGGGACCAGAAGGGTTTGGGGGAGACACTGTTTCCCCCAGCACCCCCTGGCATGACAAGGAATAATGGACACAAATTATTGGAGAGTAGGTTTAGATTAGACATCCGCAAGAACTACTTCACAGTTAGGGCGGCTAGGAGCTGGAACCAACTTCCAAGGGAAGTGGTGCTGGCTCCTACCCTGGGGATCTTTAAGAAGAGGCTTGATGCCTACCTGGCTGGAGTCATCTGAGCCCAGTTTTTCTCCCACCCAGGTGGGGGGTTGGACTTGAAGATCTACAAGGTCCCTTCCGACCCTACTTCTATGATTCTATGATTTCTTCCAAATGCTCATCTGACTGCCTCTTGCACAGGGCTGAAAAATCTGGTATAGAAAGTTAAAATCCCTCCCTTTCCTTCCACCTCTTTTTCTTCCTTTTTTATTGGATTCTTTACTTTTCTTAATAAAAAGTATAATGTAGGGAAAGTCTATTTGATAAATCCTACAAACATTCAAGTTATATGCCTTAACTTTCAACATGTAGGTATTTCCAGTCAATGGGTCATGTGCCTCAAGTTAGCATGTATGTAAAAGCTTGCAAGCTTGGGAAAAGAACAAGCACAGTTTTCTTAAAAAACAAATTATATTGTAATTCAAGACTTCAGGCAGGTGTTTTCAAGAGTCTGTGAGGGAACCAGGCACCCACTTTTCACTCAATGGAAGTCAGATATATGACTAACTTTGGCTCCTTTGAAAATCCCATCTTAAAATCTGGGCTTTTCCCAGATCATCTGAAGTATGCAAATAACAGACACCCAAGCACATAACAGACAATTATAGAAGGACCGTAGTCTTGAATGTTAACTGTCAGTCCCATTTTCTTGTATGCCTCAGTAAAGACATCCAAGATATGTGTGGTTTCCACAATATGAGCAGTTTGGTTTAGTGCCACCAAAGCCAGCTATGATCTGAGCACTCAGGGAATAACTCCCTTGAGAGTTAAGGATAAAAGGAGGCTAGCTCAAGAAAGGGCCTGTTGGAAGGAGTATTTTGAAGACCTCCTCAAATCAAGACTGTTGTTCACAAGTGTTCTTAATTCCATCCTGCAACGCCCAGTCAGAGACTATCTTGGGATCCCTCCAACCCTTGATAATGTGGGGAAAACCATCAAGCAGATGAAGAACAACAAAGCATCTGGAGCAGATGGAATCCCTGCCTAAATCTTCACGTAGAAGAAACAGGAGCACACATCCCAGCTCCATGGCCACATTTTAAGGATCTGGAATGATAAGGAATGCCCAGATGACTTCAGGGACACCATGATTATGACAATCTTCAAGAAAAGAAACAAGTATAACTTGAAATTAAGGTGGATATGTAACTTGTTGGATCATTATACTTAATGAGCAGTCATCAGTGGCTCCATGTCTAGTTTGCAGGAGGTATCAAGTGAGGTTCCCTAGGGGTCTGCCCTTGGTCTGATATTGTTTAAGAACCTTGTTAATGATTTGACCTATGGGATCAAGTGCACAGTTAGCAAACTTGTGGACACCGTGTTACGAGGAATTGCAGTTACTCTGGAGGGTAGGGACAGGATCCAGACGGACCTGGATAAATTGGAGAAACAGACCACAGACAATCAGATGAAATTCAACAGGGACAAGTGCAAAGTCCGGCACTTGGGTTGGAATAATCACTTGCACAAATACTGACTGGGGAACGACAGGTTAGGCTACAGTAGTGCAGAGAAGAACCTAGTGGTTACAGTTGATCATATGCTACTGACCATGAGCAAACACTATGCTCGTGTTGCAAAAAAAAAGCCAACAGCATACTGGATTGTATTAACAGGAGGAGCACCTGCAAATCAAGGGAAATGATTTTTTTGTTCTATTCAACACTTGTGAGGCCTCACCTGCAGTAGAGCACCCAGGTTTGAGCCCCACACTTCAAAAAGGATGTGCACAGTTAGGAAAAGGTTTAGTGCAGAACAACAACAATGATTAAGGGGCTGGGAGGCAAGACTTGTGAGGAAAGGCTGAAAGAACTAGGGCTGAACTGGAAAACAGAAGACTGAGAGACAATTTAATAGCAGTCTTCAAAAACCAAGACGGTTAATTGCAGAGAAGATGGAGATAGGCTTTTCTGTGTGGCTACAGGAGACAGGACTAGGAGCAATGGATTTAGGCTTCAGCAGGGAACATTTAGATTGGATATTAGAAGAACTTTATGACTATCAAGGTGGTCAAGCACTGGAACAGACCACCTAGAAAAGCTGCTCCATCCTTAGAAATTTTCAAGAGCAGATTGGACAGATGCTTGACAGGGATGGTTTAGTTAGGGACAATCCTACCTTGAGCTTGAAGCTGGACTGGATGACCTCCTGAGGGCTCTCTTCCAGCCCTACTTTCCTATGTTCCCAAGTTTATTTTTTTATTTTCATTGCTTTTTTATAATTTCTATTTTTTAAATAATTTTTTAAAATAATTTCAACATAAAATTAGTTCAGTTTCCCTCAATTTCAGCTTCCAAATAAAGTCTGTCCTTCCAAAGTCATTTTGTGCTGCTCTCCTCAAAAGCAGATAATATTTTTCCCTATACTCTTTAGGAGGGTTGTTCTTTTGTTGACAAGCCTATCATTGCTCTTTAGATCCTTGATTTGTGGCATCTGGCTATCTGCTCTTCATTACCTGGGCCCTTTGTTCTTAAACTCCTTGTACCTGATCTTCAGAGAACACAGAATCAGAGTTTTCTTTTTTTCATCTGTCCACTTCAGGGAAAAGCATTGCAGAATCAAGCTTATCTCTAATGTCCCTCTTCCCCTTATCAAGTGAACTAGTGGCACCAGAAAGAGGACAAATAGAGACAAATCTTCAATCAGTGTAAATCTAGTGTTCCTTCTGCATCACCTGAAAGTCTGGCATATGGTCTTTCTCAATTCCTAGGTGTGGTTTAGAAGCCTTGTTGAGCTGGTTGTTGCCATCCATAAATCCAGAGTTATGCAGCTAAAAGGGAGGAGAATGGCTTAAAATCAAGAGGGCTAAGGGTATTTTTCTGATATTGTTTATTCAGCTAACTGTAGTTCTGATAGATGTTGGATGAGCTTTTAAGCACAAAAAGGGGGTTTCTTCAGAGCTGAGAAAGAAGCAGACACAGGTTAAGCTAAATAATGGGGGGAAAAAACTCCACTGTTTTTACAAATAGATTTCAAAAAGATATCTCTACTGTGACTGTATTTGGCATAATTAAATTTTGATAATTGTTTTCTTTGAACATAAATAGTGCCAAATATTCTAGGAGATGGAGACTGGATGCCTAAATATTCTCAGATACTACAGATTTAGTCCCGGGGGGTGGGGTGGGGATGGAGGGGAGGATTGTTTTTAGAGGCCCTGAGTAAAAGAACTTTGATAATTGCTGCTCAGATAACCTGCAGAAAGAGGCTGTCATGTTTGATGCTATTTTGTTACTAGGAGTTTGCAGAAAGTATAAAACTCTTGATTTGCATACATGCATTCAACTGCCACAAAATGACACCACAATAAAACAGCAGATGGACATCATATTGGTGTGACATCCAGAAGATACCAAAACCAAGATTTAGACATGATGTAATGGTAGAAAAGTCTAATGCCATTTTAGCTCATCCAGAATTTTATAGCACACATTTTTTTCAAAGCAAAGTGACAGAGTCAGCAAAACCCATTTCCCAGAACAAAAAAATCAGAGCACTAAAAAGTTTTATTTCTGTTCCAGGCTCACAAAAGACCATTACTCTCTTTTACTGGTGTTGCAGGTAACAATTAATCTTGAAAAGGGGGAGGGGAAAACACAATTGAAACTGATAGTCTATTTTGGGCCTTATAATCAAATAGCTCTTTTTTCTCCATCAGTTTTCAGATATAAGAGAAAATAATCTACTAGGGAAACCTGAAGTGCAGTTTTGTGATCAATCATTGCTTCCGTCTTTTTTAAATGCACAATGAAAAATGGCACTCCAATTTTTCGTATTGTATAAATCAAAATCCACACATTTTCTCTTTAGTCCCTGTTTTAGTTGGCTAGAAAAAAAACTAAGGAGCCATTTTTGAGGCTCAATCCCTGCTTCACTTTTAAACACTTTCCCTTAACTACTGAAGCACTGCCAAATGAAACAGAAAAGCCATTATACCATTATTTTTATTTTAAAATGTGCAAAATATCCATGAACTTTTCACTCCATATCCCTCCTGCCCTACAATCACAACAACAAGCCCTATGCAGAATGCCATCTTTGAAGCCTGTGATCTCATTTTGCACATTATCTTTGAGCAGATCATTTTCCTTCTGTTCCTGAAGCAATCTGAGTTTTCCTGGAGGGTCAGCAGAGCTATTTTCAGCATGTTTGTTGTGTCATTCTTCATCACTGGTCTAACAGTTACTTTCGGGCTTATAAAAAACAAAGGCCAACAGGTGAATGGCAGTTAATTTGCAAGCCTGGTGGGATTCAAAGAAAGAAAGAAAGAAAAGCAGAAGGCCAGCATTTTCAAACTAGTGTGTCTAAAGTCGACTACTTAACTCGATAGAGAGAAATGCTGGCCCCTTACTAACACAGTGTAATGTTTTACTTCAGGAGTAGTCCTCTATAAATAGGAATTATATAAATATAAATAGTCTATATTTTATGCAGTTCCTACAGAAAGCTGATCTGGATTAACCTGAAATTCTGATAGCCCTAAAATGTATTTAAGTCTTTGACTGTAGGCATGCACATATGAACATTTTGTTCCCAATCTTTATAATGACAAATTGAAACAAGCTTGCTCAATCAGGATGTTCAAAAAACCCACTGGAAAAGTTATAGTGATGTAAATTTTAATAAGTTTTTCTTTAACTAGTTATGATTTTAGGGGTTAGCAATAGCTGCTCACTGAAAAAAGGTCTTCCACATCAGTATAAGTGAGGATTTCTGCAGAAAGCATTGTGAGGGGAGGGGGGACAACAAGTGGCAGAGGTGAAAGGAATGATCATAAAATACAGCTCCTGTTCAGATCATTCTTCAAAAAGAAATTTTTCAAGTATGGAAATATGTTTAACTGAAAAGCCACGTGATTTATATTACGACTAAAAAAACCCCCCTCAAAACGAAGTCTGACGTGGTAAGAAAAATTGGACAATCACAATTGATGGGAATATTATTTTTATTAATACTGAACCTGAAATAATTTTTAATTGTGGTTTTGGACCTCTTATATGTGAATTCTAGCACTGAAAATAAACCAGGACTGACACTGCAGCTCCCTGGAGAAGCCATTAAACTGAGCTGCCTTCTCTCTGTGTCTAGTGGCTGTCCAGATGGAAGTTGTCTGACTTTCAAAAAGTTAGATAACCCTGGTGTCCTCCCAGCTCACATTCCCTTCTTCATTAAAATAGGTTGTATTATCTACGGCAGAGTGTGAGATACAGGAGCTCAACCTCAGCAAGTATTTGCCTGCATAATTACTACATACAGTTCTCTGCTGCTGGTATCTTACACTCATTATTGCAAAGTGCTTTACCAAACAAGCAGTGTAAAAGATTTTTATTTAGTGCAATATAAAAATCATTTTTGGGTGGGTTTGAAGAGCAATGGCTCAAATCCACAGGCCAAATGTCATGAACAGTTCAGTGAAAAGAGAGTACTCAACACTTTGTAGGAGGTAACTGACCCATCACAGGGTTGTACCTCAGCAGCAAAAAAGGCAATTAGATGAAGCCAGCTTCTGTTTTAAAGCAAGAATCAGCCAATCTCCTCTTGACCTGTATTGCCAACTACCAAGACGGACTTGTGTTACTACTCTGAAGACCATATTCCATGATAATCAGCAACAAATATGTTTAGCCAAGTATAATTTAAGGCAGTCACCCAATATCTTAGAAATGTCTACTCCCTTCTTTTCTTTCAAAGACAAAGCAAAATTTAGGGGTTTTTCTTTTTCTTTTCTTTTTCTTTTTATGTTTTTCTAAACCTGGATATTCTTTATTCAGACAAAGTTAGAATTTGTTTTTGCAAAAGAAAGCTACACATTAGGGCTGTGCAAAATTTCACCAACTGTTTCGTTTTAACACTATTTCAACTTGTTTCAAGCTTGAAACAGCGAAATCGAAATGAAACGAAGGGCTTTGAAACAGCCTCAAAACAAAATGAGGGCAGTCAAAATGTTTTGGAAGTTTTGAAATGTTTCAAGTTTCAAAGCTGAACCTGGGCTTGCCTGCAGGGAAACAGAAAGTAAGGAGAGGGAGGGAGAAGAGGGGAGAAGGACTGCTCTGATATTGACTGTGTAGCTGGCCAGTGACTGTGATCCTTCCCTGAGGTCCCTTCCAATCCCAGTGCTCTGGGCGAGGGATGGAAAAACAGCATAAAAAGCAGCATTGTTTGAACTGGGCTGCTTTCTGTCTCGGGGTCAGTTACTGATCTATCTTCCAGAAGCTCAGCAGTGTTAGACAACAAAGGCTACCATTCATTTCTTACTTGCTAGCCTAGCAAGTGGGATTCAGCAATACCTTTTGCTTTCTTTCTATACCCTTTTATTTTACCTTTTATTATATTCATTGATTGATTCCTTTCAAATTATTCCTCCCCCAAAATCCTCTTTTTGTTTAGTCTATTTTGACTCTCTTTAAATCTGTGCTTTCTCTCACAGTGTGCATTCCATTCATTGTGCAGGGAAGCACAGCATAATTATATTGCATATTATAATATACAATATATATAGATAAACACATACATCCATTTATATATTTTTATTTTATTTATTACACAAATACATACATACAAATATACATACATTACATTAATACAGATACGTACAATTATCTGAATATCTACATATATTACATAAATCAGATAGGTAACATTACAGAAGAGGAGACAGACTTTCCAGCACACCAAGGCAAAGACAAGACACTATGAAACACACCATGAAGTGTGCTGGAAAAGCAGCTGGCAAGCCTGCAGGGAGGGGTGGAAGAGGGGGTAGAGGGAGAGCTGTAAGTTCCTCTCCTCCAAACTGAGACACAGCCTCTTTGCTATTACAAGCAGGCATGAGGCTTCCGCTAGTACAGGCAAGGAGAGGGAAGCAGTGCCAGTGCAACTGCGTGTCCCTGAGTCTGCATCCCCTCCAATACCACCAGCTATAGCCCCCCACCTCCAACCAGCACCACCATGACATCAAGCAGCAGCACCAGCATGGCAGTCTTCTCCACCCCCATTTCACTTCCCATGCTGAACCTATCAGTGCCAGAGGAAGAGCTGTAGCTGGATCTGGATCTGAGTGCCATAGCAAAGGAAATTCTGGGGAAGGAAGGGGAATCATCTGAGTTTGTGCTCCACACTCTTCAAGTTTCCCTAGCGCCAGGTCTCCTTCCCTAGAAAGCACTCCAGAGGAGGCTGAGATAGAGGGTGCAGAGGCAAGTGGCTCATCTGAGTCCGTTCCTCCTGTTGCTGTGCCTCTGCCTGCTGAGGAGGGGGGGAAAGGCAGCATCCGCATATGCACCTGCACCCCAGAAGTGATCAGGTAGGGTGGTCTCCAATCATTTAGAACTGGCAGATAATTCTACATATACTATCTGCCTGCACTGCTGAGCCAGAACCAGCTGGGGCAAGGGAACAAAACACATGAGCACCACGGGGATGCTGATGCATCTCTACAGGTACCACCCCCTTGCCCTTGCTGCTCCTCAGCCTGGCACCAGTGGTAGCATGCCCAAAGGGAAGTCCCCGTCTCGCTCCAAAGCCCCTGTCCACCCAAAGCAGATGCAGGCTGCCCTGGAACAGTGGGGGAAAGGTGGACAGAAAGTGGGGCATGTTGCAAGCGAGATCACCCCCTGAGCACTGGGGAGATGTTTGCTGTCAATGGCCAGCCCTTCTCCTTAATTGAGTGGCCAGGGTTCAGGTGGCTCATGGCAGTCATGGCCCCATCCTACCAAGTGCCCACACTTCAGCAGGATGGTGGTGCTATCCCTATATGAGATATGCAGGGAGTATTTGAGGGAAGAGTTGTGCAAGCCAGGTGCCTTACTTCATCTTGGATATCTGGAGCAGCTGAGGTGGAGATCATGCCTACCTCTCCCTCACCGGGCACTGGTACAACCAGTCAGGCCATTGGTGGTCTCTTCTTCAAGTCAAGGTGAGTCCCACATGGCAACAGAGATCATGGGGGCCATGAGCCACTTGGTACAGGGGTGGCTCATTGGGCAGGGCAAGCTCACCCACAGGTTCATGGTCACCGACAATGGGGCCAATATGGTCAAGGCAGTCTGAGACTGCGGGACCTGAACCTATTCAGCCTACAACAAGAGAAGGCTGAGGGGGGACCTGGTGACCGTCTATAGACTCACTAGGGGGGACCAGAAGGGTTTGGGGGAGACGCTGTTTCCCCTAGCGCCCGCTGGCATAACAAGGAGTAATGGGCACAAGTTGATGGAGAGGAGGTATAGATTGGACATCCGCAAGAACTACTTCACAGTTAGGGCGGCTAGGAGCTGGAACCAACTTCCAAGGGAAGTGGTGCTGGCCCCTACCCTGGGGGTCTTTAAGAAGAGGCTGGATGCCTACCTGGCTGGACTCATTTGAGTCCCATTTCTTGTTTTGGGGTTTTTGTTGTTCTCCCGCCCTGGCGGGGGGTCGGGCTAGATGATCTACTAGGTCCCTTCCGACCCTTAATCTATGAAACTATGAAACTATGTGATGCCAACTTTATTGGCATCCGATGTGTGGGACGCAAGTTCCACCTCATAGTCAGGGACACCTTGGAGGGGGACAGGGCTTCTGGTGACAGTGCCAGCACTACCAGCAAGCTCATTTAAAAGTGCAGGAAGGTGACAGGCTACTTCTACCAAAGGCATCAAGGGGGGCGAGATGCTGCAGGACAAACAAGCAGAGCTGAACATCCTGCAGCACAAAATCATGCAGGATGTGGAGATTTGGTGGAATGCTTCATACCTGATGCTCAAAAGGCTGGTGGAGCAACAGAAGGCGATACATGAGATGGCCTTACTTAGGGAGATGGGGATCAGCAGCCCCCTTAACAGAGCTGAGTGGGATACCATCTCCCAGATCTTG
>NW_017728994.1:43203054-43204674 GCF_001723915.1 Gavialis gangeticus | reverse complement strand
ACACCTCCATTTCCATTTTCATTGACTGGCTTTCTTGCCTGCATTGCATGCCAACCTCTGGCTTCTTTACTATTCCTTCCATCCAGGAAGAACACACACACACCAACTGCAGATGCTTCCTCAGCCTGACAAAGGGATTTTCAACCTGAAACCTTGCTAAGATATATTTTTGTAACTATTTAGTCGGTCTACTAAAAGATAACAGATTAGATTGACCCAAGCAACCTTGTCTGCCAGTGCCATGTCCTTATACCAACACCCCTAGCACCTGTCCCCAGTCATCTGACTGGAAGGGCGCAGGGCCATGGGCACATCTAAGCCCCAGGGATGGGGCTGGCAGG
Source organism: Gavialis gangeticus (assembly GCF_001723915.1). Taxonomy (NCBI): domain Eukaryota; kingdom Metazoa; phylum Chordata; order Crocodylia; family Gavialidae; genus Gavialis; species Gavialis gangeticus. Next base: position 43,204,333 of record NW_017728994.1, on the reverse strand, counting down.
GAAGGTTCTCTGGCAGCTGCTGGAGAAGAAGCTCCTGCAGGAAAGGAAAGGCTCTGTGACAGTTTGGCTGCCTAAGATGCTGCTAGTGCTACTGTGCTGCTCACTAAGTTATTATTACCTTTTGTTATTTCAATTAGTGGACTAAACTGAGGCTGTAGGGGAGGAGGAGACCTCATTGGGGCACACTACCATGTCATGTAGAGGTCCCAGCACCAGTGAAGGTATGCCTTAACACCCACACAAAATCACACATTGAGTTTTGCTTGTCAGCAGTCTGAAGTACAGTTTCCCAGAAACCCCTGTACCTATCTCCTTGAAACTCAGCAGGCTTTGTGGCCTCAGAAGAGGCTACCATCCCTGATGTTTTCACCCCCCTGTGCCTTCACACTTACAAGTTACTTGAGTTTTGCTTTAAAGACTTTGAGGTGCAGTTTCCCAGAAACCCCTGCACCTATCTCCTTGACACTTGGCAGACTTCATGTCCTCAGAAGGGGCTACCATCCCTGCTGTTTTTATCTAAATGTGTCAAAAACTGACAAAGTTATAGGCAGTTTCATGCTTCCCCATTATAGCCTATGGATGAAACATCAAAACAGCATTGAAACAGCAAAGCAGTTTCAATGAAACAAAGTGGAACAGTGCTTTGAAATGAAATGAAACTTGAAAAAAAACACTGTCCCACTGAAACAGCGAAATGGAAGTCGAAATGAAATGGTGCTGTTTGGCACAGCCCTACTACGCATGAGTTTTGTAAACACTTATTTCTTTTACACACTGAGGATGCATATTTCCCACTCAAGGAAAGGAAACCAGGATTTTATGAAGACATTGGATTAGAGTTGAGAAGTGTGGCTGTTTCCTAGCTCCATCACAGGCTTCCTACAAGGCTTGGGCTAGTCACTTCTCTTTCAATTCTCCCTCTGTAAAATAGGGATAATGATACTTCCCAGTCTGGCAAGGATGAGCTGAGTACAAATTCATGGATGTTTGTGAGATGCTTAGGAATGATAGCAATATGCACTGCATGGAGTAGATAGAAAAAGGCTATAAACAACAGCTGTTCCACCTAACATTATTTCCTAAAGGTTGCTGAAAATGGAAATTCACCTTAAACAGCAACATCACTTCAAAGGTTTCAAGGCAATGTATTTTCGATGCCTGTTCAACAGTTGCAGTTTTAGTTTGTAAATTAAGCAGAACTCTAAAACATGCTCCAGTTGTGTAAAGCATAGCACTACCACATCATTCATTGGGTCTGGTTATGGCATTATAAAGTCCT
>NW_017728994.1:43195571-43198054 GCF_001723915.1 Gavialis gangeticus | reverse complement strand
ACTACCATATCATTCATTGGGTCTGGTTATGGCATTATAAAGTCCTAGCATCTCTTCTAACTCAACCCCAGCTCAGTGGGTCAAAATTACCTCAGTCCTTACTATATGCAAAAAACAACAACAACAAAAAACAGGTAGGTCTCTCTCACAGGACATTTAACTACATTTTTAATGACTTGCAGAGACCTCTATGGCAATAGTAAATATTGGTAAGAGGCATAAGTGATGCTGGAAACTAAGGTTAAATAATCAGGAAAAAAGGTTTTATGGCAAAGATACATATTGAATTCTCTGACAGAGCACTGGTTCTCATTCATGACCAGGTAAATTGCAGGAATGAAAGGAAGGTGAAATTAAAACCTACAGTGGAAGGGCTAAACATTAATTAATGAAATTCAAACATTTTAGGGAAGGAAAAGTTTTTATGGAAGGGCTATGCCTGTCAATCTTACCCAAAGAGGGACTGGGCTACTGGTACCAAAAAAATGAACACATTTTGCAACAGTGGTCAATGTTGAAGCTTAGAGAAATGCTATTAAGTTGGACAAAAACATCTGCCAAGGATATCAGTCAGACAAAGGCAACAATATTTACGTTGATAAAATACAGGATAGGAATAAAAGTAGAGCAGTAGGGCTCAGGACGGACATTACACATAAACTGGTTTAAGTGATCAGAAACTAATTTAAACCTGTAACAGAACATAAGTTTAGTGCACATATACAAGTTTCAAGACGGCCAAAACTAGTTTGAGATAAACCTGATTGAATGTAATATCAGACTTAACTGACTGAGCTCAAACCAGTTTATGCAATGTCTGTCCCAGACCCCTTCCTGGTTTAACTTAAAACAGAGTCCCCTGGCATCCCAGCATGCTCGTTGGGCTGTGTTCTCTGTTCTACCCCAGCAGGGCTGGCCCTGCCTCTCCACTCCCCAGCTGGAGCAGGAACAGGCAGGGGTCTGGCCAGATGCAACAGTGGTCCCCACCCTGTGAAGGGGGAAGGAAAGAAGTTAATCCTCCCCCCCTTTAACCCCTGTCCCACCGGCATGGACCTGCATATGTCTCTGCTGGCTGCTCCAGAAGTGGGAGCATGGCTGCCCCTGGCAGTAGCTCCAAGTGACAAGGCCAGGGTGGGATTTCATTCCCTTCTCCCTGTCCCACCACCACAGACCTGGGCCAGGGTCTGACAGGCACTCCCTGCTTGCTGCTGCAGTGGCAGGGTTGGGGTGCAGCCAAACACTGGCCAGCATGGCCCCTGAGGTGGGCAGAGGCAGGAAAAGGGCTTATTCCCCCCTCCACCACTGGGGGACTGCAGCTGGTGTCTGCCTGCCTCCGACCACTGCCACTACTTGCTCTGTGTGTGGGGCAAGCAGTGGGATAAGCCCCCTCCTGCCCCTCCACAAGACACCAGAGGGAGGGGGGGAATAACCCTATCAGGTAGTCACCGGGTATGGGTGTGTGCCCTTACATCCGGCAGAGTTTCACTGGCCCGCTCAGGGGTGCTCACAACCTTTGGTCAGTCTATGTGAGGGTTCCTACACTCTCTCTTCCCACCTGCCATGACTTTGATGTTGAAAAGGATGTTCCTTTCTCATGCTAGGAAATTTGGTCATCACACCAGATGACAAAGCTAACCTATTTAATGACTTCTTTGCCTCCATTTTCCTGAACAGGGACCGGATCATCCCCCCCACTAGGCCCCCCTCAGGCCCCAGGAGAGGTGCACCTAGGCCAAGGGTCAATGAGGATCTAGTCAGGGAACTTCTGGGGGACTAGATGTATTTAAATCAGCTGGTCTGGACAATCTCCAGAGTGCTGAGGGAATTAGCTGAGGTGATTGCGAGACCCCTGGCACAGCTTTACAAGCACTCATGGTGCTCTGGTGTGGTGCCATAGGACTGGAACAGGGCCAACGTGGTTCCCATCTTCAAAAAAGGGAGGAAGGAGGACCTGGGAAACTATAAACCAGTTACCTTGATCCTGGGTAAGCTTTTTGAGAGAATTATTCTGGCACATCTCCACGAGGGGCCAGCAGGGGAGATTATGTTTAGGGCAACCAACATGGGTTCATTAGAGGCAGGTCCTGTCAGACCAATCTGGTGGCCTTCTATGACCAGGTCACCAAATCATTAGATGCAGGGGTAGCAGTGGACATAGTCTTCCTGGACTTTTAGAAGGCCTTCAACACTGTCTCTCGCCCTGTTCTCATTAAGAAACTGGGGTCTGTGGTGTCGACACCTACACAGTCAAATGGGTCACCAACTGGCCAGAGGGCTGCACCCAGAGAATGGTAATGGATGGGTTCATGCTTCAAGATAATTTCCTTATGTAGAGAAGACTAATGATTTGATCAGTGTCATGCAGACAAAGACAGGAATTGAATGCAGATCTCTACAAGTCCTAACTCCCAGACCATCTCATCTCCCTTCACCACCCATTCAGCTTTGATCAGATCACGGGCTTTACACAATGTAACAAATCC
>NW_017728994.1:43187205-43190571 GCF_001723915.1 Gavialis gangeticus | reverse complement strand
TCAGATCATGGGCTTTACACAATGTAACAAATCCATGTTTTTCAATATCTGAAGAAATTATCATTTTTCCAATGCATATGCATTTGGCTGTTTGCAATAAAAGTTTATAACCTACATTTTTCAACATCAACTACATTTGCTTGGGAACCTGAGTAAAGTAAATTCTTGTGTCTGCCTATATTATGCCATATGAATTTCTGTTTCTCCTTATGTGGTGTAATCTAAGGATTGCATAAAACACACATACAATGTCAAATACAAAATCTGTAGCTGTTCACCAAGACGTTAGTCATTTGGTTTCAGCTGCAAATGCAGGTTGCTGTTCTTCCAACAGCATTCAGTGTAAGATGTTAATTTTTCCTCATTGCTTTGTTCCTAGTGCTTTAAATTCCAGATTAGAAATTTAAGAAATACGGCACTTTCAAAGTATGTAATATCCAATTCTTCAGCCCTACTAACAATGGCAGCAAGTTCATAAACCAATTTCTGTTCCTCAAATGATGCCATATTTTGGATTTGTAATTTACTTTATCCTCCTCTGGTTTTCATTTTCAGTAAAATGTGGTTTCTGGGCACAGCCTTAAACTGGTTCAGGGAGACCATAATTATATTAGTCAGGGGGAAACTATTTAATTTAATGAATATTTCCTGACACACTGTTGTTATCCTATTTTCCCACATATTTTAGGTGAAATCAGAGCTACTGGAATTAGGCTCAATAATTAAAGGGGACAGAACATTTTTTTCTCCCACATATATTATAATGCTATTTGCTTCTAACATTTTGACTCTGATCTCATAAATTTGCTTTGAACTGTAACAGTTCTTTATATGCTTGAAAGATGTGACATTTTTGGTAGAATACCCTTTAAGGTGTTCGTAGGTATGACAGCTTTCCAAGTACATCCATGTCAGAATTTTCCCCTTGACAGAAAGCTTCTGGAGGAAACTTCAACCTGCTCTTAACATTAAAGTTGCTTTTGCTTGAAACATATTTAAATTGATACTGATAGAAACTCCAAGGAATAAGTAGGACACGAGCAAGAAAATATTTCAGCTGAGGAAACATAAATGCCAGGCTATGTATCTAAGATAAAAATGCTGCATTAAAAATGTAAAGAAATGTACAGGATTAATAGTTCCTAGATAAAATACGATACCCTCTCAAGAGGAGAAGCTATTACCATGTGCTTAAACAGAGCTGGCATTGATAACTGATAGCTTACATTGCTCTCTTTCATTACTTCTTCGGTATGTTATAAACAGTAGTAACTTCATATTTGTTCCCAATTAAATTTCAAGTCTAGATTTATTATCCCTGTGGATATTTTTCTAAGATGAAAGAACTGAACAATTATAATCAATAATTTTAAAACATATTATTCTTTGTTGCTGCAAAATTAACTATGACCTCTGTTTAAAATGAGAAAACACATTTCTCAGAAGGCTGGACTGAAATGTTGAAATAGTATTCCATGTGGTTTACAAAGTGCTTGGTATATAAATGGCAAAACAGTGAGAAACTAAAAACTAATTGAAAGTAGGAAGGGTAGACAGGATGTGATCAATGATGCAAGGATTTCAGTATAGACACTTTTTATTTGAATAGATTTCACATTAATCTTTACAAACAAGTGCATGTTTCTTTATGGTCTAACAAAATAATTAAGGTTCATCTGGAACACTGAGGTATTTGGAATTGTCAGCTTCAAATATTTACTCCTCAAATTTTTCATATTGAGCATCAGTGCACATACTCCCACATCATGCACAGTTTGCTAAGTATGAGGACAACAGTGCTGAGTAGGGCTCTTGGCTCATGCTATTTAATGGAGCAGTGAGAGCTGATCTCTGATCACCACAATCATGTGTCCTGACATGCCACAAGTGTGCAATTTTAGGAACAGGGATCAGATCCCACTTGCACCATTACTCTCCTTGCATTGGCAAGCTAAAAGCTGGGTGCCCACAACTTAGCAGGAAATGGTGCATCCAGGGGCAGGGGGCTGACAATCAACTGATTATCAGTCCCAGACCCAGAACCCAGAGCCCCACGCACTGGGATGTTAGAAAACCTTGTTTGCAGCCCAGCTGCACATATGATTTCTTTAAGATTCTCCATGCACGGGGATATTGGCCTTGTGGCTGGGATGTGTTAAGTGCCTTGATCTGCAGCTCCCTGGGAATTGTTGGGCAAGGTAGTCAACTTGCCAGGTTGCAGGGAGCCCTGGGGCTCTCCAGGACCCAACACCAGGACCTGCCTTTCTCCTCAGCCTTCAAGGGGGCTAGGAGCAAGACAAGCATCATGATAGGAGGTGATAGGAGGTAGTGAGTCCTGTGGCTCCTCATCATGCTCCAGCACCTTGACCCAGCTGATGAGCTCCCTTGAGTTAACACTTTGATAACAGCAGGGGGCAAGCCTGTTGACACAGGGGAGCTGTCAAATAAGCCTCACCCATGTAGCTGGTATCAGGCTGCGTGGAGAGGCTACCTACCACACATTCAATTTATAGCATCAGGGAAACAAGCCACAAAAATATTATGCATTTTGTGGAATATATTTGTTGTTGGTTTCCTGTTTTGTTGTTCCATTAATTCCCTGAATCCATGGAAGGGTTACTTTTTATGGCATAATTCACAGGTTAATCGCATCTAAGGGAAACATTTGCAAGAAGCTTAGGTCTTCAACTATAAGAGCATGCTGTGTGCAGTGATACTCTTGGTCATTGAAGGGGATATGAATGCATATCCATTGATATAATAATACATGACTCTGTTTTTAAGGAAATCTATCCATGGAAAATTACCTCTTTCTTAGGATTTCAAATAATCCAGTTGTAGATACAAGAATTATTTTGGAGGTGACCAAAAGACTGCTATATGTTGAATTTTTTTCCTTTATTCTTTTTAAGTCGCCTTACTAACTCTTTAATTGACACACCCTGATATTTTTCTAACAGGATGTCTTTGCATTCCTTTCCTTTCCTCCTAGGCTAGGGACAAACATTCAAAAAGCCAGAACGTGAATTAATTCAATCTTTGCAGGTTAGTCTTACCTGCCTAGATAGAATCAGTTTGCAACTACACAGACATTCTGTCTGGACTGAGGAAATGCAGGCATGCCTGCAGTTGCTCAGGCAAGCTGCCGGGGGGTGCTAGAGCAGCCCTCAGCTGCAAGGAAGCTGTGCTGGGAGGGTGTGGCCAGCCCCAGCAGTAACTCAAAGTGAACTGGCTAGGGAGGGATTTAATTCCTCCCCCTCCCCCTGTCCCACCAGCACAAAGCTGAGCCGGGGTCTACCTGGTGCTCCCCATTTGCTGCTGCAGCAGCAGGGCTGGGGGTGCAGCAAAATGCTGACTGTAATGGCC
>NW_017728994.1:43167528-43182205 GCF_001723915.1 Gavialis gangeticus | reverse complement strand
CCGGAGGGTGCTAGAGCAGCCCTCAGCTGCAAGGAAGCTGTGCTGGGAGGGTGTGGCCAGCCCCAGCAGTAACTCAAAGTGAACTGGCTAGGGAGGGATTTAATTCCTCCCCCTCCCCCTGTCCCACCAGCACAAAGCTGAGCCGGGGTCTACCTGGTGCTCCCCATTTGCTGCTGCAGCAGCAGGGCTGGGGGTGCAGCAAAATGCTGACTGTAATGGCCCCTGAGGCAGGGGAGCAAGGAGGAGGGTTATTCCCCCCTCTAGCCCCACTTCCCCCAGGTGACTGCACCACGGTCTTCCTGTTTTAACTACTGCTGCCCCTGCTCGCTCTGTGCATGGGGCAAGTGGTGGGATAAGCCCCCCTCCTGCCCTCTCCATCAGATACTGGAGGGAGGGGGGAATAACCCTCCTCCCTGCCCCGTCACCCAAGGGGGCTGGTCAGCTGTGCTCTGGACATACCCTGTCGTTGAAGCAGTGAGGGGGAAAGGCCCTGATGGGGCAGCAGCCCCTGTCCTGGCATCCGGGTAGCATGAGCCTCTTCCCAGTGGGGGGGCTGTGAGTGGGAGTCAGCGCTGCTGCCGACTGTAGTGAGTGATTGCACTAGGGTTCGGAGGGGACCACTGCCACTGCTAGTCTATGGCAGCTTTACCCATCCCTGCCTGCAGTTCGGCCCCACCACCGGGAAGAGGCTTGTGCTCTGGGACACTATGACAGGGGATGATGCCCTAATGATGGTTGCTTCCCCCTCACCAATCTGGGGGTGAGTGCATAGCCTTAGCCCAGCCAGAAGGGCCCCTTAGACAGGGGACAGGAAGGAGGGTTATTCCTCCCTCTGCCCCCAGGGGGCAGTGGGGTTTGTATGTCCTAACTGCCCCCACTTGCAGGGAGTGAGTGGCAGGATAAGTTCTCTTTGCTAGATGCCAGAGGGAGGAAAATAATCCCCCTCCCTGCCCTCTGCCTTAGGGGCCCTGCTGGCTGGGCTCTGGCCATGCCCCTGCCTTGGAGTGGTGAGGAGGTAGAAACCATTATGGGGGAAGCAGCCCCTGCCACAGACTAATGGTGATGGTGGTGCTGTGGGGGGTGATGGCCCCTCCAAGCTCTAGTGCCATCACTTACCTCAGTTCATGGGAGTGCTGACCCCTGCTCGTGCCTCCCATGCCAGGAAGAGGCTCATGCTTTGGGACACCATGACAGGGGCTACTTCCCCCATCATGGTCTGCCCCCTTGCCACTGCAGGGGCAAGTGCGGCCAGATCATGGCCAGCAGGACCTCTTAGGCATGGAGCAGGGAAGGGGGTTATTCCCCCATCCCTCCAGCATCCGGCAGGGGGGGCTTATCCTGCCACTCACTCCCTGCAAGTGGTGATAGTTGGAGAGGACAGACCCTGCTGTGGACCCCCAGGGGCAGAGTGGGAAATAACCCCCTTCCCTTGCCCCTGCCTAAGGGGCCATGCCATCCATGCTCTGGCCATGCCCCTGCCCCTGGAGTGGCAAGGGGGGAGAGACCACAATGGGGGCAGCAGTCCCTGTTACAGTGTCCCAGAGCACAAGCTTGTTCCTGGAAGGGAGGTGGAGTGCTGTGCATTGTGGGTGGGGGTGGGGCAGGGAAAGCTGCTGCAGATGAGTTTGCAGTAGCACTGGGGGGGGGCAATGTTCCCTTCTGTGCCCCAGTGCCACCACTCACTGCATACAGTCCATGGCAGCACTGACCTCCACTTGCAGCCCCGCGCTGGGAAGAGGCTTGTGCTCCCCAGACACCAGGACAGGGGCTTCAGCCCCATCAGTTCCCTGCCCCCTTGCAGCTCCAGCAGCAGGGTCAGGGGCCTGGCCAGAGGCCAGCCAGCAGAGCCCTTTAGGCAGTGGGCAGGGACAGGGGTTTGTGAGGAGCTGAAGGGTACTCACCAGGAATGCCTCCCCTGCCAGGAGCTCTGATCCAACCCGAACGGGATGTCCGTGCTGCAGTGGGAGCTCTCAGTGTGCCCAACCCAGTCTTATCACCATGGCAGGTGAAACAGATTGGGGCAAATCCGTGGCTGGGGTAATATCTGGGGGCCAAGGGTGAAAGAAGGCAAGGAAGGAGGAACCCTCAGGAGTATGGAGGCTGGGAGTATCAGATGCTAGACTGATGCCTGGGAGCTAGGTAAGTGCCCGATCTGAACCCCTTTAAGGACAGTAAAGAGAAGGGCACAGAAAAGAAAGGAAAGGAAGCCAAGGAAGGCAGATGCTCTGGAGCCGAGGATGCCGGTTATTTTATTTGTTCAGGGACAGTGATCAAGCACTGCTGGCTGCCGAGTAACCCAGGTGCAGCCGCCGTTGGAAAGAAAATTGATAAGCAGAGGTGAGACACCTAGGCGGAAGCAAAATAAAACCCAGCCTCTCCAAGGGCTCCACAGCCTAGACCCTGAGGGAAAAAGAAGCCAGGGCAGGGAAAACAGTGTCCTCTCCCGGTCTACTTTAGCAAGCTTGTTAAAGTTATTTTTGTTCGTTAAGTGGCCATGTCAAGTGCTACCAATCAAGCCCAGCGTGGTCCCAATAAGCCCGGAGGGGAAAAGGGAGCTCCCCAGCCCTCCAGGGAACGTGGGAAAGCCGGCACTGGGAGAAGCCTGGTAACAAGCCCAGGAGACAATCAGGACCTGCTTCCCAGAGAACCAAGATTTCCCAAATGTTTTAATGATAAGGAAAAAAGAAAAAGGAAAGGAAGGAACCTCTCCAGTCTAATCATTTCCCTGTTCACGGCCTCAAGAACTGGGGCAGGAACTGGCCGTCTGTCGCGCTGGAGGCAGGTAGTCACCACTTCCCTTTCATTAACATCTCCAATAATCATAGTTTCATAGTTAGTAGGGTCAGAAGGGACCTGAGCAGATCATCAAGTCCGACCCCCTGCTATGGCAGGAAAGAGTACTGGGGGGTCAAACAACCCCAGAATGGTGATTGTCTAGCCTTGTCTTAAAGACCCCTAAGGTAGAAGCCAGCACCACTTCACTTGGAAGTTGGTTCCAGATCCTAGCCGCCCTGACAGTGAAGAAGCACCTCCTGATATCTAGCCTGAATCTACCCTCTGCCAGCTCATGACCATTATTTCTTGTCACTCCTGGTAGTGCTCGGGGGAACAGGGACTCCCCCAATGCCTGCTGGTCCCCCCCCTGACTAGTTTGTAAACAGCCACCAGATCCCCCATCAGCCTTCTCTTCTGCAAGCTGAACAGGTTCAGGTCCCTTAGGCTTTCCTCGTAGGGCCTGCCCTGCTGACACCCTGATCATGTGGGTGGACCTCCTATGGACCCTCTCCATGTTGTCCACATCCCTCCTAAAGTGCGGCGCCCAGAACTGGACACAGTACTCCAACTGTGGCCTGACCAGAGTCACATAGAGGGGGAGGATCATCTCCTCAGACCTGCTTGAGATGCATCTCTGGATGCATGACAAGGTACGGTTGGCGTCCCCACACTGTCAGCCCATGTTCATTTTGGCATCAATAATGACTCCAAGATCCTTTTCTGCCTCTGCACAGATGAGAAGGGAGTTCCCCAGCCTGTAGGTATGCTGCTGGTTCTTCCTCCCCAGGTGCATCACCTTGCACTTGTCAGTGTTGAAACCCATCCTGTTCTCATCTGCCCACCCCTGTAACCTGTCCAGGTCCGATTGCAGGCTATTCCTCCCTTCTAGTGTGCCCACTTCTCCCCACATCTTAGTGTCATCTGTGAATTTGAACAGGGTGCTTTTTACCCCCTCATCCAAGTCGCTGCTCAACATTAATACAGACCTCAAGGTGAAGAAACCTTATTCCTTGCTTACTGTGCCCTAAGAGTGTCCATATGGGGAGCCAGTGCAGTTAGTGTACTGTAAACTCCTACCCCAGCTTACTGGGCACTAGCTTCCCTATACTGACAAGACCTTAAGATGGGATTTTCTGAAGTACTTAGAATAAGTTTAGCTTTGCTCCAATGTCATATTTGAAAAATATCAACCTTTAAATTGCTTCATGCTCATTTCCCTTCATCATTAACACTACTTCCTAACTTAAAAGGGTGTTCTGACATTCAATGACCAGGAACTACAAGAATGGTGAGTGAGTGGGAGGGGTTTCAGTCATACGAGTGCAATGACTATTAAAAAAGGCAGGTAATAGTCAACTGTACTGTTACAGTAGAATGAAGGGACATGATAAGTTACCAAGACCAGCTTTGAAAGCTTTGAAAGGATTTACAAATGAAATAGATGGAAAGTTAACTAAAACATGCAAACTCTCATTAAAATATCAGTCATTAAAAGATGATAACTTTATCTTTCTTTAATGAAGTCACTAAACATTAGGGCTGTGCAAACCTTCGGTTGCTCATTCGATTCTGAGGAGATTCAGCCCAATTTGGCAGCCGTATCTCCAAATCCAAATCAAATCAGGAGGCCAATTAAAAGGTCCAAATCAATTCGAAGCCTCTGAATCAATTTGGAAAAGATTCAGAAAAGATGTGGAAATTTGGGAAGTCCCCTTTCACTGCCGCAGGGAGCTGAATCTGGGTTCCGTGCCAGTAAGTAGTTGGTACAGGGGGAAAAGGGAAGTGGAGGAGGGGGGAAGGGACTATGGGGGGACCCCTGCCAGGCCCCATCCCATGCCTGCTCCCCCAGTCCCCCTGAGTGCTGCCTGACCCTCACCCACTCTACCAGCCCTGTTAATGGCCGCCCTGCCCCACCCCAGCAGCCTGGCACTTGGAAGAAAAAAAAAGCCCCACACTCACCAGCTGGTGCAGCAGCTATTAGGCCCCTGGGGACTCGTGGCAGAGTCCCCGCATGCAGTGCAGGGCAGTGGGGATCTCCCCCCCCAACCTGTGAGTGCAGAGCTTTATTTATTTATTTATTTTTTAAAGTGCCAAGATGCTGGGGCCAGGAGGAGCAGCCATTGACAGGGCTGGAAGAGCGGGTGGGGGATGGGGCCTGTTCAATTTGGAGATTCAGCTGATGCGGTGGCAGCCAAATCTCTGAATCAGATTTGGCCGAATCAATCCAGGACAGTGATTTGAATCACCAAATCGAGTCACTGTCGCCTGAATCGGCTGAATTTGAATCTGAAGCGAATACTAGTTGCTTCTCACAGGCCTACTAAACGCAATCCTGAGATTCTTAGTAATCAAGATGATGTATTTGATATGATAACAGAAAAAGAATGAGAAAACAATTAAATACATATGATAGGAAAATGACTAATTACTTCTGGTTCCCATTGCTATATAATTTGGCTGTGCCAACTAAATAATGTAGAGAGGGGAGGGGAAAAAATGTCTCTCATAACTTGTTTGTGAAAAACTTTTTGTAAAACCCATGTCCTTCATAAAATGCTCAGGAAAGTGACAAGCCATGAGGTGAGAAGCAGTTTCATCAAGGATTAGAAAACTTGCTAAGAAATTGAAACAAAGAGTAGAAATAGATGGTAATCTTCATGACAATTAACAAGAGCTAAGCCCTGTGCAACTGGTCAGGAAAAGACAAAAGCAAAGGCTTTCAAAGGAATCTAAAGGAGTTTCAGTTACTAATTCCTTCTTAATTTGAATTTCAAATAGGAGATGGACATCTAATTCTCTTAGATGCTTTGGAAAGTCCCACTGCTAGGTTCCTTTATGAAATTCTTAGTGAAACTTCTGCTCAATGCACAGTAGCAGTAAGGCAAACAAGTTGTTAGTATGCAAAAACAATGAGACTGAAAACACTAGAGCTATTATAATCCTATCTTTAAAATATTGGTTGAAACTAACTGGAAATACTGTGTTCTATTCTGGGTAATTTGTTTTAAAAAAAGATATAGCAGAAACTGGGTTTACAGGTGGGTTACAAAAAGCATTGCATGCAGGAAACATTTAAAAAGACTGGGTATGTTTGACAGCAACATAGCAATGTGGCCAGGTGTCCGAGGCACAGTGGCAGTGGCATCTTCCACTTGCTGCTCTACCACTAGCACTATTGCAATTACACAGCTGCAGCAGCAACTTTTTTGGTTGGTGCCAGGGGTTGGTGCCCCTTTTGCCCCATTCCCATTCCTCCCCCAAGCCCTTTGTTATGCTACTGAATCCTAGTCATAGCTAAGGAATTTTTTAAAACTTATTTCTGTTTCATAATAAGTTATGTGTCTTAGGGAAACAATAGACTTTTAAGAGGTAAAAGTGAAATGTAATTGAGTTTGTACAAAACTTGTTTCTGTGAACACAATATGTGGGAATGAAGCATATGAAAATTAAATTTTCCATCAGTGGCATAATATCCTTTTCATCTTAAAACTTTTATTTAAAAGAAAACTGTTTATGTAAATTTAAGGTCAGGCACTAATCCATTTCTTTCTTAATAGGGTTGGACTTAGTTGTTCTTTCTGGAAATGGAGGGGGAGTGGGGCAAGGAAAGGAAGAGGAGGGTAGAGGCCTGTTGTTGAACAATCTAATAGTTCTCATAGCTACATTTCAACACACATTTCATGAACTAGTCATAAATTTGGTGAAGACAGGACTCTTTTATAATTAGAGCATATAGTTTATGGTTTGTAATGAAGGCAAAAGCAAGGTCTGCCATCTTCTAGAAAGCTGAATTAGACACTGAGCAACAGATTGGGGTGACAACTGTAGTGAGGGATAAAGTAGCAGCAATGTAGTGGAGAACATTAAAGCATGACATAGCTTTGACTAACTTATGTTTCAGCATAAAGACCAGTAGGAAACCAAATCCAACACATAAGTTACAAATCCTTAAATATAAGTTTTCCTGCATTTTTAAAAAAGATTAAACATTTTGTATAAATATAAAATTCTTCAGTTAAATAAATTGTGCATCTAGACCTGGCCAGAAAATATGATTTATGTCTAAGGAAGTTTCTGATTTTTCATTAAAGTATCAAACAGAAATAAATTAGGTGGCAAAATAATTTGGTTTCTTAATAAGATTTGAAAACTTATGCAACTAGTCATGGCTTTCCTGACTTGTCTTGCCTTGCATTTATACCTTCTTGATCTTTGCCTCCATTGTTTCAGCTGTTCCTCATTTCTGTACTTTTATCCATCCTTTCTTCCTTCCCCAGATCTCCATCTCTGTTTTCCTTGACGCTTATGTACCTTAACTTCTTTTTATTATAGGATTAACCTGATAGCACCACGTATCTGTTCAGATTGCCTAAAATAACCTTAGAACAAGATCCTGTTTTCAGCTGTTTATACTTTTGTCAAGCTACTTGTCTAACATTTTCCATATTGGGTGTCTCTGTCAAGTTGATTTTTAAAAACAAATTTTTTTTTTAGAAAGTGCCAACTAAAAGCACTTTGGTAAATGAACTCACTGTCCATATTAAAGAAGAGAAATCTTCCTACTGTTTCACTGAGAAACATTTCTGCACTGAAATGGGGACTTAAAATTTGGCAGGGTACAGCAGGGCTCTTGAAAATTCCCCATTACAGGCCTCTGAAGAAAGTCTATTTGCACATGCTCAGTGGAAATTTCTAAAAGTTTGTCAGCCATGTTCTCCAAAGATTCTGTCTATACTGAACATGCTTCATCCTCCTTACAGCTTCTATGTGCCTACAAGGCAGTACATTGCTACCTGGAAGCTCTGTGGTCCTGAGGGAACCTTGGCACTCAGTTTGCTGGACTTAAAAAGGATTTTTTCTTCTCCCCCGACCCCACCTAACCAGAAGTATGCAGAATAAAAGTTCAATAGGCATCTCGGGCCGTACATTCCCTAGTCCCAATATGGGAGGCCTATTGACTAAAACTTGGTTGCCGGGTTAGGGAATGCTGAGGCAAGAGACCGAGTCAGAGGGGGTATTGGTGACATTTGAACAATGGTTAAGGGTTCATCACAACGAGTGGCCCGTTGGACCCCTGACCACAAATGCTGTCATACTTTTCCCGGGATGACTGGTGGAAGTCCCCCCAACAAAGTTTATGACTACTCCAAGAAATCCCCTGAAGTATGTTCCATGTCCCCTTGGGATTTCCTGTTTTAGGAAACAGACCAAGTCCAGGCACCAGTAAAAGACTACAGTAAGATCTGAAAGTCATGCTAAGCTGAGGCTTATTCACAACAGGTAAAATGCAAAACACTGATCCTGACTTCACAGTGCAAGCATAGCTAGGCCATCTGAGAAGAAATAATGTGGTATCTCTTCCAGTTTATCATCTGTATTCATAATAATTTCAAGCCAGCTTGTAGGTGTGGTTACTCCTTAAAACCCTATGTTTTTCCTGGTTGTTAATCAGTTTCTAGAGATGTTCCAAACCACATAACACCTTGTCACTGAAAAAGGTAATTCACTTAAATGGAAACTGTTTAAATAACAGGATTTTCCCTGTCAATTACGGCTTGGGACTCTCTTGATTTACATAATTAAAAGAATGCTTTGAAGAGGCTGGACTATGGGTAATAAGAAAGCTGTAAAGCAATAAACTGCGTGCTTCAAGAGGGAGAAATCTTTCTGACACCATCCACTGTTGTTCTCGAGAAGCTGGGATAAATAAATTGTCTCTTTTTGTTGCCTGTTTAACCTTCAACCATTGTGCTAGGAACTTTGCCTGTCAACAAAACACCCGAGTGCCTTGGAATAGTGAGATCCCAGCTTCTGTGCGTTCTCCCTCTCTCTCTCTTTTTCTCTCTAGGCATAGCTTTCTGAACCTGAATTTTATTAGTTAAGCTTGTATTAGGTTTCCCCAAATACTCAATTGAACTAGGGTAATATTGTAATTATTTTTGTTTGTTTTTTCTTGCATGGCTATTACTACTGGTACCACCATAAACTTCATATACTTAGCAATAAATATTTTTTATAGTCAAACTGGTGGTAACCAGATGTATTTTTCCTTCTCTGCTTCCCCTTCCCCGCTTGCTTTGCAGCAACACTTCTTTTACCTAACCCAAAGATCCCTGTAAAGCCCCAAAATACTGTGGGGTCTGCTCATCAAAAGGCTATCACTACTAAGACAGTTAGGGCAAAAGACTGGACGTGCTGAGTTTGAGACACATAAGGGGATCAGCTTGTATAGGCTGATTGACCCAGTTTGGCTTAGATGTGCCCTAATGAACTGAATGCTGGCCCATGAGGGTGTTAGCTGGACACTCAGCCTGATTCAGAGGTATTCTGTTCACCTGCGTGCTTGTGTCTGACTGCATTTTATTGTCCTGATGAACTGAGTCTGCAGCATATAAGGGTGTCAGCCTGTACATGTTAATCAACCCAGCCGCCTCAGACGTGCTCTATTAATCTGTGTGTGTGTACGTGTTTGACTGATTTGGTGGCTGGAGGAACCCAGCCCCATTGAAACTGAGTCCAGCAAGATAGCTCCATTGGGGGTGACGACTTGCAGAAGGGAGCTCATAGGGATACAGCTCCTATAGAAACACAAGTAACACAAGCAGCACACTGATAGAATTACAGAAATATACCCCTAATAAATGAGCGCACCCCAAAGTGACAGACTAATCTGGTAACAACATGTACTATCACCAAAGAGCAACTGATCACACTCCATCTCTGACAGTATAAGGACCAAGCAGGATTTTTCCTGCTCTTGTTCCTCCCAGCATTAGGGGGGATATTTCCTCCTTGCTGAAACCAAGACAGAGAGGAGGAGGAGGAGGTGGCAGTGACATTGAAATGCTCCTGCATTTCAAGCAAGAAAATAGTGAGGAAGGTAGAACAAGAGCCTTTGGGAATTGGATAGTTGAATAGGAGCAGAAAGGAAACGGGCCAGGAACCTTGAGTGGCAGAGGAACAAAAACAACCTAGTAGCACAAGGGCCTATAACCACTAGCACACTTTTCCCCTGCAGGACCTGCAAGATAAGTTCTTCAGTCTCTTCATCTAGGTTCTTGGAAATTATTAAATCAACTTCAGAAAGCTTTATGAGATTTCTTCAAAAATCAGCTGGAGATAAGTATGCTAGATGGAAAGTTTCAGCCCAAATGGTTAATGATGGGTAGAGTCAAAAGCAACTCAGAAACAAGATCTTGCATTGAAAAGTCATGGTTAACCTTAGCTATCAGCTTCATTTCAGCTCCATCTGTATGTACTTCCACATGCATGCACCCACATACTTGCACAAAGGAACTGCCAATTTTTAGTGACATGATTGTATTTTTGCCTCCATCCTAATTTTTCCTTCCCCCTACTTACTGTTAACACCACTTTTTGTAGCCATCACATATTGTCTCTGTCTACATTCTGGATTACAAGTCATTATGATCATCTCTTTCTCTACCCTGCAAGGAACCTCCCACCATTCTGTTTCACCAGCAGCACCAAAGCTGCCAGAACCACTGATGGGCAAGGGGTACCTACAGATCATTAAAAAAGCTCACAATAAAATAAACCACTTTGTCATCAGTTTTTGGTAGTAGACTACTCAAGATCTGCTTTTAATTTTAAGACTGCACCAGCATTGTAGGTCTATGTAGGAATAAATGCTGCAATTATAGTTTTGTATTACAAGGCTTTTTATGGTTTTCTCAGTTTCTTTATGTGATCATTTAGGAAGCAGCATTCATATATTCCTTATTTGCTTACTTATGAAAATTTCTTGATCACTGGTTGTTAACAGTAAATTGTGGGCATCACTGTCCAAACTAATTCTGTTATACAGAGCTAAGTAGGGAAGAAACTTCATCAAAGCATACAGTGAAAGGAACTGAAAGGAACTGAAACAGAATGTAATGAGATCTTATCTCTCAATCCATCAAGCGATATAGATGCAAATAATGTATTATAAATACATAAATATTTCAGGGAATTAAATATTTCATGCACTGTATATAGTATAGTGAACATGTTCATGTTTATGAGCAAAGTCTAAGCAGAAATAATTTAGGAAATGTCTTTTGGTAATATTATGAAAATACTCCCATGAAATCATATCAGAAAGTGAGGTATAAGTAGGGTAATGGGTCAATATATTGACCTCATTTTCAACGATTTGCTGCAATCTTTAGTGGACTTAACATTTATGGTTATGTCAGTGGTTTATTACTCTGATTATATTTGCTTTGATGCTTCATTTCAATTTCAACTAACTTATACTGAGTGAATTAAAACTGATCTGTATTTGTACACAAATTTGCTCTTTTGTGGGGGGCAGGAGTGAAGAGGCACGTGGCAGAAAGGAAGGTTGGAAAAGTTGAATGATTAATTCTAGGTAGCATTCCTGTATATCAGGAAACTGATCCAAGATTTCATTTTAGTATGCAATATCCAATAGGCATACATTATTTTGTGATACAGACTGACTTCCTGGTGAGCACACTTAAAAACAGCATTTCTTCTGTATCCCTTACCTAATACACCCACTTCTCTTTGCACAGTCTCCATTCTTGTATTAATGATTTGATAATGTGGAAAACAATGCAAGAAGATTTGCATGGCACTTTTCAAGTAAATTACCTTTCCAGAAGGGTTTTCTGTAATGCAGAAAGCTGGGCAGTATGCAGTGAGTAATTTAGTGTTATGTATATTCAGTAAAAGTTTGGTTTTCACATACCTTCATGCTAGCTATACTACATTTACTGCAAATCAAATAAAAGCAATTAATACAAATTGTTCACAATTCCTAAACAGAGTGAAGAGGTGGCCTGGAAATAGTTAGAGAAACTCTACCCTTATATGTTTTATCTCTAGATGTGCTTAATGGCACTTTGATTCTATTAGACACTTTTCAGAACAAACATTCATATGCACTTTAAAAGTCTTAGTGTGAGTTTTTATTAAAACCTAGAGAAATCTATCAGCTGCAAAATCCCATTTTTTTCAGCCTTTCCTTTAAGTCAAGTTTCCAAGACCTTTAATCATTTTTGTTGATCTCCACTGGACCCTTTGTAAACTGTCCACATTCTTGTTGAAGTGTGGTGTCCAACAAGTGGGAAACAGTATTCTGAGTCGTCACCTGTGCCAAAAAGAGCAGAACAATCTTCCCTTGATACACAAGCAATGCTCCTGTTAAAACTGCTCATTACGCTAGTGGCTTTAATGGCAACAAGGGCATACCACTTAATCATATTCAGCTTGCAATCGCTATAACTTTCAGGTCCTTTTCTACAGTACTACAGTCTAGCCGGTCATCTCTCAATTTGTTTTTGTGTATATTATTGTTCTCTCCCAAATGCAAGACTTTGCACTTGTCCTTAATGAATTTAATTTGAATAGTTTTGGACAATTTCTCCATTTTATCAAGGTCATTCTAAATCCTAAACCTACTCTTCAGAGCATCAGCAACGCCACCCAATTTGGTGTCATCTGAAAATTTACTAAATGTTCACTCACTCTCATTCTCAAAATCATTAATGAAGTTGTTGAATAGTACTGGACCCAGGATAGATCCCTAGGGAAACCCACTCAAGACCCCCAAAATAAATGAAGACTTACCACAGCCACTGATCTCCCCCATTCACAAGGTCATATAAAAACTTTGGATTTTAATTCACAATTTACAAATTGTAGATGATAAATTCTACAATTAACAATTAGAATTGTAATATTGCTCAAGGCTTCCAAGGGCATACTCTATTTTGCTATACAAACTGTATAGTTGTGAAGCAGGTTTGTAGTAATTCTTGCTAGTTCCAGGGGAAAAATGAATTAAATACCATGTCTCAAAACATCTTCTGTGAAATTGTATAATAAATCTCCACAGGGATTTCTGTAATCCTCCTTCCTGAATTCAGATACGTTCTCCAATTCTGAATAGCCTTAAACTGGCCCAGCTTTTCTACCTAATATAAATAGGACACGTGTAATGTTTGCTTTTATTCTTTTTCTTTTACTCACACTAAGAAATCTTAGCAGATTGCTTCTTCATTTATAAACAACCCCTCCCCCCCCCACATTGCAAAAACCCCTAAGCCCTTTTGAAAAAAAGAGCTTAGGGCCTTTTTCATTACAAAATTATAATTTTAGTTCCCTAAATAAAGCATCTCTATTTTTTCTATGTAATACAATTTTAAATGTTGCATCTAATTGATAGCATGTTAGAAAATTCATACATTGGCAAATTGCTTCATGCATTTCAAACAGAAAGAATGAGATATTCCAAACATAACACTAGTGAAATGACCTATAGCAGCCTAGAGAGAAAGTTTGCCTGAAAGTGATCATCTTTACAAACTAAATAAGTAGCATATGTATACATATTTAAGGTTTGCAAGTGGGTAGAAACAATAAAATTATTCAATTATTTTCTTCCTAAAATTACACAGTTCCTAAAATGGCAGTTTTTGTTTGTTACTAGGAAAAATACTATGATTTGTATTGTCATCAAGAACATCAATATACTAATAGGATGGCCTGTACTGTTTAAAGCTCTGCACTTTCAAAGTACCAATGTTAAGAATGTAGAGAACTGAAGTGTTAATAGTAACAAAAATATTACAGGTGTAGAGTTGCATCCTTTTTCAGCATGAATAAATTATGGTATTATGGGACAGTAAACATTAAAGTTGAATAAGAATAATTAAAATCTAAAAGCCAAATCACTAAGAACTGTTTTTGTATAGTAATCTAAAACCTTTCACAACAAGCTCACTGTTTAGAATTGCATTCTCCTCATTTCTGTTTCTATACAGCTTTTGCTAAAGGTAGATGTTTCTAAACTACCTTTAGGTTATGATTTAGGGAAGTATATTCAGGGCAGCTCCTAAGAATGTACTAAACTTTAAGGCAAAAAGCAGGGTAGAGAAACACACAGATAATTACTTCTCTCAACTTTAAGTATACATCTAATTCCATTGAGGGGAGAAGCATATACTTAAGATTGCATACACAGGTGCAAATCATCTGGGAGAAGTCTCCCAGGTTTGTTCTTCTGTTAGAAAAGCATAACCACAGATACCTGAACAGACATTCAAATGCTGAGCCCCAGAAGAGTGGAAAGCTTGCAATGCTGACACTGTGCAGTCGGGGGGCCCTGTTTATGCATCTTGGCATGTTCTACAGGCTTCATCTGGGCCAGGCTGCATCTCCCTGCAGCACATGCAATTGTGAAGGGGTGCGTTCTGCTCCCCACTTGGCTGGAGCAATAGAGTCCAGTGAGTGACTCACTGTCTCTTTGCAGGGGAAAGGGGGGAGCAAAGCACCCAGGGATGCAGCAGGACTACACTGTAGCTACTCTCAGAAGGGGAAGTTGTACAGGTATTTGCTCTCCCTCACCTGGGAGTGATTTAACTCTGGTTGTTCCCAGGTTATTTTTCTCCCAGAGCAGTATTTTTTTGGTCTGGGAGAAAAAACCCTGACCATCTGTACACTTGTGGTTTTTCCTGGGAGACCAGAGACTCTCTCAGAAGAAAATGAATGTCTGTATGTGGCCTAAGTCCTAAAATGCCTTCTTGATTTAGACCATTACTTGTATTGTGAAATTCATTCATAGCAGAAAATTTCTTATAAAATATAAAAATATCTCTACATCCTGCTATATATTCTCTTAGCAATTCTTTGGAGCATATGTCTTCTAAATCGAATGCTAGAATGGTTTGATTTGGAAAAGATTGTTGTGGTTTGCATTTGGGGTTGGATCCTACAAAGTTTAAGCAATGTAGACCTCATGCTTTACTCTAAGTGTATATTAGTGGCCCAGCTAAATTCAGTGGGATTACTTACATATTTAAACATAAACATGCTTAAATGGTTGCCTGTGACCAGAGTGCTCAGTGCTATGAACTAGAAGTCATCTTTA
>NW_017728994.1:43160547-43162528 GCF_001723915.1 Gavialis gangeticus | reverse complement strand
CTTTCTTATAAAATATAAAAATATCTCTACGTCCTGCTATATATTCTCTTAGCAATTCTTTGGAGCATATGTCTTCTAAATCGAATGCTAGAATGGTTTGATTTGGAAAAGATTGTTGTGGTTTGCATTTGGGGTTGGATCCTACAAAGTTTAAGCAATGTAGACCTCATGCTTTACTCTAAGTGTATATTAGTGGCCCAGCTAAATTCAGTGGGATTACTTACATATTTAAACATAAACATGCTTAAATGGTTGCCTGTGACCAGAGTGCTCAGTGCTATGAACTAGAAGTCATCTTTAAGAGAAAATACAATTTTAGAAGTACCTATCAAACTACATTTCAAGACTCCTTATAGGTTGGAATATTGGGCCAATTTTGTCAGGGCATCCAATAGTTTGGGATAACTCCTTCTGTAAATTACCAAGGCTGAGATACATAATGCTTGAAATCGAGCTGAATGTCACTGATACCAAGTACCAAAAAACCCACTGACATCTGTGAACATCAAAGAACACTGCAGCTGAGCTACCATCATATCCACAATAACATTCACATCACTGATTTTTTTCTCTCTTAGCACCTTGGTCATGCAAACATCTTAACTTTACTATTATGAGTAGCTTGTATGACTCAAAAGTATTTGCTCATGATAATAAACTTAAGCATGTCTGCAGGATAAGAGCTGAAGTTCTTATGTTGTTCTCTGCATTGTCAAAGAAATGAGGACATGTTGGTCATACATTATTGAAATTTTGGTTTTACTGATGGAAAACAGCTACAGCTATATCAGATGATCGTTGTGACATTGCTGCTCAAGTTCTGAATGACTTCTTAACTAATCTCAACTAAGTAAAGGAATCAGAATCATAAAAATTAGGTTTGGAAGGGGCCTTAGGAGGTCATCTAACTAAAACCTTGTGTTCAAAACAGGATGATCCCCAATTAGATCATCCCAGTCAACACTTTGTCTAGTCGGGTCTTAAAAACCTCCAAGGATGGAGATTCCGCAACTTCTCTGGGTAACCTGTTCCAGCGTTTTACTACCCTCTTAGTGAGAAAGTTTTTCCTAATATCTAACCTAAACTTCCCTTGTTGGAACTTGAGACCACTGCTCCTTGTTCTGTCATCTGCCACCACTGAGAACAGTCTAGCTCCATCCTCTTTGGAACCACCCTTCAGGTAGTTGAAAGCTGCAATTAAATCCCTTCTCAATCTTCTCTTGTCTAGACTAAATAAGCCCAGTTCCCTTAGCCTTGACTCATAAGTCATGTGCTCTAGCCCCCTAACCTTTTTTGCTGCTCTCCGCTGTACTTTCTCCAATTAGTCCATGTCCTTGCTGTGGTGGGGGGGAGGGGCACAAAACTAGACACTGTACTTCAGATGTGGCCTCTCCAGTGCTAAACAGATAGAATCACTTCCATTAATCTGCCAGCAACACTCCTAATATTGCAGCTCAGTATGCCGTTAGCCTTCTTCTCAGTAAGGACACACTGTTGGCTCATATTCAGCTTATTGTTCACAGTAAGCCCCAGGTCCTTTTCTGCAGAGCTGCTGCCTAGTCAGTCAGTCTCCAGCTTCTACTGGTGCATGGGATTGTTCCGATCTCAGTGCAAGAGTTTGCACTTGTCCTTATTAAACATTGGCACGTGCACACATGCAAGCATGTGCACTTGCAGCAGCTCAAATAGAAGTGGTGCACATTTGAGCTGGGGCTTTTTGCCTCAGCACACGTGCTTGGTTATGCACTTTGTTGAGGAGCAAACTGTGCCACTTGGGGCAAAATAAACCTGTCTGGCTCCTCCCAGATCGTCAGCCAGGGGGAGCTAGAGCCTGGGGCCAGCACCTGTGCTGTCCCCAGCAGTATAAAAAGCTGCCCTGTCCTGGCTCCAGCAGTACTAAAAGCTGCCCTGGCAAGTAGCTCAGAGCTACTCACTCTCAGGAGCTTCTGGGGCCCAGCCAATTGGTACCTGGGGACACTAC
>NW_017728994.1:43158886-43159341 GCF_001723915.1 Gavialis gangeticus | reverse complement strand
CCCCCCTCCTCCATCCCCCACAACCCCTTACTTATGGGCACTGGAGCCCTGGTGCTTCAGGACACTTCCTGGCAAGCCACGTGGTTCAGCACCAGGGCGAGGGGCGAACCATAGAGATGCTCTGGCAGCCAGAGTGTCTCTGTGGAGGACCCAGCATCCGGTTGCTTCAGGGCATGGTCTGGGATTGTGCCCTGCCCCACTTTTTTAAATTCCGTTGTTTTAGACTCTTGCCCCATTAGATTTCTTTTGCTCCAGTCCTCCAATGTGTCTAGATCTCTCCAAATCCTGAACCTATCCTCCAGCATATCTACTAGCCCCCCCTTCCCCCCTAGCTTGGTGTCAACTGCAAACTTGTCGAGGGTGCACTCTATGCCATCTTCCAGGTCATTGTTGAAGATATTGAACAGAACGGGCCCCAGGACCAACCCCTGGGGCACTCCCCTTGATACCGGTGG
>NW_017728994.1:43153629-43153886 GCF_001723915.1 Gavialis gangeticus | reverse complement strand
AGCACACGTGCTTGGTTATGCACTTTGTTGAGGAGCAAACTGTGCCACTTGGGGCAAAATAAACCTGTCTGGCTCCTCCCAGATCGTCAGCCAGGGGGAGCTAGAGCCTGGGGCCAGCACCTGTGCTGTCCCCAGCAGTATAAAAAGCTGCCCTGTCCTGGCTCCAGCAGTACTAAAAGCTGCCCTGGCAAGTAGCTCAGAGCTACTCACTCTCAGGAGCTTCTGGGGCCCAGCCAATTGGTACCTGGGGACACTAC
>NW_017728994.1:43151612-43152338 GCF_001723915.1 Gavialis gangeticus | reverse complement strand
CCCATAGTCCCCTCCCCCCTCCTCCATCCCCCACAACCCCTTACTTATGGGCACTGGAGCCCTGGTGCTTCAGGACACTTCCTGGCAAGCCACGTGGTTCAGCACCAGGGCGAGGGGCGAACCATAGAGATGCTCTGGCAGCCAGAGTGTCTCTGTGGAGGACCCAGCATCCGGTTGCTTCAGGGCATGGTCTGGGATTGTGCCCTGCCCCACTTTTTTAAATTCCGTTGTTTTAGACTCTTGCCCCATTAGATTTCTTTTGCTCCAGTCCTCCAATGTGTCTAGATCTCTCCAAATCCTGAACCTATCCTCCAGCATATCTACTAGCCCCCCCTTCCCCCCTAGCTTGGTGTCAACTGCAAACTTGTCGAGGGTGCACTCTATGCCATCTTCCAGGTCATTGTTGAAGATATTGAACAGAACGGGCCCCAGGACCAACCCCTGGGGCACTCCCCTTGATACCGGTGGCCAACTAGACATTGAGACATTGATTACTGCTCTCTAAGCCCAATGATCCAGCCAATTTTCTGGCCAGCTTATAGTCCATTCATCCAACCAATACTTCCTTAGCTTGCCTGGGAGAGTGTTGTGAGACAGTGTATCAAAAGCCTTGCTAAAGTCAAGGTATATCACATCCACTGGTCTCCTTGAATCCACAGAGCCAGTCATTTCATCATAGAAGGCAGTCAGGTTGGTCAGGCATGACTCTCCCTTGGTGAATCCATA
>NW_017728994.1:43149229-43150026 GCF_001723915.1 Gavialis gangeticus | reverse complement strand
GATACCGGTGGCCAACTAGACATTGAGACATTGATTACTGCTCTCTAAGCCCAATGATCCAGCCAATTTTCTGGCCAGCTTATAGTCCATTCATCCAACCAATACTTCCTTAGCTTGCCTGGGAGAGTGTTGTGAGACAGTGTATCAAAAGCCTTGCTAAAGTCAAGGTATATCACATCCACTGGTCTCCTTGAATCCACAGAGCCAGTCATTTCATCATAGAAGGCAGTCAGGTTGGTCAGGCATGACTCTCCCTTGGTGAATCCATATAGTCTGTACCTAGTCACCTTCCTCTCCTCCAAAAGTTTTGAAATGGATTCCCTTGAGGACCTGCTCCATGACTTTTCCAGCAACTGAGGTGAGGCTGACCCACCTGTAATTTCCTGGATCCTCCTTTTTCCTTTTCTTAAATATGGGCACTATATTTGCCCTTTTCCAACTATCTGGGACCTATCCCAAGCACCATGAGTTTTCAAAGATGATGGTCAGTGGCTCTGCAATCACATTGGCCAACTTCCTCAGCACTCTTGGGTGCATCCCACCCAGCCCCAGGGACTCGTATATTTCCAGCTTTTCTAAATAGTCCTTATCCTGTTCTTTTGCCACAGTTGGCTGCTGACCTCCTCCACAAACTGTGCTACCAGGTGCAATAGTCTGGGAGCTGACCTTGCCTGTGATGACAGGTGAAAAAGGCATTTAGTACTTCAGCCTTTTCTGTATCTTTTGTCACTAGGTTGCCTCTCCCATTCTGTATGGGACCCTGATCCTCCTCTTGTTACTGACATACTTGTAGAAAC
>NW_017728994.1:43143729-43144229 GCF_001723915.1 Gavialis gangeticus | reverse complement strand
ACAGGCACCATTACTTTAAAGAGAAAAAAAAAGAAAAAAACCCCACAAAAAGCCTCTACTTACCCTAGAAGCAGGGGCTGGTGGGGCTCCGGGGCCTGCTGACAGAGCCCCCCTGGGCAGCACAGGGCAGTGGGGGGCAGTAGAGCCTGGGCTGTGGCTGCTGGGGCTGCCCCTCTGCCCTGTGCTGTGCAGGTGGGGCCCCAGTGATACAGATGGCAGCTCAAACTGCTGGTAAGTGCTGTGGGGGTGGTTTGTGTGGGGATGCTGGGGTGGAGGGAAAGGGATTGGGGGCCTTGGGGCAACTGGGGCTGGGCAGAGCAGGGATTGAGGGGTCTGAGGGGCAGGCAGGGGGTGAGGCCAGGCAGAACAGGGCTGGGGGGGCTGGTGGGAGCAGGACTGAGCAGTACCACTGAGATGAGTTGTCTTTGGCACAGGCGCATGCAGAGCTCAGCAACGCAGTTCCTGCCTTGGCTGCCTGTAGCTCCACTTTTTATTTGTAC
>NW_017728994.1:43113015-43138729 GCF_001723915.1 Gavialis gangeticus | reverse complement strand
CCAGATGTGGTCTCACCAATGCTGACTAGAGGGGAATAATCACTTCCCTTGACCTAATGGCAACACTCCTACCAGTGCGGTCCAGTATGCTGTTAGTCTTCTTGGCAACAAGGGCACACTGCTGGTTCAAATTCAGGTTACTGCCCATGGTAACCTCCAGGTCCTTTTCTGCAGAGCTTCTGCCCACCCAGTCAGTCCCCAGGCTGAATCCTAGCCCGACTACTCCCCTCAGCTTTGTGTTATCTGCAAATTTGCTGAGGGTGCACTCTATGCCATCTTCCAGGTCATTGATGAAGACATTGAACAAAACTGGCTCCAGGTCTAACTCTGGGGCACTCCACTTGATACCAGCTGTCAACTAGACATTGACCCATTGATTACTACCCTCTGAGCCTGATGCTGCAGCCAGTTTTGTATCCACCTTACAGTCCATTCATCCAGCCCATACTTCCTTAGCTTGCCTGTGAGAATGCTGTGGGAGACGGTACCAAAAGCCTTGCTAAAACCAAGGTATATCACATCCCCCTGTCTCCCCGTATCCACAGAGCCAGTCACCTCATCATAGAAGGCAATCAGGTTGGTCAGACATGGTTTGTCGCTGGAAAATCCATGCTGACTGTTCCTAATCACCTTTTTCTCCTTCAAGTGCTTAGAAATGGATTCCTTGAGGATGTACACCATGATTTTTCCAGGGACTGAGGTAAGGCTGACTGGTCTGTAGTTCCCTGGATCCTCTTTTCCCCCTTTCTTAAATATGGGCACTACATCTGTCCTTTTCGAATCATCTGGGACCTCTCAAGATCGCCATGAGTTTTCAAAGATGATGGCCAATGGCTCTGCAATCACATCAGCCAACTCCTTCAGCACCCTTGGGTGCATCCCATACAGACCCATGGACTTGTACATGGCCAGCTTTTCTAAATAGTCCCTAACCTTCTCTTTTAGTACTGAGGGCTGCTCAGCTCCTCCCTAAAGTCTGCGGCCCACTGCAGTAGTCTGAGAGCTGACCTTGCCTGTGAAGACTGAGGTGAAAAAGGCATTGAGCATTTCAGCCTTTTTTGCATCCTCTGTCACAAGGTTGCCTCCCCCTGCATTCAGTAACAGACCCACACTTTCCCTGATCCTCTTTTTGCTACTGGCATACTTGTAGAAACCCTTCTTGTTATCCTTCATATCCCTTGCTAGCTGCAACTCCAATTGCACTTTGGCCTTCCTGACTTCATCCCTGCATGCCTGAGCAATACCCTTATACTCCTCCCTAGTTGTATATCATCCAAGTTTCCACTTCTTATAAGCTTTCTTTTTGTGATTTAGCTTACTGAAGAGTTCCCTGCTATGCCAAGCTAAACTTCTGCCATACTTGCTAATCTTCCTGAGCAATGGGATGGTTCATTCCTGTGCCCTCAGTAAGGTTTCTTTAAAGTACAACCAGCTCTCCTGGATTCCTTTCCCCCTCAGACTGGCCTCCCAGGGGATTCTGCCCATCAGTTCCCTGACTGAGATGAAGTCTGCCTCTCTGAAGACTAGAGTCCTTACTCTGCTGCTCTCCTTCCTTCTTTCCTCAGGATCCTGAACTCAATCTTCTCATGCTTGATGCTGCCCAAGTTGCCATCCACTTCTACATTCCTCACCAATTCTTTCCTGCTTGTGAGCAGCAGGTCAAGAAGAGCAGCCCTGATTGGCAGCTCCAGCACTTGCACCAGAAAGTTGTCTATAACGCTCTTCAAAAACTTCCTGGATTGCCTGTGCAGCTGTCAGGGTGATGAGAACTAGGGCTTGTGATCAGGAAACTTCCAGTAGCTGTTTGAAGAAAGCCTCATCCACCACTTCCTCCTGGTTTGGTAGTTTATAGAAGACCCCTACCATGACATCACCCTTGTTGTTGTCCCCTCTGGCCCTAACCCAGAGAATGTGAATAGGCCTAGCTCCAATTTCATACTGGAGCCCTGAGAATTCATAAGGCTCTTTTACTTAAAGTGCCACTCCTCCTCCTCTTCTCCCATGCCTGTCCTTCCTGAACAGTTTATACCCATCCATGACAGTGCTCCAGTCATGCAAGCTATTCCACTAAGTCTCTGTTATTCCAGTCACATCATAGTTCCATGACTGTGCAAGGAGTTCCAATTATTTCTGTAAAATGTGTCATTTCATTTTGTAAGGAACATACCATTAATAAGGCAACTCTGTTTATACAGTGAATTTGCAAGCATGGCCAAGTTTTTTAAATGGGTCAATGGCAAAAACCCAAACACTTGTAGTTCATTATAAACCAGTGTTTCAAAATTTAAACAGCAACTGCTATTCAATAGGCAGCAAAGGCATTTTTCAGTGATAGAAACATTTAAAAACATGGATTAGATAATGAGTACTTAATAATATTTCTGTAGAATTCTGTCAGGCCATGGAATGGACTCCAAGTAATCGACTGCAGCATTATGTCCTAGGACATTCTGTCTGTTCAAGTTTATAAACAATTTCAAGCTGTTACTGTTCTTGAAAGAGGGCCCTGTGATTAGTGAACAGGGTTGGATGTCATGAGACCTAGATTCTGTTCCTAGCTATAACCATAAATTATTCTCATAAAAATTCAGTCTCACTACAGATTTAACATGAATGATCTACTCAAGTCCATCCAAAGCGAGAACGGGGGAGGCAACTCGAGGGGGAGACATCTACTCGGTTTGCAACATGAGTCCGTAAGGCACTTGACATTTACCACCAGAGTGAAGGCTGCCTGAGAGTGGCTATTCAAGGCCCGGTGGCTACAGAAGGCATCCTTGTTCAAGACAACACTTGAGCTAACTCTGAAATTAAGACAAGTATATATCTTGTTGTTGCTATCTCCCCTCAAGCTGTAGGTTCCTACAGACAACAGAACTGATTAATTCCATAAGATACTCAAATATATGATGTAGAGGTCACTTGGAATTCTTCTGCACTGCTATAAGGATTGGACGGATGGATGGGGGTGAATCTATAAATATGCTTTCCTTAGTCACTTCATGAGTTTAGTGGAAAAGGAAATTTCCATCAGCTACTAAGGTCTATATATCTTAGGCAGAGTAAATTTCATCATATGGAAGACAACTTTGGGGTACTGGCCTTATAGTCCACCTAAACCCCCAAAGATTTCTAACTACCTTTTAATGTGGCCTTTGTCCCAACTTAATTCTTTGATGATGGGGTTGCAGGGAAGGGAGGGGAGCTCATGCACTCTGAAACAAGGCTGACAAATGTGGGCATCTTTGCTCAATTAATAACTGTAAGCTTCTGGATGAAAACGAGATCCTTTGTATTTATCTGATGCCTTAAGAAGTTCATTCTAAAAGCCACTTCTTTGCCTAATAAACTCATACGGTTTAATAACATTTATTACATAACATCTACATTTTCCTCCAGACAAATGCCCTGGGAACTGTACTGAGGCAAGGTCAGCTCCAAGACTACTGAACTGGGCAGCACAGTTTGGCAAGGAGGTGAGTAGCCCTCATGGTGAAAGAACATGCTAGGTACTACTTAGAAAAGCTGGACATGTACAAGTCCATGGAGCTAGATGAAATGCATTCGAGGGTGCTGAGGGAGTTTGCCGATGTGATTGCAGAGCCACTGGCCATCATTTTTGAAAACTCATGGCAATCAGGAGAGGTGTCACAGTGCCCATTTTTAAGAAAGGAAAAAAGGAGGATCCAGGAAACTACAGACCAATCAGCCTCACCTCAGTCCCTGGAAAAATCATGGATCAGATCCTCAAGGAATCCATTTCTAAGCACTTGGAGGAGAAAAAGGTGACTAGGAAGAGTCAGCATGAATTCACCGAGGGCAAGTCATGCCTGACCAACCTTCTATGATGAGATGACTTGTTCTGTGGATGCGGGGAGACCAGTGGATGTGGTGCACCTTGATTTAAGCAAGGCTTTTGATACAGTCTCTGATAACATTCTCTCAGGCAAGCTAAGGAAGTACGGTCTGGATGAATGGACTGTAAGGTGGATAGAAAAACTGGCTGGAGCATCAGGCTCAGAGAGTAGTAATCATTGCTCAGTGGCTTGATGTCTAGTTGGCAGCTGGTATCAAGTGGAGTGCCCCAGGGGTTGGACTTGGACCTGGTTTTGTTCAATGTTTTCACTGATGACCTGAAAGATGGCACAGAGTGCACCCTCAGCGAGTTTGCAGATGACACCAAGCTGTGGAGAGTTGTAGTTATGTGGGAGGGTAGAGCTAGGATTCTGAGCAACCTAAAGAAATTGGAGGATTGAGCCAAAAGGAATCTCATGAGGTTTAACAAGGACAAGTGCAAAGTCCTGCACTTAGGACTGGTACACAATCCCATGAACCAGTACAGGCTGGGAGCTGACTGGCTGGGCAGTAGCTGTGCAGAAAAGGACCTGAGGGTTACACTGGACAATAAGCTGAATATGACCTAGCATTGTGACCCTTGCTACAAAGAAAGCTAACGGCATACTGGGCTGCATTGGTAGGTGTGTTGCCAGTAGGTCAAGAAACGTTATTATTGCCCTCTATTCAGCACTGGTGAGGCCACATGTGGAGTACCGTGTTCAGTTTTTGGTCTTCCACTACAGAAAACATGTGAACAAATTGGGAAGGGATCAGCCAAGGGCAACAAAAATGATGAAGGGGCTGTGACTTATGAGTAAAGACTAAGGGAACTGTACCTATTTAGTCTAGAGAAGAGGAGACTGAGAGGGGACTTAATGGCAGCCTTCAGCTACCTGAAGGGGGGTTCAAAAGAGTATGGAGCTAGACTGTTCTCAATGGTGGCAGATGACAGAACAAGGAGCAGTGGTCTCAAGTAGCAGCAAGGGAAGTTTAGGTTAGATATTAGGAAGAATTTTCTCACTAGTAGGATAGTAAAACACTGGAACATGTTAGCCAGGGATGTGGTGGAAGCTCCATCCTTGGAGATTTTTAAAACCCAGCCAGACAAAGCTTTTGCTGGGATGATCTAGTTGGAGATGTTCTTGCTTTAAGCAGGAGGTTGGACTAGATTACCTTCTGAGGTTCCTTCCAACCCTAACTTGTTATGATTCTATGACCAATGACCCAATATTTCCCCTTTATTTAAAACATGCCATAAATTTAAAGATGCAAATATGCAGACAGATATGTTGGGAGTGAGACTGTCTTGAACTTCCCCCTTTTTAAACATTAATGAAGCACTCCTTTGGCTTAGAAGCCTACCTGTCTGTAATTAAAATTACAAACAGTGATAGGTCATTACTACATTCATATTTACTCTAATGATATCTGCAGTTGTCATGGGCAGGTCACGTCAGACCCCATATTTGGACTGAATGTGCTCCTTTGAGAAGAACTGGACAGACTATTTAAATCATTGTTTGTCATGTAAAAGGAAGGTGGATCTCTCCATTAATGGGAAATTTTCAATACTGGGCTAATGAAGAAAATACAATCTGGCTTCTTTCTAACAATTCTGTATTCATTGTATATTCCTCAGGTGTATTTGCATTACTTGTACAAAGAATAAAGATCAAAATCAAACAGAATTCTCCTGTTTTGTTTTGTTTTGTTTTGTTTTACTGTCCACTGCTTCAAATTTATTTTATTTTATATCACCACATACTATGTTCTGTTTTAATTTTGTGTAAGATGGTAGAACTGATAATCTTACTGTATGCTTTTAGTAAAAACAAGTTACATAAATGCTATTTTGTTATATGTCATTTAAATGGTTAATTTAATTGCATTGCTTTGGCAAAAGCTGTAAATAAACAAACTGCTTACTTACCATCAGTATCTGTGATTATTAAAGACAAATTAAGTCCATCAAATGTATACAATCTTTGTTGGAAACAAATCGAAGGAACTGTTCCTCTATGAGTACAACCTATCTCCATGTCAAATTATAACTTTTAAACTCAAGTTGTTTAATCTATAGAGTAGCCAAAATATAAACAGGATATCAGTGGGAATCACAAACT
This sequence comes from Gavialis gangeticus, assembly GCF_001723915.1. Classification (NCBI taxonomy): domain Eukaryota; kingdom Metazoa; phylum Chordata; order Crocodylia; family Gavialidae; genus Gavialis; species Gavialis gangeticus. The sequence continues at coordinate 43,132,769 of NW_017728994.1, read as the reverse complement.
ATAACTGATTTATTCATCTGAGTCATGGTTTCATGAAGTCCTGCATACCCTCAAATCACAGCAAGTTTAGTTGAAGTCAAGGGTATTCAGCATGCCACAAGGTAAAGCCTCCATATATTAATTAATCTATGCACAGGCATCCAAACACCCAAATACCTTTCAAAAAGTTTTCACTTTTTTTTCTGGAAAATATTGCCATAGAAATGTTCCTTCCTTTCTCTACTACCTTTCATGCAGGTTTGGCAAGTAGACAGCCCTGTTTTACCATGCCCTTTTTAGTTCCATTACATGTAATAGGCCTTAAAATTCAATATTATGCAAAGTGCAAGAGTAGTTTAAAACATTTCTAATACTTATTAGTTATTTCAATCTCCTTCCTAACTGTACAAATGGATCCATAGTAAGCAGGAAAAAGGAGCAAAAAAGGTGCCAATACAATTTTTAAAACTCTCAAATATTTTACATACAGCACAAACATTGTAATGCAGTGCAACAGAAAAATGGTTTTTTGCTATTCATTGGGGACCACCTATATAATTCATTTTTTGACTTTGCTGTTTTTAGTGAGTAATGCAGGCATCTTAAAGTCACACAGATAATTTTTTTGTGCAGTACAAATGGTTCTGTGCCTACAAATATAGACTACATGCTGGTGTTCACTTATATGAAGAAAGAGAATACTCAGGATTGGGCAATTATTTCGGCCGGAGGGCCACTTAACGAGTTTTGGTGAGATGTCAAGGGCTGCACACACAAAATCTTTTAGAAGATATCATTTTAACAAATTATAGATAAAAAACAAATCATACTAAAAATCAAACACCTCCTATAACATATTTGAATTTTATTTCAAAAAATAATGTTTACCTTAATTTATTTTTTGTTGAGTAGTGCATATAGAGAAGATTGCATACTAACTCAAAATAAAGTCTTACTATTGTATATTGTGTGTGGGGGAACGAAAAGGTATGAGGGTATATGGGTATGTGGGGGGGATTTGCTGTGTGTATATGTGAGGGGGGCTACCCTAGGTCCCAGGAGCTGGTTGTGGGGAGTGATGGAGGGAGGCAGGGGGCATTTGCAGCAGAGCTCACCCAGCCCCCAGGCTCACTGCAGGTGCAATTTTCACCTCCCCCCATCCAGCTTGCGGCTGCCCTTGCACACTCCATATGGGGCCAAGTCCTGCCTGCTCTTGCCCTGCATTCAAACAGCACCGTCCCAGCCCCAGTCAGTGCACCCAGCAGCAACTCCTCCTCTTCCTGTCCCTGATGTGCTGCTTGCACTGCTCCAGGCAGCAGGCAGGACGGGGAAGCCATGGAGCTATGTGCTGGGCAGCAGATGCCCAGCCAGGCAGGGGGGAAGCTGAAGTTGGGTGGCTCATGCCCCAGTGCTCAGAGCTCCAACTCCCACAGGTGGCCAAGTTGGATCCAGGATCCAACACAGGATCCAGCACTCATTGCACTGGGTGGGTGGGTGGAGTGGTTGGATGGTGGCCAGGAGCTGTAGCTGGAGCCCCAAGTACTGGGGCAGCAGCCGTCCAGCTGTAGCTTCCCCCCAACCTGGCTGGTCATCTACTACCCTGTATGCATCCCCATGGCTGCCATGGCTTCCCCATCCTGCCTGCTGCCTGGAGTGGCACATCAGGAGGAGGAGGAGCCAGGGGGAGCTGAGCAGTATCTGGGCAGCTGTAGGAGCAGCCCTGCCAGGACGCTGCATGCACAGGCTAGGGCTGAAGCAGTGCTGTCTGGTGGGTGTGAGGCAGGTACTGGCAGGATCCAGTCAATTTTTGGGCATGCATCTATCTGCAGGCCAGATCCAATTAACTGGTGGGCTGGATCTAGCTCACAAGCCACATTTTTCCCACCCCAGCATAGCTAACAAAAGTCAGCACCCTTACGTTAATAAACTGTGGAGGAGGACTTCAAACTTAATGAAGATGAAAGCATACTGCCCTGTTTACCCCAACGTACTACTTAGGTACGAGTTCATGCTTTGGATCATTTCTTCACATAACAATAAGGGCCCATTTGTGGATTCTGAAGATGAGAATGATCCCAAAAGGAAGTAGTCCTCTTGAAATTATACACATACTTTTGTCCCTGACAGATTTTGAAATGTAGAAAAGTTACAAAATGGAACCTCATGTTAAGAAATACTGTTTAAAATTCTAGATTAAATTGCTTTTCTCTGTTAGCAGCATGCAGATTTAATTTTGTATAAGCATATAACTGATTTAAGATACTGTCACTTATTTGCTGAAGTTTATTTAAAGGTACCAATTCTTTCCAGAATCTGATAAAGATTATATAAGACTCCTACCATAAGAAATAAAATTCTTCTGCCTATACAAAAGTTTTAGCAGGCCAATTAAAATATCCGTTGTGGTAGACAAGGAAGAACCTTGCTGTTATTTAAAAATGACTGCTCTAAGACTTCAGTTCTCATGCCTGAAAAAACAGGTACAAAAATAACTAGATCAGAAAATCTTTTGAAAAATGTTTAAATAGGCATTTCTTAACTGTATGGATTAAAACTGATTTCAGGGGGAGGGTGGGGAGGAGGTAAAGTATTGACAGCACTGCACCAATAAGGTTTTCTTGTAAAAACAGCTAGAGCATTAGCAATAGATTTTAGCAGGCTCACTAGCCCTGTGCCCACGTTGTCTGTAAAAGCTGTTGTCTTATATACAAAAGACGAACACCCCTGGGACACTGAAGTGAACACATTTTTCTGCTGTTTTAAGCACACCAGCCATCATTTGTAGAGTTTACATGGCTTTCTTGTCAATACCTGCTGGTCACAGTTGGTGGAGAATCAGTTTCTCTTATGATGTGCTTGCTAATTAAGCATGGCAGTAGCCATTCAGGGTGAAATATCTCAACAACTCTGAACACAAAAGGAAAAGAAGGAATATCAGATGTATCCTCAGAAGAATCCAATCTTTAAATAGATCATTTGGATTCTGTGGTTAGTGCAACAACAAAAAAGTAACAGCTTAACACACAAGCTGAGGGACTGGCCTGATGTGCTGTAACACACAGTACAAGGAACGATTCTTTATGGAACTTTGGGGTTAACACAGATGATTCTTTAAACAATTCCAATGTTATCCAATGCTATAGCCAAAAGCTTGCATTATCTTCACTTGCCTGTCTTCATTTTCAAGGCCCTTCATGATCTATCCCCACCCTCCTCATCATCTCTTATTCACCATCAGAATGTTGACTACTGCCCCCAATCCGCCAATTATACTCATTTTCAATGCCCACACACTATATTTAAGGCAACCAACTTCATGCTGTCCCTCATGCTTGGAAAAACTCACTATAAACATTCAGTAAACTATCTCATTATCCTCCTCCAAGTCCCCCTGAAGACTTCCCACCATCACAGAAAACTTTATTATAATTAACTGCTGTTATGTGGGACCACTGTCTTATCATGCTGACCAGTGTTTTCTCATAATTTCCTCAATTTCTAGTCTGTCTGTGTCTATCTGTGGCCTCATGTCTTATATTTACCATATTTACTTGAATACAAGAGGAGAGTTTATCCTCCTCCCACCCCAATCACCATAGGGGAAAAAAAGCCCCTGGTCTAACATTTGCATGCATGGAAACCTTATTCAATTCATTGTCTATCATTAAACTGCTGCCAAAAGCAGCCATTGTTCAGTAAGGGAAATGAACTGTGAAGCTGATTAAATGCAGCCAACACTAAGCCTATAACACATGGCCCATACTGGGCCAACATACTAATAGGAACCTACCACAGGGATCAGTTAGTGCAGCCTAACTGAACAAAAAATATAGTGGGGATTTCTGCATGCAGCCTTCCTCACTGCTGACAATTTTTCACATCATGGTGAGCCACTAAATTTTGTATATTTTGACTTCCCACAAACGATCTGCAATTTTCCTTTCTATTTCCAAATGATTCCTGTTTCTTCACCACCCTTAAATGACTGGCAAGCATTACCAAATGGGGCCCTAAACAGTTCACCCAGAATGCCTCTGCCATCCCACTCCTAGCCCGTTGCATATGATTAGTGGGGCTCCACCCTCCATGAGGTGGCGTAAGACTAGGTGGCACTTAGGCTCACATACATGCACATTTTTGACGATCCTAGGACTTGTTTCAAGAACACCCAGGTCCATCCAGGTAAGGGGGCTAATTAGCACATGGATCCTTTGTGGGGAGTATCTAGAGTACGCATATATACTAAACAGTGATGAGCTCTGGGGTAACCATGGCTTGAAATGCTGTTGACTCTGCTGGGGCCCAACTCCATGGTAAATTATGAGCCTTTTGGCTTTGGACTAATATCAAGCATAGCTTCTTGAAGGCTCAGACTAAGCATAGTCTATGCCTACCTAGCAAGCAAAACACCGTGACCATGGAGGCAGTCTTCCTAGCTGCACCGGGGAAGGCCGCTCTCCTGGCATGGGGCTAGACCTCCCATTTAGCTGCTGGCATGGGAAGGTCTTGGCTTTAAGCCCACTTTATGGATATCAGAAACTCCTCCCTGGCTTGTCCCTGGGGCCTTACAGCTGAGGGCAAGCAAAACTTAGGGGTATTTGTACCCCAAGCCTCTGGGCTTGGGCCTGTAAGTAGGATGCCCACCAAAGGTTTTAGGAACATCTGAAGCCCCAGATGGGGGTGGAGGATGTTTGCTGGTAGTAGGACCACTTATGATTCTGGACTGATTTTTGGATTTGGTATTTGTTTTGGCTAATTTGGCTTGGAATATGGAAAGTTAAAAAAAAGTTCTATATAAGTAGGTACAAAAGTGGTACTTAAAAATGTTTATGGAGTACAGTATGCGTGCTAAAACTTATGGCAGTTCCAAAAAAAGGTAAAATGCATCAGTACTGGATGAACTAACCCTGTGGGTCTCTGTAGTAATTTGCCTACATGGCAAATGATGTTTATTTCAAAGTCAGAGTTTTCAAATTTGCCTCTCACTTCCATGTGCTCGGGGAGAGTAGGGTCTGACAATAAAGAGGTGTAGAATGGGCTGCAGGGGGAAGAAGTTGGTGGGCAGAGACTACATGGGCAACCTGACCACCTCCTCCCCAGGCTTATTTTCTTTTCACTGCTGCAGTAGTGGGAAGGGGACAAATTCAAGGCAAATCTTCAATAATTAGATTCTATACCTGAAAAATTATTTAAAATATTAATATTCCATATATAAATCTAATTATTGGGGGATCATCTTATATTCAGGGTAATCTTATATTTGAGTAAATACAGTAGATTACAAGTGCCCTGAGGCAAGGACTATTCCGTGTTTGTACAGTGACTAGCATAAGCGGTCCTAGACCATAACTAAGGCCCCTGTGTACTATGATAATATAAATAAATTATAACATAATTATTGCTTTTGCATCAAAATTTCTATTTATGTAGGACAAAGCCACATCCAGTTAATCTCAAATGAAACTTAGTATCAGAGATTCTATAAACCCCAAATCTGTTCAGCAGCTGAGCAAGGATCAGGTTTTTTCATTTGTGCAGGTAAGATAACATGTGAACTATTAGCAGAAATTAATAGTCAAGAAACTCCACAGGTTAGTAATGTACTAATACTACTAGAAGTGAAGGTAGCTGCTTATACAGTATTGACCCCATTCATTACAGAGCATGAGAACAGAATCATGGGTTTATTTGGGAACAGACTGGAGTGTTAAAACAGAAGCTTTTATAAACAACCCTGTTCCTCAACCCCAACCATTGGCGACACGCGTGGGTCCATGTGCACCCCCTAAGATTGGCCATGCCCCCCTGAGATTGGCTTCCACCAACACTACCAGCAGCATCTGCGGACAGTCATGACTTGCCACCCCCTGCCGCCAATGCTACCAGCAGCATCTGTGGGCAGTCACTGCTTGCCACCCCCCACCCACCAACACTGCTGCAGCCACCTGCGGGCAGTCCCCGCTCATCCCACCCTTGCTGTTGACGTCACCGTGGTCACCTGTTCCCTGCTTACTGCTGGGCAGTCCCTGCTCACTGCCGCCATGCCCCTGCTGCTGCCACCGCCGCCATGGCCTGTACCCCGCCCAGCCTCAGGAGGCATGAGGCACTCATGACCACAACCATTCTTGAGACAGGCCCCCATACACTCATGTGAGCAAAGGGGGTGATTTTTACATTTTTATGTTCTTTTGACTTATGTTCTTTTGCCAGGGGTTCTGACTGGCCTTGGAGGTGAGGCCAGGGCCTGTGTGGCCAAAGGTGCTGGGAGGGGCAACACTTAAGAGGGGGAAGAGTGCAGGGTGCTTGGCAGCCCAGAATGAGGGCAGAGTAGGCTGCCTGATTAGGAGAGATCTAGTTGAAGTCCAGACCAGAGGGTTATGGGGCTCAGTGTGAGGCCTTAGACATTAAGAGCTTAGATGCTATCTGTGAGGAATGGGGTGTCATGTTGGGGAGGTTTTGGAGCCGCAGATAATTCCCCCTGGCATCAGGGTGCAAAAATGGGCAGCCTCCCGCCTAGTTAACACCATAATTTTGTATCATCAAGGTGTGGCAGGTGAGAGAGGTGGGCAGTTAGGCCAGAAACAGGTGGACAGGAAGGCCCCCTGTTACAAGGAGGTTAGACAAACACTTAACTGGGATGATCCTGACTTGAGCAGGCGGCTGGACTAGATAACCTCATGAGACCCCTTCCAGCCCTACTTCTCAATGATCCTATGGTTTTCCTACCACTGTTGCAGGTCAAGATTAGGGACAGTGAAAGCTGTAAATTTTTAGTTACCTTCACCTATCATGCATGTTCATTTCTTTAAAGAAAGCAATGGGAGCAGCAGCTGCTGGAGGTAAGGAAGGGGGAAAGAAGGAAGAGCCGTCAAATTGTAAGACAGTGACTATCAAACTGACTTGATTCATTGCCACCTTAATTAGTTTTCATTTTCATTTGCATGTATCAGATAACAAAGTAGTGATTTAGCTCTTCTGTCTAGGTGTTGACATGTAGTATTAAAATTAACAGTTCCTAGAGGAAGTCTTATGGTATACCCCTGCTGGTAAAAGATCTGACAGGATTACTGTAAATCTGCTTTTGAAGTAAAAGAGTACTTATAAAAATATTGTAAAGTCTGAATAGATTTTTCCCATTAATAACAAAATAAAGATCTATTGGACAGACTACAGGGCAAAAAGATCATCAGGAAGATAACATGAAAGATTTAGTTTTAAAAGCTGATATTCTTTCCTTACCCTTTAGCCATTTTTTATACTAAATGAGGTCAAGCTGCTAAAGTATCTGGAGAGCATGGGAGGAAGCATTAAATGAAGAATTATGGCCCAGATCTCAAGGCAACCAGTATCTTTCATTTGACATTTTCCAAAGAGAGTCAAATAGCATTAGAAGTTTGATTTGGTGAAAACATAACTGAAGAGAGTCACAAAAGCTCAGCTTGCTTGATTTTACTAAGATTTTAGTTCACATTTCAACTGTGAACCATTGCTTTAAAAGTCTTAAATAAGCAATTTTTAAAACAAGTAGCAATGAAGTGTCTACTAACTGAGGCTCTGGATGTATTTATAATGCATAAAATATTACTTGACCTAAAACATTTGCCACATACCATCAAAGCTTGGCTGCATCTAAAGTCAGCTTTCATATAGCACAGTACAAAGCACAGAACAAAGAGAGCATGCAGACTTGAAACATCCATAAACAGTTGCCTAACCAATATTTCTGGCAACACCCTCAATAATATGCAGCCTTTAGCAAACTCTGAACAGACAATTAAATAAAGAAACCAAATAAACTTTTCTTCCTTCAGAAATAAAGCAATACAAATGCTGCATCAGCTACAGCAGTATGTATCAAATCACTACAACCTTTCTCACTCCCCATTATGGTTATAGTGGTGGGGAGGTGTGGTCAAACAAAGGAAAGAAAATCCTGCATCTCTATCAATAAACATACTGCTCTTCCTCTTTATCGGCATTGAGCCTTCTTGGAGTTTTGAGAAAGTAGGCTCAGAGCTGATTGCTGGGGCACAAGGCTGCAAGGGAGCCTATTGGTTCCTATGAACTTAATGTGAGGGCTGATAAAACCTTTGACAATCACTGGGGGCCATTCTTCATAGAAGGAAAAGTTTCTTTCTCCACAACTCACTTGGGTTTTGAACCGCTGCCCATCATGATTGTATAGTAACTCCTTCCCTACCAAAACTTTTTGACTGTTAGCACACAGCATGGAATTTAAGTATTTGTGATAAGTGGAAGATGGTAAAGTTCAATCACTATTTGCATTCAAAGAGTTTCCATTCTAATAAGTTTTCTACTTGATTATCAAGTTGGTAAGTATTCAAGCGCATAGGACAACATGTCACATACTGTAGTTAGCTAATTAGTTTCTTTAGTAAAGCATGATTAATCAAGAACAAATGTCATGAAAAATTATAAAAATGCTGTTCTAGCTCTCAAAAGTATTCAGCTAATTTTATATTCCAAGTCTGTAGCTTTCTATGATTGCTTCTTAAATAGCATATTTTGCTGATTATAACTGTTGTCCTCAGTGGAATGTGTATTAAAATAAATGAATATAAATGAAACAAGAAATATTATATGCATTGACTATTTGCATTTATAAGGTCTGAATATGGATAAAACAATATGTCATGTATTAAATATAAAAAATGACAATTTAACAAAAACTGCCATACTGCTATTATGTTACAGCTTTTGCATCAATAATGCCTATTTGGCATTTAAAAAGAAAATCAGTTCATTCATTCACAGCTGATGTTTGGTCAATAGTTCTAACTACCAAGATGGCCTGGGCTAAGGGAAAAGTCTGTTCTAGATTTCTAGTCATTGTAAAGACTCAGGATTGGGGGCAGGACAAAGTGCTGAAGGGTCAAGTTCATACAAGCTAATTTTCAGGGAAAAGGACCTTATTTATTTGTGGGAAGGAAAAAAAATCAGTAAATGATCTCAACATGCTGGAAGACCAAGTCTTAAAAAGGTAGAAGTGGGTTCTGATAGTTCCTTCTCTGAAAATACCTGAAATAAAAGTTCATAAGGTGGAACTGTGCTAAATTCTTAAGTTAAAGATACTGAAGACCAACTACTAGGGGTGGGTGATCCATAAAACTGACCATTTTTTCATGAAATTGGTTATCTGTGAAATGTGGGACTTACAGCTTGTGGTAAAATTGGAACACTGAATTCTAAAGGAGAAGTTATAACAAGCAGCTCATAATGCTCCCAGATAGGCTTAAGTTGCCTCATATCAACAGGCAGGTAAGCTCAGCAGAAGATATTTAAAAAAAATGTTTCTCATAAATAGGAAACATAAGTATGCACTGTAACCGATCCCAACCTGGAATGAATAAACTAACTAGCACTGGCTTAGAAACATAAACATCTTATTTCAATTATACTATGTATTTAGTAATTGTTCTTACATTTTGACTTGCATAATAAAATTTGTGATTACTAACATCTTCATATGTGAGGCTAATTCCCACTTCCAATGAACCCCAAAATGAGAAACTCCTTAAACCAGATGCTTGCCTATGGGCTTAGCAGTATAAATTGTGGGAGGGAAAATTCAAATAGCCCCTGCAGGGGCTACCACCCACCCCTGTAAGGCCCACATGCCCCAACCCAGCCCACTGATTGCTGCCCCACCTGGCCCCATCCCCCACCAGCTGCTGCAGCCCCCCAATGGCTGGGGGGGCTCCAAGGCCTCCTGGCAGAGGCCCCCCTGGCAGCACAGGGCAGTGGGAGCAGGAGGGCCTGGGCTGGGGCCCCTGGGGCTGTCTGTCTGCCCCGTGCTGTGCGGGCGGGGCCCCAGGGATACAGATGGCAGCTACAATGGCCGGTAAGTGCCTGGGGGGGGTTGGTCTTTTTTTTAATGGGGATGCTGGGGTGGGGACAGGGATTGGGTGTCTGGGGGAGGCGCTGGGGCCAGGCAGGACAGGGATCGGGAGGGTCGGGACTGGGGGGGCCTGGGGCTGGCCATGAAAATGATTGAGGGCCTGGGCGGGGGGCTGGGGCCAGGCAGAAAAATGATTGGGGGCCTTGGGGGAGCAGGCAGGTGATGGGGCCGGGCAGGGCAGGGATCAGGGGGCTGGGGGAGCTGGTTCCCCCCATAGTCCCCTCCCTCTTCTTCCAGCCCCCCCCGACCCCTTACTTACTGGCCCTGGAGCCTTAATGCTGAAGCACGTGGCCTGCCCTGCACCAGGGCAAGGAGGACCCAGCCTCCAGTTGCTTCAGGGCACAGTCTGGGACTGTGCCCTGCCCTGCTTTTTTAAACTCTGGTTTTTTTAGGCCCCTGGATATCCAGGGGTCTAATTTTCTCCCTGTGCTGCAAGTTTGCAGTACAGGGAACATTTTTTTCATTCCCACATATACCTTTTGCCCCATCTCAAAGATTTATCATGAATAGGCAGTTGGTCCAATAAAAGATACGATTCCAAAAAACCCTCACCTCTTGCATAGTTCCTGGATTATCACAGCTACAACATCACTCTAACTCTGTTTTCTAGTATGCTTTTAAGGATTCAAAATGACAAACAAAGTTATAGTTGCAAGTTAGTGTGTCCTTAGAGTTTTGGCTGTTTTCTGTAGAGCACTGTCACAACCTAACAGTATCCATACGACAACAGAAGATAAAAAAAGTTGAGTGTGTACATGTGATCAAAGAAATGAGCACATAGAATATAAAACTTACCTAATATCAAATTCTCATTTAAAACGTATATTTTCCTACCTAACCCAGTACCAAACCATCACAAAATGAATTCGTATATACTAAGAAATGATATTTTCACCACACTTTATCTGTTCTACTATAATATAATTTGAAAAGTAGTAAGTATAGGTGTATACATAAATAATTAAATAAAAACTGTGAGGTATCTAAAGACTTGCTATTGTATTTATGGGAATACTCAACCTTAATTTTTACCATCATTAAGTCCAGTAAATCACTTCAGAAGTAAACTTTGTACTTAGAATTACTTTCCTGAGTTTATTAATTCTGCTGCTTTTGTATATTATGTCATAATTCAAATCAGATCATTAATTTAAATAGTATAGGATAAATGGGCTTGCCTGTAATCTACTTCATCTTTATAAATAAGTTATCAAGAATACTTGATAATATGACACTTTAATAGCTACTAGGTGAACATTCCAATAAAAAATAGGTAGTGCTGTGGGGCGACGTGGGCATGCTAGAAGGGAGGAATAGGCTGCAATCGGACCTAGACAGGTTACAGGGATGGGCAGATGAGAACAGGATGGGTTTCAACACTGACAAGTGCAAGGTGTTGCACCTGGGGAGGAAGAACCAGCAGCAGACCTACAGGCTGGGGAACTCCCTTCTCATCTGTGCAGAGGCAGAAAAGGATCTTGGAGTCATTATTGATGCCAAAATGAACATGGGCCAACAGTGTGGGGATGCAGTCAGGAAGGCCAACCGCACCTTGTCATGCATCCACAGGTGCATCTCGGGCAGGTCCAAGGAGGTGATCCTCCCCCTCTATGCGACAGTGGTCAGGCCACAGTTGGAGTACTGCGTCCAGTTCTGGGCACGGCACTTCAGGAGGGATGTGGACAACATGGAGAGGGTCCAGAGGAGGGCCACTCGCATGATCGGGGGCAGCAGAGCAGGCCTTAGGGGAGAGGCTGAGGGACCTGAACCTGTTCAGCCTCCACAAGAAAAGGCTGATGGGGTATCAAACTAGTCAGGGGGGACCAGCAGGCATTGGAGGAGTCCCTGTTCCCCTGAGCACTACCAGGAATGACTAGAAATAACAGTCACAAACTGGCAGAGGGTAGATTTAGGCTAGATATCAGGAGGTGCTACTTCACTGTCAGGGTGGCTAGGATCTGGAACCAGCTTCCAAGAGAAGTGGTGCTGGCTCCCACCCTGGGGGTCTTTAGGAGGAGGCTAGATGAACACCTCGCTGGGGTCGTTTGACCCCAGCACCTTTTCCTGCCATGGCAGGGGGTTGGACTTGATGATCTGCTCAGTCCCGTCCGACCCTATACTATGAAACTATGATGTTTTCAGTACAAAGGAACAAACCAGTAGGTTTGCTTGAATTTTTGAACTTTTTCCCTGTATGAATCATAGAAATTATGGGCTGGAACAGACCTTGAAAGATCATTGAGTCCAACCCCCCTGCTCTAGACAGGAATACTGCTGAGAACAAATGATCCCAGAAAGGCATCTGTCTGGTCTCCTCTTGAATCAAAATTATATTTCATATATGATGCTGCTTAAATTCTGGAAGTATGATGAAGAGCCTTCACACAGTTTACATTTTAGGTTTTCAAAAGGCTACACAAGGAAGCTTGCATTTTTTCCCATTCTTTCCTTATGTGTATAGTTAGTAAGGTTTATTGTCTGTCACAATTATGGCCAGAGTTTTTCATTTCTGCCTAGATTCTACCAATGCCCACATTAGCCACTAGGAATAAGCATGGGACTCATTGTTATCAAACTGATGGATCTTGATGGTGGTATGTCAGTTTTCCATGTCACCATCTGCTCCAGCCTATGTATCAGTGATACAAGTACCTAATAATGCTGTATCTTAGGTCTATGTCTTTATATACTCCTCCTTGGTTTTCATTTTAACAAATTAACTGGGGTTTTTTTGGTTTGTGTTTTTTAGTTACCAACTTGCAAATGCAGGGAAGGTATTCCAGAGGCAAATTCCAGAACACCAAAATGCTAATCAGGGAAATGAAACGGCAAGCTAAGAAACAATGAACATGGTATATCAGCTGACTTTATTTAGCTACTCTAAAATAGAGTATAACTGAGTATAGGTTTCCCTCAATTTATATGGGTTCCATATGTGCGAATTCACTTTCATATGAGCACCCTTTTTCTACCCAAAATTCCTTATATGTGAGGTAAATTCACTCTTATGTGATTGGGGCTCCACTTCTCCCCACTCACCCCAACCCCTGGGCTGCATTGTACTGTGGTACAGGGGGGTGGTGTCAGCTGCTCCCAGCATGGATGACTGGTGCCACCTTAGTCAGGGGGGCACATTCCCCCCCAGCAACCAGTTAGTGACCAATCTTGCCAACTGAGGGGGTGGCCTTCCCACAGCAACCAGGAAGAAGCTGCAGCATTTGTGGAAGTGGCTGTGGTGCTCCATCCAGCACTCCCACTCCTTGGCCAGTGCTTGCAGGGGGGGCACCGGTGCTTCTGCCTGCCCTCCCTGTCTGCCACCTAAGTGGGGAGTGCAGCCTGTCAGGAGGTGCACCAGTGCTCTCAGGGGGTGCATGTGCAGAAGCCTCCCAAGCACTTCCCGAGCACTGCCCTGGGAGGTTCGAGGCACGATGCAGCCCAGTGTCTACAGGCAGCTGGTGTCAGCTGCTCCTACAGCCACTACAGTAGGGACTGGGGGGAGTGGGTAGAAGCGGAGGCCCTGGGCTACAGCAGGCAGCAAGCCGACAAGAACTGTGAGTGGGGTGTGGGGACACGGGACAGTGGGGCACAGGGAGGGGGGGGCTAATGCTACCCCAAAATTCACCGTAGCCCCCCCAACCTGCCCATTAAGTGCTGGGGAGAGCCCAGAGGTACTGCTGGCCCCAGCCTGCAGTGGCAGCCTGCTGTTTTTCTGCATGGAGATCCAGGGGCTGACGCCCCCCACCAGGGAGAGCCCAGCACAGTCCTCCAGCCTGCAGCCCTCCTGAGAGGCATGTAGCAGCATGAGCCATGCCGCCCCACCCCGTGCCCACTCACAGTCCCTGCAGGTTTGCTCCCTGCTGCAGCCCCCAGAGCTGCTGATGACGTGTGTCGTACCCCTCCCCTCGCCCCTTCCCTAGTCCCAGCCTTATTCCCTCCTTCACCACAGTGGGAATGTATCCCTATATGTCCTATTGTAAACTGGGTTTGCTTTATGCAAACCATTCTCCGGGAACGCATGGACTGCATAAATCAAGGGAAACCTGTATTGCATAAGTAGCATGAATTACATGCAAATGATTAGCTAGTATTCATAACTATTTTTATCCATCATCATGAGGATGCAGTGCTTGGGTTGCAAACTGTTTCTATTTAAAACTATATGTGACATAAGATGCCTTTTATACCTCAAATTCTGTTTGTACAAAACCTAAAAGAAAATGCACCCTATTGAGGCTTATATACACATACTTAAACAGCTTTAATTGATGTAGAAACAGTTTTTTTAAAGTGTAACAACTGCAACTCAAATGCTGAATCATCCCTGATAATGGGTAATGCAACAAAAAGGAAACAGTGAAGAACAAATATTTCAGTACAGCAAAAAAATTAGAAAAAATAGTTTTGGGTAAGATGATTTTCTTCACTGAATTTCTAGGTTTTTAAGCACTTTTTAATCTTTATAGTTCAAATTTAAATTTCATTACTAAGTCATATTTCATTTAAAAGGCATTGAAATGAAACATTTTGACTTCAGAATGAGGTTTTTTCCCCCCCAACTAAAACATTCTTGTAAAATGAACACAAAATATTTCTGGTGACATTTACATTTCTCATGAGTTAAAAATTTTTGCTTAAAAAGAAAAAAAATTATCCAAAAAATTTTGACTAGCTCTAAAACTGAAGTTCACTCGTTTTTTGTAGTCCAGCTGGGAAAAATGCACTGGCCAACTTTTTGGACAACACCAGGTTATGGGGATGTGTGGTCATGCTTGAAGAATGGCTACAGATACAGGTGGACCTAGACAAGCTTTCAAGTTGGGCAGATCGGAACCTGATGAAGTTCAACATCAAGAAATGTAAAGTACTCCACCTCGGGGTGTGCAACCCCCAACACACCTACAGGCTTGGCGGCACTAAACTGACTAGCACCGTGAATGAAAGGGACCTGGGGGTAATAGACCATAGTATGAATATGAGTCGGCAGCGCGATGCTGTAGCCAGTAGGGCAAATAATACTCTGGCATGCATTAATCAATGCATCTCCAGCAAAATCAAGGAGGTGATTCTTCTGCTCTACTCAGCACTGGTGAGACTGCACCTGGAGTACTGTGTCCAGTTCTGGGCACCACACTTTAACAAGGGCATGGACAAGCTTGAGAGAGTCCAAAGAAGAGTCACCCATATGATCAAAGTCTTAAAAAGCAAGCCATATGAGGAAAGGGATCTAGGACTCTTCAGCCTGAGGAAAAGAAGGCTGAGAGGGGACCTGGTAGCAGCTTACCTCTACAGTAGCGGAGTACATCAAGGGCTCGGTGAGCAACTGTTCACCAGAGCACCTGAGTGGAAAACCAGGAGTAACGGCCACAAACTACTGGAAGATTGATTCAGGTTCAACATTAGGATAAACTTCTTCACAGTCAGGGTGTCCAGACTGTGGAATAAGCTCCCTCCAGAGGTGGTGCAATCACCTACCATGGAAATCTTGAAGAGGAGACTAGACAGTCACCTTGCTGGTGTCACTTGACCCCCAGTTATCTTTCCTGCTTGGTGCAGGGGGATGGACCCTATGATCTTCCGAGGTCCCTTCCAGCCTTACCATCTATGAATCTATGAATCTGTGTGCATGCATGTCTGTTGAGCACAAAATGTACACATATACTATTAGGAACCAAAATTAAATGGATTTCCAGGGGAAACAGAAGCTATACTAAGTAGCAAGCACTTATGAAAATGAAAGACAAATTCTTAGGTCTCTTAGATACTTTTGAAAATTTTACTTCTGGCTGACTTTTAAGATGCGGTTGGATTCAGTTGTCACCAATTATGAGCCACATGTAAGTGTCATGTAGGGACTTAAACAATGGACTGAGCAAGCACAGCCAAGATGTCTATGAGTGTCATTCCACTAACGTAAACACTGACACTTTGGTCAACGGTGGCCACATCTACATGAGACGCTGACTGCGCAGTAGCTTGTTACTACTGTGTAGAAGTGTCATGTGGCACAAAGAGTGATGCAAACTACTGCACAGTAGTAATGAGTTACTGCACAGTCAGTATCACCAAAAAGCTGTTTGGGGATGCTACTGCACAGTAACTCTAGTTACTGTGCAATCATTTAGTACTTCTGTATGCAATTACTAAATGACAGCACAATAACAACTGCACAGTTTGTGTCCTATATGTCAGTGTCCTACACGGCCAATATGTCTGAATAATAGACTTGAAATTAAGTCTCAAATCAAGTGTTCAGCAGGTGACAGCTAAATAGGTTTTAATCAGATAGGAGACCTGATCCCAACTGAATTCTTTGAAAAATGACCTTTCTCAATAGAACAGAGATTTACTTTTATAGGGCTAAGTGTTCCTTAAAACAAAAAAATCCAAGAAGTAATCTTCCTTCTACACCTCAGACCAGGAGAATTTCTTTCTTTTAATAGACTATACCACCCACGTATACATGCTTTTTTTTTTGTCTGAAAGGTCTCCAGTAATATCTTCGTAGACTCCCATCACCACACCAATAACTTGAAGATTCTGCTGCTCCCTGCTCAGCTTTCCTCAAGTTTTCTAACCTTTTCCTTCCTATGTGGAATGCAGTCTAGGGCTGGGCCACTCCAGGTCAAAGATGTATTATTATAGACACTTCAAGTACATCAAGCACACTGGGATATTTTTAGTGCAGGACTGCAAAATACATATTTTGGAGAAACTGCAACTTGGTCCAAATCCTAAAATATAAAGACTATCTAAATATTATTTTCTTTACTACTGAGCATATATTTGTTGTTGTATGTACATAAAAACCCAGTTCCTGCTTCAAAGAAATTATTACAACTTAAATGATACTAGGGTGATTGAGAGCTTACAAATGTGGATTTAGCCAAGTGCAAATTGCTCTAAAGGAGTCATCATGGGTGTAACTGTTTTGGCCAGAGCAAGAGATCTGACTAGCATGCCAGCTTCTCCGGTTCTCACATTACCCTAAGAAAAAATGAAAAACAACTGAAGAGAACTCCTAATGCTGAGAGTAGTTAACAGTCAACCAGCTTGCTGCAACCAGCTTATACAACTGCAGCTTGCAAGGATTACCTTCCAAAAGTAATTTTTTCTTGCCTGTTTGACTATATGAAATTAAGTCCCTATAAATCCTGCTGTATTGTCTGTTGGAGATGCATTTCCCAATATTAAAGCAGGAATTTGGCAATCTCCTCTTTAAAACTTGTATTTAAGGAATCCTTGACAACAGACATGCGATCAAAAAATTCTTTTTGTAGACTTTTTCTGGTTTCCCCTGTGTCTAGCATGGTGTGTCTAGTTTCAGTAGGACCATAGAGAAGTCTGTCAGGAACCGTAGGGCTTAGCTGAACCAGGACTGTCTAGGGATTGCAGTATGAGAAAATATCATACTGAGTAATTCTCTCTCATATTTGTTTTCACCTTCCAGGGGAGGAAAAGTGATATTCAGACACTGAAGGCATGCCCAGTGGCTTAAAAATACATCCCTTCTTAAAGTAGTTATGCATAGAAGACTCAAAAAAAAATCCAGACAGACCTAGCTGAGGGATGCCTATAAGTGACAATCTCAGAAAGACTCCCTCACACAGGTCTTTGCTTACCACCTTCTTTAAACCTATTTAAATATATAATAGTTATGTACTGTTTCTTCCATGGAATCCAGTACTTTTCATAATTATCCTGTATTGCATTAACTGCAAATCATTAAAAAATATCAACTGCTTCAGAACCAGCTCTTTCCAGAAACAATAGGTACATTTACAACTACTAGTGACTAATTTTTGGCTGGCACCCATTGACAACTGACAGAGGAAAATGCTGTCTATACTGGCTCCAGTTGTTTTCAACATTGGCAGAGACTTTGAGCTCCTGCAGGGCTTTTCACTGTTCCACTGTTCCATTTTGTTGTTTTAATCTTGGTATCATGTGTTTGTCAGTAGTCACTCAAAAATCAAGGAATCTGACAAAGATCTGCTTCATTCAGGGTCTCAGTTCTCATCAGGATTGCATAAATCTGGCCTTTTGCACATCTGACAGCTAGTTCCACCTGGCTCTTTCAGGAGCCCTTAAAGGTTCAACTCCTCTGATGCTTGTCTCCACATCAGTAAGTAGATCAAGGATGAATGAGAGAAAAGTGCATATGATTTAGTCAGATGGAACTGTTTTGATGCCTCAAAGGATCTCTGAAAGATGACTAGACACATCTAAGATTCTATTCTTCTGAAAGTGATGGCTAGGACAGACTTGAAAGTTTTGCAGTCTTGCTAAGATGGGAACTGCACAAAACACTAAAAAGGAGAGTGAATTTGCTTTTAGTCTGAGAGAAAGGCTTCTTTTTCATTCTTTTCATTCATCATCTTATAGACAAATTAAAAAGGCACACATTTACTGGAAATCTTTTTCCTTCCACGTATTAATTCCTGTTCACAATTAATCTATAATTCTACTTATCTTGTACTACAGACTACAGATTTGTTTTATATGAAAGACTGGATTTTCTGGGCTGCTGATTTCCCATTGACTTCAATATTTTTCAAAAAATGAACTGTTTATATGCATTGTTTAGTAGATTGACATTTCTGTAAAATCATTTTAATAAGGCTTTATTCATATGCAGTAGAAAATTGGAGCTAGGGTATAATTGAGCAGTAACTTTAGAATGAATACTAAGGGAAAATAGCTAATTTTAAGGTATTTAAAGTTTAATTTCCCTGGTTGCTTGTTAAAAAACTATAAAACATATAACCTAAAAAATCAGAAGCAAAAATGGCTGTATGGAAAACATAACACTTTATATTTTTAAATAATTAGAGATGAAAAGAATAGATTATTTGAGTTCCACCCAAATTTAACTAACATCTGTATTATTATTGAAGTAAATAAATCTAATACCACTAGTAGGAGGAAAAAAAGCAAAAATCAGACCCTTTTATTCTCATCTATATGGACATGTGCAGAGAAAAATAGATCAGAGGACTTTATTTTACAGGTATAGCTGAAACAATACA
The DNA here is from genome assembly GCF_001723915.1 of Gavialis gangeticus. Taxonomy (NCBI): domain Eukaryota; kingdom Metazoa; phylum Chordata; order Crocodylia; family Gavialidae; genus Gavialis; species Gavialis gangeticus. The sequence goes on along the minus strand of NW_017728994.1, from coordinate 43,113,845 downwards.
TCCCATCCCACTGTACTTTAGCTACCATTCAGCTGGGTGTCATTCGCTTGTAACACATTTCTTTAATCATCTTTTAGAGCTGTAATATATAACCAAATGCTACAGAAGCTGATCCAGAGAAAGAGTGAATTCCTGGCCAAATGCCCACTGACTTCTAGACCAGGATATCACCTTCCAAAAGACAATATATTGCTTTTATTTCTTACCGAATATTTATTAAGACAATAATCTTTTACTGTCTTACACATTTCTCAAATTTTCTAAGTAACGGTTTTACTTTCCATTTATTTTATTTTTGTAATACTTCTTCAGAAATGCCAGTTTTCTAAACTGCCTGATTTAACAGTTTTAGCTATTGGCATTTTACAATTGTATTTTCTGCCTATAAGCATATATGGATTACAAATGTTTCCTCTAAAATAGGATATTTCACCTGTTGTAAATATTACACAATTTGTTTTTTATTTTTTTTAATTTCCAAAGTTTCCTTGTGCCCTACACAAAATCCAATTTAAATTTATCTGTTTAACTCAAAGTCACCATACAAAAATATTCAACACACTGGTATCATTGTTTTAACTTATGCCATCTAGCAGTATACCATCTTATATTAAGTCAAACTGGAGAAAACACTTACGTAGCCTTCAGTGAAATTTGAGAGATACAGAAAGTTGACACACTGGTTGTTCTTATTTAAGTTTGCCTTAAAATAGATGCTGGTGAGAAAGAGAAACTGATTCAGGAACTAAATCTACACTGCAAAGAGTAGCACATAGAAAACTGTTTTGGGGGGAATGTCTAAGAACTTTATATTCTGCATTACTAAGTTG
>NW_017728994.1:43100463-43108015 GCF_001723915.1 Gavialis gangeticus | reverse complement strand
GGGAAAGAGAAACTGATTCAGGAACTAAATCTACACTGCAAAGAGTAGCACATAGAAAACTGTTTTGGGGGGAATGTCTAAGAACTTTATATTCTGCATTACTAAGTTGATAAATATTTAAAGGACACAAAATAAGAAAAACACACCATTTAAAAAAAAAAACCCACAATATCCACCCAAAGAAGTACTTCACTATCCAAAGAAGTACTTTCACTATTCAAAAAATGTTTTACTGATTATGATAAAAGCAAATGAAACTATACGAGTGGAACAAACTTCCCCACAGAACAAAAGTGGGTTGCATGTTGATATATAAAGCTATTTTATGCAATCCCAGGACTCTGAATAAGTAACTTAGGACAGAGGTTCCTTGTTATCACAGTCCTTATTATCTGACCTTCTTACCCAGTGTCAACACAACTGAGATATGAAAATGTTTTCCATTACATTAGGAACACACTGGTGCTGTCATTAGTACATATATATAAACTGCATTATCAGAGCAAGGAAGCTCCTATTAGTATACATTGGAAAATTCATCCCCATAAAGTGCAGATAGGTCAATTGTGGTCTACTGCTTCTGCGAGGGACCTACCTGCTGAATACCAAGTATAAACATTTATGGAACTTACTAGTTAAGAACATAAAACACAGCTTTGACATAACTGAAATATTAATTTAATCTGATCCTTTCCTTTTGCTCCATTATGCTTTATGCACAGTGGTGCTCTTACACATGTTGGTATCTTATGGTATGTAAATTTAACTCTCTGACTGGAGCATTTAACAAAGCAAGACAGATTTCACTGAAGTACCTGTAACTACAAATACACTATTTTCAGGTAAGTTTAAATGAAAGGCAATAGCAGCAGAAGTATTCAAAAGCATCCTCAGAGTTTAACCAAGTAATATAAGCTTGTGAAAGAGTACGCCAGGCAAAGTAAAGCTTCCATAAAATTATTTATATTTACACAACATATTTGCCAAAGGTTTCCTTATAAAGAACTCAGTATGAGCTAAAAAGCATTGGACCAAAGATATGCACTTCCCTTACTGTAGGAAACTGCTTATCTATTGAGTTCAGTAGAGTTGTTCCCATCTTTATATTAATTCCATTGCTAGGAACTGGCAAATAAATTGTTCAAAATATACTGGCATTTTCAAGAGCACAGAAGATGTGGTAAGGAGCAGTAAATGGGAGTATCAAGGTTATGTCCGCTTCCTGTGGTACAGAAGAGTAAACATCAGATGTGCCCTTCTGTTAAAGGGGAGACAGAGTCTTGGATGTATATGGCTGAGTGTAGACGAAACAAGGGGCATGTGTGCACAACACTTTAAAGAGGGAAAAATGCTTTTGCATTGCTTTAATGGTGTCGGTGTTTGCAAGCATCAGCAGTGTATTATGCATTAATTACAGCCACTGTAGCAAATTCAGCAGTGTAATGTGCCTTAAATGACTTGGGGCACAGCAAACTAAAGCTCCTCAAAGTTTTAGTTTGCTGCTCCTACAGCTGTGGAGTGAAGCACTGGTCTCCGTGCAGCTGGAAGCTCTGCAGGCAGCCTGGCAGCAGCCTAGGAAGGCAGGCTCTGCCCAAGACAAGCAGTGAGCCTGATCTTTTTTTCTTTCCCCTAGAGCCTGCCTGCCTGTCTGAGCTGCGCGAGAGCCCGGTGCTTCCCTCTGCAGCTGCGCTGCCTCCTGGGACCACCCAAGCTGGGTGCCTGTGGGCAGGTGCCACCTGGGGGGGGAGGTGCCGCTGCCGTGGAAGGAAGCACCAGCCCTCCCCGCCACAGCCCAGGGACCACTCAGCCCTCCAGCAGCTTGCTCTCCCTTCCCCGCTGCCAGAAAGGCAGGTAAGTCAGGGGGGGTGTATGCACAACATGGGGGTTTAAAAGGCCCTACATTGAAGCAGTCCTTTTAAAAACACACCACTTCAATTTAGGGCCCCCATTTTGTCTACACATGCCCTATGGTGTTAATCACCCTTCCTTTACAACCCTATTATTAATGACAAAGGGGTTTCTGCTATTGACATATTAAGAAATATTCCAATCATTGATCATGAATATTCAGTTCCTCAAAAACAATTTAATCTAAATAAACTGGAGTCCTGTAATGCTTACTATTTGTAATAATTTTAATCAGGAAAGATTTTATAGTTACAGAAGAAATGAGGAAACAAAGTGATTGATCTTGATATGGGCATATATTCCTATAGAAACTGTATAGATGTAGGGCAAAGGAAATTAAAATGCAATTGGAAGAGAGCAAGAAAAGATGTAGGTGGTTTTTATGGCTAAATTTAAAACAAATTTCAAACACCAAAATGCATAGATGGATTGGCAAGGATCACAGCACAGTTTTAGTAGCTTCACATTATGACGCTACATAGCACCTACAGCACATATTTCAGAATCTCACACTTGTTACCCAAGATCAGTTAAAATCCATTTTATCTCTATTTTCATCAAAGTGATCTGACTTGGGCACAGAATACATACCAGAGACATCGACTTTTGAAAAAATGCATCTCTTAACAATTTCAGCACAAGTAGACTTTGGGGATGGTTACTTATTACCCAGTTTCACCACTGTATGGCAACAGAGCAGATGCCCCACCTCCACCAGACCAGGAGGATAAGATAATGAAGCTTTCTTTAAACAGCCAGCAGAAGTTTCCTGGTCACAGATCCTGGTTCTCATGGAGGACTTCAATCACCCTGACATCTGGGAGGGCAATACAGCAATACACAGATAATCCAGGAAGTTTTTGCAGAGTGATGGGGGCAACTTCCTGGGGCAAGTGTTGCAGAGGCTAACTAAGGGCCATGATCTTCTTGACCTGCTGCTCACAAACAGGGAAGAATTGGTGGGGAATGTAGAAATGGTTGGCAACTTGGGCAGCAACAACCACAAAATGACTGAGTTAAGGATCCAAAGGAAAGGAAGGAAGGAGAACAGCAGACTTCAACTCAGTCAGGGAACAGATGGGCAGGATCCCCTGGGAGGCTAGTCTGAGGGAGAAAAAAATCCAGGAGTGATGGATGTACTTTAAAGAGACCTTACTGAGGCCACAGGAATGGACCATCCCAATACACAAGGAGACTAGTGGGTGTGGCAGAAACCCAGCTTGGCTTAGCAGAGAACTCTTCAGCGAGCTAAAACATTAAAAGGAAGCTTACAAGAAGTAGAAACAAGGACAAACAACCAGGGAGGAGTATAAGAGTGTTGCTTGGGCATGCAGGGATGAAATCAGGAAGGCCAAAGCACAACTGGATTTGCAGCTAACAAGGGACATGAAAGGTAGTAAGAAGGGTTTCTACGAGTATTTAAGCAACAAGAGGAATATCAGGGAAAGTGTGGGTCCCTTACTGAACGGGGGAAGCAACCTACTGACAAAGGATGCAGAAAAGACTAAAGTACTCAATGGCTTTTTTGCCTCAGTCTTCACAGGCAAGGTCAACTCCCAGACTACTGCACCTGGCAGCACAGTTTGGGGAGGTGGTGGTGAAAGAACAGGTAAATGACTATTTACGGAAGCTGTATGTATATAAATTCATGGAGCCGGACATATTGCACCTGATGGTGCCGATGGAATTGCCAATGTGATTGCAGAGCCACTGGCCATCATCTTTGAAAGCTCATGGTGATCAGGAGAGGTCCCAGACAACTGAAAAATGGGAGATGTTTTGCCCAGCTTTTAAAAAGGGAAGAACAAGGAGCCAGAGAACTACAGACTGGTCAGCCTTACCTCAATCTCTGGAAAGATCATGGAGCAGGTCCTCAAGGAGTCCATTTCTAAGAACCTGGAGGAGAATAAGGTGATTAGAAATAGTCAGCACATATTGTCAGGCGCAGGCATAGTCAACTGACTCAATGTCTAGCTGGCAGCCAACATCAAGTGGATTGCCCCAGGGGTTGGTCTTGGACCCAGTTTCGTTCAATATCTTCATCAGCAACTTGGACGATTGGATGGAGTGCATCTGTAGCAGGTTTGCTGATAACATCAAGCTGGGGGAGTAGTAGATATACTGGAGGGTGGGTTAGCATTCAAAGAGACACAGACAAATTGTAGGATTGGACTAAAAGGATAAGTTCAAATTTCTGCACTTGGACAGAACAATTCCATGCACTGCTGCAGGTTTGGGACTAACTGGCTAAATAGCAGCTCTGCAGAAAGAACCTGGGGGTTACAGTGGGGGTTACATGCCAGTAGATCAAGGGAAGCGATTCCTGAATTGGAATCCCCTCTATTCAACACTAGTGAAGCCACATCTGGAGTACTGTGTCCAGTTTTGGGCTTCCCACTACAGAAAGGATGTGGACAAATTGGAGAGAGTCCAGTGGAGAGCAACAAAAATGGTTAGGGAGCTGGGACCCATGACTTGAGCAGAGGCTGAGGGAACTGGGCTTATTTAGTTTGAAGAAGAGAAGACTGAGGGGGGGATTTAACAGCAGCCTTCAACTACCTGAAGGGTGGTTCCAAAGAGGATGGAGCTAGACTGTTCTCAGTGGTGGCAGATGACAGAACAAGGAGTAACAGTCTCAAGTTGCAGCAAGGGAAATTTAGGTTAGATATGAGGAAAAATTATCTCATGAGGAGGCTGTTACCCAGACAGGCAGTGGAATCTCCATCCTTGGAGGCTTTTAAGACCCAGCAAGACAAAGCCTTGGTTAGGATGATATAGTTGGGGACGGTCCTGCCTTGAGCAGGATGTTGAATTAAATGACCTCTTGAGGTCCCTTCCAACCCGAATTTTCTATGATTCATAGTTCCCTAACCCTGGCAACTGCAGTAGCTGTTCCTCAAGTGCCCAAGAAAGTTGAGAAAGTGTACTTGGTACTCAAAAGTCATCTAACATCTCTCCTAATTAGCCAATTAAAAGAGATTACCAAAAAACAATCCCTCTGGCTAACTGCATATTTTATGAACCATCATAACTACAATGACACAAGTGTACTACAGGCTCCATTTTGGCATTTTACTACAGGTGTGCATCCAGAGGTAGATCCAGGATTTTGTTAAAGGGAGGGGGAGGTGCAGGAATAGTGACTGCAGGTATGGCTGCACCCCTGCTCTCAGCTCCCCTTCCTCAAACTAAGGTGGGGAAGTTTTCTAAGTACTCCAAACAAGTAAGAAACTTTCTTCCCTTCCCCATCTTGGTCCCTTCTTCCCCTCCCTTCCTGCTGCATATCCCCTCTTCTCCCCTCTCCCCCTCTCTCACCCACTGTTGCCACTGCTACCAATGAAGCCCTCTTCCTCTTCCCCTCTTCCCAGCTCCCTGGCTGTCAAGGAACAACACCGGAAAAAGCCATGGAAGCAAAACCTGCCTACTGCCATCACTGCCACTGTCCCCATCTGAGCTTGGCTTTCCACAGAACCTGGCCACTGCAGGGCAAGAGTAGCTCTGAAGCTGTCCCACCCGAGGCAGGTAGGGACAGCAGCTGTAGAAGTAGTGGTAGAAGTAGGAGGAGGCAGTCCGAGGGTAAGGAATTCTTACTTGCTTCAGGGACTTCTGAGAAGTAACCTGGGAATGCTGCTCCTGTAGTGTTGACGGAAAGCAGTGTGCATCTATGCCACTGCACCCTCCTCTGCATCTGTCCCTGGTAGATTCAATGACAACTGAGGCCACTCTGCTTTATGAAAGTTCAGCTATGTAATTTTACCTTCTGTATTACCTTGCTGAAAAAGTATCGTTTTCCCTTTGCTTTACATCCTATATTGCCCCCAAATAAAAAATAAGACATGCTGATAAAGTTAGGATCTTTAATGCATTCATAAGGTTTTACTATTAATGATTTCTTACAAGGAAGATGACCTTAAAAAGACTGAAGCTGGCTTATATAACTATCCATATTTTGTTATGCCAAGCGTCTGTGCTCACATAACTCTTTGTAGTAAATCACAAAACTGACTGATAGAATATCCAGTGTAATGACATGCTCCCCTATAAAAAAATATTTTCAATTTAGGATTAGAATGGCAGGGTGAAGTTTAGAAAGCCTGCCTCTCCCTCTTCTTTTCTTCCACCAAAACACACTAAGACAACTGCAGTGTTATTCAACAGCTACAAACAAATTTAGTTATTTTGTTTAAGATTAGAGTCCAGGCCCTTCAGGGCCCTCATGAGGTTGTTTCCTCTGACTGGTAATAAAGTGTGTAGAGACAAAGGGGACAACATAAGCCAGTTCTGATGAGACAGTCTACTATAAAGCATTAAAAATAATTCTTGTGTTAAAACTTAGTACAGAAATAAAGCAGGATTGCTTTTATTGCTTTAGTTTTGTTTTTATTAGTAGCAATAATAATACCGAGGTAGCACTGTTGTTGTATACCCTGTGCACTTTGCAATTTCCTTTCTTCCTCCTACCCAGGTTTTGGTAGAATGTAGGAACATCTCTCAACAGTTTAGGTAGGCTTAATGCTATTATCTGAACCATAATAATAACAATTTAAACACCCAGTGTTGAGGCTGATATCTACACGTCTGGCAACCCCCATAGCATATGGATTTCTAACACATAGTGGAGGTAATACTGACCTGAATGAAGCAAACTCACCACCATCACCCTGAAGTACCTCTTTTCTTCCAGCACAGTCAGCCCAAGTATTTACTGTGGCTGATTTTGTTTTGCTGCAGAGATTATTGAACTAATGCTCAGCATAACTATCTGAAGACGTATGATTTCAGTAACCACTTACATGAATAATAAACATTGAATCTATCTGTAGCAGGGTGGAGGGTTCTTCTGTTGAACACTTCCCAAATGCAGCTGCTGAGTAAATCCTAATTATTCAATGCAGAAAGCACAGGCCATTAGCTCATCATGGCTACAGAGTACATGTGAGCAACCAAGTTGGAGACTTGAGTTTTTAAGACTGTGGACACATGTAACAACCAGACTGCTCCCAAATAGGATTGGGAATTGGGTCACAATTGTTTCAGGTCAGAGGTATTCACAGATACAGTGCCACAGCATTCCAGGTATAACGCTCACCTTTAGGCATTGAAGTGCCATGGTTCTGACACTAGGGGGTGGGATTGAGCACCCAGTCCTGGTGGTGGATAAGTGCGGGATGAATGAATAGTGCTTACACCCATACCCTGAGACACACAGGGGGTGGGCCCCTGTGTCTGGGGGTGTTTTCACTTTTCAGCTTTCTGTTATCTCCTAAAAAGAAGAATTTAATAAAACACAGTAGCCTGCACCTGACCAAACTCTGCAGTGTGCTTGCCTGAACTTGGGATTCCGGGCGGGGGGGAAGACTGCTGGACCCGCGTGTTTGGATTCTCAGGGGCTAGGCAGGCATTATAAGGGGCCACAGTTGAATAGGGATTGAGGACACAGAAGTTTTACTGAACAAGCAGTACAAGCGATCTTATTGATAAAAAGTGCCAGCAAGGGAGGGGAAAAAAGGGTCAAAAGAGTTCTAGCTGTGTACCAGAATGGGCAGTTACAAGGGGCGGGTGGAGGCAGGAGGGGGGAGGTAAGAAGCTATGTAGGATAAAATTCCCAGAGGACTGACATTGTCATGGCATGTCTGATGTCAAC
>NW_017728994.1:43082687-43095463 GCF_001723915.1 Gavialis gangeticus | reverse complement strand
GTACAAGCGATCTTATTGATAAAAAGTGCCAGCAAGGGAGGGGAAAAAAGGGTCAAAAGAGTTCTAGCTGTGTACCAGAATGGGCAGTTACAAGGGGCGGGTGGAGGCAGGAGGGGGGAGGGAAGAAGCTATGTAGGATAAAATTCCCAGAGGACTGACATTGTCATGGCATGTCTGATGTCAACATACAACACTGACCCGGTTCACCATGAACCACATCAAAGAGTTCTTATTTTTCGAGGTACATTTTTCACCCATTCTAGTCAACTTTACACTGGTTTAACAGGCATGTGCATCTGTCCATGTCAGGTTTAAACTGCATTTAACTGGTTAAGTGTTGTGTGTGTTCATTCCCTGAGTTACCAAAAAAGCCAAAGTGTACAGGAAATAAGTCTGATTCAATACAGAGACTTCAGTTCTCCATTATTTCATTTTCTGAGCTGAGTGCAGAAAAGTAGGAAGTGGCAAAGGCTGGCTGTTTGCACTTAAACTGATAATGTGCAATGTGCATATATGTTCTGTATTGACTCATCAGGGAGAACAGTACTGCTGCTTTCCACCTCACCTCTTCCATTCCCATACAACAGGGTACAAGTTCACCATTGCGCTAAGAAGGTACAGCTCTATTTAAACTGTCCTCACTTTCACAAGTAGTGAATTTAGCTCCAGGACCTAGCGTAGGAAAAAATGTTGCATTTGTCCCTGGACAAGTTGTGCCTGTGTTTGTTCTTGAATGGACATGTCTCAATATTGGTGTGTACACGCAGCACCTTTCTAATCAGGGTTTAGAGACCAGCTGAATGCACTACCACTTTTCTGCCATTGACTCTATGATGCAATCCTGGGATAACCTCCTGGATGCATTTTGCAATGCCCTAGAATAAACTGTTAACCTTTTTAAGTTACTAGACTTTGTTCCTGGACAAGGGTCATGGATATCTGAATGATTGCACTTTGTCCCAGGATAAAATGGTTTATCCTGTGACAAATGTAATATGTGTAGCCTTAGCTACTCATAAGCAACAACACGCAGTTTCTAGTACTGTGGGTTGCTCGGTGTGGTCTAAAAGTTTATGTATGTAGGGCTGTGTACATAAGGAAGCTAGACAAGTTAACTGAAGATGTGACTGTAATATACAATAAACTGATGGGTGGGTGCTCTTATTTAGAAGTAAAACAGCCATTTTGTGATGCAAGGGCAAGTGAATTAAGGGAACTTAATAAACTTTGGTTAATGTGTTTTAAATACACATATTCCATTTATTTGACTTAACTTTAACTTTAGGTAGACATATCTAAATTGCCCTAATTCAGTGGTATTTAACTTTTTTGCCCTGTGGGCCAGGTGGGCAGTGCCAGGTCCATCCATGATCCTGATCCCCCTCCACTGCATGGGGAAGAGGTGGCATGGCCCGGTCCCAATCTGGCCGTGCAAGGTGTAGGAACTTGGCAGCAGGGTGGGGGTGACAGCATTAATTGCTACTGCTCCCCCTACACCAAATTTCCTGACATGTCTGGTGCCCTGTGGGCTGGATGCTATGTGTCCATGGGCTTCATGTAGTCAATGGGCTAGAGATTGGGTGCCCAAACCCTAAATTACTACTTTCAAACTTATTATACATACAGTTTCTCTAGTTCCTTTTCCTTTGCTACCATAAAGCCTTATTGAAATAATACATCTCGGTTCTTCTACTATGTCCGTGTGTCACACTTCTGATCAGCAGGCTCCAAAATTCTTTCTACTGAGTAGACATCTTCCACTTCTAATCCTTGCCCCAAGAGTCTTATTACATATCTGCACTTAACTACATCTGACAGCTATTAGCCTGAATACTTAACTAATCTAAATTCTTTTGTACAAAGTGTGACTGCATTGTTCCTCCTAATTTAGCATAATTTGCAAACTTGGAAGCCTTCCTTTCAACACCACAATCCAAATGTCATCTAAAAATGATTAAAAGCTTTTCCTATGTCACCTCACTGATACATTCCTTCCAGACTGAAAAGAACTTATATTTATTTTCTCATCCACTAGGTTACTTTTAAATGTGTTGTGCAATCTTTTTACAGCTTCCACCCTTAACAGGAAACAAGAATGTTTGTGTTTCATGTAATTTTGGAACCAATCCTACAAGGCAATTAAGCAAGTGTGCAACTTTAACACATGAGTAGTTCCATTGGCTTAAATAATATCTACAAGCTCAGAATTATGCATGTGCTGAAGTACCTTGTGGAATCAGGCACTCTATTAATTAGCAACTATTAAAATTCAATTACAAAATGTAAAGATGGGTATAGGACTACAGTAGCCTCCCATGAGTGAAAGGCAGAATTGTAGTACAGTATTAGAGTAAAATAATATGGTCTTTACATGTAGCTGATCAACTGTATGAAAGTGTCAGAAAAAGTAGTTTGTATATCAATTTATAAAAACGTATATAGATATATACAGGGTAAACTGTCGAAAGTGATTAGTAATTTTGAGATGCATAGAGCTAGTGTGCAGCATTTCTGAAAACTGGTCCTGAAAGTTGGATCCCTAAAATAAAGTACACAAAGCTGCTAGTCTTTTGACAATGAAAATATTTGAAGCATTCCATTTTGGCAACAATACTTTTAGACTATTCAAATAATTAGTCTTCCCATTCTTTGGCATTTCTTAAACTGTTCTTTCTAAATATCCAGTTCTACTTCTGTATAAATATCATAGAATCATAGAAGTAGGGTCGGAAGGGACCTTGTAGATCTTCAAGTCCGACCCACGCCTGGGCAGGAGAAAAACTGGACTCAAATGAGTCCAGCCAGGTAGGTATCAAGCCTCTTCTTAAAGATCCCCAGGGTAGGAGCCAGCACCACTTCCCTTGGAAGTTGGTTCCAGCTCCTAGCCGCCCTAACTGTGAAGTAGTTCTTGCGGATGTCTAATCTAAACCTACTCTCCAATAATTTGTGTCCATTATTCCTTGTTATGCCAGGGGGCGCTAGGGGAAACAGTGTCTCCCCCAAACCCTTCTGGTCCCCCCTAGTGAGTTTATAGACAGTCACCAGGTCCCCCCTCAGCCTTCTCTTGTGAAGGCTGAACAGGTTCAGGTCCCACAGTCTTTCATTGTAGGGTCTGCCCTGTTGTCCCTGGATCATGCGAGTGGCCCTCCTCTGGACCCGTTCAATGTTGTCCACATCCCTTCTGAAATGGGGCGCACAGAACTGGATGCCGTACGCCAGCTGTGGCCTGACCAGAATCGCATAGCGGGAGAGGATCACCTCCTTGGCTCAATATGATTGAGTCTTTATCCAAAAGCAGCAATAAAATGACTTTGTTTGGAAAAGTAACGGGTTTGTCATAGGTAGATCTTGCCTGACCAATCTCATCCCCTTCTATGACCAGGTAACATATCACCTGGACAAGGGAGAAGAGCTTGATGTCATATATCTGGACTTTAAAAAGCCCTTTGATCTGGTGTCCCATGACCTCCTCATGGAAAAATTGGCCAATGGTGGCTTTGGCTACACCATAGTCCAATGGCTGGGAAATTGGCTCCAAGGTCGGACCCAGAGAGTAGTGGTTGATGGTAGCAAATCATTATGGCGCTCCATGACCAGTGGTGTCCCCCAAGGCTCTGTCCTTGGACTGGTTCTCTTTAACATCTTTATCAACGATGTGGACACTGGTGTCAGAAGCGCACTGGCTAAGTTCACTGGTGACATTAAACTTTGGGGCATAGTGTTCACACCTGAGGACAGGCTAGTAATCCAGGCTAACTTGGATAAACTTAATAGGTGGGCAGATACAAACCTGATGATGTTCAATACCAATAAATCTAAGGTACTCCACCTTGGGGGAAAAAACCCACAGCATACTTATAGGCTTGGCAGTCCTACACTTGCTAGCACCACTGCTGAAAAAGACTTCGGGGTCATGATTAACATAAGCCACCAATGCAATGTCACAGCTGGCAAAGCAAACAATACTTTAGCTTGCATCCATAGATGTTTCTCAAGTAAATCTCAGGATGTCATCCTCCTGCTGTACTTGGCCTTGGTGAAGCCACAGCTGGAGTATTGCATCCAATTCTGGGCTCAGCAATTCAAGAAGGATTTCGAGAAGCTTGAGAGAGTCCAGAGGAGAGCCACGCACATGATCAGAGGGAAAGAGAGTAGGCCTTATGAAGAGAGGCTAAGAGCCATGGGATTCTTCAGCCTGGAAAAGCACGGACTCAAAGGGATACCTGGTGGCTGCTTATAAGTACATAAAGGGTGTACATCAGGATCTGGGAAAATGTCTGTTCACCAGAGCACCCCAAGGAAAACCAAGGACCAACTGTCATAAACTCCTCCAAGACCATTTTGGGCTGGACATAAGAAAAAATTTCTTTATTGTCCGAGCCCCCAGGACCTGGAATAGACTCCCTCTGGGAGTCACCTACTCTGGACTCATTCAAGAAATGTTTGGATGCTTATCTTGCTGGGATCCTTTGACCTTAGCTGACTTCCTGCCCCCAGGGCAGGGGGCTGGACTTGATGATCTTCGAGGTCCCTTCCAGCCCTAACATCTATGAAATCTATAATTCCCCTAGCTAGATCCTAAAAACCATTGCCTTCTCCAAATGATGATGTAGCTATGCTGTGTGCGTTTGCCTTCTGCATTTCTCTCTCTTTGAAAGAGCAGTGCTCTGGGGATAGAACCACAAGGTGATTAAATTTTAAAATCCCTTCATTTAGTTGGCACCTAACCTTAGGGTGTCATTTCACCAAAAAAAGAAAGAAAGAGGTTTGTTTGATTTTTTTCCTGATGCAACAGAAAACTAATTGCTTTCAAATTCCACTCCTATTCTTATGAAGTACTAAAGGCATACCACAGTATAGGGAATAAACGATTACAGCACATTTGGAGGGTAGTACAAGAACTACCTAATTTGCTGTCTTTCACATAGACCAGCCATTCCCCCCACACAGAATCCCCCAACCCACAAGATGCCAGTTTTATCAGTGTTTGCCACTGCTGGAAGTCAAGGAAGTAAGTATCAGTAGGGGGTGAAGTGAGAGGGATAGGGAGGGTAGGTTTGGGGAAGGAGTTGCGGGGCGGGGGGCTAAAAATAGCCCCTGGCTCCTCTCCTAACCCCCCACAAACCCTGCAAACACCTCTGATCTCACCAAACCCTCCCAGATTCCACCAACGCCTCTGTGGACCCCATGGATCCTACCTGCCTCCCCCCATCCCTCCCCATCACTTCTTCCTGCCCCTCTACCCACTGATGCTGCTTGCTCCCCTCACCCCTGATCACTCCTGTGGATCCTGCTTATCCCCTTCTACCCTGATCCCTCCGCAAATCCCATATCCTCCCCATTCCATCAACCCCCAACTAGTCCTCTCATCCCAACTTACCTTAGACCGGGTGGCCAGTTTAAATGTGATCTAACCTCCCTATAGCCCCCCAGAACGTCCACACTTAGCCTTAGCCAAAACATTTCCAACCAGCTCAACAACTTTCATCACAGCAGGGGCTGAGGTTATATTTTAGAAAAATGGATATTGGAAGATTCTGAAGGATAACAAAGAGAGAGTAAAGAAGACATGAAAATGGGGAGCAGAGAATTAGAGAAGCAAGAAAAAGAACACAAGTAGGTTGCAAGGGAAATAAGGATTTAAGGGAAAAATGAAAAGTTAGGGGGGAGTGAGGAACAGTACAGACTGTATAGCTAACCAAAATAGCATACCTGAACAAAGGTTTCACAAATCAATACATAAGCAAGTAAGAAACAAGAAACAAGTATCAAACAAAATTAGACATCAAAACAAGCTTAAATTCACACTCTTATAGTTAAATTATTACACTGAACAGTTTTATAGCACCTAATATAAAATAAATTAAATAGGTAATTTTTTACCTATATTAAATAGGTGATTTTGAATTATTTACAGTTTGGCTTAGTATGAGGTGTTATCAATGACAACAGATGCAAACAAGACCAGAAGTTTTGAAATCTGTGTTCTATTCCTGGCTCTGCAATCAATTTCTGAATAAAGCTGGACAAGCAACTAACAGTTGATCTGCAAACTCTACATAAAGTAGTTCCGAGTTAAGCTTTTTTCATCTTTAAACCTTTCAGACAAAAATAACACTTAAGTGTATGCAGCATGTTCTCCCAACAAGTAAAGCCAACATTTCACACAGCAGCCTCAAAAAAGTCCATAATATTGGTATTAGATAAATGTTACCAAAAAAAAAACCAAACAAAAAATCCTTATATATAATATTTTTCTGTTCCCTAACTTTCAGCTCTTTTACTAAAGTGGTGTCACTATTGCACTTTTCCTCCAGTCATCTGGCCTAGACAATACATGAAACACTAACAGAATTTAGAAGCTAAAAACACTCAAGCTACCTTTATCAATCATGAAGCAGCAGAAAGGACCCATCTCAGGCTCCCTTTTCCCTTTGCAGGTCACCTTCAATATCAGTACCATGTTTTCCTCATCTGTAAAGTGGAGATGACATTTTTCTATCTTCCAAGGGTGTTGTGAGGCTTAATTAATTACCATTTGCAGAGCACTTGATATTTCCATAACACCATATGAGGGTCGCACAGAATTGTTTTTACTATTCTGGTCTCCAGTTTTCTGCATCTGGATTACATATACTGTTTTCAGTACCAGGATCCAAACCTTTTGGAAGATTCTTTGCGTGGCTGCCTCTATGGCAATAGGGCCCCTTGGTGTCAACAAAGTGCATACTGCCAGTTACACCCCCCCCCCCGGGAAGATTCCTTCTACAACCAGAGCTGTGCCCATACACCTAGCTGACATACCTATAACAGTAAGGTATATAGGTAACCTAACATAGACTAAGGAATCAAAAAGCATCTGTGGCGGTGCACCTTTGGGTGCTTTCCACTTTAAGGGCTTGATCAGGCTGTGAGGCAGCCCGCAGGTAATGGCACAGCCAATCAGGTGGTCACATGACAGTCAGAAGGCTGTCTGATTGGAGCAGGGCTGAGCAGCCTCAGTATAAGAGCAGTCCCTGAGGAGCAGAGCTGGCAGATGCTGAAGGGATGCTGCCAAGGAAACATCACCCAGCTGGAGACCTGCTGCTCCCAGGAACATTCAGCAGGTCAGGGTAAGAACTACAGGGAAGGAGGAGGTTCCTAGGGACCCAGGGAGGTCCCAAGCCCTGAAGAAATGGCTGTTGGCCTAAGGGGAGCTAGGCCAGCCTGGGGAAGGGGCTTAGAGAGTGTGGGCTTACTGAGGGACTAGGCAAGACCGTGATTAGATATGGCTGTGACTGAGGCCAGGGGCTCAGATGAGCCTAGTGTAGTAGAAGGGCTGCAAGGGTATAAGATTGGTGGGGCATCAGGCAGGCCCAGTGTGAGAGGACTGCTTGATGGTGGGGCCCAGGGGGGACCCCTGCTGAGTAGGAAGATCAGCTGCTTCCAACCGATCCTTGGAATCATGACTGCAAGGGAGCCAGGACCAATAGGCTGAAGGGCATGGAAGTTCACCGCAAAGGGCAGGCCAGGAGATCTAGTGGCACCCCAGCTGACCTAAAGGTGTGGCCAGGGCCTAAAGAAGGCTGAAGGTCCCCTTGATGGGGGGAACATCACTGCTGAAAGAGGACATGGAGGTCAGTCAGCAAGCAGGCTGGTATGAAGGAGGCTGAAGTTCAGCCACCAGATGGGAGATAACTTATAAGGGGCCTGAAAGACTGGGCCAGTGATTGAGATTTAAGGTATGAGATGGAGGCTGTAAGAGTACCCTGGAGTGAGCAGCCTAGGAAGAACATCCAGGAGCCCAGTGAGGGAGGTATAAGACCAGGGCAAGTAAGCCTGCATTAGTCCTGGAGAATGACTGTACCCTGTTGGGGTAGGATGGTGTGGTAGGGCTGCCTGTGGCAAGGGGTCCCCAGGAAATGCCACACCAGTGCCTCCCTAGTGAAAGGCAAGTACGGGTTGCTAGAAAGCCTCAGCCCTCACTGCCTAATAGGTGACCCTGTGGAAGGGAAAGGCTAAGGGAGCACACCCTGACAGAAAAGCACCAGGCTTGGGTGACAGCACAAGGGCCAGGAGGGCCCAAGGCCCAATGCCTGATGAGTGAGGCCTGAAGGAGGGTGAGGCCTAGTGGGAGGCCAAGTTTCATAGATTCATAGATTGTAAGGGCTGGAAGGGACCTTGCAAGATCATTGGATCCAGCCCTCCTGCACTAGGCAGGAAAAACAACTGGGGTCATATGACCCCAGCAAGATGATCATCCAGTCTTCTCTTGAAGATCTCCAGGGTAGGTGATTGCACCACCTCTGGAGGAAGCTTATTCCACAATTGGGACACTAACTGTGAAGAAGTTTTTCCTAGTGTTAAGCCTGATACAGTCTTCCAGGAATTTTTGGCCATTACTCCTAGATTTCCCCAAGGGTGCCTTGGTGAACAGTTGTTTGCTGAGCCCTTGGTGTACTCCCCTGATGTAGTGGTAAGCTGCTACCAAGTCCCCTCTCAGCCTTCTTTTTTTTAGGCTGAAGAGTCCCAGGTCCCTCTGCCTTTCCTTGCATGACTTGCCTTCCAAGTCTCTGATCATACGGGTGGCTCTTCTCTGGACTCTCTCAAGCTTTACCATGTCTTGGGTGAAATGCAGTGCCCAGAACTGGAGGCAGTACTCCAGTCTCACCACTGCCAAGTAAAGTGGAAGAATCACGTTCTTGGTTTTGCTTGATATGAATCAATTGATGCATGCCAGAGTATTGTTTGCCCTGATGGCTACAGCTTCACACTGATGGTTCATATTCATAGTATGGTCTATTATTACCCCTAGGCCCCTTTCAGATAGAGCACTAATCAGTTTGGCACCACCAAGCCTGTAAGTATGTTGGGCTAATCATAGTTAGGGGTCCAGGTATGTCAGCAGACACCTGAGGGGGCCATAGGCCGAGTTAGGGGTCCAGGCCCATTGACAGACACCTGAGGCCTCAGTGAGGGGGTATGTGGCCAAGGTATGTCCAAGGATGCCTGAGGCCAAGTTTGGGCCAGAGGCCGACTGCAGCTCAACAATGTGTATTATGCCTTTGGCATCAGGCCATTAAATGGGCAGCCTCCTACATTTTCTATGTTTTTTTTCAGTACATCAAGGCATGGCAGGAGAATCAGCGTGGGTTGCCCTAGAGAGGTGGGCAGACTGACATTGTGACTGGCCTCAAGGATGGTCCCCAGTCACAGTATCTACATGGTATTTCCTACCTAGGACCTCTCCCCACTGTCCCCTCTGCATCTTCTCAAATATATTTCTTTAGGTGTTATGAAAGGAAGAAGCAAGTTCCAGAACTTCACAGGCATGTCCATACTATGTAAGGACTATACTAGACGGCAGAGCAAGGAAGCACGCTGCCTATACTCCACACATGCTATCCGCACTGGATGTCTTCATGAAGTGTTCGTACATGTCAATACGCTCTTCCAAGAGAGTGAATTCACTGTCATGCTAAAGCAGCTATGCTACAGCTCATAGTGAGTGTGAAGCCACACTTCACTGTGGTGGTGTTCCCTCCCTCATCCCTCACCTCCCCAAATCCTCAGTGTAGACATGCTTTAGGTGTGCAAAGTAGGAAAGATATTTTCTTTATAATCATGTGTAAAGATAGTGTAACTATAATTTGCTTATATAGAATCATTCTCCCCAGGGAAATAAACAGGGATGCTATAAGGCTATGTATTTCTCAATTTGTCATTGATAAAAGTTAAGGACCATGAAATTTAAAATTAAATATAGGTTAGGAATGAGAGAGAGACTGGCTGATATTG
Source organism: Gavialis gangeticus (assembly GCF_001723915.1). Taxonomy (NCBI): domain Eukaryota; kingdom Metazoa; phylum Chordata; order Crocodylia; family Gavialidae; genus Gavialis; species Gavialis gangeticus. The sequence continues at coordinate 43,085,686 of NW_017728994.1, read as the reverse complement.
AGAATTTCTGTTCTGTGGGAAATCCTGAAATTTCAAAAACAAATAAACAAACAAATAAAGCAGCACACTCCATTCCCCACTAGGAAAGAAATTCACATTGAAAATTTCCCAAGGAATGGGAAATCTAAAATCTTTGTATAAAGAAAAATACTTAACATTTGACCATTTCTAAATAAAACTGATTAGACTATTACTCAGTGGTGTAATAGTTACTCCTATTGATGTAACACTGTTGCCTTATGATAGGCATCTTCATTATAATTCATCTTTAAATTACTGTGTATGGAGACATGGGCTTTCTTCTCCCTAAAAGTGGCCTGGCTAGACAGCAAATAAGATGGGCCTGTACAGAAAAGAGACCTGGGGCCTCTCATTGTGTTTTGTATTTGCATCCAATAAAAATAAATATTGAAAAGCTACCTCAGTTACTGACAACAGGGTATTGTCCTTATATTTTGTTCCCAGCCTCACCCTCAAATCTGTGTAACCTTATACAACTCACTATCTTTTTATGTTCCTTTCTCCATCTGTAAATGAGATATTAGGGTTCTAAAGCATTTTAACATCAACAGATAAAAAGACAACTATAAGCATTCACTATCGTTATTAAATATAGGCAAGAATGAGTCTTGCGAGGGGACATGTAGTGTGCAGCTATGCAGTTAAAGGTTGTATCATAGTATTAAAACCATGCACAATGGATTTTGTTGGCAAGCTTGAAAAAAAATCCAGAAATACCAAGTGTTACTTAGTTTCACAATCTTAACATTTGCCTTTTGTAAAAAGAAAAAAAAATAATCTCTGAAAGAGGTAACAAATCTGAGAACCTACATGGTGCTTTATATAGTTATTCTCCCAACATCCCTGTGAAGCAAGTAAGAATGATTATCCCTATTTTAAAAATAAGGAGCAAATGCTAGAAACACCTGAATCACATTCCTAATCTCATATATCTTCATCTGTACCACAAAAACACAAACCAATCTGTCTAAGTGAGCAGATTAAAGGAATACATTCTGCTCCTAGAATGTGTCAGTAGTTCTGGATGTTAATCAGTAATTTAGGATACTAGATGAAGTATTTTTAAAAAGTAGTGTACACTGAACACCGGAAAAAACTATTTTTCTCACATTGTTTTTTGGAAAAATTGCTTTTGCTGCATTTCCTTCTAGTGCAAGCCAGCAGTAAGCCAAATATCTCCCACTGGGCAAAATAAAACCGTGTTAGAAGTTTGTATATTCCTATTGGCTTTCACTTGATTAAAGGAAACTGCTCCATTATAGAAGCAAAATAGAACTATTCCTTGGAGTACTGAATTACAATTTTCTGTGTGTCACTATACAAGGACTGGAAAAAATAACGATGCAATACCCTTTTTTCTGAATACCTGCTCATCAAGACCAGATTTATTGATACTTTGATTAAATTTGAATGACCTACACTTCATCTAGCAGAGTTTCAGATTAAAAGCAGTTCTAGAAAACCTGAGCAACAATCTCTCTTATCCCAACTCTTTTCCCTCCAGAAAAATTTATATTTTTGAACATTTTCTTTTGTAGCACTGACCTACTGTTTGAACTATCAATGCAGAAGAATAAAGCAGGTCAACATCAGAAGGTAGCCAGCAGAGGTTTAAAAAAAACAACCAAAAAAACATATTCTACTTCTGTAATTTGATTAAAGGATAGAGAGGGAAGGAAGCTGGAAACAATGAAAATATTCAGCCATTTGGTCTGTTTCACTGTCTTCTGCAGTATGCTGTACAGACCTGGGTCTCACTAAGATCCAGAAACTTACAGCTAACGTAAGGATGCAGTAGAGTATGAAGAAAAAGAAGAGGCTTATTATTTTCATTCTCCAGTGCACATGTCAGAGTTTGAACTTAAAAACCCCTAGAAGGGCACAGGAGTCCACACATTGCAGGGATTTTTCATTAATGTAGTATCCAGGGGAAAAATTATTACAGCCCCAAAGTCACTGATGCACAGGTTACCAAAACTATTGCTATGAAGGAAGACTTAGCTTTTAATTATGTGGTGCAAAATTACAGCAGTAAAAATGGAATTCTGTAAATGCAATCAACAGACAAGCGACTAAATTATTTATTCACTGCATTCTACTCTACCTTTGTGGACTCCGAAAGGAAGAAGCAGAATAAGGTCTTGCTGAGACTTTAATAAAAGGAGCTCCATCTTTCAGGGTGCCAAAAATTTTGGCCTGATCTAGAGAAGAACCTAAACACATGCTTAGCTTTAAGTATGGAAAGTAGCCCCACTGTGTCTAAAGCGAATCTTTTCTTCAACATCAAAAAGCATTAGCCAGATGAGCAGCAGCCTTCCCAGAGTTTAAGGTTACAAAGGAGCTTCTATTCTAAACAAAGCTTCAGCTCCTACAATATTATTTATAAACAAAGGTATTTTGGCCTAAAAGTTAATCTAGGACGGAGTCAGAATATCTGATAAATTGGGACAGTCAGACAAAAGTCCCCAACACAAAACCCTCTAAAACAGAGCCCAACAAAATTTTTAATTCTTCTTCCTACAAGAGTGAAAAAAGAGGACAGAGACATAGAACTCAGATTACAATTTTTCTGATAAAAGTAAGAAGTTTGTAGTAAAAGAAAATAAAAAGCAGTAACTTAACTTGGTAAACATTTTTGTTAATTTTGAAAAAGGACACTTTTTTATTTGTTTCTGGTGGGGGTTGTCAAGGGTTTTTAATTGAAAGCTGAATTTTCAAAATCAAAATTTAAGAACAGTGCTGAGCTCTACTTTTATATTAATTTCTGATGCAGGTTAATTGATTATAGATTCATAGATTCATAGATTAAGGGTCGGAAGGGACCTAGTAGATCTTCTAGCCCGACCCCCCGCCAGGGCGGGAGAACAACAAAAACCCCAAAAAGAGAAATGGGACTCAAACGAGTCCAGCTAGGTGGGCATCCAGCCTCTTCTTAAAGACCCCCAGGGTAGGGGCCAGCACCACTTCCCTTGGAAGTT
>NW_017728994.1:43067434-43077687 GCF_001723915.1 Gavialis gangeticus | reverse complement strand
GAAAAAGGACACTTTTTTATTTGTTTCTGGTGGGGGTTGTCAAGGGTTTTTAATTGAAAGCTGAATTTTCAAAATCAAAATTTAAGAACAGTGCTGAGCTCTACTTTTATATTAATTTCTGATGCAGGTTAATTGATTATACTTTAGTTAAAATAATAATTTATACCAGAATAGATTATCTACTCAGGTAGAACATTATGACAGACACTTCTTTGTTTCCTTTAGTTAATCTGTAGACCTTTGCCCTGAAGAGGTAAACCTAGAGCTGTTGAGTAAGCACTAGAGGGAGAGGGGGAAGGAGATGTGTCATTGGAAAATTGGAAAAAAGGAGAATATTTCCACCGAAATATGTTACAAACAACATGCCTGATTTAATTTAAATTCAAATCCCTCTGGTATTCAGATGGCCAGAACGCCATTCTAATCTAGGGGTGGGCACTATTTGGGCTGGAAGATGGGTTGCTGTCACAATCCAGCACCATTTGAGGGATGGGGGGTATTGGGGGGAAGGACTGCTGGCCCCGTCCAGTGAAAGGGTTGCAATTGATCCTATTTGGCCCAGGCCCATCTGCCCCACACTCACCATCGCGGTGCCAAGTGGAGCAGACAGGTGGGCAAGGTCTCTGTGGGGAGTGGCTAAAGACCCTCACAGTCAGGGTATGTTTGGCCAGGTGGATGGGATGGGGCCTCAGGTGGGCAGGGAGAAGCATCCGGAAGCAGGATGGGCAGGAGGGGCTGGGATCTTGGAATGGTAAAAGTGCAGGGCTGGGGCCCAGGGCATAGCTGCAATCTGCTCTTTGCATATCCCTGCAACAGGCACTAGTTCTGCAAGCAGGGACATGAGGAGAGTGGATCAGAGCTGTAACCTGGGCCCTGGCTGCATCCTGTCACTGCCCTGTGATCCCAGCCCTGGTCCTTGCCCCTGCCCACCTGTCCTGCTCCCAGATGCTGGTCCCTGCCTGCCCATGGCCCCATCCCATCCACCTGGCCGAGCACCCTTTGCCCGCGGGGAGTTACCAGAGCAATCTCCATGTAGACCCTGCCAGCACACCCACTCCATCTACTGCCCCTGGCAGTGGGTGAAGGGTGGACAGGCTGGGGTGCCCAGGTAGCGGGGCTGAGTCTGGCGGCAGTGGCAAAGACACTGGCATCAGCAGCCAGGAAGAATCAGCTGCCACGGGGACTGCCAGGAAGTTAAATCTGGCTATGGTGCCACCCCCACACTGGTGCATGCCCAGCAATGGCAAGACCAGCCACATGTGCCATGGCCCAAGCTGCTCCTTGTGTCTGGACCAGGCAGGGTGGATGGACCTGCTGCAGGCCAGATAAAATCCTTTGGCAGGCCATATCCAGCCCATGGGCAGTATTTTGCCCAGCCCTGTTCCAACCTTTGTTACCCAACTTATACAGGGACTGGGTACTTGAAAAAAACAGCAATCAACTGCATTTGGGTAGTCTGGTTTCTGATGCTTCTTGAATAACAAAGAAATATAAATATTCAGTAAATAGTAGTTCATACTTTTTGTCCTTGGATTTAAAAATAAAAGGTATTTTGCATTGGGTGGAATGCATAGATCTGATAAGCAGTTGATAGGCTCCCACGTCTGAAAACTGTTAACTTTACATTGTCCATTTGTAAAAGATAGTATCATCTATGTGCTTCACAAATCATTGTGAATATTATTAATGTTTGTTAATAATTTTGAATATAGAAAGCAGTATAATGCAAGTTATAACAGAAGGGGGAAAGTCCCTCAGTCAGAGTAATTATTTCTCCAGTTGTGCTTACAGTTCTGATTGCCTTAAATGTTATGCCCCAAGTTTAAAATACTGCTTCTCCTCTTGCCATCTACTGATACTTATATGGCAGCTTAACTCCTCTTTTCCCTTACATTTTGAACTGGCAGTAGCAAACACAGCCATTTAATTTACATACTGGTACAGAGATCCATTATAAGCTCAGATCCTAAAAAAGATCTTTAAAGCTAAAACTTCCCTTGGTTTCTCCAAACCCAAAAGGAAATAGTTTTGGTTGCATTTTTAAAGTTTGAGAAAACTATTTCCATCTCCTTCATTTTTTAAGGTGAAAAAGTATTATGTCCAGTTTTGGGCACCGCACTTCAAGAGGGATGAGGAAAATCTTGAGAGGGTCCAGAGAAGGGCTACTCATATGATTAGAGGCTTGCAGGCAAGGCCCTACGAAGAGAGACTGAGGGACCTAGATTTCTTCAGCCTTCTCAAGAGAAGGCTGAGAGGTGATCTTGCAGCTGCCTATATATTCATCATGGGACGGCAACAGGGAATAGAAGATTCTTTATTTACTAGGGCACCACCTGGAGTAACTAGGAACAATGGCCACAAATTGACGGAGAACAGATTTAGGTTGGACATAAGAAAGAACCTCACAATAAGGGTTGCCAGAATCTGAAATGGGCTTCCAAGGGAGGTGGTGCTCTCCCCTACTTTGGGGGTCTTCAAGAGGAGACTGGACAAGCACCTAGCTAGGGTTGTCTGACCCCAGTGCTCTTTTCTGTCCACGGCAGGGGGTCAGACTTGATGACCTACTGAGGTCCCTTCCAACCCTAACATCTATGAATCTTTGATTTGACATCTGAAGGTAGTAAGATAAATAAATCCCATGTCTTCCAAATGTAATGGGTAGCTAGAACATCATAAAAATACTCTCCTGGCTTAATTTGGTGGTAGGAAATGAAGAGAAAAACTAAGCAACTGAAAAATAGTCTGACAGATAATGCTCTGTAGGCTTTTGCAAAATTGTAGTAGGCCCCAATGACTCTCCACTCCCTTTGTAATACCAGAGAGGGGGAGGTAGTTCTATTAGTTTGGAGTTAAGCAGAAGGCAGGGCAGGATGGCATCTTGACTACCCCATTTAGAGACATGAGCTTTCGTAGGCTTTTGTCAGATACTATGACTGGACTTGCAGAGAATGTGGGTACTAAACAAATAGAAATAAAAAGTCATTTAAATACAAAGGATAGGGAAAAGGAAGGGAACACTACTGACAGAGGCACAGGTGGGTTGAAAAGATCAAATGGGATAAACAAAGCAGTTAACCATTTAAGGGACACAGGCACTATAAAAGCTAGTTGAGGTATATTGGTTACAAAAAAAAAAAAAAAGAGCATACTCTCCCTTTCTAGCTTGACTAAATGCCTAGCAGAAATGGTTGGACCTGTCTAAAACTGACTGCAAGATTAACAAAAATTGTATAAACCTCCAGTATCTGGGGGTCATTGTACCTTATATTTTATGACACTTATGTCCCATCCTATCCAGTCCACAAAGGCAGGAGAGGATGTGTCCCAGGAATACATCACATTCCAATTATAACTGCATTTAAAAACAAGGGTGTTTGGCAAAGATGAAGAGGAAAGAGAAAAAATGGCTAATTTCTTAATTAAGTTTAATTATGAGAAGTTTCGAAAATCAAGATAAAGGTCAAAGTTAACTCTTATACACCATTTGTAATATTCAGAATGAAGCAACTAACCATCTACCAATATTCTTCCCAAATTATGCTTGTATCTGCCTTCTAGAGAGGGCTTCATGCAGAGAAGCAAAAGTCCTTCTTTTTGTTTTGTTTTTCTTTTTTGATGCAGAGCACCACCTAAAGGATATGAACTGTGAGTTCATGGACCTACACCAGTAGTACAATTTATTTGTACAGAGATTAAATAGATTTAGAAAAAAAGTTCAAAGACAGCAAGATCAAACCTCCAGAAAACCCATCAGGAGCAAAAGAAAAAATCACATATGCAAGAAAACTGTGGATCCCCTCATTTTAAGATTTCACTGCATATTGCAATATTTGGAAAAAGTAAACTTTTCATTATTATGAAGTACAGCTGTCCAGTTGGAAACAGATGCACTGGCGATCTGACAATTCAACCATGTATAGTCCTGTCTCCAGCTGAGCAATAAAAGAAATACTGAGCCAGTTTTCCTGATGAAGAGAGTAATCTGACCATAAAACAAGCTTAAAGACGAGACTGAGTTTTATTCAGTGTACAAGTGAACCTGTTACAAAGAGAAGTAATAATATAGGTACTTTCATGACGCATTCTTTGCTGCTGACATGGCAGAAAAATGGGCCTGACCAAGGGAAAGGATGGGGAAGTGACTGCACCAATTTTTATCAGCATTTTTAATCATTCAAAAGAGACTCCATTTGGAGAGAGAGTAAGCTACAGCCTTGAGACTGTTCCAGCAGGGTATAGGTGACTGGTCCTGCACAGTCATGCAGCATCAGGGAGTTTTAAACTAAATTTTATGCCACTGTTGTACCCACACATCCTAATTCACAATCAGTGTAGTTCAACTCACCCAAAGGTCCAAAACGTTAACTAACCCCTTTGCACTGTTAAATGATCTCAAAGGCTGTGTCTAGACGGGCGCAGCCAAGCAGTATGTGCACATACTGCACATTCACGTGTTCTCCAGTTTGCAAGGTAGCAATGCAGGGGGAGGGGGGGAGGTGTGTGGGGGGGGTTGACCCCAAGAGTTCCCTCCAGCTGCCTGCCAACCCCAACCCACAGAATCGCCGCTGCTGCAGCCCCGGGGAGGCCCCCAGGACTCCAGGTAAGGCTGCTAGGACCAGTCCAGTGCTCTCCTACCCCACCCAGTGCCTCTCCTACCCTACCCAGGGTAATTTGCCACATTCCAGAGGGCATGTGGCACAGGCATTCCCTAGGGATAACTAACAGCAGCAAAGGTGTCCCACTGCTAGTTGTCCCTGGGGAAATAAATGCCCATGCTTATGTAGACACAACCAAAGAGGTCAAAGCATTTACTCTCACCAAGCCAAGTTATTTTTCCCCTTAAAAGAAAGGAAAGAGAATGAACATTACATGCAAAAAACCACGTAGAAGCAATACTGACATTACCTATGTCAAATATTCTGCATGGGACAGACTGTGAACAGGCCCTACACAAGAGCAGAGAAGTATGTGCTTACGTGTCCCCAGCATATTGCCTGCACTATTTTTTTTCCGGGACAAAGTATGCCTGATCCACCTCCTCCTCCTAAAGCAGCAGATGTGTGTGAACCATACTGTTACACATATGTACATATATAATAGAAACATACGTTGTCTGTGAGAAAATATGGTACTGCTTAATGCAAGAAACTTAACTTCAAGCTTTGAGTTCTCAATACTTCATATACAAAATTGTAGGGGGAGTTGTTTTTTTAGTTTTTTACATTTTTCAGACAGAATATTAATTGTATAACCAATAACAAAGTTGCACTAGTACTGTAACAAGGGTCTCCATGGAACTACGTCAAGATGAAACGATCAATATCACTGCAAAAACCTCATTATGGTATCAACATGAAATCAAGTAAGATCAATGCAAGTTATTACTTATATGAACATAAAACTCAATTCAAAAGTACATTCAAATGCTAGTTTCACATATATTAAATACATGGAAATTTTTATTTCAGCTGCATCTATTCAGGCCATATTAGCACATATGACTTTCTTTTTGTTTCACAACTACTTTACCTGTTGCTTGGAAGGACGTGCTTCATCAACATGAAGTGTATGAGATTATGGTTTGGGCTTGAAACACTCACCGCTAACTGACAAATGAGGGACTGAAATCCACCTAATTCTTTTAGCTTTATAATCATAAAGGCTAACCTTCTAAATATGCACCGAAGTAGAGTTGTTTTTCTGAGTTCACAGACTGACAGCTCCCATACCTTTATTGTCTACTCAGCCCTACTATGAAATCAATGAGGTTCTAGCCATTTCCATTGTCCTTATTCAGAAGGTTGTGGGCAGTGTAAAATTGACAACATTTATATCTATTTCATTCTGCTAAGGGAAGCCAAGAGTCCCAGTAGAGATACAGATTGGTGCTCTTTGCAGATGAGGAAGAACCACAAAATGGGAAGGAAAAAATGAAAAAAAGCAAAGTCTTACTCATCTTAACAGTTAATAAAGGCTCTAGAAAACAGTAGACTAGCAAAAGGCCTTTTTCACCCTCCAAAATGCAGCCAATTCTGAAACAGAAAGCAGGAGAGAAAATCTCCTTTTTTCCTCTGACAGAAAAGTGGATTTGTGATTTATTGAATAGCTTCTGGTCAGAATTTGATACAAAAAAAAATGAATGGGCTTTAGGGAAAGCTAAATATATTATTCCTGGTCTTTTGCCCACCCCCCCAAAAAATAATTCTACTGATTTTGATGACTTCACCACTCTGCATTTAGACAAGTGATCATCAGGTTTTATAAATAATTAAAATTACCTCACATTTGAAATACAGTAATTGCCATATTGGATTAGATTAGTGGTCCTCTTCCTCTGATATCTCTATCTCTAACAGAGGTCAGTATCAATTGCTTCCGAGAAAGATTCAATATATCCATATAGTGGACACTTCAGAATAACCTGTATAAATTACCCACGGAAGGAATTTTCCTTTTAACCCAAAATTTATGAGGTTGATTCCTGCCCTGAGGAAAAAGTCCATCTATCTCTCTCTCTCTTGCCCTCACTCTCTTCCCAAGCCCTATATTACATTTGTACTTTCTTCTGTAACTATGAATATTCTTTTTTATCCATGAAAATGTCATGTCTTTTTTAATTCTGTTAAGTGCTTAACCCCAATAATATTCTGTGAAACTGGAATGATATTCTGTGAATTGTGAGAAAAACCATTTGCTTTTATCAGTTTTGAATGTGCAAATGTTCCTTGGTTTTTGTATAATAAAAATTATTTTGTCACCTTTAAGTTTGGCCACCACGTTCCTTACCTCCTTTTGAAGACTGTTAATAAATGTGTTGCACAAGACCAATTGTAAACTTTGTATTTCTAGTGTTTGTTTCCTCTCTCTCAGTTATGTCCATATCCAGGATAGTACCTTGACTCTTTCACACAGTGACAACTTAGTTTCTTTAATAACTTGCATGCATTGAGAATAGTTTCTAGAAGTCAAGACAAATTGTGTCATAGGGTTCATTTTTATCCACTATTTTATTGATATGTTCAAAGAATTCAAAGGTTAGCAAGACATTTTTCTTTGGAAGAAGGCACATGAGTTAATTACCATTTATCATGATTCTCCAGTATCTACTGGCCAGCTGAACTTGTTACAGCAGTGTGAGTACATAATATCTCAAAGCCAACTTTGACATAAAAAGTAGCGTCATTGAGGCAGGCTGGAATCTTCCAATGAGCCAATGACTTCAAACTAATCCCCCTTCATACAGAGGCACTGCCTGTGCTAGGGCCCCCTCTACACATGCAAAGGGGGCCTTACCCATGTAAAGGTGCAATGGAATCTAACATGCAATCCATACAATTGCACCTTCTGCCATGCCATGTGTGCATGGCAGAAGGTGCGACTGTGGGATCGCACATTAGATCTCATCGTGCCTTATTGCTGATGCGGCTCCCAGCTGCAAGGGAGACACTTTTACATGTGCAAATGAAAGTGCAATAGAGACCAGATATAAAGTTAGTACACATTTTTGAGGTCTAAGGTTGGAGCTGTTTATCATGTCTCAAGTCCTTTGCATGTGAAGTTGGTCTCAAGGTGAAATTACCTAGTTAATTTCACAGTTACAATACCTGTAACATGTAGAGGGTCTAGAAAGAAGAAATATTTCAGCAAAGCATTCCTAGTGCAAGCATAAGAAATATATACTTTCTTACTAAAAAACATGCACTTACTTTGGTCCTCAAGCTAACACACACTGCACCAATATGCAAGGATAGTTTTGCCAGTCTAAATGCATTTACAGCACAGCTTTGGTTAGCACAACCACCTCTAACAAAGGCAGGTTTGCAAAAGTTTCCAAAGTAGACAAGGGCAGAGCCAAATCTATATTGAGCCTTGGCACAATTGGGGAGCCTATGAGCATGAAGATATTTGAGTTGCTACTGACCCAAACTGGGAGCTGGTGTCCATGCTTCTCACGTCTTTTGGACCAAGAATGAGTGATGATGGTGGCTAAGGAACAAAGAAAGTAGCAATTCCCAGTGGTTTTTCTCCAGTTAAATATGGCTTTTCCATCAAAAGAGAAATTTCTGATTTAAATTAAAAGATGTTACATTGAGGTTAGACAAAAAATAGCAGCAAGATGATGCTTGGTTCTCAACATTTTTAGACTTAAGACACCTCTGGATACTCAAGACACCCTTGGATACACTCAAGGCACCCCTCAGCTCTTAGTTGTTACTTTTGCTGCAAAGAACTTAAAAAGACTACAATGATAGGAGGTTTCTGCTTGAAATCTTTGGACTTATCTTGTGAATCATGTTTGCAATCTGACAGTGCTAACATTATATGTCACCCCACAGAAAGCTCCAAAGGATCTCAACCTGAGAATCCCTGGCCTTAAGATACTGTCAATACAGTGGTCAAACAGATCTCATATGGAGAGTACTGTATGACCTTAAAAATGCAGTAATGGACATGATCTGGGCAAAATACCATAGGACAAAGTCACTTGCTAATCATATGAATTTCTGCTATCAGATGGAAACAAAAGCAGCAAATGAGGAGAAAGATGCATGTTTTAGTAGATCATGGGTGGCTAATAACATATTGCAACTCTGTAAAAACACATTGTATTCTAGGGTGCATCAGAAACCAAAGATTCAGTAGCGCGTATGAGGTTTTAATGAATTGCTACAAGATCCTGTCAAGACATTATCTGGAATACTGTGTTCTATTCAGGCCACTTAGGTCCAGGAATGATTCATTCATCTTTGGAAAGATATAGAAAAGGTCTACTATAGTGACCAGGGAATGAGGAGCCTATAACACAAGAGAAGACAAAAAGACCCTGATTTGTGTAGCCTAGTATAAAGATGATCGAGAAGGAGGTCTGATTGTTTTCTGGAGATAGAGAATGGAGAGAAGATTCAAACTAAAAGACAATGTGTGCACAGAAAGAAACGGGTCTAAACTGGCCAGGAAAAAAACAGGCTAGAAACGGTTTCTTAATCATTAAAATTGTGGAAGTGCCTTCCAATAGTAGTGGAAGTGGAAATCACAAGTTTTCCTAGATGAAGTGTTTTATGAAAGGAATTATCAGGCAAGCATGCCTGAAACCCCATGGAACCAGATTCACTGTCCCAGGAAGACTTGGGGTGACCTATGTTCCTATAAAAACCAAACAAACAAGAAAGAAAACAGAAGACCCATAGCTACTTCATTTCCCTTCCTGCTACCCTTCCCCCCCAAATATTAACTGGCTCTGATATGGCTGGGAAAAAACTCTGATCTTCAGGAAAAAATGTGTGTCAAGCTTTAAACTGCAATGGCTGGGTTAAGCTTACACTGTGTCTATCTATACATGTGCAGCAAGGCTGTTCCCATGTTCTGTAATTACAGCGCATCACAACAAACTCAATTAACTGAGTCTGTTGGAGTGTGGTAATTACCAGTGTCATGTGTATCAGCATCTCTGTGCTGAAAAATGGTGGCATGAGCACTTTAACTAAAGCTCATTCGACGAGCTTTAGTTAAAGTACCTCCGCCATCATTTTTCAGCATAAGGACACAGATACATGTGATGCTTTGAGCACTTTAATTAGAGAGGCTTTTGGAGCTGCTCTAATTAAAGCACCTCCCCCATCCCCCACTCCCCGAGCACATGTTTAAACACACTTATAGTCTATTTTATTAAGAAAGCAAGCTAGAAACTTATTTCTGTCTTCAGATCAAGAGAGTTAATCAGAAGCTAGATACTGCACTAAAAGACGGAGAGCCTGTTATGGTACTGCAACTCGAAAGTATTTGCGTAGCAACCAGACCAGTGTGTTTTCTCTCCCGAAGAAGACCCCCCCCCTCCCTCCCCCCCGCTCTCTCTCATGAGTGCATTCTGACTATCACCAAGGCTTTCTTTCTTTAAAGTTACCGCCACACACTACTATATGGTTACCATACGTCCAGGTTTTCCCAGACATGTCCTTTTTTTGGGTCCTCCCATCTCCGTCCAAGTGGTTTTTAGAATACCAACAAATGTCCAGGATTTTGCTCTGCCTCTGCTCAGCATCAAAGTTTATCCCAGCACTTCCTGGCTTGCCGCATCAAGGAGCTGCTTGGGGTCAGAGGGGGTGGGGGAGGGCGATTGGAGGCCAGGGCATCACATGCATCTGTGCACATGCCCTGGCAGCTGCAGGCAGGTAAGTCGGTAGGGGGCAGGGTTTGGAGGCCCAGGGCTTGGGGACTGTCCAAGGTGGCTGTGTGTGTGGGGGGGGGTACGAGGG
>NW_017728994.1:43058783-43062434 GCF_001723915.1 Gavialis gangeticus | reverse complement strand
GGGGAGTAGGGTGCTGCGGGTTGGGTATGAGGGGCACTGGCAGGGCTGGGGGGGCAGGGGACTGCAGGTCAGGAGTGAGAGACACCAGCAAGGCTGGAGTGGAGCCAGGAGCTGCAGGTCAGGAGGGGCACTGGCAGGGCAGGGGGGCTATGGCTTGGGAGTGAGGGGTACCAAGGGGCAACATTCCCTCTAAACTGTGCAGCATGTGTGGCCATGCAGGCACTCTCATGCCACACTGCCAGGTGCGCCTGCGCACGCCACCCAGCTTAGAGGGAACGCTGCCAGGGGGGTAAGGGACTGTGGGTCAGGAGCATGGGGCATAGGCAGGGCCACGGTGATGAAGGTCGGGAGTGAAGGGTATTAGCAGGAACAGGGGGGATGAGGGTTGAGAGTTAGGGGCACCAGCACAGCCCAGGGGGTGGGGTACTGTGGTTCGGGAGTGAGGGGCAGCAGCAGGGCTGGGGGGCTGTGGTTTGGGAGTGAGGGGCAGAGGTAGGGCATGGGCATATCACTGCCCCCTCCCCCAGTCGTATTACACCCTGCCCCCCAACAGGTGTCCTCTTTTTTTAAACTGGAAATATGATAACCCTAGGCTGTATTGGCCTTAACTACAGTTTTCATTCCCCAGCCCCATGGCATTTCTCCCAGTATTGCTGAAGTGTATAACTTGTTTTAAACCTTAAGAGCACATAGTATTTAAAAGCAGAAAGTGAAGAGGTTGGTTCATGATAAACATCAACATAGTCAAGAAAAGCAACAGTCTTGGACATTGCTCATTTACACATGTGTAAAATGCCAGCAGCAAACTGTGATGTTGCCACTTGATGGAAAGCCTGCTCTTAAAGTGTATGACTGCAACTGAGCCCCGAAGCAGCATCCTTCTGGTACATTCATCTCCAAACATTCCCTGCACCAGCTTTATGATGTCAAGCACCAAAGAACAACGTGCAATGCAAAAGGAGACTACAGACAGTGAGGAGGGCATATTCACATTACCACAGATAGGGACCAGTTGTCAAACAGTGAATTATATGTCATTTACAGCACACTGAGCAATGTTGTAGTCAGCCAACTCTGCCTTGCTCATCTCTTACATGTCATCAAGAAACATGCAGCACTAGGCTTTTAAGATTTTTAAAGATAACATTGAACCTGTTGCTGAAGTTGACAAACCAGATGGGATTGTCATTTACACAAGTCACTGAGCCCTGGATTTATTGTATCAAACAGTAGCATCAATATAGTCTGAGCAGTTAACAAGTGACTGCACACACACATTACAGTACTTGTATACTGCTTTCTGATCAATGATTTTCCATTTGGATTTCAAACATAACTTGATCCAGACCTTTAGTGGCCCAACATTAGTTCACTTCACCCTCATATCCCAAATTGTGATGGTGATGTGGTGCCCCTTCTCCTCCTCTTTGTCAGCACATCAAGTGCAATAATTTATTTGGCCAGAACTAGCTACAATATTAAAAGAACTACTGAAAGCATCTGAAAAACAGTCCTTTGAGACAGTTGCAAGTCCCCATTATCCAGATATATTGGGAATACCTCGAAAATGCCATTGTAATAGCACCAAGTGTACCATTGTTAACAACAGCAGACTCGTATATGGAAGGCATCACACGTGTAAACTGCCCTCCAATTTCCATCTCAGAGTCAACGCCAATGAAAAAGCCAATAAAAACTACTTTTGTTCACAGCAGTTTGATCTCCAGCTTTCTTTTTTCCTTGTAACATCTATGTTTGATCTCCACCAAAAAAAAGTCTTTCTACTGGTTTACAGATAGATACAACTGCTTCTAAACTCATATAGGCTGCTGTATGTTTTATAATGGCTTATCTGCTACACTCCAGGTCTTAAGCAAGCGGGTCTGACAGAAAGACTATAGATAGATCATGAATACGTTCTCCTCACTACTTTCCTTTTATATTTCGTCCTTTTTATGTGACTAGCTTGTTTGTTTGTTTTGGTTCCTTTATGTTATAGCCATTGTGCTGAATACAAATGAGACAATAATCAGTACCATCATTCTTGTTTTTAAACTGGATATATTTAGTAGATCACTTCTGATTATATTTCCTCTAATGTACCTGGGCTCATCCATTTCTTTTAGACACCACCCAAACTTTCACTAATTTATAACTGCATTTCTTGAATGAACTGACAAGTTACTTACAGTCTTAACCTACAAAATATAGCATTTGGAGGGGTTCTTTTTTGTTGTGGTTGCCAGTATTTTAAAACATTTGGAAAACCAAAACTTTTGCAGTATTTCCCACTGTTACTTTTTCATACAATAAGATTGAAATACAAAATACTAGGAACCACTTAATAAAAATATTATAAAAATGTTGTTTGCTCAATATAAATGTTATTTATGCACAAACTTATGCAAAACCTGTTCAAATCTACCAATAAATAATTAGTAAAATGTAGAGAGCTTAACTAATGTCACATACATCTAAATATTTATACTAAAACTGTAAAATGAAAGTAATCATCTTATAGGGCTATATTGGTCTAAAACTCAAATTTCCCAGTTAGGGAAGTGATGGCAGTCGTGCAAGTAACCTTCCCCAAAAATAGTTGTCATGTTCAGTTGCTGCTGTAATATTTTTATAGAAAATACTGGTTCATCTTATTTGATTTGCAGGCATCAAGGACTATTTAAAATTATTTGACTGAGAAGTACACAAAAATCTTCCCCAGGGAAAGTTTACTAAATTTTAAAAGACTGAGGTAGAGGACTAAGAGAGTCGACACCGACTAGGTATAGAATTTTCCTGTTTCTTTTGATAGAGAAAAATCTTCTCATTGGGAGTTGCAGTTGTAGTCAAGTTTTCAGCTGCTGTGCAGATCAGAGAACTTGATTTTGCATGCACACTCTCCAGGATGGAGAGAAGAATTTAACCTAGCGTCGTTGTTCTCATTTTATCTACAGCCATTGACATGTGGCAAAACAGAGGGATGATTTTACATCCCAAACATACTCCTTATATCCATTGTCAGCCACTTGCACAGCTGGAAGAAATGTCACAGGATAACAGTTTGCCCCATATTTTGTACTCTAAAACTACTTTGTATTTCAACTGCAAGAGAAAAATATTCTGTTCTGCATTACAAGAAATAAGGGCAGCTATCTAGCTTGAAAAGAAAGGAGGTACTTTGGATCTGACCCCCCCTCCCCAGCCCTTTTTTTCCCCCTAGTGAAAACTACAAATCCAGCCCTCGGCTACATAATTCGACCGCTCTCCCAGCAGAATCCAGGGCGAGCGCTCCAGATGATGTATGGCTATTCTCCCGATTCAGATGACAAATCTCAGCGGAGCAGGTGCCACGGGGCTCTCGCCTTCCTTCCAAGATCCCTTCCTAGGCTGCGGATTCATTCCCCAGCCCCGATGACTCCGGGGAAGCAGGGCGAGTGCTAATGCGTTGTTGCACATTTCACATCCTACAAGTAACCTGCAAGGGGAGCGGGGGAGGGGGTCTGATGGCTTTGCAGTCCCGATGCTGTTGCCAGTGTCGGGGGCTAGAGAAGGCAGCCCCGCTCGGCCGGGACAGGCAGGGCGAGCTGAAGCCCGGGGCACCCAGGTGCTGCCAGCCCAGCAAGTCCCCCCGTCCCCCCCCGCAGCCTGCCC
>NW_017728994.1:43058026-43058462 GCF_001723915.1 Gavialis gangeticus | reverse complement strand
GGAGGCTGCGGCGAGCGCGCCTGGGCCGGCGTCTCCGTGCAGCCCTCGGGGCACCCGGCGGCAGCAGGCGGAGGCTCGGGCTTTGCCCCCCATGCCCGCACTGCAGGGCCCGCGCCCAAAGGACACCGCCGGCGGGTTGGGGTCTCTGGACAAGGTAGTGGTTTCTTAACCGGCCGGCTGTCTGTGTCCAGGAAGGCGGTTTTCCTGAGCCGCCTCAGGGGAGAACTGCTCTTCTGGCGTGGCTCAGGACCCGCCGAGGTGCCCAGTTTATGGAAATGGGAGTCCCCTCCCTTGCTTGGCCCGAGGGCCAGGGCCGTATGGCTGAGGGCAAGCACAGCTCGGGGATATCTGAACCCCAAGCCTCTGGGCTTGGGCCTGCAGGTAGCATGCCCGCAGAAGGATTTGGAAACATCTGAAGCCCCAGGTGTGGGTGGAG
>NW_017728994.1:43046128-43047852 GCF_001723915.1 Gavialis gangeticus | reverse complement strand
CCAGTTTATGGAAATGGGAGTCCCCTCCCTTGCTTGGCCCGAGGGCCAGGGCCGTATGGCTGAGGGCAAGCACAGCTCGGGGATATCTGAACCCCAAGCCTCTGGGCTTGGGCCTGCAGGTAGCATGCCCGCAGAAGGATTTGGAAACATCTGAAGCCCCAGGTGTGGGTGGAGGATGTTTGCCGGTTGTAGGGCCACTTACGGCTCTGGAGTCTGTGGAATTAGTTTTAGCTAATTTGGCCTCGGATACAAATTAAAAAAAAATGTGGCCAAAAAAAAGCCGTGACAAACCCTTTCAGATGGGTGCTCTGCAGGCCCCGCTCCCCAAGACCCTGATGCGCCCAGGAGCCATTCAGTCCCAGCTGATTGCCGCCCCGGCCATTCCCTCGTTTTCACTGGCATACTTCCTGATCACTGGTTTCTGTCTGGGAATGGGATGTAAGAGCACAGCTGCCCTAGGCACTCACTGCTATTTGTTCAGTCACCCGAATCCCCATGAACTCAACTGCATCATTTCCAAGAGCCCCAACGTTGTGGGCACCTTGGTTTACAAACTGCCTTCTGGGGGGGACACGGGATGGCAGAAGTTTTCAAGAGTTTCCACAAAGGAGTGCTCATGACTTTGCCTAGCACAGTGATTCTCAGCCAAGGTGCCAGGGACAGATTAAGTGCAGGCTCAGGCTTGTCTGAGCCTGGACGATCCCCCATCTCCAGTTGCTGCCAGGCCCCTTTGCAAGGAAGCAAGCATTGTATTCTATAAATTTGTTTTTGAGATTAGGTGCCATGCAATTCACAAAAGTTATGGGCCAGTGCCACAAGTCTAATGTGGGATGCCTCCAGTCCAAAAAGGCTGAGAACCCTTGGCCTAGCACAAGAAATGTACAGATCTAAATGAAGTAATAAGGAAACCATACACATTTACCCATCTCATTTCCCTGACTTTTAAGCATGCCTTTGGGTGTTCTTAGATCAGTCCCCTTAATAGAGAGAACTACATATGGCTTTTTCTCCAAATCACACAGCTAGCTTTCCTTTCTGGGCTCTAGTCTCTCTCACTATAAAATGACCAGTAAGAGATGCTTTGTCAGGTGACAAACAACATTATCAGCTTAATTTTCTACATAATTCTTCCATCATCACCCTGCTCAGTCCTTCAGATTTGAGGACTTGATTTGTCCTGCGTGGTGGTCATATCTGTAACCCGGGTACACCCAAGGGTGTGCCCTATTCTCAGTAAGATAAGACGGGTAGGCAGGAGGGGGTGCTGTGAGAGGGATGCCAGAATTTCGGGCAGATCTCTCTTCCCTCTGTAGAGTTAGCCCAAGCCCAAAGTTCTTACCTACAGTAAAAGCTCTGTTATCTGGCATCCCATGGGAATGGGGGATGCTGGATAACAAAATATGCTGGTTAATTGAGTGGCCTAAACAGGCGTCCTTGCCTGTTCAGTCCGCCATTTCTCCCACCGCGTCCGAGGCGTTGCCACACCTCTTACAGCATCGCTGGCCCTCCCACGGGCCCTGTGGGCCTCACAGGACAGAGAGGCAGGCCCCTCACAGCCTGTTATGCCATGGTGGGCACTTCCGGTTTCACTTTTCCTTTCAAACCGGCATGCCGCTTAACAGAGCATGCCGGCTTGTAAGGTGTCGGTTACCAGAGAGTTTACTGTATATACAATTTATTGAGTTACCAACATATATATAACTCTTTAAGATAGATATAATTAC
>NW_017728994.1:43033916-43041128 GCF_001723915.1 Gavialis gangeticus | reverse complement strand
ACAGAGAGGCAGGCCCCTCACAGCCTGTTATGCCATGGTGGGCACTTCCGGTTTCACTTTTCCTTTCAAACCGGCATGCCGCTTAACAGAGCATGCCGGCTTGTAAGGTGTCGGTTACCAGAGAGTTTACTGTATATACAATTTATTGAGTTACCAACATATATATAACTCTTTAAGATAGATATAATTACAGATATAGATACAAATATACATATAAAGTTCTGTTAGCTGGAGGAAGTTGGCCCTAGGGAGGGCATTCAGGTAAGTACCCATGCCTCAGGTCCAGAAGAGGGGTGGATCCCAGGACAGTCAATCCAGCAAGTTTTACCACAAGTGGATTAGCTAATAAAGACATCCTTACAGAGCCCATTATACAGAATTAATACACCCATCTATTTATAACACCAGCAATAACAATAGTTACTGAATAGGAAACATAACTATTCCAGATATTAGACACACCCTATGTGGGTTCTAACCACTTGGTCCCTCAAATGGGAAAGGGTCTTCTCTCCCTAGGCCCACTCCCCCCAGGGTCCCTTGCCCAGGGGCGCCTCCCCTGTGGGACCCTGGTTCCTGGTATCTCACAGTCCTTCCCCTGGGGGCTGTCAGTCTGGCCTCTGGGTCCCCACCCTGTCTCAGGCCTCCTGAAGCCATTGGCCTCGAGTTGAGGGTTCTTCCTTCTGGGCCCCGTGCCCTGCGTTGGGCACCCAGGGAACTCCTATGGGAGCTGAGCCCTCGCTGGATCCTCACGCCAGGGGTCTTTCCCCCTCCCAGGCCCTGCTCTGGGCACTGGAGCTCTTTTAGTTTAATGCTGAGCCACACTGCGGGGCTCTGGTTATCTGGCCTAGAGCTGGGGCTAACTTGAGGAGCCTCGAGCTGCTCCCAGGGCCAACTCTCTGTGTGCTGATCCATGCACCATCGAGGCTCAGGCAGGGTCCAGATGATGGTCTTCTCTGGAGCTCCTCTCTCCTTGCTGCTGCTTGCTACGTTTGCCCAGTATACTGAGCACACTGGGCTTTTATTTACACATGAGGTCTATCGGACCTACAAAGCACAGTCTTCAATAGGGTCTAGGGGCTCCTCACACCCCCCCTCTCCAAGCAGGGGTGAGGCAAGCCCCCCCCAGCTGTTATCTGATTGGTGGAAATGTTCCACCAACCCTAAGTGTCTTTTTCCAAGCCGGGCTTGCCAGGCAAAAGCAGCAAGCCCACTACATATCTATATCCAAGGGTGTTCGCTTTGAATGGGTGATTATCATGGTTCAGTGGCTGACAGGAATATTAACAGTGTCAGGTATAACAATTTATTCCATAACCTCCTACACAGAAGCACAAAGGTCAGTGGAAGAAGCAAATAAACCCACAGGCTGAACCCACTGTCATTCACCTCACACACAGCACAAGGGATTGGTCTGGGACATGTAGTGTAGGTGCCAGCCTCAGGGTTTACTGCCTATGCAGGACCAGTGTGAGGCATACAATGCCTCTGGTACACAGATTGGACTCAGCACTGCATACTTCACGGGGTTGGGGGTGCAGGCTGCATGCAGAAGCTCTGACCATCCCCTTGTGCTAACTTTAGCACCAGGCCTAGCTAGCCATGCCAGCCAGTCCTGCATTTTGCATGCACATCCAACCCTGGAGCTGGTGTGTGCTGTATGTGGCATGCAGTCTGGACCCATACTTTCATAGATACTTGGGTTGGAAGGGACCTATTAGATCATCAAGTCCGACCCCCTGCCCTGGGCAGGAATGAGTACTGGGGTCAGATGACTCTAGCCAGGTGTCTATCCAATTTATCCAATTTTTTAAATACCTCCAAGGAAGGGGAGAGCACCAATTCCCTCAGAAGTGTATTCCATATTTTGGCAACCCTCACTGTAAAGAATTTTTTCCTGATGTCCAACCTGAATGTGCTGTCTTCCAGTTTGTGGCCATTATTTCTAGTTACCCTGATGGGCACCCTGGTAAATATTGTGTCCCCTATTTCTTGCTGGCTCTCCCTGATGAGTTTGTAGGTGGCCATGAGATAACCTCTCAGCCTCCTCTTGCGGAGGCTGAAGAGGGTCAGGTCTCCCAACTGGTCCACATAGGGTTTTTTCTGTAGGCCCTTAGCCAGGCGAGTAGCCCTCTGAACCCTTTCCAGGCCATCCACATCCCTCCTGAAGTGTGGTGCCCAAAACTGGATGTGGTACTCCAGCTGCAGTCTGACCAATGCCACACAGAGGGGAAGTAGCACCTCCCTAGACCTGTACTTATGTAAGAAAGGATGCGGTTAACTTTACTTCTTACCTCATCACACTGGTGACTCATGTTCATTTTGGAGTCGACTACTACTCCAAGTTCCCTTTCCACAGTTGTGCTACTCAGAATGGCACTTCCCAGGCTATAGGAGTGTTGGTGATTCTTTCTCCCCATGTGCAACACGACACTTATCCTTGTTAAACTGCATCCTATTCTGTTCGGCTCATTTCCCCAGCCTGTCCAAATCAGCCTGGATTCACCCCCTGCTGTCTAGTTTGTGTACCTCCCCCCATAGTTTGGTGTCATCAGCAAACTTGGACAGGGTGCTTTCTATTCCCTCATCCAAGTCACTAATGAAGATATTAAATAGTACCAGTCCCAGGACAGAGCCTTGGGGGACTCTGATGCCTACGATCGCAGGTGCTGCATAGGGCGTCAGTCAAAGCTCATCACATAAACTAGTGTAGTAAACCTCATCCAGGCCACAGGCCTGAATGAGTTTGACTCCTGTGCTCTAATCAGTAAGTTAGATAATCATAAGTAAATGAGGGAAATTCAGATGAGGAAGAACTAAAACCAAAAACTGAAGACAAGGAAAAAACAATCGTTGCAAAATTTTATTTACATGATGCGAATATGTTATTTTTCTCCTGTTCTTTTTTTGTTTTGGATTGTTTTGTGTTACCTATATAAAGGAGCAATCTCTATCAACTTCACAGCTGAGGTTGCATTGTGATTTGCACTTAAAGCAGGGCTAAAATCCCAGTGTTTCATACTTAAATAATTGCATTTAGACTACAGATTTGGCACAATAACACTTCAAAGAACAACTACCTTTTCCTTTCTTTGTAATATTTATTAACTTGTGCAAAAGAAACTTTTTCAAAGCTCCCTTTTTAAAACATCACTCCATTTTCCTCATATGTTTTGGGTTCCTATAGCTTTAGCCAGCAATGTTCCCATTTACCTCAAAAGGCCCAAACACACTATATAGTAGCATAAGCAAATTTGAACCTTTAAAACTAAGCATGCAAAGGTATTCTGTCATTTGTTCCAACTTAATTAAATTTGACCAAGATAAATCAAATATGGGAGATAACTACTTCCGTTTCTGTTTTCATCTAACCTCCCTGACTAACATTTCAATTAATTCTGAAACCAGAAAAAACACATTCTTATTTCAGTTTTTCATGCAGGATATATTAGCTTTGAGATGGCTTTGAAAAAAATGGTGGGAAGTAGATAATGAGGGGAATGGCTGTATGGTTTTCTTGAAGGAAAACCAATATCACTATTACGGTATTGGTTGTTGAAGGACTTCTCTCATTTTACTTCCCATCCACAAGACTTAAACATCAATCAGGCAGACAGTAAGAACAGTTTTAGCATCAATCAGCTAGAGTTATTGTTGCAGGAACTAGGCACAGATTATAGTAGAATTCTAAGCAACCACACACCAATCAGCCACGTGTCCAATCAACTACACGTTGCTGCACCTTTATTTATTCAGTGCTGTTTCTTTCCTTCTCTTAAAGTAAGAGTTCTTGCTTTTTAATTAGGAAGTTTTTTAATATTTCTGAGAGCTTAAACATATCTTTCTAAATTGCCTTATAGGACTTCAAAATGAAATCTCTTTTTCTCAGTCATATTTTGGGAGGCTGCCAGTCAACCATTCTAATATAATAAAGGCCTTTATCTGTCTGTAATGCTCTGGGCCAACTGTGCATGTGCCACTGAGAGGACATGCACCAATTGACTGTGAGGGCCTGGAGTGTTATGGACAGAGCGAGCAAGGGAGCTGCTGTGCTGCCCCCACCCTCCTCCCCCACCAACAGCTGGCAGGGAGGGGGAAGCGGCAGGGAAGAGGGGAGGGAGGGGAAAGGGATGGGGGGTTGCAGCATCAGGACTGCAGCACTGTGGGGTGCTGGGTGGGGCGCTCCATCCCCTCCCTCCCTCCCTCCCCTATCATTCATGATGGGCAATTTGCTACTCTTCATAACCATACAGGGGCCACCCAAAATAATACAGTAGTTCCATATTCTACTATATATATCTAGCTCTTTTCACTTCTTCTTTTTGAGAATACATGGGAATTCCCCAGTTTTTTCATTGTAGGCCACAAACACATTAACTTATACTCACTGGAATAGTGTTATGTGAACACACTTAAGTATTTGGAGGACTATGTTTATTTTAATTTCTGTTAGTGAAATACAATTTTTGCAATATGATTGTCAGCATAACTAGCAAAAAAATATCTTCTTTCCTGATGGCTCACTTACCTCTTAAACAGGTAGTAATCTATCTGCCTGAAATCTAGAAATAGATCAAGACTGAAGAATTTGGATGTGGATTTCAAACACTGTGTGGTCTGAAGTTGTTTAGGTCTAGGTCCAACAGAAAGATTTAAGCTTGTATGTAGGTGTAGATTTTGGATTTCTTCAAAGATCAAAGCTTATACACCCAGTTTGGGTGCCTGTAGATATATGGGGAGGCTGCTATGACACTCTGTAATTACAGTGTGTTGGAGCACACCTGATTAGTCAAGTCTGCTGGAGTGTGCTAATTAGGGTGCTCTAGCAGCCTCCACATCTCATGTACAGGTTTCTCTCACTTTACGTGGTTCTGTATGTGTGAATTCACTCTTATGTGATTACCCTTTTTATACCAAAAATGCATTATATGTGAAGTAACTCTTATGTGATCAGTGTGGTGGAAGCCCACAGTCAGCTGCTTTGTGTAGTACATTGTGGGAATGGCATAAACCAAAATATAGTCTCCTGTGTGGATCTGTGCTCTTCACTTGTTGTCTGCAACACGTGTTTCTGTACTTGCCATCCCCATTATGGTAACATTCACCAGTACCCTGTGCTTGTGTGTACTGTCTGCTGTTGGTGAGGACCAAAAATTGTCTTGTAAAAGTGGCAGAAATGGGTCTGGGGGTCCATACAGTTGAGGTCTTAGAACAAATCCCTATCTGTTACATTGTAAAGCGGGTTCTCTTTATGTGAATTTGAGGTATGCTCCATTTTCCAGGAGCGCGTGTACAGTATAAAGCAAGGTGAACCTGTATCAGCATCCACGCACTTCAAAATGGTGGCAGGGGTGCTTTAACTGAGCCTTGTTCAATGAGCTTTAGTTACAGCACCCCTGCTGCTATTTTGAAGTGCAGGGACACTGATATATGAGATGCTGCAGGTACTTTAATTAGAGCTGCTCTAATTAAATTTCACCCCTCTCCCCCTATGCCTGAAGCATGTGTAAAAACAGTGCACCTCCACTGAAGACCATGTGAAATCTTGGCAATAAGATTTCTACCATTTACTTTAGTGATGCCTGGATTTTACCTGAAGGTAAAGTGGCTATTTTTCATGAAGTTTATCAAATGGTTATTTTTTCCTAAAAGTGCATTGTATGTGGCAACATTCCCAATTTAAATGTTTTATATAAACATATTTTACACATGCAAGCGCTGTAGTGCCATGCGCTTTGAAAAGTGCCTGGCGCTGCAACCCTTACAGTTGTATAAGTGATAAAATGTGCATCAGTGCTGAGAAAATGGTGGCAGCGCAATTTTGAACCAAAACACATCACAGGTGCTTTAGTTCAAAAGCACACCGCCACCATTTTCTGGGCACTGACATGCATTTCAGGACTTATACAACTGTACGCAGTGCAGTGCAGTGCAGTGCACGTCAGCTTGTGTGCAGAGCAAACTTGATTAACTGAGTCTGCTTCGAAGCAGCGGATCTCCAGCATGTTGTGGGATGAAAAAGTATGTGTATAAATGCCCAATAGCACTAAAGATTTTACTGGCCCTTCTAAACGATTGAATTGTACAATAGGGTCCACTTGTATTTCATTAGTCATTTTAAAAGATAGTGAAAGATTTGAGTGAACTATTCCAAGCCCCAAAACTACCTGATATTTGTCTGGGTTCAAGACTCAAACTCAAAGCTTGACTCTGCTTAGTTATCCACTAAAGTCCATGGAGTTGGCCAGAATTATGGTTACTTATGAGCAGGGATCCTGATTTTCCATTTCCCACAGAAAAACAGAGAAAACCACAGATTTCCCCTTTTTATCGGAGAGAACGCAGATTTCTCCTTTTACCAGAGAAACACATGGATTCTTTGCTCTTGCAAACAGCTCTGCAGGCTGGTTGAGCTTCAGCCTACAAGAGCTGTTTGCAAACAGAGCGGGAAACCCCCAGCCCTGTCTGGAGGGGGAGGGGAAGGGGGAAGGGTGGAGCCTTAGGCTCTCAGTCAGTTGCATCTCCACTCAGCTCAGCTTCACTCTTCCCTCCTGGAGCCTGAGGTAAGTGGAGCTTGCAGGGGGCTGGGGGCCCCTCTGGCAGGACTGGGGGGTTGTGAAGCATGGCTCGGGGCACCAGCAGGGCTGGGGAGGAGCCAGGAGCTGGCCCTACCCCCACCTGAGCAGGCAGAGCAGTGGAGGAGCCAGCTCCATGATGCTTCTGCTGCAGCTGTTTGCTGTTGGGGGCAGGGAGCTGCAGACTTGGGTCCCTGGCCCCATAGTCCTGGCAGCTGGGGGCCTCCTCCAGCAGGGCCAGGGTTCAGGGCCTGTGGGTGGAGGCAAGAGGCACAAATAGGGTGGGGGGCTGTTGTGGGGGCACTGAAGGGCACCAGAAGGGTTGGTATGGATTTTGGGGTGAGTGAGGGGCACCAGCAGAGCTAGGGGGGGCTGCAGGGGGCTTTTAATTTTAATTAAGGATTTGGGGGGGGTTATCAGAGAATTTGTGATTTTTTTATCATAAGAAAACCAGGATTCATGCTCATAAGACTATGGTTCTAATTACTAGCTCTTAATGCCACTTACTATTCTTTTACACTGCATAAGGAAGTCCTCAGTCACAATAATGATAAAGCCTTACGCACACACACGCATACACACACACACACACACTGAGGTATGGGGTGGTGGGAAAGATCATGTGGCTAACTAGGAG
>NW_017728994.1:43025532-43028916 GCF_001723915.1 Gavialis gangeticus | reverse complement strand
GGGCAGGGGCTGTGGGTGGGGCAAGAGGCACAAGTAGGGCCAGGGGCTGTGAGGAGCACCAGCAGGGTTGGGATGGCTTTAGGGGTGAGTGAGGGGCACTAGCAAGGCTAGGGGGAGCTGCAGGGGGCTTTTAATTTGAATAACGGATTGTGGGGGTTTTATCAGATAACGTGTGATTTTTTTGTCTCAGAACTTTTGATGTTTTTATCAGAGAAAACCAGGATCCCTGCTCATGAGTCACGATCACATTTTCTCTATTGAATTTAGCTTTCAGTATTTGTTTTAATCTCAAATGCAAAGTGAAGCTACGGGGGTACATACGATCATGAGTTTTTCCTAGGTTTTCTATCATTTCTTTAGTAAATTAAGTGCATGACAAATATATGGGCAAAATTCATCCCTACTATAACTTCACTGAAATCAGTGGGGTTCTAATTTGACTCAATGTTCTTGCTTCCCTAAGAAGTTTTGTTCACAGCTTTATAACAAAGTGATATTATCCAGATGGTGGGGGAGGGGGTTTCAGTTTGCATAAAACTCACAGAAACTTCATCAAATGAAACCTCAGGGCTTGACATCTTCAGCATCTAGTAGTCATATAGTACTACCCTTTGAAAGACTCCCGAGAAATGCATCTTCCCTAGTGTTTATTTAGTAACTGAGTATTGTAATTCAGGACCACTTAATTATCATGAAATGATTTTTCTTAGTGACTTAGAAATTCTTATTAATATTAAAGTGACAGACAGAGGTTACTGGAAATATGTCAATGCTACGCAAAATTATTGGAATTTCTCTTTACAAAATGGGGTAGTCAAATTGCTCTTGAATGGATGAGAACATTTCTATAGAGTTCAAATAAATTCTAAAACTGCCACACAATTATTTCATATTCCATTTCCCATTGTAAAAAAATGCCTTTGATTCACTCTTCCAGCCATTGCACTGTACTAAAGTAAGAATTTTCAGTGGTAGTAAAATGTAGAAAAAATGGGGTAGAGAAAACAAGAAGAGGGAATGAACAGAATGATGAAAGGCGATTTAAAAAAAAAAAGACAATCCTAGATTCTTGGGTCTGGTTTGGCTGCAGTTAACACAGGACCAGAGCACTAGCCTTCTTTTGTAGGCTCTTGCACTTGCAGTCAGCCAGAGACCCATCAGAGACAAGCAATCAAATGGCTGTTGTAATACACACTGGGCACGTCTACACAAGATGCCTAACTGCACAGTAGCATAGTTCACTGCAAGGGTAGGCAACATTTTTTGGCTGGAGTGCTGAAAAAACCACAATGTGCAACTTGGAAGGTGCTGTTGCACTGGCATGCCGGACAAACAAAATGAGGGTGGCGGCGGTGGGGAGGGGGGTACATGGCAGGACGCACTACATATTAATAATCATAAATGTTGCCTTTGTTGTTGTGTATTCCTTTTTTATTAAGTATGTTGAGAGAGAGAAAAAAGAGAGAAATAAGAGAAAGAGAAGAGAGAAAGAAAGAGGGAAAGAGAAAGAAAAAAGAGAAAGAGAAAAAAAGGAGGGAGAGGGAGAGAGAGAAAAAGGAGAGCAGAGAGAGAACGACATACACATGCACACAGAGAAGCAGACACACACAACCACATGTGCACAGAGAACCAAAACACACCCAGAACAGGCATATGCACATACACATCCAGAACCAGACACGTGTGCATATACAGACACACAGAACCAGACAGAGGCAGACAAACGCACAGAATCAGATGCGCGGGCACAGGGAGCTGGGCTGCAGAGCCACTGGACAAACTCCGACCCACCAATGGGCCACCGGAGCCCCCCTGCTTCACCAGGGAGCCAGCCCCTGGGCTGCAGCGCGGCCAGCCGAGGCCCCGGTGCAGAGCCTGCCCATCAGCCCAACCACCCACCCACCCCACACAGCTAAGCCCACAAAGTTGTGATGCTCCTGGCAAGGGGCAGTGCCAGCCTCATCCCAGTGCAGGGGGTGGGCTGGGGCTAGGCTCAGAGTGGGTGGGAGTCAGGTGGGCTTAGCTGCAGGCCCTGCTGCAAGCAGACTAGACTCCATGGTTGGCAGCAGCTATCCAGAGCCCAGGCTGGCTGCCACTGGGAAACTGCAAACAGCTGCTCCAGGCTCTGGCATCAGCTCCATACCAGCAGGTACACATTTGCCTCAGAGTGGATGGTGGGGGAGGGGGATGAGGCAGCACAACCCTCCCACTGTCTGCTCTGGGGTACATGTGCAGTCACCACCAGCATGGAGCTGATGCCAGGGCTGTGGAGCCCAGTGCAGCTGTTTACAGCCTGTCTGCTGCCGGCTACAGCTGCCCAGAGCCCTGGCTGGCAAACAGCTGCGCCGGGCTCTGGAGCCCAGTCATCAGCTCTCTGCTGGCAGTGGGGCAGAGACTGGGGTTGCGCTGCCTCAGGCCTCTCCCCCACTGTCTGCTCTGAGGCGCATGTGTACCTACTGGTATAGAGCTGATGCTGGAGCCTGGAGCAGCTGTTTGCAGCCTCCTGGCTGTAGCCAGCCTAGGCTCATTTTCAGCACACATGCTGGGGGTTGCAGATCCCTGATTTACTGCATACTAAGTGCGTGCATCTACACATACACATGCTTACTGCACAGAAAAAACACTTAATTGTGAGTAACTTTGCTAACCTCATGGTCAGTTACTACACAGTTACACATGTGTAGATGTGACCCAGAAGCAAGTTTACTTCCAGGTCAGCCCTGCCACTAGGGGGCTGGCCTGTGGCTACCACCAGAGATTCAGGCTGCGAGCCTCTCCTGCCCCAGGGTTGGGCTGCCTCTATGGTACCCCTGACTCAGGCTTTTAAAAGCCTGCAGGCACTCAGAGCCCTGGGGTACTCAGATCCCTGGGGTACTCCCAGCAGGGTGTCTGAGGCCACTCCAGGCCCCTATGTCCCCCTGTGTAGGCTGCAAGCCAGATGCCCTAGCCTGCGTGCATCCTGGTGTTGCCTGGCACCACACTGCTCCAGGCTCCAGACAGGCCTGCCAGACCCCAGGCCCAGCTGCAGCAAGCTTCTGGCTGATGGGGCCAGCTCCACCTGCCTGCAGCCTATCCCTAGCAGCCAGCCCTGAGCTCACAGGTGCTGTAGGATATTGCCCGTGTTGTCACATGACTGCCAGTCCTACACTGGGGCCCTGCACTGGGCACTGAAGGCAGCTGTCAAGCAGAGGGACAGCCACGAGGGGGCCCAGAGAGCAGGCGCAGGACCCACGATGGTGTATTCCTCATCTGCAGCTGTGCCCACCACCTGGGGCCCCAACTGGTCACAGGAGGAGACTGGTGACCTCATGGTTCTGTGGGGCGAGGTGGAGGTGCAGTGCCAGTTTGAACAGGGCAGGCACTCCAATGCCCACATCTATGAGG
>NW_017728994.1:43014515-43020532 GCF_001723915.1 Gavialis gangeticus | reverse complement strand
GAGGTGGAGGTACAGTGCCAGTTTGAACAGGGCAGGCACTCCAATGCCCACATCTATGAGGGGCTGTTAGCTTAGATGTGGGAGCACAGGCATGGCCAGTCAGCATGGCAGTGCTGCATAAAAGTCAAGGCCTTGTTGGCCCAGTGGGTTTCCATTACTGACCACAATCATCAGTCAGGGAGTGCCCATATGTTCATGCCCTTCATGCGGCAACTGATGGGTATACTTGTGCCCCAGGACCCAGGCCACAGCCATGCTGTGTACAGCAACATGGGCAGCCTGCCTGAGACCCCACCCAGGCCTGGCAGGGCCCTTTGGGCATCCAGCAGCCCATCCTTCCAAGCTCCCCAGCTGCACCCTCCACCAGCAGCTCAGGGAGCCCAGGCCAGCACCAGCTGCACTAGCTCTGCAGCTCCAGCCCCCACCATGAGGTGCAGTTGACACAATCAGGCACCAAGATTACTAGCTTCTTCCTGGCAGGGAGTGGCCCAGCCGGGCGACTGCCCACCTGCCTGTCACACATCACCATCTGAGGACACCACCTAGAGCCACACGCCTTCACCAACTGCTGTGACTGCGCAGAACCATCAGCCACACCAGCCATAGTAAGCACCACTCTGAACCTATCCATGCCCCAGCCCCTGCCCCTGCCCCTGCACCTACCCCACCCCATCCTCACCTGACCTGCCCACACTCTCCTGGCCCTGGGTTCTCCCCACGCAGCACACAGGGAAGTGGGTCCCAAACTTTACTGAGCAGCCCATGCCCCCAAAACTAGGTGGGCACAGGCCTCTCATGCAGAGGAAAGTGTTGATATTGGCAGCAATGTTCTTCTCTGCTGTGAGGGGCAGGGACAGGTACATAGCCACAGGTAGCCCTCCAGGTGACATTGGAGGTTGTGGAGCAGCCTGACTTTGCCCCCTGCATGATCATAGCTCAGGTTCCTGTACCAGGTGTACAGGTGCACCCAAGGCACAATGGCCATCATCAGCAACCTGATAGTGGGTCAGGCACCCCTTGGTCCACACAAACAGCTCCTTGCATACCACCCAGGTCACATGTGGCAGAGGCACACTTGAGGCACAGCAGCGATGCAGGGGGGGCATGGCCCTAGGGTGCCTCCCCAGACAGGACCTCTGCAAAGAGGGTGGGGGCACAGACAGCTCCTTGTCCCATCATCCAGGAGCTCTATGCCCCCCTGAGCCCAGGCACCATGGGCCAGGTGGCAGCACAGCAGAGCAGTTGGCCTTCAGGAGAGAGGGAGCAAGCTCTGGAGCTGCAGCAAAAGGTGCTTCCTGGAGCCTGGCCTGTCCCACCCTGGGAATGGGGTGGGGGAGGCAGGCTGCCCATGGCCAGCTCTCAGTGACTTGCTGGCCTCATGGCAGAGAATGGGGATGGGGGCTTCAGCTGGTGGCAACCTGGGCCCAGGCCTGCCAGACCATCCTACTATGGTCCCTGGTAACCTGTGCATGCCCAACCCCTGATCTGAGGCCAGGCAGTGCACAGCCCTTCATACAGAGCATTTTTTATCTGAAATGTTGCCAACTCTCACAAACAGCTTCTGTCTCATGGCTCTACAGGGCCTGCAGCTGCACATGGTGGAGAGCCAACTTTGGCAGCTGGAATGCAGCCTCAGAGTCACTGCTGCCCACTGGGCCCTGTGGATGCACCAGCTCTGCCAGAGGAGGAACCTGGACAGGACCCTCCTCCTGGACTGCCTGGTCACGGTGTTGGAGGACTGGCTGGGAGACACTGTGGCCTGGCAGGTGCAGGACGTGGACCACCAGGACAGGTGGTGGGTGGAGGAAGTGGCCTTCCAGGACAGGAGGCAGGTAAAGAACGATGGCCATGAGAAGGCACAGAACTGGCATGTAGAGGTGCAGGACCAGGCAGACCAGGAGTTCCAGGAACAGCAGCTGGCCCTGCAGCATGAGCAGAGTACTATCCAGGCCTGGACAATGTAGGTCAAAGACGATGACCTCTGGGTGCTGGACACCATTCTGACCCTGGTGGTTGCCTTTGTGCCGCCCACTACCTGGCCCCCAACCCTAATCTTGCCTGCCCCCTGGCAACCACCTGCCACCCAGCAGCAGACCCCTGCCTGAGCCTGAGAGGCAGTCAGTCATGCACTACACTCCCTCACCTGAGCCCACCCTATCTCCGTGCAGGCATGGAGCCACAGCTGCCTGCAGTGGGGCCAGGACTGCACAGCAGTCCTGCTGGCCCTGGACGTCATCTGTCAGAGGGGATCGTTATCACCCCCTGGCAAGCCCCCTGCCCACCACACCTGCTGTGGAGTGCACACCTGTGACAGAGCAGCCAGAGGCCAAGATGCTGGCCACCTATCCCCAGGCTCTACCCCCTAGGTGCCCCCACTCCATGTCCTCCCATCCTGGGACAGCACATAAAGGACATTGAACAACACTTTCACAGGGAAGAAAGTGTTTTATTGTTGGTGGGTGGTGGAGGGCCTCTGTTTGTTGAAGGGGGAGATAGGTTCTGTTGGGGAGGCAGGAGGAAAGTCTGTTTGATGTGC
Organism: Gavialis gangeticus; assembly: GCF_001723915.1. NCBI lineage: Eukaryota > Metazoa > Chordata > Crocodylia > Gavialidae > Gavialis > Gavialis gangeticus. The sequence continues at coordinate 43,017,996 of NW_017728994.1, read as the reverse complement.
TGTCACTACAGGTGGTACTCCTGCTGCCAGGCATCATCCAGTCACTGTGCCTGCTCTGCCCAGGCCTCATGGAAGAGTTCCCCACTGGGCCTCACAGATGTTATGCAGCATGCAGGCTGTGATGATGACCCAGGGGAGGTTGTCTTCATCAAACTTGAGGTGGACGGTAAGGGTGTGCCAGCATCCCCGAGGCAGCTGAGGGCACATTCCACCAGGGCTCAGGTCCTGCCCAGGCAACGGTTGAAGTGAGTCTGGCAGGGGTCTAAGTGGCTGGTGTAGGGCCACATGAGCTAAGGCAGGATTGGGTAGGTGAGGTCCCAAAAGAGCAGGGGTGGGACCACCATAGTACCCAGCTCCAGGTCTGGCACCCATGGACCAAAGCACCCACTCTTTACCAGGCCTGGAAGGCTGGAGTTCCAGAAGATGCAGGCGCTGTGGGCACTGCCCGACCCAACCAGCACTCATGTGCGTGAAAGCACCTCAGTGTTCCATAACAGCCCAGAGCACTACAGACTGAAAGCCCATTTGGCTGTAGTTGGGCTGGTTTCTGTGAGGCAGGCAGGTGACAGGGATGTGGGTCCTATTGAGAGCCCCAATGTATTGGGGGAATCCCAGGGTATGGAACCCCACTACCACCGCCAGTGGGTTGTGCATTTGAAGCATGGTGTCCCCCAGCATGTCCTGGAGGGTGCTGTACACTTGCCAGATGGCCTCTCTGACTGTGGCCATGCCCACACCAAATACGTGGATGATGTAGTGCAGGTTGGCAGGTGTGACCAGCTTCAGCAGGGCAAGGGCCAGGCAGGTGTCCATAGAGAATGGCGATCACATGCTGGTGTGCTACTGCTCCAGGTGGGACCAGAGCTCCTCCAGGAGGTCCCAGAAGGTGGCCCAGGTCATGCAGAAGGCCTCCAGCCACTGCTCCTCATCCCAAATGTGCTGAACAACATACCACCACAAGTCCTAGCTGGCCCAGCAGGCCAAGAGGTGGCAGGGCTGGAGGCCCAGGAGGACAACGGCAACTCCAGTGGTGGCATCCTGGAGTCCATTGTTGGTGTCCCTGCTGGGATCTGGCCAGGCAGACAGGGTAGAGGTGGCAGGTGCATGGTGGGCAGGCAGGTGGTGGCTAGATGTTGGGGAGCCAGGAGGGCCCAGACAGCCATGGGCCAGGTGATGGTCAGCACGGTGGGCCAACAGGGCTAGCATGGTGGCCAGCAGGAGGGCAGAGCGCTAGTCGTTGCTGCCAGGGGCAGGGACTGGAGCAGCCATAGTGCAGGGAGGCACAGGTGGTAAGGAGAGCACTGCTACATTCTGTTCCTGTGCTGGGCATGCTGCTCCTAGCCAGGAAAGTGGCTGGCCAGAGAGCAGTGAGCAGGGCTGCAGCTGTTGGCAACTGCAGCCAGAGCCTAGAGCTCTCCCTGGTGGTGGTAGGGGCCCATTTCAGGGCCCCAGGAAGCAGGAGCAGATGGGCAGCAAATATTCTCCCACTTCCCTGCACATGTAGAATCATGCCCAGCATCATTTACTTGCGAATAATTTATTCAAAAGTAAAGCGTTGCCACATCAAATGTACATGTAGACGTGCCCATTGGGCACAACTACACAAGATACCACATGCACAGTAGACTAATTCTACTGTGCAGTAGCATGGCAAGCAAAATCCATGCTAATGTGCAGTAGAAAGTGTACCGAGCATTAACATCACCTAAAATGCATGCACCATAGTGCCAGTTACAGGGCATTTAATTTAGTACCTGTTACTACAGGTAAACTAAATATTTACCTGTACGGCTACTAAACTAAACATTTAGTTTAGTACCCACTGTGCATTAATGCACATGTAGACATGCCTGCTAGCATCTAATACCCTTAGAAAAGCCTAGAGTGTTCTTGGCTGAACAGGGCTTGCGCCTATGAGCCTAGAATTGTACCTAGTTGTTTGATTCCTCCTGTGTCCTAGCAATCAGAATTTTGTTTGGAACTAAATAGGATTGCAAAGCAATAACCAGATTTATGAATGAATCCTCCTAAGTGGAACAACCAATCAGACCCCAAACTTTTTGGATTACTATTTGGCTCAAAGGGGTAACAGTAACATGCAGGCAGCAATAAATCTCAGCTGCCATAGACTGATGTAAGCCACATTGGGCGCATCCACACATGCAAGCATGCATGGTTGCAGCAGCTGAAATAGAAGCTGTGCAAATTTGAGCTGGGGCTTTTTGCCTCAGTGCACATGCTCTTTGTTGTGGAGCAAATTGTGCCACCTGGGGCAAAATAACCCTGCCTGGCTCCTCCCAGATCTTCAGCCAGGGAGAGCTAGAGCCCGGGGCCAGCACCTGTACTGTCCCCAGCAGTAGAAAAAACTGCCCTGGCAAGTAGCTCAGGGCTACTCGCTCTCAGGAGCTTCTGGGGCCCAGCCAATTGGTACCTGGGGACACTATCCCTTGTGCCAGCTGGACTGCTGAAGCAGCCCTGAGAGTTCCCTGCACCTTTACCCACTGCAGCAGTCTGGTAGTGGGGGCTGCTGCCTGGCTGTGACATACTGCAAATCTTCCAGACCTGAATGAGGACTGCACAGCCAGTAGAGCAGTCCCCAGTGGGCTGCCAATGGGCTGTGGCTGCAGGGTTGGCCTTTGTGTGGCACTACTGCCATGTGAGCCCCTTCCCAGCCATCTGAGCAGCTATTGCCTGGAAGATGTTTCCACTGTGGTGGCCTGCTTTGAACTGTCAAAGCATGTCCTCCTGGCCCCAGTTGGCCAGGAGGTTAGCCACAGCCAGCTGGGTCCAAGGTGCCAGTTCTGAGCAGGCAGGGTCCTGTCACTGGCCTCCCTAGCAGGAATTCTGGTATTCCCTATTGGAAAACTGAAAAATCCCTGATAAAAAAAATCCTGAAGTCACTCTGCAAAATACCCCGAAACAAAAGACCATTATATATAGAGAGAGAAAGAGAAAGTGAGAGACAGCAATCAGCTGGGCATGTTTTATTGATCTATCTACAGTGTTAAAGCAATTTTGATGCCTACCAGTGTCTCTATCACCATAATAAAATGAATTCTAAATACCTATATGTTTTGCTGCCCTCCACAGGGGCTACAGCTCCCTACTAGGGGTTACAACCCCCCCACAGGGGCAACAGCTCCCCACCAGGGGTAACAGCACCCCACCGGGGGCTACTGCCTCCCCAGAGGGGTAACAGTTCCCCCACAGAGGCAAGAGCCCCTCACCAGGGATAACAGCCCCCTTAACAGGGGCCAAATGGCCCCTGCAGGGGCTACTACTCCCCCCTGCAAGGCCCACATGCCCCACCCCAGCCAACCAATTGCTGCCCCACCTGGCCCCATCCTCTGCCAGCTCCTGCAGCTCCACCAATGGCTGCCCTCTCCACTTCCCCAGACCCTCCAATGGCTGCCCTGCCTGGCCCCTATTGCGATGCCACCCTGGCTTACTTCCTAAGCCTCCCTGTCAGGGTTCTCTCCCC
>NW_017728994.1:43003525-43014002 GCF_001723915.1 Gavialis gangeticus | reverse complement strand
CAGGGAAGGGATTGGGAGGGCTGGGGGGGCAGGCAGGGGGTGGGGCCAGGCAGGACAGGAATCGGGGGACTTGGGGAGGAGGCGGGGGTTGAGGCCAGGCAGGGCAAGGATTGGATTGGGGGGGCTGGGGGACCAGGCAGGGCCAGCAGGGGTCCCTCCCATGATCCCCTCCCCACTCCTCCAGCCCCCCCACCCCTTACTTATTGGCATTGGAGCCCTGCTGCTATGCTTCAGCACCACGGCAAGGGCCAACCACAGAGACACTCTGGCAGCATCAGGGTATGGTCCAGGACTGTGCCCTGCCCTGCTATTTTTAGCTCCAGTTTTTTTTGCCCCTTGGATATCCAGGGGTCTAATTTTGCCCCCACACTGCAAACCTGCAGCAGGAGGAACCTTTGCCCGTTCCTGCACGTGCCTCTTGCCACATCTCAAAGGGGTTTGAGACCTTGGAAGAGGTAGGTGCAGGCTCATCTGGACCCGCCCATTGAGATTGGGGTTGGGGCGGGGGGAGGGGGAGGATGTAACCATCATCCTTCATTTAAAATAGTTGCAAAGTTTAATTAGGATCCTTTGGGTTACTGTGTAACTGAAAGATGACCTGCACTCCAAAGACATGTCCATCCAAAACAAAGATATATTGGAGGTACATGCAGAGGAGGAATTTTACTGGCCATAAACACAAGACTGGTATAAGAAAACATCAGAAAGACCAGAGAAGATGTTCAGGATGTGTTATGGTTGCCTTCTCAAGTGCTGGTGGTGCAGCCTTGAGAAGGCTAGAAAGAGCTTTTCTGGCTGGGTGCCAGTTGCAAGGGGCTTGGAATTATGAGTAAAAACTTTCTCTTGTTGTTGTGTGCAGGGAACAGAGATATTGCATGTTCTTTGTAAATAGAAAGGCTTGCTTAAAAGGAACTCATTTTCTCCTTTAAATGAAACCAGCTCACCAGGTGCCTGACTATCTACCCCAGTACAATACATTCTTACTTTCTGCCTGACAAATAATGGATATTTTGAGTTACCTTTCAAAAGTGAATCTTAAAGAGTCATTTGATATAAAGTGATATTCTATGCTCATAGAGTAATATATTTATTGGTAGGTTCTTAATGCATAAACAGTAAGTGCTATACCTGCTAAATCATTGAGAGAATGCAAGGAAAAATTATGTTTGCGCTCTCACACTTTTATTCTAGCTTTTCTTTTTCCTCCTTTGCTCTACTCACAAACAACTAGCACTACATACAATCAGTTATCTGTGTTTATATCAGAAATACAAAGCTGCAGGTACCAGAAAATGTGATCCTATATTAAACTTTTGGCAGACCTATTATAAGGCAGGCAATGCTGGCCTGTTAACAGTGTTAGTTATGTGGTAAATTTACTGCTGCACAGTAGTAAGTTTACTCTTAATTGGTCAGATATTTTTTGCAGCTAGAGAAATCCAAAACCATCAACATGTAATATGCAACATCCTCACAAATTTAAGCTGTTGACTTGCTAAAAAGGACCACCCACTGAGCTTTTTGTCTGTGACAAGTTATGTGGAATTTACATATCACGATGCCTGCGTTAACAATACGGCACGTTTTAGTTTATCCATAAGGAATACATAGCACCTTACTCATCAATTTAGAAATACCCAAATCTGTAAATACATTGGGAAGTGGGCTTTCTTCTGTTACACTTCTGTAAAGCACATAATACAAATATGGTCTTAACCCTATTGATGCCTCTAGGAACTACTGTAATACATATTTAACATATCCATCTAATATATATATATTAAAATATAAAATATGCACATTTTTGTATTATATATAAGATGCATAATTTTGTTTAGCAATGAAAAAACAGCCATTTTAAGGAGGACAGTAACAGTTATTTAACAACTCACAGAAATACCGCATAACAATTTAGGATACTGAAATAAGAGGAATATCATAGGTGATGGCTTAATACTAACTCAGAGAGAAGAGTGGCAGATACTATAGCTCCAGCACCACTGCATTCAGCACCCCAGGTTTTCCTTGGAGGTCTTCTATCCAATTACTAACCAAGCTCGACCTGCTTAGCTTGTGAGATCTGACAAGATCACAGCCTGAGGTGGTACGGCTGCTGGGATTTAACTTTTATTTAGAAAACTTAATTAGGGATTTTTTTGGCTGCTCTTGATTATAAAAAATACACACAGAAACATAGAAAACAAAGAATAAAAGTGAACCATGACAGCCGGTAAAGTTAAATGCTATAGAAACAGCAGAGCTGGTATTAGCACTTCAAAAGAGAAGAGCTATTTTAAAATTTAACTGCCTGGCAGATGCAGCAGACATAGAGCAAGAATGAGAGGGAGGTAAGAAGAGAGGGAGGGAGAGTAGGAAGAAAAGTATCAGGAAGGAGGGGTGGGAAGTAGACGAACCTTACATTATTTAAGGTAAAAATAGCCAAACTGTGTACTGAAGGTGAAATCCTGCCTCCGTTGAAGTCAATGGAAAAACTCCCATTGACTATCATGAGACCAGGTTTTCACACAATATCAATAATTTCACTCTGATGAATTACAGTGTGTCAGCTCAACTCCTCAATGTATTTATTTCCTTTTAGCTCACAGTTGCCAATCATTTATTATATAGTAATTCCAGGAAGATTCTCACGTCAAGAAAGAAATTGACCCTTACTGCCATTCTCACTATTAGATTGTAAGCTCAGGGCAGGGACCTGTCATTTTTTATTGGTGTAAGTTGCTATTCACACCTATGAGGTTATATGAACCATAAATAATCATTAATAATATATTAAACTTTATATTTTCAAGCAGCTGCACAGAGCTCTAGCCTTATGATTCATGGATTAAGACAGTCATCTGTTGCACCACTAAACCCCAGTCAGCACAATGATTTCACAGAGCAGGGAATTAAGACAGAATGCCCAGTGAATATGTTTGTAATGCAAGATATATGAATGACAATCTGTCTATACTATTGCAGAACTAATTATTCCTCAGGATGAAAAATATATCAGGAATTTTATGGACATTCATGTCTGACTGGTTTGGTGACATTGAATAAACTTAACTGGCTCATTAAGTCCTGTCTGCAATAGATATTTTCTTAAAGTATCTCACATTTGATTCCATTTGTATAGCTTCAGCAATCATAATTATAATCATATACACAGGCCTTGACTGTTTTAACTACCACATGATAGACCCATTCTCAGCCAAGTGAGATGACAGTTGAAAAGCCAGCAACCTATCTAGAAGAGAAGCACTACTTGCTCCTACTGAAGGGGCTGCACCGGTAGAAATGCAATAGGGTCAGGTATTGAGAAATATTAATGGAGCAATTGCTTGAGGACCAGAGTGTCCCTTGAGAACAAAGGCTTACTTCAAGGGCATTGTGGAATTCTATTCCTTAGGGGAGCCCTGCAGAGAAAGGTCTCGCAAAAAGAAATAATTTCTTCTGGCACTCCAAAAACCATTTTAGAGGTGCACATACCTTTAAAATGGTGAAGCATGCTTTCTTCCCCGAGTCTGGCCAATGTTGCTAAAGGAAGACAGTGCAGGGCCATGACTTCCTCTCTTCCCTTTTGCCTTGAGGCGGCAATAGACAAGGTTGCAGGGCTGGGAGGGGCAAGGAGGGAGAAGTCCTTGAACTCAATGAAATACAGTGAAGTACAAGGACAATAATTGTGTTGGCCCTTATGCAAGGTCTGTAAGAGGAGTGAGGCTCATTGCAACATTACCAGGGGCCCATCACAATCTTGGTCTCCACTACTGCAGGGCAAACTGTTTCTTTCCTGCTTCTTATAAGCAGTGAAATGGAAACAAACATGTTTGATACATAAGAAATAACTATAGAATCATTTCTTCTGGGTTTTTTAAAGTTGCTCTTATCCTCAGCTTTATTCATCTAGGTACTGAGAAAATCTGACACCGGGATTTTATTTATCCAGACACTGAGGAATAATCATTATTTTTTTATCAAGTAAAATATTCATTACGGCTTAACAGATGACAGTGATAGATACAGAAGAGAAAGATGTAGAGAACAGGCAAACCTCACTATTTTCAAAGGGAAATGTGAAATCATATCTATCAGCATAATGAAACAAAGACTAACTGATAAATGATTACATTTACAATAATCATATCCCATACCTTTAACGTATTCACTCCATCTTTTGTGTGTCTGCTCCTATTTATCTCTGCATGTGTGTAAAGTTCAGGCCACAAAAGCATTTCAATTTCTCCCTTTATATGCATGGTTGGGTTAACAGTTATTTAATTTTTTTAATGGTTTTGATCTACAGCCTTAAAATTTGCACTTTTTTGCAGGAAAAAGGGCTTGGTAGCTAGACCAGACAGGAAGATAAAAAAAGTGTTCCAAATGAAATGTCTCATGTTAAAAATATATATTTTAAATGCAAATGATTAAATTAAACATATGAAATCAGTTTGGCTTCCCTTTTTATATATGTAGATACAGTCATTTTAATTGAAATTAATTTGAGGAAATGTGAAGAGTTTTAAATACAATATTATGAAACAAAGAATACGTCTTATCTTAACTATTTATATTTGATTGAACTGAGTTAAAATATTTGATGGATTCAGTTTTATATTAGTGCCCAAAAGAAAAAAACTTGTCAACCTTCTCATTATCATCTGCAGTTTTCAGAGTTCATATTTTACTTTATTAAATTCTCACTTCCTTAAAGTCTCAGGCCACTGGGGAAGTTATACTGATGTATTTAAATAACTATTGAGTACCTATCATGAAAAGACACTTTGTATCCAATCCCAGTCTCCAATCCTGCATCTGTAGAAGCAAATACAGTTTGACAAAGTTTTTGCACATAAATGTGTATTATTCATATTACATAAAAATGTGGAGACCTGAAGCAAGATTGGGTCCCATTGTCTTAGGCATTATACAAATATATAGTAAAGACACAGGCCTTACTTAGGATGGCCTAACTAGGATGACTGTTGCAGAGCACTCAGGTGCCCTGAGCCTGAGAGCAGAAACAGCTCAGAAGAGACCCCTAGTGGCAACATGTGGGAGGCCCAGCTGCCAGTGACCAGGGCAGCCAAAGTTACAGGTGCTGGTTGCTAGGACAACCACTGGGGAGCCAGCTAACAGGAAGGGGCAGGGCCTGGCCCTTCTTAAGCCCCAGGCGTGAGGCCAGGAGGGCAGTTCCCCTTTGGCGACCAAGGGAGGAGGAGCTTAGCCAGCGCAGACAGAGGAGAGAAGCCCGACTGCATGAGCATCCCCTGATTGCTGCTAAGGGTTGGAGTATTTCCTGGTAGGGATTGAATGTTGTTTGGCTGGATGATTTAGCTTTTTATGTTATAGCCCAGGGGCTTTGTGTTTTGTGTTTGCTGTTTTGACCGGAGGACCGGGTGAAGCTATTAGGGGTTGGAGGAGGCCTGATAGGGGCTCCATGGTAGCATGGGGACCCTGGCGCCAGGGAGGGCACGGCATTTTGGTTTGCACTGACCCCAGCCCCAGAGAGAGAGGGCTGTAAGGAGCGAGAAGCCCCAGAGCAAGGGGGCAGTGAGAAGCCCCAGAGAGAGAGGGCCACGAGAAGCCCCAGAGCAAGGGGGCAGTGCAAGGCCCTAGAGCAAGGGGGCGATGAGCAGCCCCAGGGAAGTCAAGGAGGGGGCCAAAGCACAGCAGGGCCCAGGTTAAAACCACGTCAGTACCACCTGCAAGGCTTGGGCTGTGGTGTAGGGGAGGAAAAGGAGCCGTAGATAGCACCCCCTGGCACCAGGATGCATAGAGTGGGCAGCCTCCTGCTAATTACATCAATTACTTAATCAATTAAGATCAAGGCATGGCAGGAGAGTAAGCAGGTAGTTGGCCCACAACAGGAGGGCAGAGTCACCAATAGAGCTCCGGTAGTGATACTTCTGTCACAATGACTAACAATGGATGGGAACAAGGAAATATTCCCAATTTAAAGATGGGAAGGTGAGGACTCACAGATGTCAGAAATCATAAAGATTTGCCTTCACCTGTAAAGGAAATGGCATTGCCCTGTATTTTAAAAATATTAAATAACTCAGTATTTTTTATAAATATACAAAGGAAAGTCATTTTTACATATTAGAATACTAGAGGGAAATTATTAGCCAAATAGACTCTATTTCTCTGAAAATTAAGCTTATTCTGTGAGACGATGCTTGTAGTCCTTTTAAAGAATAACTTGATGTACTTGTTAAAGGAAAAATACTAAAACAAGAAACAAATGTTATCTGTATTCTTCTAATTAATGCAGTGTTTTTTGTTGTTGTGGGCACTACTGTGAGATAATAAACCTAAACTTTCATTGCACAACCTTGTCATTGGTTTGGGATACATAACTCATGTCACAGTCAATTGTCTCACAGCAGTACCTGCAACAGTGGGAACTATTTCTTAATTAGACCCCACCAAAACAAGAGTAATTGTATTCCTGTGGTTTCAGATTTCACTTGGTTTTCCCCCCAAAAAAATGAAGAAGGAAAGAGAGAGAAAAGAAACCATATAAAATAAACTCTGATATTAAAGTATTAAATGTTATAAACTTAAGCTGCAGCATGGATTAGCACCTAAAATAATAGAACCTTTTGCATGAAAAAAATTGGTAGATAGGTTTAGAAGATAATCTAGTCTATAGTAACTGGATAAATGCAGAAATTTTAAAAGGGGACTCAGTTTTAAGCTGTCCTACTTGTGAACATATTAGCCCTGATTTTCAGAACTGGTAAACATGCATAACTCAAGGTAAGAATCAATGTAGGTACTCACTCATCCCCTTTGAGAACAAAACTCCCATTCTCTCCAATTGGATATCCAAAAGTTGAGGCATATCAAGTAAGAGGCCACCTATGGTATTTTTTGTCCTAAGAGTTTAAATTATTAAAACTCACTCTTTTTACATGTTTTTTCCCCATAATATTCCACATCCGAACCCTTGGTCTTTTTACAAATTATGCAATGAAAGCATTATCACAGTATGAAAAAGCTGGAAATTGATTTTCAACTACTCCTTAGAACAGTTTTGTTCCTTTTTTAATAGCATGTGCAAGGGCCACAGGACTAAATTAACTTCAAATCTAAACTTTTTTTCCTAGAGCAGCAGTTTTCAACCTGTGGTCCATGGACCCCTGGGGGTCCACAGACTATGTCTAAAGAGTCTGCAAAAGATGGCTATGATCAATAAAAAGTATGTGACTACCTGCACTTATAATGCAAAGGGGTCCACACCTGCATTCAATTTTTTTTAGGGGTCTACATATGAAAAAAGTTTGAAATCCACTGTTCTAGAGAATCTCCCAGTCTCCTTTGGATCAACTTTCTGCAAAGAAATACTATAGAGCAGTAGTGCTTACCCTTAGCTCTGCAGACTCTATGGGTGGCATGTCTGCAGGCTGGATTGGGTTTCACATGCCCAGGTCAGCCCCAGGCCAGTCCCACATGTCCAGAAATTTGGCAGTTGGGGAGCAGCAATTAGCTACCATTGCTTCCTTGGAACAAAATTTTTGGGCCAAATTTTCAAACCCATAGGAAGCCTGCAGGACAGATGACATGGTTGCATGGGCTGGATTTGGCCTCTAAACTATGAATTGAGCACTTCTGGGATTGAGATTAAAAAAATTACTTTGGTGATGAAGATTTAAAATGCAGACAGCAAAAGCAGAACGATAACAGAAGATAAAGCTTTTAAAAAGTGTTATAATAAGAGATATCACAACAACTGTAACTACTGCAGATGAACTTGAAGGCAAGCAAACAAACACGTATGAACCTATGTTGTATTGAACTTTGTTCAGAACAACCATTGATTTCAATGAGAATTTTACACGTGAATCACCTGTAGCATAATAAATCTATTAAAACAACTTTAAGGATCCTACAAATCCACAAATGTAAGGACATTTGAATTTGAATTGATTCTGTACACTAGCTGGTCTTACATATCATATGGAGCTCTAATCTTTCCACAGGAAAAATTATCATTGACCTGAAGAATAGACTCAGACACATGGGCTCATGTGTCAGAAAGCCAAATGATGTGAATTAAGCGTGGAGTGGAAGGAAAACTTGGAATGTGTGTTGGGTTTGCCAAAAGCCAAATATCATATTTTATTGATGTTGTCAAGGCATTTTGTGCAGAAGCAAACCTTATCACCCCAAGGTATTTAATGATCTTCAACTAATTGATTCCTTTACCTTCAGGTGGATAAGAAATGCACGGAGAAATGTTTAAATGGCTATGAAATGTGATTACAAGTGACTATTTCATCCAATATATTGATACTTTCCAACAGTGGAAGAACTGATCCCTATTTATATTATTGTTTGTACTGTAGACTAGGGAGAGAGATATTCTGATATCTTCTTTGTTGTTGTTATTGAATAGTGTTTATTCTAAGAAGCCTGTTCATGGCATTGGTACTGCTGCAGGCTTCAAGTGCCTGAGGAAATGGGTGCTCAAAGATCGCAACATCAGATCTGAAACTAAGCTCATAGTTTATCAAACAGCTGTGATCTACACCTTATAGTATGGAGCCAAGACGTGGACAACATATAGGTGATACCTCAAGTCATTGGAAGAGTACCATCAATGCTGCTTAATCCTTAGAATCCAGTGAGGTCACAGATGCTCCAACATTAGCGTCTTCTCACAACCAAACTCCATGAACACAGAGGTGATGATCATCTGACATGAACTTTGGTGGACTGGCCAAGCCATCCATATATCTGTCTCCAGACTCCTGAAGCAAGTTTTATTCTCCGAGCTCAATCAAGGAGTATGCTCAAGAGGCTGGCAGAGAAAGTGCTTCAAGGATATCCTTTAAAAAACTGCAACATTGACATCAACTCATGGGGGACTATTGCCCAGGATTACCCCAAACGGAAGAGCCTGCTGCAGGAATCTCTATACTTTGCAACCTTAAGACAGGAGATGGAAAAGCAGGAGCGGCAGAAACAGCATATCACAGACTGAACCAAGAATCCAGATCCACCAACCCTGCATGGAAACATGTGCCTTGGTTGCAACAGAGACTGTTGATCCCATATTGGCCTCCGGCACCATCTTCAGACTCGCAGATAAGACAGTCATGGAAGACAATTATCCTCATTTGCAAGAGATTGCCAGAGAAGACTGTTTCAGGCTCAGGAAACTACTCAATGTGAATAAGTGTTTGAAAATCTAGAAACAGGATTAGAAAACATATTCTTTGATAGATATAAAGGTGTCATAAAATGTAAAATATGACATAAACATAAGATCTTTCACTTATTCACATTCACTAACTTCATTACAAAAAGCTTAAAGGCGGACAAGGTTCTTTGGGTTAATATGATATCTTTTAATAAACCAACTAAATAGTTGAAAAAATTGTTCTTTGCAAGCTTTGAGGCACAAACACCTTCTTCAGGAATAAAGAGAGTCTGCTGTTTTGTGTTCGCCTGGATGCAATAAAAGCCATTATGCAAAGTGTAGGTCTGTGAAAATGCAAAAGCATGGCAGTGGCCACTAGGGCTGTATGAAACAGCACCATTTCATTTTGAGGTCCATTTTGCTATTTCAAAGGGATAGTGTTTCATTTTGTCATTTCATTTTGTTTTGAAAAACTGTTACATTTTGTCAAAACTGTTTCCCTGTTTTGATGCGTTTCAACATTTCGTCCACAGGCTACAATGGGGAATCATGAAAATGCCTAAAACTTTGTCATTTTTTACCTGAGTCAGATGAAAATTGCAGGGATGGTAGCACCTTCTGAGGGCACAAAGCCTGCCATGTTTCAAGGAGATAGGTGCAGAGGTTTCTGGGGAAACTGCACCTCAAACCATTCAAAGCAAAATTCATGACCCTTGCCAGCAGCAGCAGCCCCCTGTTATCTGGCTCACAGATTCAGGGGCCCACACCCCCAGGAGTGCTGCAGAGCTGTGATGGACTCCCCCCAGGGGTGCAGGCCCCCAGATCTGTGTGCCGGATGACAGGAGGCTGCTGCTGCCTCCTGGGACTGGCACTGGGCTGGGGAAAATTGCTGCTGCTTCTGGCCCCAGGCAGCAGCGGCAGCCTCCTGTCATCCAACACACATCTGGGGGCCTGCACCCCCAGAAGGGCTGTGGGGCTGTGCTGGACTCCTCTCAGGGGTGCAGGCCCCTGGATCTGTGTACTAGATGACAGGAGGCTGCCGCTGCCACCTGGGACCTGTGCAGGGTGCAGCCCACACCAAGCACCGGGGAAGATTGCTCCTGCTGCTGCTGGCCCTAGGCAGCAACAGCAGCCTCCTGTCATCCAGCATGCAGATCTGGGGGCCTGAAACCCTAAGAGGAGTCTGGCACAGCCCTGCAGCCCTCCTGGGGGTGTGGGCCTCAGCTCCGTGGGGCTGGTGGAGTTGCTTGGAGTGCAGCCTTGTGGTGTGAGGTAGGGAGAGCCAGGGCTGCACTCCGACTGGCTCCACCAGCCCCACAGAGCTCA
>NW_017728994.1:42990460-43003354 GCF_001723915.1 Gavialis gangeticus | reverse complement strand
CAGCCCCACAGAGCTCAGCCTGGCAGTGAGAGGCAGGGGAGAGCCAGGGCTGTGCTCCTCCTTCTGCTGCTGGGCTGAGCTCCATGGGGCTAGCAGAGCAGCTTAAAGTGCAGCCCTGACTCATCCCCACTTCCCATCACCAGGCTGCTTTGAAACTCGAAACATTTCAAAACGTTCAAAATGGTTCAGGTGCCCTCATTTCATTTTGAAGCTGTTTTGAAGCTTTTTGTGTCATTTTGATTTTGCTATTTTAAGCTCAAAACACGTTGAAGCTGCTTTGAAACAAAACACTTGGCGAAATTTCACACAGCCCTAGTAGCCACATCTACATGTACGGCAGACTGCATGGTTGTTATTCTGCAGTCACTTAGTGGCTGCACAGTACCATCACTGCACAGTTTTTGCCTAATGTTACAGCACAGTAGCAATGAGCTACTGTTCAGCTTGGTACTACTGTGCAGTACCATCGCTGTGCACTTAGTGCCTGGCAACGCTACTGCATTGTAGCATCTCATGTAGACATGCCCAGTGAGAATTGGAAGCCATGGGAGAAAACGGCTTTGAGATGGGAAGGAGCGGGGGAAATATTGACCTAATGACAGAGTGTAGCTGGTAAAATGTAGAGAGTTTACCTGGGGTTATCAGATGACAGGCAGGTTATAATGTGCTGTAAATCCAATGTCTATATTTGGTCCATGATTTTTTGTATCTTGTAGATTTATGAAATTCATAGGTTCATCTATGAACGGTATTTTGTAAAGTCCCTTTGAGGATTAGAACTCAGAGATTGTAACACCCCTTACTTATATAAACAAATATTTAAAATAGACTTTAAAAAGGAAAATATGTGTTTTTAAATTTAGCATAAGGTAAAGCTATAAGTTTCTTGCAGATACAGTTTACCATGCAAAGCACATACCTGCCATTAACTTTTATACAATACCTAAAAATATGACATTTTCAGCAAAACACTAGTTATTAGAATATTAATATAATGCATTGACTACAATAGGCAATTATGCTAATTGCATGGCTAATCACAGAAAACAACGTATGCTGAAGATCCATTGGTTATTTGATTTAGGTCCTCAAAATCTGCATAATTTGCAAGGACTCTTTTGTCTATTTACAGAATCTGAAAGGAACCTTTTATCAGTGTGGCTCTCACTGCATATTTTATAACCATGTTTAAAAATTGTGTTACAGTGTGTAGGCAAACTTGAGGCATTTCCAAATAGCTATGGCCTGGATCATTCTCTGATAACTTGCTTCTGAGGAGGCATGAAAAAAATCTGAGCTATCCATAGATTCTGCAGGTATGACTGCCTACAAGTGAGAAAGGGGGACATCCAAGATACGGGGCTATGGAAACAGCTGCATGTGCCTGCTCCACTAAATTCAGTGGTAAAACTTGAGTTCAATTCCATGGGAGCAGTATCCCACTGAAAACCATAAGAAAGCAGTGAATATTTTTCAGGCTGTTTTAACGTAAAGATCTTGATCAGAATCCCTTAGACAAAATAATTTTAAAACAATCATCTCAGGAAACAATTTCAACTCAAATTCTTTCCTCTGTGAATCCTTTGCATCTTAGTACATTTAAACAAAGAACTTTTTTTAGTGAGTTATTTCCTAAAAAGGAATTGGTTCCAAAATTGGTTCCAGTCATTGGTCTACAGGAAAATATATGCATGATGTGACAGGGAGCTTTCCAAGGGCTAGATCTTGAGTGAGCCCGCCCACCTGCCTAGAGCAGTCTGCCCTGACTTGCCTGCCACAACTTGAATGTTTCCATGACATATTAAGTGGGAGGCTGCCCATTCATTACCCCAGTGCAGGGGGTGCTATCCACAGCTCTGTACCTTCCCTACACTGTGGCCCATGCCTCACAGATGGCATTCAGATTATTATTGCTCCCCAGTCTGAGGCCAGAGCAAACTCATTTCTTTATTGGTCTCTTCCATATACACTCACATATGCTGCCCTCCTCTCACAGGGTCTTCTAATGTACCTCCCATTACCGGGCCACTCTCAATTGCCCTTGCTCCCCTTGAGTTACCCCTTTGGGCCTTTGGGTTTGACTATTCTCTCTCTGGCACTACCATGCAGCAACTTTGGTCCCATGAGTTCAACTACTCTGTGTGGTGTCACTTGTGCCGATGCTAGGCTGCTTCTGCCCCAAGCCCCCCACCAAACAACTGTTTTCATGCACACACCCTCCAAGCCACCCATGCAGCCCTACTCAGTACACCCCTTGTGCAGTCCTTCAAGCCATCCTCTGCAGCCCTACTCTGCACCAAATTAGTACAGTCCTTCAGGTGCCCCATATGTGCCCTACTCTATGTGGGCCCTCAAACTACACATGACAAACTACCCTCTTTGGGACCCCTAGGATCTCACACTCCTGCTGGGCTCAAGTGCCTGATTATTAGCACTCCTGGCCCACATCCTACTACTCTCACCACTACCCATCAAATGGTGGGACCTGGGGGTAAGGTGTCCCTACTCACCTTTCACCAGTGGGGGGGAGGGTACCTGGTCTGGTATTTTTGGGGGGCTGTCCCATCACTGACAGCCATGCCAAACCCCTCTTCCCTAGCAGGGTGCAGTTTTAGGTCATGCCCAGGACCAGGAGCCTCCAAACCTCCCCATAGCTCCAGCCATTACCTCCAAGATATTCCAGAAGCAGTAGCTTGGCCAGGTGATGTTACTTGCTCAGCAGCTGGCAGCAAACTTCTGCCTGTGCCTGGCTTTTCTAAGCTTGAAAATGGCCGCCCTAGTCAAGCAGCTGCTGCCTGCCTGCCCTTAGCCCTTAAAATGGCAGGTACCCAAAGGTTCACTGCCACAGTGACTTCTACTAATATTTACATGGTAGATTCCCTGTAGCACCACAATGCACCTCACAAAATCTGGCAACACTAACACTAGAAGCAGTGGCCTGTGTAGAATATCGGAAACAGACCATATAGAAAGGTTGGATTGGAGACATGACAAAGAAGAACCCATTTTTCCTTCAGGTCTTTTTTCACCCAGAGCAAACTATGTCCATGAACCTTGGTCTGGCTTTCTCTGCCAGCTTACTCAGACCTCATGAAGCCTGACAATTCTTTAAACATGGTTATAGAACTACAATACCCTAAGCAATCTATAGTCCATGGGCTGGATCCAGCCTGCAAAGCACTTTTATCCAGAACCCCAAGGAGGCCAAAAAGGCAAGTTTATATAGCCTGCTGTTAGTAAGTTTTGCACAAGAGTGCTCTGTCTCTTTGCAGAACACCGAACCTCTGCTGCATTCATGACACCTTAAGAGTGAACCACAGTAAATGTGGCCCCCTGAAAAGTTCCTGAACGCCACCCCCAAAAATTTGTGACTACCACAAACTTTAGTCCCCAGTGGTAATGTTGCTTTGTTGTGAAAATGTCAGGATCTCTAAGCTGTTGGTTTCGGCACATCTCTAACAACAACCAAACAAATCACAAAAAGCTTTCACAACCCTCACAGCTCTTTATGGAAGACTTTCTGTTTCACTGTAAAAAGAACACACACATAGACATCAAAGTTTCTGAGAA
Source organism: Gavialis gangeticus (assembly GCF_001723915.1). Lineage (NCBI taxonomy): Eukaryota > Metazoa > Chordata > Crocodylia > Gavialidae > Gavialis > Gavialis gangeticus. The sequence continues at coordinate 42,999,784 of NW_017728994.1, read as the reverse complement.
ATAGAATGACTTCAGAGCTGAAGTCCATGGCCAAACTCTCACTGGGAGTGGAGCCAGAATTTCACTCAACCCGTGACTCCTGAAGTCAGGTAACAAGACAAAAATGTGCATGTAGTACTATTATTACATTTTTATTTGTTAAAACTAGCAAATCTTTTTTATTAAACAAACATTGAAATGACCAAATGCAGGGGTTGGTAACTTTTTTGCCATGGTAGGCCACTGCTTACAGCCCATCCCCCACTGTAGGCTGGAGCCATGTACCCCATGGTGAGCAGCAGATTCTGAGAGAAGAAGCGATAGAAAAAGACAGTTGCTAAGACACTAGGAATGCCTCCTCTACTGTAGCAGAGAATAAACTAAATAGGAAAGTGCCAGAACCCTGGGGACACCTCTTCTGTCATTGTAGCTGGAGTGTGTTGCCTAATCCCTGAGCTGTTGTGGGTCGGATCCATTCTCTTCGAATGCCAGATTTGACTCACAGTCTACAGGTTGCTGACCCCTGACCTAATGTGTTATAGAAAAAGGCTTTTTGTCTGGATAAGGATCTAGACTAGCACTTAGGAGATAGCTCTGTCCTGGCTCAACCATGAATTTCTTATCTAGCATAAGACAAAACATCTCCCTGTGGCTCAGTTTTCCATTTGTAAAATGGGAATAATAAATTCTCCCCGTCTCTCATCTGCTATGATTGTTACTTCCCCGAGGCGCTGTACATTTGTACAGAGTCAAGCATAATGTAGCCCCAGCATTGGCTGGAGCCTCTAGACACTACTGCAATACATTATTGTAGGTCTTGACATGTTCTTTCAGTTCAATACAAGATTGTCATACATTTTTAAGACGTTTGTGTATCCTGTCATTCATATAAGTGTTTTCAATAATGGGTTTTAGTTTCAGAATAGTGTTTCCCTTCATTTTTTAAAAAACTTGAGCTCTGTTAGATCGCAGGAGAATCAATAATATTCATTTTGAAATTGCAGTTCCCTTGGGAAGGTATCAATGCAGCCTATGCTCTTATTAGAGATTGTTCTACTCCTTTAAACCCATGTTTGCATCTAAATCAGAAACATTTTTAATACTGTGTTCTTGTTTCAAGACTTCTCTGTTTAGGCTTTATTCCCAGACTTATTCATTAAAAGGATTATAGTTATGAAATCACTGCTACTGCTGTCTATAACATAGTCACAAGTAACCCTGTGTGAGAACTTTTCACCAAAATCAATAAGCTTTTATTTCGAAGACTAGTCCCAATCCTTGTTCTTGGCAGTTAAGCCTCTGCACTGCATAGAATAGCAAACAAAATCAACAGTATGATCAGAGTTTCTAAAGAACAGTTACCTATGACCTCTTTACTTACCCCACACATAAAAAGAAACATTTTTCTATGTTGTGAGGTTTACAGTATTGTAGTGGAACCAGCCTTGATGCTGTATTCAACATTGCCAACAATCTGTCAGTATTTCTATTATAATCTATTTTTTCCCCTAAAGGTGCCTAACTTGGCTCTGAAAACTGCTCTGGGATGAGACTTGTTATACACAGTATACTACAAGTTCCCTGCCCAGGGCAATAATAGAACTTTTGAAGATCTGTTCTGCAGTTGGCTAGTTACTGAAGGGAAGGAGATGGGCATTTTTAACATTTCCATTGATTTAGTCTAGAAAACTTATAAGTGGTTTTAATGATGAAGAAATGTGACTTTTTAAATTATTTTAACAACATAATATAAAATTTTGTATTTAAAGAAATTAAATACATGTATGTATGTATTTTATATTGTATTGTTTATTTCTATATTTTTATTAGCATCACAATAATTCTTTTTAATGGATTATTGCCATGATAAAGGTTTTAAAAACCTTTTGTGGAGATTTACCTATGCATACTGCCATAGGAGCTTGCCATGAACTTCTCCATGCATGAAGTCATATTTTTTAGAGCTACAAATTATGGATAGGACTCATTTAGAAAAGAGGAATCAAAATCTGTTTATTTGTCTTGTGGGGGGAGTGAGGGCGGGGGAAGAATAGCCAAACAGAATGGAGAGAGGGAAAGGGATCACTCCTACTTCTTTCCTTTCCCTAAAGAACCATAATTTTTGCATTGGATTACTGTTGTTCAGCTAACTAGCTAACGGTTGGGTTCAACTATCACCATTCTAAACCTGAACCTGGATTCTCTACTTTGGATCATTGGAAAAGATTCTCTCTGCACAAAATAGCCCTGCTTCTCCAGGGAAAGATATAAGAAGTGAACATTTTGAAAGAGTTCTGACTTTACTGCATCCCCTAGGTTCACTCCACCCAGGAAAATGTACTCATCTGAAGGAGACAGACCATCTGTAGCATGGTCCAGAAGCTGCTTTTTGAAAGGTTGGTCTCCTTAACAAGACCCAGGCTTCTCCTCTGGTCCAACAACCTGCTTGGACAGGTACTTTTTCTCTCTTCCAAGGAAGTTTATGAAACCATTTCACCAAAGGCTCCTATGTGCATGGAGCAAAATCACTGTCCTCTTCTCAGAGATTGCCCTTGTGGTTACATATCGAGGCTGGTGGTAATGAAGGGCCTGGGAAAAGACATTTCTCAAGAAGCCCAAGACAATTCCAAGACTACTTTTATGAGGTAGCATGTCAAAGATGCATTTGTGTGGTGCCTCAGGGATCTGTCACAGAGCATTCGACCTCAGCAGGCTTTGATGTATCTTAAGGCATTGTCCTGCCACCAAAGCATAGAGTGAAACAGAACTTCCTTGGAGCAACTGTTTTCTACTTTTCTGAAACAACACTTCACAATAGTTCCCTGGGGTAAGCTGATGATTGTGTGGTCTTTTTCTTGTTAAAGTCAAAGCCTTAACATTTTAAAGTATTTAATAAGCATTTTAGTATAGTTTGCTAGCAAGGAGGCTGCTCATTATGAGCTAATTGTTTCAAAGGGTTGCTGAAGATGCTTAAATGTTAAATACATGCTACTGTAAGCAAATATTCACAAATCTTTCAAAACAGATGTATGAGAAATGATAGGCTTTCTGCTAATGATAGTACACAAAAGACAGAAAGAAATGGAATCTGATAACAAATATGTTCACAATACCTTGCTGCATTCAATATGATTTTTAAAATTTATTTGCAAGTAAATACACTAGGATATCACGCATGTTGTTGCTTCCATTTGCTGAGCTCATTACAAACAATGAGGGTTCCTCGCATCCCTTCATTTTCCACCAGAAGCCTCCTCATCCACCCACCCTACTTAATTTCAGGAGACTTCTGGAAACTGTCCATCCACTCTCTCATGCTTGAGCTTCACTGAGCCTTTCCCTTCCCTCCATACACCATCCTTTCCTCTATTTTTCACATACCAGAGGCTCTTGAATTGTTTTTTCTGCCCTTCCTCTCCAAGAAATGATATTTCCCTTCCTTTTCTTCCATATCTAGGTCTGCCAGCCTTCCCTCCTGCCAGGGTTTCTATATGTTCCTATGTCCCCTTTTCTCCCATAGCAGGGTCCACTGGCTTCAGTGGACCCCCAAACTTATTTTTTACATAGTCCACCTTTTCCCTCATGGCAAAGTCAATGTGTGTCCACATTGCTATTTATTCCACTCCCCATGTTTTGTGCGCATACTCCTCCTCCCATAATAGCAGCTTTCTCTGCCCTTATTTCCCTTCTTTCCCCCGTGCTAGGGATTCTGTTTCCCTTTGCCCAAAATACAGTCCCTATTTGCTTCCATCCAGATGCTCAGTTCACTCCCTTACCATTGTCCCCATGACCCTCCCCTCCATCCTCCTCATCACCTTGTCACCTACCATTACTGTCACTCTGTAGGCTAAGTTATTTACAAGATAACATTTTTCTACATGATAAACTCTATTGGGATAGACAAAGATGTAGCATTATGCTGAAACACTTTAGTGGGTGGCATCTACCAATTTTTTGACCTATAGATCACTGCAGATGTGCATGAAACAGTTGTTCTACAGAACAAATGATAGGAGCTCATAGCACCCTCTGTTTTCCCATATTTTTAGTTTTCTGATTTTCTCCTAAATGCATAGGGCTCTGGCCATTAACACCTAGAAAATTCTTGAAATTTTGAAATTGATTGGTTATAGCATTGAAACAATTGTTGCACTGCAGACAGTCAAAGGTGCTATTAAGTTGTATGCTCAGACAATTAATTCCTTTTGACTTTTTATTGTTATATTCTATTCTTGCAGTTATTGGTTAGCTGTTATGTTACATTGGTTGCTACTTGAGAGCCTAGTATTTGCATTTGTTTATAATGCAATTTATAGTGATAATATTTGTTATTTAGTTTTGCAACAGTATATAGTGCTTTAGGAGGTTTATAGTCATGCTTAGGGCAGATGTCTCTGTACCAAAGAGCTTCACAAACCTACCAGAAGATACAAACAGACCCTTAGGCCCAGAAGGACTACCACTGCAGAATTAGACTAGTCAAACATTTCCCACACCTTGCGAGTTTATACCCTGCTATGGTAGTCAGACACTTCCATGCTGCCCTTCGTTAGTTGCTGCTTCTCTTGCCATAGATTGTGACTTATTCCCCCTACTGGCAGATGAATTGGCAGTAATGGGAATCAGTGGCAATTGTCAATGAGGAAATTAATATTGGGAGGGCATAAGAGTGCCCAAATTTACAATGGTGCAGCTGCAGTTTGCCTCTGTGCTTTGCATGTACACCCCCTCTGGGGAGGATGGTACACCCCACAAATTGGGAAATATTGAATTAGTCAATTAGTCAAGCAGGTATAATTTTTCCTAATTGTAAAAAGGGGTGACACACACTCTACTGTAAGACATACAACACGTAATGGAGTTTGGTTCAGACTGGCCCTATTCCTGGAGTTCATATTTACCATTCAGATATGTCACAAACCCCTACACAGGACTGTATTTATAAACATAAATCTGAGACTGAGCTCCTTCCTCAGTTGTATCATTCAAGAGTTTCTTTACACAGGACTTTTTGCCCCTCTCTCTTTCCTGAAAGAGGCTCTAAGGGCATTTATACACATACCTTTGTCTGCTCCATTGCACCAGAAATCCAGCACATCGGCGCAGACTTGATTAATTGAGTCTGTGGAGCACACAAGCTGACGTGCCTGGTGCTGCATTGCATGTACCTGTATAAATGGCAAAATGCATGTCAACACGCAGACAATAGTGGCAGTGTGCTTTTGAACTAGAACACTTTCAATGTGTTTTAGTTCAAATGCGTGCCGCTACCATTTTCTCAGCGCTGAGGAGCATTTCACCATTTGTGCAAATGAACATGCTGCAGTGCTGGGCACTCTTTTAAATACTAAAGTACCATTTACACAGCTGTATAAGTGTAATTTCTGGCACTTATGCAGATTTTATATTCTATTTCCACCTGTGGCAAAATATACACATACCTGGTACCTGAAGAAAAACAGCATTTCCACATTTTAGACCTCATCACTAGGGCAATTGCACAGGTTGTCCTCACCCAGAAGGGATTTGAACCTGCATTTCCTAGCAAATTACTCTACCGGCAGGCTATGGGCTAGGCACTATCCAGAGCACCCTCTGCTTGAATAGAGCAGCCAAGTGGAAAAGCCATAATGGACCAGAAGAAAAGTAAGCCCAAAGGAGAGTGTCTTAGTGAGACAGAGGGATGCAGGTTGTAGCCGTATTGGTCTACAGGCAAAAGGGATCAGAACCTGTGGCAGAGGTGATATCTTTTATTAGACCAACTAGGTATTTGCAAAAAAGTCTTCATTTGCAAGCTTTTGCACATGCCCACCCTTCCTCAGGCATAGAAGAATGCAAAGATTGTAAAATTTCTCCTATGTAGAAGTGAAAATTCACATTTCACAGGAGACCTAAAGGTGTTGTAAGATCTCTTGGCTGAAATAGTTCATTTTGTGCAAATTACCTCTGCTCTGGTTCTGGAAGGCTCCATCTCTGCTGCAGCCTGGAGCAAGGAGCATTGCCCAGCTATGTAGCAGCAGTGCCAGCTGAGCATGGATGATAAAAATGGGGGCTAGACCCAAGGCTGCAGAGGGTAGAAGTGGCATGGAAGGGAGAAAATGGGAGGGTGGGGGCCTGAGTCTCCACGGGGCAGGTACAAGTGAGGAAACAGGTGCCAGGGGTAAGTTGCCTAACTCCTTCACCACCCACCCCATTACAGCCCCCCTACCACCATCTGCCCTACTGCATACCCCCCACTGCCTCCCTCACTTTCTGTCCCCTTACCATCTGCCCATTACTGCCCCCCTCATTGCCTGTCTCCTGCCACTGCCTGCAGTGGTTGGGGGGGATGACAAATTTAAGATGATCTTCCAATAATTAGATTCTATACATGGAAAACTATAGCAAATGTATACATTTTCTATTAATAGAATCTAATTACTGGGGAGTCATCTTAAATTCAGGGACATCTTATATTTGGGTAATTTTGGTATTTTATCACTGGGGCAACAGGAGGAAAGGAAAAGACTTCTTTCTTTACAGTCCCATTCCCATTTTAGTTCTGAATATTTATATGGCAGAAGTCCCTGATAAGGATTCAATGGTTCCTCAGTTGATGCTCTGTGAGATGTCTGGAAGAGGAAATTTATACCATTAAGGATTAATCCTCTATCTGAAGTCTCATCTGCACTTAAGGGTGTGCCAGGATAGCAGGACTGACAAATCCCCTTAGTGGTGACTGAGTTAATAACAATTAAGTAGTCTTTTGCCAGTATAGTTTAAAAGGGAAACTGGTAAAAGGCCTTTTTTGCTGGTATAACTATGTTAGCTCTGGTAGGGCACAGCTGTGCCAATTATGAGATGTGAGTTCTTCACATTTCTGAGTGAAAAAGCTACACTGACAAAACTGTTAAGTATTGAACAAGCATAGCATTCAGACCAACTTTAATAGGGGCAGGACTGAGCCTTTGAACGTGTTGCATCATCTACAGTAATGCTAGAGAAAACAGCCCACAATAATTATCTTACTTCTCCAGCCTTATTGGCCACAAGAGGGCAGAGGCTGGTGTCACTCAACCAGATGCACTGTTAACACATTGAGTCTGTCACTGAATTTTAAAGGGGAGATTTATAGTGGATTAAATAGAAAGTTGAAAAATGAATTTCCACTGTCATATATTTATTTTTAAAACAGCTTCAGGCTAGAAGGCCAAATGTAGCAATGTAATCTAATCAAGTTTGCTATAATGAATAAAATGATGTTATGCTTTATATACATAAGGCATTAATTATTATATAAATAAGCAAGGGGCATGCTAGAATAGAAAAATACTGTATGCAGAATACGCCTTCATTAGCTTGAAAATGTGTCAAGCCAAGATACTGCATCTCCTATATAAGTAATGTCAATTGCTCCTCTTTTAATTTCTCTATAACAAAGGGGTGAATTTGAAATGGGGGAATGTGTTTGGGAACCAAAAGACATAATGCTAATTTTACGGCAAGTCACATTTTGGACATAAACTACTTGACAGTCTCTTTAAATACGTTGTTTGCTAATTTAAAGTAGTGCTAGAGCTGTGTAATATTCTCTGGGTTTGCTTCACATATTTTTCATAGTAATATCTGTATTTTGAAGACATTGTCAAATTTTATCCAGTATAAAACTTTGCACCGGTGAGCTTGCAATTACCCTCTTTTACCAGAAGACCAGTACCCTGGACTTTGTACACCCAGATCAGCAAGAAACAAGAAAAATGCTTTCCAGAGATCTGGTTTACACTTAAAAGTTTTGCTGTCATAACTTTGTCAGAAGTTTGAGAAATCACAACCCTAACCAACAACATAGCTATGCCAGCAAAAAACCTAATGCAGCTGTTGTTGTACCAGCAAAAAAGCTATTCTTTTGGCAGAAACAGGATTAGAAGCCATGAAGTCCTGACTCTTAGATCCGCTCTTATTCCAACAGATTGTGCTGACTGGTTGGTGCTAGGCAGCAAATCAAATCAAAGAAGAATGGTAGCACTTTACACTCATTTTGTAATGGTGTAAATTGATGACATGATGAAGATCAAGGCAATGGCAAAATCAAGTTCAGAGGTTTTACACAGAGTCATTTTTGGCATATCAAAATTTGTTACCAATGTTAAGTTGATGAGGACGCTACTTGCTTTTTGTTCTGAGTTTGTTTGATTTGTCTCCCTGTTGTTGTTTGGGAAAGGGGGTTGTTTATTTGTTTGCTACCAATTACATTTGAAAGAAAAGCAATTGGAGACTTTTGCTCCTACTAACAGCCTGTATTTATGCTGTGTATACATTTAATATAATTAAATTACAGTTAAGGAGAGAATAGATGTTCCTATTGAATGTCAGCTAGCGCGACTATTTGAGATGAAACATTTAGAATTTATATGCAGTAAATGTATCAATAATACAGATCAGGCCCACAGAGCCATGGAAGTTGTTCCATAGGTCTCTCCACGTGTCCAGAAATGTGCACCCCATGGGTCCAGAAATTAACACCTTCCCTGCCAAATTTCCAAGCCCCATGGAGTTGGAATGTTCCAAGCTGGGTTGACCACAGCTGATCAGGCCCTGTTCTTGTGTGGCTGGATCAAGACAAAGCCCAATCCAGTTTTATGGAAATGGCCCAGCTAGGGCAAGATGCAGAGCATGACTCCGGCCCAGTGCAGCCACAGGGACTGGGCCCCAGCTTCCCATTCTCATGGGACTTCCCCAGGTGAGCCATTTCCATGCAGCTGGATCTTGCCCTGGGTGGGCCAGCACTGTGTGTTGGGTTGAGCCCGCAGACTGGATCCGACCCACAAGTTGAAAAGGTCAGGCACCACTGAGATTATACGTTTTCAACAAAGCAGGACAGTTCCTCCCCCACCCCCCCTATGGATAGTGTTCTGGCTAAAACTGTTCTGGCTATTCTGTAGCTCAGGTAGCTTTTTTCAGAAGCAGTGGTTTAGTGAAAAGCTACTCTTTAGAGGCTAGTAGGGCTAGGGGCAGACATTCAAAAAGCCGGACCTTGAATTGATTCCATGCCAGCCCTTTACAGGTTAGTCTAACTTACAGAGATTGAACTGATTCATAGATTCATAGATTCTATGGTCAGAAGAGACCTCAGTGGACCATCTAGTCCGACCCCCTGCCCCTGGCAGGCAAGAAAAGAGTTACTAAACCTGGGATCATGTGATCTCAGCCAGGTGCCTGTCCAGTCTCCTCTTGAAGACTCCCAAGGATGGGGTGAGCACCACCTCCCTTGGAAGCCCATTCCAGATCCTGGCAACCCTGACCATGAAAAACTTTTTTCTGATGTCCAGTCTAAACCTACTCTTCAGTAGCTTATGGCCATTGTTC
>NW_017728994.1:42980417-42985460 GCF_001723915.1 Gavialis gangeticus | reverse complement strand
GTCCAGTCTAAACCTACTCTCCAATAGGTTATGGCCATTGTTCCTTGTTGTTCCCAGGGGTGCCCTGGTAAACAGATCATCACCTACTTTGTGTTGCTCTCCCCTTATGAATTTGTACGTCCCTTAGCCTTTCCTCGTAGGGCCTTCCCTGCAGGCCTCCAATCAGATGAGTGGCTCTTCTTTGATTTTCAAACAAATTCCCTTTTGATTCCAGGAATGCAGCCACATGCCTGCAGTAGCTCAGGCTACAAGCCAGAGGGCACTAGAGCAGCCCTCCCTTCTCTTGGACAGTTGCTGCACGGCTGGAGGGGAGCTGAGCAGGGAGCGTGGCCAGGCCCCCAGCAGGGGCTAAGTATGATTGGGGCAGGGTTTAAACCCCCACCCTGGCCTGTAGGGACCCCAACTGGGGTGTGCCTGTAGGGGGAGGGGAGAGACAGCCCTTGCCAGGCTTTTCCCCAGTGCCTCAGGCAAAGGGAGTAGCAGGGGGATTAAACTCCCCTGTCTCCAGGTGGGCATGGGACCCCAGCCAGGGTCTACCCAGCTTTCTGCTCTGCTCCTACTCAGGCAGCAGGGGGCCTGGCCAGAGCCAGCCATTATGGCCCCACTATGCGCCCAGGGCTGCGGCTGAGGCTGTTGCTAGTGCCGCGAAGCTGGAGCTGTGGGGCTGAGCTGAGCTGACCTACGGGTGCTGCTGAGTGAAGGGGTCAGCCTGAGCTGGACTGTGGGGGCTGGGCCTATCCCAGTGGACTGTGGATGCAGGCTGGGGCTGCAGGGGTTGCGAGGCCAGATTGTTCCTGGCTCCCCATGCCCAGGTTGCATGGGGCTGTCGTGGAGTTGCACAGGCAGGGGCTAGCTGGGTAGCAGGCTGCCCAGGTGGCTCAGAGGTGCTGGAAGGTCCTAAGCCTGACAGGCACCCACTGCAGCTGCCACTGCGCCCCATCTTGTGCAGCACCTGGTGGCTGCAGCAACATCACAAGCTGCAGGCTGACCAGGGCCGGGCGGGCTGTTCTGTCCCGCTTGCCTCCAGCTGCCTCTACTGCAGCTGCTGCCCCTGCCACTGCTGCACCATGCAGCTCTGGGTGGGCAGGTGGGAAGCTTCAGCCCCGCAGCTTCTGCCTGCTGCATGGACCTTCAGCTCCAGCTGTCTTCCACCTCTTGTGCCTGCCTGCAGGGGCTGCTCATCGTGCTGGGAAGGCAGAGCGGATGGAAGTCAGCTGAAGCTGGAGCCCGAGCTCCATGAACTGGGTGGAAGCCACGGGGCTGAAGCTCCCCTGCCCCAAGCAGTGCTGCATGGGGTGGCAAGACCAGGAGCCACAGCTGTAAGTGGAGGGAGCAGAACAACCCTGCCAGCCCCAGCCAGCTTTCCCCGCCCCACATCTCCAGTGGCCACTCCCTCTCCCACTTTTACCCCTGCTGCACTACTCTGGCTGGCAGGGAGAGTTTCAGCCCGGTGGCTCCTGCCCAGTGTATAGAGCTCTGGCTCCAGCTCCAACTGCTTTCCACCTGCTGTGCCCATCTGCAGAGGCTGCTCGTTGTGCCAGGCAGGCAGAGGGGGTGGAAGGTGGCCGACAGCTAGAGCCACTGGAGGCAAGGGGACGCTGCCTTGGCCCAGCAAGGCTGTTCTGCTCCCCTCTCCTCCAGCTGTGGCTCCTGCTCTTGCTGCTCTTCACAGCGCTGCTCAGGGCAGGGGGAGCTTCAGCATCACAGCGTCCGCCCACTGAATGGATCTCTGGCACCAATTCTGGCTGCCTTCCATCTCCTCCACATGCCTGGCATGATGAGCAACCCTTACGGGCAGGCACAGCAGGTGGAAGGCAGTGGAGCTCCATGCTCTGGGTAGAAGCCAACACGCTGAAGCTTCCCGCACATCCACCCAAAGTGGCATGGCGCAGCATAGCAGGGGCAGGGGCAGGGGCAGGGGCAGGGGCAGAGTCAGGCGCAGGGGTGGCAGCAGCCACTGAAGGTAAGGGGGGTAGAACAGCCTGCCCAGCATTGGTCAGCCCACAGCTTGTGATGTAGCTGCAGCTGCCTGGTGCTGCACAGGACAGGGGGTGCGGCGGTGGTTGTTGTAGGCAGCTGTCAGGTGCAGGGCCTGCCAGTGCCCTATGAGCCTCCCAGGCAGCCTACTACCTGGTTAGCCCCTACCTGTGCTGCTGGGCTGGGCTGTAGCAGAGCCACAGCTACTGCTGTATCACCATGACAGCCCTGCCTGGCCTGAGCACAGGGAGCTGGGAGTGATTTTACCACGCAGCCCCTATGGCTCCAGCCCAAGCTGCAACCCACTGGGAAGGACCCAGCCCCACAGCCCAGCCCGGGCTGGCCCCTAAACCTCCACTCAGCCACAAGCAGCTGAGGCAGGCATATGGCAGGGCTATGCCAACTGGCTCTGCCACACTCCCTCCCCTGTCACTGGAGTGGGGAGGTGGGGAATGGCAGACAGGGGCTGCTCCGTCTGGGGCTGGTAGTCCTGGGTTGCTGGTGGGACAGGGGATGAAGGGGAAGATTAAATCCCCCTCCCTCTCCCTGTTTGCCTCAGGCTGTGGACGTGAGGCCTGACAAGGGCTGCTACCCCCTGGCCAGGCAAGCCCCAGCTTCAGTCCCCTAGTGGGAGAGGGGAGGGAGGGGGGAATAAGCCCCCTCCTTGCTCCCTTTGCCTCAGGGGCCCATGCCCTACCTCTGCTCTGGCTAGAGAGCAGAGGGGTGGGGCCAGCTCTGCCATCTGGCACAGACAACACAGCCAAGCCCAGGGATGAAAAGCACGCTGGGATGCTGACGGACTCTGGTTTTACTTAAACCAGGAAGGGGTGTGGGACAGAAATTACATAAACTTGTTTGACCCAAATGTATGTAGCATCAGTTAAGTCTGATGCTACATTCAACCAGGTTTATCTTAAACCAGTTTTGGCCATTTTGAAACTGTTTTATATGCACTGAACTTATATTCTGTTACAGGTTTAAACCAGTTTCTGATCATTTAAACTGGTTTATGTGTAACTTAAAAAGAGGAACAACTAATGCTTTTTGCAATCTGCAAAAAGTAAAATTTAACAAATACAGGTTTCTATGTGGTGAGATCAGCATCATATTTTCTCCAATTCCATTGTAAAGGTGTTGGTAGGAGCTAAAGTGGAAGGAGATGCAACAAAAATCCTTGTTCATTTACAAGCTTACAAAACCCATGGAAATAACTGTGATTATCAAGGACAGCATGAAGTACATAGTTATGAAATTGCATAAATAACATTACTGAGTTAACCCATTCTTCTTCAGTAAATGACTATCTACTCATAGGGAAAACAGCTTTTTCTTTACCTTTATGAATTTATAATGGAGACTGGAAAATAAATTCTACCTTAGAAAAAGATTTTATATCCCAGAAGCTGGTATTACAGGTCTCTCCACAGGTGGCTGGATATGGAAAGACTTTAATATCCACACACCTCTGGAAAAAAAAAAGTTTAACATAGCTAAGTCATGCTGGTTACAGTCAATAGAAGTGAGTCGCATACAGTCACATTATGTCATTGGAATACCAGACTGAATAAATGCCAAATTAAACACATTGACATTTAAGATATCCTGGTTGTATTACTGCTGCTTCTTCACCACCCAAATAACAACAGTAAACTGAGTATAAACAACACAAATTTGCATGTCCCATTTGCTTTGGTGCACACATTCCCAACATGATTTTACATGAATAATCAGCTCTTCAGAAAAAGTGCTCAAAAATGTATCCACCTTACAGAAGACTGGCATTTTCACAGTTGCAAGCACCAGTGTTTTCTTACCTACCTATCTAAAAACAGATACCAAATGGTACAGTTTAAAAGCAATACACAGGAGATACACAACTTAAACCTATTATGTGTAACAGAATTTTTGACCATAAACTCCAGAAAGTGAAATACTACTGACTTCGTTTCATAACTGTCCTGGAAACACACAGTCTTCAACTCATTTTATGTTAGATTACAGCAGTGGAAAATGTTTCATGATTTTATATAGAACAACAAGAAATTCATGTTTTGTGGTTTTGTTACCACATCTAAAAATCAGGCTACTTGGGCTTACTAAAGCTTGCAAACCTTTCTAGTGAACACAGGCTGATTTAACACAGAAATTAGGCATAGCTAGCAAGCTTCACATACAAAGTGAAAATATCACCAGCAAGTCAAGTATGAAGGAAGGCTGTCAGGCACAGCTCCTTTCCCTCTGACCCTTTTTCTGGCTGGGCAAAGTGCTGGTTCCCCAGAACTTTTTTTTCTCTCTGCCTGATAAAATAAAAGTTACACAACACAGGAATCTGAGTCAGGAGTCTGACTTAAGTGGGACTTAGAATGGGTTTAAGGGTCTGCCTATTCAGATTTGAATTTTGGGTTTAGGGCCTACGTATTTCTCAGGGCACTGTCTTATTTAAAAGAGGGTCTCTTCCACTCATCTTATCTGAAAGAAAAACAAGTTTGTTAGGTCTAGGCTTTCTACGTATGCAGAGACACTGTCGTGAATTAAAAATATATTGGTTTTCTTTCAGGCTGTGGATAACAAAAAGTGACTATGAAAGTCTCATCACAGTGCCTGCCCTGTAGGTAATGCTGTGTCTTGGATAGCTTGAACCTGCCTGCCTTTCTCAGAGGTATCCAGACTTGGCAGAGCTTTGCTTCTGGCATATCTGCTTCCTGAGAAGAAGGGAAAAATACATGACTTATCTTAAAAAGGTCAGCCAGTAAAAATCAAATCTAAAAGCAGCATGTAAACTGACACAGGGCATTTCAATGGGACAGCATCTTCTGTCCAAGAAGCTTTTCAGACTTCTTAGAGAAAGTTAAGTATATAAGTAACACACCACACTGGTGAGAGAGGAAAGTATGAACTATCTCCTTCTACAGATGGGCACACCTGGGGACTGTGAACCATCCCTTTGGAAGTTCCAAAGCTCCAAAAGCTTCTTGTCCTGGAATCCAACCATGTTCTCCTGATACTTATTCCCTATTCTAATTAACATGCACGACTTAGTGCCCTGGAGGAGCAGGTGAGTGAGCT
>NW_017728994.1:42977428-42980406 GCF_001723915.1 Gavialis gangeticus | reverse complement strand
CGACCCTAAATCTATGAAACTATGAAACTATGAAACATTCTGTCCCAAAAATTAATTAGTAATTTAATTTTTAAAAGCCTTCCATTCTGCAACCTTATGTAGATTTTTCCAACTTTACTGAATCTGCGTTCCATCATGAACCTTCCATTTCCTTTTGCTATGCTGGATGAGTTATGGAAGTCATAGAAGTTATTCCCATGTCCTTCAAGGAAAGATCACTCCTGGTGCCATATGTAACTGGATACTTTTGCATTGTGTCATGACTTTGCTGCCATTTTCATATTTGATATTTAATTAATATTTGTTAACCCCACAAAAATAAAAAACTGAAGAGTTGATCAGACACTTCTAGGAATTATGTTTCTTGCCCAAGCCTAATTTTCTAAAGTCTCTATTTTATATTAAAAAAATAAAATTTACTGGTTTTGTTGAAAACAACATTATTTCACTGGTGACAGCCTCATGTGCTTATACTTTTTCTGTTCTGATTTATATATTTAATCCCATCACTTACCTGAACTGTATGTTAGTGTGTGGTGTTAATCTTTTGTAAGCCATTGTTGACAAGTGTGTCTGAGCTGGTAGAGCAGGTCTTAAGCAATACATTCCAAGAACTGTCTTGCATAACGACAGAAGCCGTGGGGGTAACTGTGTGGCAACTTGCAACACTAGAGTATGAGGTTTTAAAAAACAGCCACTTATTTCTCATTTCCATCTCCCTTTAAAGTAGCTCAATCCAATCTGCTTATACCTCTGAACATTTCCAGTGAAAATTCAGTTTTCTGTTCACTGTATTACAGAAACCCATGAAAATGTCTACAAAAGTGTCCTTGCATACTTTTGCTAAATAAACTTGTAATTCTTAATCATCATACAATACAGTTATATCTAAAGGGCCAAACAGTAAGGGGTAGGAACTATTTGAAATTGGAAAATTATTAGACTATTTTTTTTTTTTTAAACAGAAGGGGGAAAAAACACATTTTTTTCTTCGGGGACAGAGTCTAGCTGTGGGTTGTGTTCTTGCTTTGCATTTCCTGCTCCACTGGCAGATGTATTCTCTGAGAGAGCCACAGTCAGCACAGTGTACACAAGGTATGCTCATGTGTCATACTTCTTACTGACGTGCACTGATTAATCAAAGAGTCAAGCTCCAGGAATGGAATCTTTATGAAAATTCAGAGCTCTAGCCAGGCAAAAATGCATTAAAACTCAGATGTGTATTGGCCTCTTCTAGAAAAGCTACCAGTGTAAACACAGTTTGTGGAAAGACCTGCTGGTCTTACATCATTTCATAGTCCCTCCTGGTAACCTCTAGCTATTGGTTTGTTTCATCCATCTGCTAATTTTGCTATACCTTGTAACAGCTGTTTAGGACAGGGACTGTATTTTTTACTGTTCATTTGTACAGTACAGAACACACTGAGGTCCTGATCCCTGATCATGGTATCTAGGTACTGCTGCAGTATGATAAACTGTAATAAATTGTAATAAACCTAACCATATTGCAGCACAGCTGCATTAAACATTTGTAGTAAAACTGATGTGTTTGAACTCTTAGAAAATACTGTCTTCATCTTTTGCACTAGTTCATTGTTATAATGACTTCAAAATATTATACAGAGCTTCCTAAATAACAGATTTCTCAGTCTGTAAAAAAAATGGTTTGGTTTTGTTTCTTTTTTTAAATGCTGAATCAGGATACCAACAAGCTGGGAGCCTGAAAATCATGGAATTCCTGCCTCCATGACAGTCCATGGATTCAAGAAGGCAGGTAGACAAGATAGCCGGCAAGCAGACAGACTCTCCTTGGAAACACCTGGTTTGCATCAGAAGATTTTACTGGAATTCCCATGTTTCCACAGAATGCTTCTCTTTTTACAGATTAATATTTCCTAAGGGAAACATGCTCCATCAGAAAATTTCCAAGGAGTCATACTCTATAAGTTAACTTGGACAGGACGTGCATTGGGAAAAAGTGGTCAGGATGGCAATGACAGCAGCATTGTGTGATCTATGTGTCACAGTTGACTGCATCTCCAAGCACACCCCCTCAGATCTCAGTTCAGCCATCACCCTTGGGATAAGATTGAATAAGCCTCCCACTTTCAGACTTGGGTAGCAATTCCTGCTTATCAGCTGAGATCATCTCAGCAGACTTGACTTACATTCAGGTCCTGCAAGTCTGCTCTTTTTGGGTGCAATAAGAATGGTAAGTAGTTACTAAACAGCACTCTTAAAGTAGTATTTAATAGATCTAAACCATTTTAGAGGAAAAAATAACAGTAACATAAATGGTGCAAAGCTCTAGCTTTCCAGGTATCAAACCAGCTTCCTAATGGATCTAAGCTTCCTAAAGACAAGACATCAGGGGCACTTGTACATGTGATGACGTCATGATGTGCATGTGATGAAAATTGCCCTTTGTGTGGTTTAATAGCATCACATATTACACATATGCAAGTTTTGGGGGTTTTAAATGAGTTTGTATTGCTGCAAATGAAACTATGTCCCAATGTATGGGATATAGTAGCCACGGAACGCTGCAGCCATTAGTCAGCTTGCCCCCTGGCTGCAGGAGAGGGGGGTAGGCTCCACAAAAAAAAAGGTGGCATAGACAGCGCACAGGGCGTGGGACTGCCAGGGCAGGCTGCTACCTTTCCTGAGCCCGCCTGGGCTCCCAGTGCCCCATGCACTGTCCCTGCTGCCTTCTCTGGCCACCAGCACACCCAGCTACCCTCTTGCTGCCTCCCCATGTTGCCCCAGCAGCAAGCCAGCTCATTCCCAGGCAGCCTCAGGCATCTTGCTGGCCACAGGAGTCTGGTGAAGACAGAAGCAGTGAGGGGCCTGATCCTTTCTTTCTTTGCAGCCTTCCTACCTCCTCTGTGGCCAGGGGGTGAGCTCACAGATTAACGGCACAGATTAATGGCCCCCCAGCCATGGGAGAGGTGGGCAGGCTCCACCAAAAAAAAAAAAAA
>NW_017728994.1:42972050-42977290 GCF_001723915.1 Gavialis gangeticus | reverse complement strand
AAAAAAAAAAAAAAGGATCAGGTCCCTTGCTGTTTCTGCCTTCAGAGGAGCCTGTGACCACCTGAACAATAACATATATACAGTGGCAGAAAAATAAAACCCACTGTTTCAAAACTCACCATTTCAATTTAGGGGGCATGCAATGAAACCCTAAGAACTAAAATGCCATCTCATGTACAAGTGCCCCAAGAAGAGGCATAGCTTCAAGATGAGGTAGATAAAACACACAGCCCCTGCTTGCATAGAGGCCAGGGGTTGCTGTACCACCACTGCTCATTCCCTCCTTTCCCCTGCTGCTGAACTCAGAGGGCGCTGAAGGAGGGAAGAGGGTGGGAAAGAGCAAACATCACAAGGCTGTGCAGTTAGAAGCAGGGACTCCAGACAGACCCCACAATGGTGAGTTCATAGAGCTAAGGACACATGTGGAGCTATACCGGTGAGGGGCTACAACCACATCTCCTGTGGCTGTATGGCACATGCACAAGAAGTTCTTTCCACTGAGCATACACTACACAGCTGAATGGGGAGCGGTTGCAGCCTGGTTGCTGTGATCCTGGATCTGCCCATAGATGCTAGCAGTATGAACTCACAAACTTGTGTGGCTCTGCTTTTTACTTTTAGGGAGCTTCCAGAGTAATTTGAGATTATCAGTCTTCTGCCCTCATTTCCTCACATAAGATAATGCAGAATTATGTTTTGTTCTGCATCTTTTGCAGTGCATATGTGAAGAAGATAAGGGCTTAGCCAAATCTCTCTGGAATCAATGGCTGCCAATAGATGTGCTTGTTCACATTCTGATTAGAATGTGAACAAGCAGAATCAATTAATCAAATCCAGCCCACCATGTTTTAAAATGGCCATAGGGGCACTTTGACTAAAGCTCATAGAATGAGCTTTAATTAAAGTATCCCATGGCTGTTTTAAAATGCGTGGGGGTTTAACACAAGTGACAGTGTGACATTTCAGTTACAGCAGCTCTCTGGGAACCTCTGTAATTAGAATGTGCTCCCCTGCCCCAGCGCCGAGCATGTGTATAGGCAGCCAATGGAAAGACAACCACTGATTCCAATGGGGTTTGAATCAGGGCCACAGAGAAGCAGTTTGGGCTGCTGTATGCCGTTTTGAAGAACTTGTAAATTTCTACTAAGGAATGTGCACAGCTTTCACATTTTTCAACACCTACTGAATAGAAGATGGGATTAAGCTATTACTAACAAAAGCAGATTGGATTTTGAGTGACTTATACTGTTGGGGCTTACTGTTAAGTCTACATACTCAGTGGCCTAGTGCCTTTTCTACCTGGACCGTTGGTCTCACAATCACTTGCCTGGAATTTGCTGCTGTGAGGCCTGACTCTTTCCTGCCCCATCTTGATGTTCTGGTGATGTTGCTGATCAGGAGATGTTAGTTTCTACCACAGCCGACCAATGGTGACCCAAATAGGGATTTCTTCTAGGGCTCCAACATCTTCTACACCGTGTCCTAGTGCCACCCAGATGTTCCTCCACCGATTATGCCCGTAGGTCTTATCTAGCAATCTGACTTTGCCTTCATTGTGATGAACACAACTACACTCTGAATCCAAAATGTCTGGGAATGGATTTTGGAGACAGGGAAGAGAGGGCTCTCTGTAGGAAAGCTTATGGTTGAGCTTGCTAGGGGAAACCCCACAGAAGGGCTGGGGCTCTCCCCAAGTGAGCAGATGCCTAGCTTGAGGCCAATGGGGATCTTATCTGAAGAAGAGCATAAATTCAGATTAAATATATTCCACAGATATTGCTCTTCTGTGACAAAGCAAATCCAGCAGCTACATTCAAGTTAATATAGTATAACTGAAAGGAGGGTTTATTCAGATCACATTGGGAAGTCCACCTCCTTAAATTCCCAAACTGAACATTTACAAGGGGCATCTCAGCTGCTTTCCAAAGGAACAAAAACTTCTGATTGTAGGACATCAAGGGCAAATTTTTGGCTTCATTGGAACAAAAAAAAAAAAAAAAAAAAAAAAAAAAAAAAAAAAAAAAAAAAAATAGAAAAACTTCTATAAGCCTCAATATAGCCAGGATATTGCTAGTAGTAAGTAACAAAGAAGCCAAATGGAATATTGCAGGGATTTTGGTTTGGTTTGGTTTGGTTTTAGGGAGGAGAAGGGAACTAATTTTTTCTGTATTTGAACTTTATTTATTTTTACAAAGTAATTTTGTATCCAGAAATTCAGTTCATTATTTGTGTGCCCTTTGAATATGACAGACAGCTGTGAAAGGGAGTGATGAGAAAAGGCATGGGATAAGTCATTTTAATGGAGTCTCCATTCTTGAATGGTTTTCTCCAGGAATCCGGCACACACAGAAGACCTAAGATAGGCTTTCACAGCAAGGCCCAGCTCCTGCTCATTAGTTCTGCTAAGTTTAAAAGCCAAATCTATAATGCTCACAACAACACAGAAATCAACCTTCTGCTGAATAAAACCTAACAGTTTTAGTAATCATATTTGCTATTTAATTTGCCTTTATATTAGCACTTTAGTACCTCTCAGATTTTTTTGGACCACTTACAAGAACCTAAATTGGAATCTTCCTTCCCCAAAGATTTAATATCACTGAAGCTGTAAACAGCAAAGAGGGATCTGAAATTTAGGAAAGCCCCAAAGCAATTATATCTACAGAGTGAATTGAAAAAGAAAGAAATGAAAAATAATGAGTCAAAAGCACTCTGAAGCCTCCATTTAAATCAAAATAAACCAAAATTTCAAAGTGAAATGTTTTACCAAAGCAATAGGAAAATGTGAATAAAGGTTGTATAATCAGAGATGGAAAATGATAAAATGATAAAATGATAAAAATGTAGTTACATATAGTTAAAAATGTATCTAAATTCACTTATTGGATAATTCACAGATGATTTTGAAAATTTTAAGTCCAGACTGTACCTATTAGGCACATTGACTGCTTACAGGTGTGGAAAAAAAAACCCAAAACCTGCTTTATTTTCAGTTTGGCATGCCCCTGCACCAAGTAGAGTACATGTTCAGAAGAGGCATTACATTAGTTTAATCTAGCTTGCCCAACATCTGTATAGATTGGGTGCTTCAGCCTTTGGTGCTTTTATTAATAGCTGACTGAATCAGCTTTAGATAAAAGCACCAAAACACTGTTGAAGCACCTGATCTATACAGATGCTGGGGAGCTGGAACAAACTAATGCATTTCCTCTTTTGGTAAAGTGCTTTTTAAATTTATTAATAGATTTTCAGAGACTCCAGTGGGTAGAATAGAATTGCACCTGCTAATAGGTGGACAAGGATCTAGCTAGCCTTCAGGGTCTTAGATCCATTTGCCTGTGGCCAGCTAATATAGGTTTCCAAACAGCCTATATCCTTTAGAAATTTGTATCTACTATATATAATGGCCGTGGCATCCTTCTGCTAGTGGGTCCATAAATGGACCCAAACAAAATGCAGAGCTATGTTGGCTGGAGCAGGGTAATCGCGAGAGTTGTCAGAGATCATTATGTATCAGCTTTTCCCTAGAGTTGTCTCTTCTAGCTAGCTTTTACAGAGCTGGTTAGTGCTATAAACTACAGCAACAAAGGAAAACAAACACAAAAATACCAACAGTCCTTTCTTCTGGACATTTCTTTTCTGTTCGTAGGGGACCATGCTGACAAAAGTATCTGAAATCAACACTTCCCAGTTTCAGCAGCAGTGAATTTGACTCTCTGAACTTGAATGCCAAGTAGGAGAGGATTTTGCTCATGATTTTTCTGCATTACAAGCTCTCCCATTTTCTCTTGGATAATAACTCTTTGGATCTCAAAGCTCTTAGATTTCAGTACTGTTAACAAATATACAATGGTAACAGCCCCTGCTGTAATAAAACACATTAGGGTATAGCTTTCTATCACAAGGAAATTAACAGTACTTCTACCAGAATTTAACAAAGATGTTTTACTTAAATTTGAAAATACAGACATCATCCCTCTTAAAGAACCCAATTTTCCATTCAGAAACTTACATTAAAAATGCTTCTCTGTAATGACTGATTTAGTTGCTTGGTGAAATGGTAAAATAAAATTTATTTTAATCTTTGTTGCATTATGTATGTGTAGCAGGTTGTTACCTCTTCGGACAAGCCCAGGAGCCAGCCTCCCCTTTTTCCTAGTTCAAACTAAGCAGAATAAACAAAATAACAACAATCCCTGCCCTGGCCTCTCCTATCCAGACCTCCTCACCACAGCATGGGCTTCAACAGTCTTTCAGTATTACCTTTCCTCTCAGCTCTCCACTTCCCCTGCATCATTTCTCTGGGAACTTTTAACTTCCTCCAGGGTCAGCCAATCTTCCCTATCAGCTAGCCTAGCGCTCCTAGGACCTTTTAAAGCTGAGCTCCAGTTCCTGAGCCACACACCATGTTGCAGTATGATACTACAGTCAGAAAAGCATTCAGTGGAAATAATCAATTTTAGACAAAATATTTTGAACCCTGATAGCTCTGTGTATGTTCAGATTCAGACCTGGTATCTTTTTCATCCTTTCTTGTCATACAGTGAGTCCCACTGAGAAGGTGACATTTTTAACTTGCCTCTGTTGCATGAATTTTAACATTAATTTTCAGGGTTTTACTTTTAACCCTTTCATGGATAAGAGTAGTTTTATTCTTCTGTACTGAATGAATATTATATAGTAAAAGCTTTGTTATCCAGTATTAGTGGGGCAGGGGGGTGCTGGTTATTTAAAAATTCTGGTTATCTGAGATTTATACCTATCAAGGAAGGCAGGAGCACAGAGTGGCCACCCTGCCCCGCACAGGTCCCTTTCTCCTCCCCCCACCCCTTCCCCCACAGGCGTTCCCAACCGGGGAGGGGGGGTGCATGCACACGTGTGCGCTCAGCCCCCTCTCCCCACCAATTTTTTTTTCTCCCTCCACCTATGCAGATATCAACTAGAAGGGCCCCCGGCAGCTCCTCTATCAGGAGCATCACTAAGTAACGTAAACAACAGAAGTACTTGATGTGCATGCCAGATAGACTTAGCAAAGATTCCCAAGAAATGCTGTGTCTGCTCTAAATTCATTCACTTCAGGAGATGAACTAACTTTAGATTGACTGGCTTAACCCAATCTAAAATGGATTGACTCAGTCTAGTAAACTGCTGCATGTAGTCACAGCATAACCCTGGGGCTGGGAAAGCTCAGCAACTTGCCTCAGCCCTAGGGCTGTGCTGTTTCTACTCCCCCCCCCCCC
>NW_017728994.1:42966841-42967050 GCF_001723915.1 Gavialis gangeticus | reverse complement strand
AAAGATTCCCAAGAAATGCTGTGTCTACTCTAAATTCATTCACTTCAGGAGATGAACTAACTTTAGATTGACTGGCTTAACCCAATCTAAAATGGATTGACTCAGTCTAGTAAACTGCTGCATGTAGTCACAGCATAACCCTGGGGCTGGGAAAGCTCAGCAACTTGCCTCAGCCCTAGGGCTGTGCTGTTTCTACTCCCCCCCCCCCC
>NW_017728994.1:42964878-42965950 GCF_001723915.1 Gavialis gangeticus | reverse complement strand
CCTTCCCCCCTGCCTTGGACCCACCAACTCACATTGGACCCACCTGCCCCCTAAGTCTTTCCAGCCTCCCTCCCCTCAAAGACCATTCAGTCAAAATATCAAATAATTACTTTAAAAATTAAAAATATTGTTTGATCAATTTACTTCAAACTCAAAACAAAAATCATCTACACTTGCCCAATGGGAATCTTAAATATTGCTAGCCAAAACATTTTTTTCTCTAAAGTTCCAAGCAAAATAGAAACTTAAACACACAATGGAACAATGGTTGAATCCTTAATTTGCAATTTTGCCCTCTCTCTCTTTCTAAAGGATGTAATTTGGAAAATGCCTACCTATTACAGCATAATGGGGAAGCATATTTTAAAAGGAAAGAAAAGAATCAGAAAGAAAGATGGTGGATGCATTATCATTCCATGCTCTTTAGATTTTCAAGTGTTCTCTCAACAATTCTGATCTTTGCCTAAGCTATAATTTCTAGATAAACCAGTTATACCTACTAGCAATATCTCTTGTTCAAACAAGTTGACAATCCTTTCTTTTGAGTTCAGTCCTCCTACAGCAAGCAATACTCTGAAGATGTTGTTAACAGTGCAGACTCACCAATGAAAGATCTGTAGACCTGGACAGGACTTCTCAGGATGCTCTGGCCACATTTGCAGGTATAGCTTTTTTCCATTTAGTGGATACCCAGAGTGGCCAAACCAGCCACTAGAACAAGACCAGTCAAAATTACTGCTGGAAGAGCAGTTATCCTAGGAACTAAGAACCAGCTGTAGACTGCCTGAATACCTGCCAGATCCATCCCTTTTTGCCCCTGGCTCATTCAGGAACATTACCTGTTAATTCAATGCTACATTACCTTTGTGTTGCCAAAACAGTGCAAAAGGGATAATACCAACTCTGCTGAGTTCTTATGGAAAGAATTTTCTACTTTTCCTGAGGGAGCCCTGGGAACTGTTTATATAATTTTTTTAAAGCTAGATGTGAGAGGCTCTTGCCAGGGACTCCCTGCAACACCAGAACCAGCACGTAATCATGCACAGGCATTCCCGCTGGCCAGAATCACACT
>NW_017728994.1:42956473-42959878 GCF_001723915.1 Gavialis gangeticus | reverse complement strand
TTCTGTTTTCCCTTCACTCCACCCAGCTAGAATACTGAAGAAGATAAGGAAGAACATGGCATATTCTCTCAGGCAAGCATGTCTTCCTTGCCTTGTTAACTTAGAGTCCCCCAGCCAAGCAAACAGAGCAGGCCTCTGTCCGGGCCTGCTCCCCCTTCCCTCCTGCTGCTTGGGGTCTGGGCCCACTCCCCCCCCCATTACCTGCAGGAAGCAGGGCGGGGGGGTGGGGGGCGAGGCCAGCTGCACTTGGCTCGTGGCCCTCTGCTCCCTCCCCTGTGTCCTCACCATCATGGCAGCAGGCTGACGGAAGTCAGAACACTTTTTTTACATTCTGATTGGCTGTGTGTCAGCCAATCAGAGCATGAATAAAGTATTATGGATGGAGAAGCAGACAGACTTAGGCTTTTATATATTAGAATATTCATATTTTATGTTATATTTCTACAGCTAATAAAGTGTACTTTCTCAATGTGCAAGCATTTTCTTTCAGCTACAATATTAAATTAATTGGAACCACAGATTTAGACTGCAAGTTAAGAACAAAATACATTTCCTAGCATTTTTTGTTAACAGTAAGGATTTTTATCAGTTTATATAAGATGGACCAGTTACTATGAACTTCTCTGAGACTATAAATGGGAGTTAGATAGCTAATTGCCATTTATGCCTTTCAAAGTCTGCCCTTATACCTAAGAAATCTGACTAGATAGAATGTATGAAATGAAAACAGATAGTAAAAGGCACTTACTTAGTCCCCTTGCCCTAGACCAGTCATTCTCAACCTTTTTTGTATCAGGACCCATTTGCAAAAATCAATGGCCAGTCCCAACCCACTGCCCCCACCTCCAGGCCCCACCCCACAGTGTCTGTGGCAATGGGAGGGGATGGGGGGGGGCCCAAGCAGCCCCTTACAACCATGGTTTCCCACATTTTTCTCCTTTAAAGGAGAATCCATTTTTAAAGTTTGTTGATCCATTTTTTTAAGTTGAAAGTTTGCAACCATTTCATATATTCTTGTAACCCACTTTTGGATTGTGACCCATGGGTTGAGAAACACTGCCCTAGGCTGCTTCTGTTCAAAAGACAAGCACTGTGGAATCTTTGGGAAAAGAAATAAAAATAAAGACAACAGAATAAGACTTTATTACCACTTGGATGCAGTGTCCTTTATGACTACAACTGTGTTTTTCCTAGCTAGCTATTTCATAAAAATATACACAAAGTTGAAGAAGTAAAATTGTCTGGTAGAGGTTTTGTTTTAACTAACCAGCGGACAATAGTCTTTAACTTCTCTCTGCAGCTTTTAAATAAATACATGATAACCGCTTTAAAGGCAAATGAGAAGAAACTTCATTTTCCTATTGAAGGTCAAACCAAATTTACTGGAAGTATGTGCATAATTAGGTCTTTGAAACAGGTGGTTCAAATACATACTAAGGCCCAGCCCTGACTACCTGCAGAAGAAAATGCTTTGACAGAGCATCACTTAGGGTGCAGATGGAAGTGAAAATATTCACTTGATCTGGCCTCAGAAAGCAGTCTACAGCTCTGACTAAACAGAAGTTCATGGTTGCAGACCACTTTAAAAGGGCCTGATCCTGCAAAAATCTGAACCCTCATTTTTTGCAATAGTGAGGAAGGGAGTAGGCCTGGGGCTGGGGCACGTGCTGCACAGCTGGCGTGGAACACAGGATGCAGCCATAAGCAGCTCATTTGGGACCCAGGGGAGGGTGGCTCCTGCCACTACGCATACTCTGGAAGGGCATGGGGGCATGTGCCCCAGATCTGCACATGGTGCAAGGGTGGGCTGCTTCTGCAGGCTGGGGGAATGCACTAGGCTCTTCCTGGCTGGGCCGGGCTGTGCTCAGGGTGGGCGATGGCAGCACTGGGACGGAGGCTATGGGGTGGGGGCTGCAGCCACCCCAAAATTCACTGTAGCCCCCCTGATCCCCATCCCAGTGCCACCACTGCCTGCCCCAAGCACAGCCTAGCCCAGCCTCATCCAGAAAGAGTCCAACACAGACCCTCAGTCCCAGCCCATAGTGGCAACCGACCCTTGCCCCACACACAGATCTGGGGCACATGCCCTACATGCCTGCCCGGGGTGCATGCAGCAGTAGAAGCCACCCTTCTCCTCCCCATGCTGGGCACCCCCTGGACAAACTGATCATGGCTCCTCCCTGCACTCTGCCCCTGCTCTGCAGGTCCTGTCCCTGCCACAGCCCCAGTCTTAGCCCAAATCCTTCCCTCACCACCATGGGAGGGGGGAAGCTCGAGGCCCCAGTGGTGAGGGAGGGAGTGGGGCACAGGCTGTGCTGGGTGGTGAGACAAGCACAGGCCTGGCAGGCACGTGCCCCTCCAATCTGTACATGCAGCAGAGGTGACTGTCACTGTGTGCTGACTTTTCTCCCTGGTACAGCTGCCCCTGGAGTGGCCAATGCCATGTGCCTGCCACCACTGGGCTGTACTGCACCCCCTGCCCACCCAGCAGCAGGATGTACATGGCATCGCATGGCTATCAGGGCAGCAGGGCTCAAAGCAGCTACCTCCCCCCCATGCACAGATGGGGAAATACATTCCCCCCTGGGCCTCCACTTGTCCCACCATCCAGCCCAGCTGGGGCCCCACTCACCCCACAGACTTACCTGCTGGTGGAGGGGAGGGTGCATGTGTGCAAGTACTTAGCCCCCCAAATATTGTTTTCTCCCTCTGCCTATAGGGGACCAGTCAGCATGCAGCTCCTGGGACATAGGCAGCAAGGCATAGAGCTCCAGCCCACAGTGGTAACCAGCCTCCACCCCATGCACAAATCCAGGGGGCACATGCCCCCCATACCTCCCCCAGGGTGTGTGCAGTTTTGGGAGCCCCCCCACACACCTGGATGAGCTGCCCACAGCTCCAATCATCCCATGACCCACCCCAGGGCCCCATTCACCCCAGCCCTTGCCTCTTCCCCACTCCCTCCCTCACCATGGGGGCCTCGATCTGCCCCCCCTTCCCTCCCCCATGCCTCTTCCTCCAGCACACTTACCTGTTGGCTGGTGTGTGTGTGTGTGTGTGTGTCCCATGACCTTGATCTGTCCCCCATGCCCCTTCCCTCCCCCACACACCTCCATCACAGGCTTGCCTGCTAAGGTGCTGTTTTACACCCAGCTAGGTTGCATTCCTGGTCACCTGCAGGCTGTGGCTGCATCTCTGTGTCTGTGTCTGTGTCTGTTTGAGCCCCTTGCCCCCACTGCAGCTGCCTGGAGCCCACACCAAGGCTGCCCTGTGGTCCTCTGTGCTGCCACTGCTGCCCCACAGAGTGGCCTGGAGACAGTGGTGACACCAGCGGAGTGGAGCCCGGGTGCAGGCTCCAAAACCACTTGTACAATTAACATATTTAAAAAATTAATATGAAGAATG
>NW_017728994.1:42917349-42951473 GCF_001723915.1 Gavialis gangeticus | reverse complement strand
GCCCTGCCCCACAGAGTGGCCTGGAGACAGTGGTGACACCAGCGGAGTGGAGCCCGGGTGCAGGCTCCAAAACCACTTGTACAATTAACATATTTAAAAAATTAATATGAAGAATGATTAACGCATTAATAGCATGCATTAACCATGATTAATTGACAACCCTAATATATATATCACTGTCCCATCATGTCTTGTGAATTTATATGTACATAAAACTTGGAATGTCTTTGTAAGGAAATTCAGTTTCAATGAGAAGTTCAGAGAATAACTGATTTTCTGAGCTGCAATAATGTATGTGGATCAGAGTAATCTGTACACTTCCCTCATAAGGGACTGTTCATTGTAGGCAGACTGTCAAAAACCAGTGGGACTTAATTTATTAGTTTCTTACATGAGGAAGGAATATCCTACTATATACTAAATGGTCTTGAGGGCTATTAGTTGTATCTGTATTGAAGTGTCATCATTATTTTCCTGATCAAAGCAAGGTAGATGCCTCAGAGGGTCACAAAACCTTCTCTCTTGCCTAAGTTCTCTTCAATTCTCTGTCTATTTAGTTCTGCTTTCTAATCTTCTATCTGCCTCCTTCAAACAGCTGTCCTTCTTTCCCATTTCTCTTGGTCTTTCTTACTTTAATAGAATCAGAACAACAGAATAAGAAAGACAGAGACGTAAAAGTACATTATAATAGCCCCTGATAGCAATATTTTTCACAAGGCACATCTTAGATTCGATACGCAATTGATAGGACGCCTTGTACTGTCCTCTGGAGACTATTCCATAGCTGTCTCTACGATTCATTTAGAAGCTGAAACTGGCTCAGAATATGATAGTTCACTTGTTATCTTGTTGGAAAGATAACAGGTCATTGCTCTGTGATCTCTGCATGGGGGAAATCAGGAATGACTCCCATTGTTGTCAAAGGATTTTGGATGAGTCCCTGGTTACCTACAGATTTCTGCTTTGAATGTAAAGTAGTGATTTTGCCATATAAAATCCTAAGAGGCTAAGTAGTGATTTTGCCTATAAAATCCTAAGACTTGCTCATCTAAGATACTACCACTCTCCTGGTACAATACTGTTGCAAATGAACTCAGTGGAGCTGCTCAAGCAGCTTAATATATAAGAAACAGAATAACTGGCTGTCAGTATCCTTTACCTTTGGAACAAGCAAAATAGCTTAAAATCATTGACCTTCTGGTATACTACAAATCATATTTTTAGCTCATTTCTTTCTTCTTTTTGCAGCAAGGTCTAACATTTAGTTCTATGAACGGTGGCAATGCCTGCTAGTGGTTTGTTCGTTATGTTGGTTACACTTTTACAAGTTTGTAAAGGATGCCTAGAGTTTAACATAGGCATCTTTTCTGTCCATTTGTAAAAATCAAAATCAAAAATAGATCTCACAAGCTCTGTGTCTTTCTGTTCTTGTGTGAGTTTCTCCCAATTGCTGTCTATGACATATATGCTCTTTTAACCCTTAATTCAAAATGATTCAATTGTGTGTGGGTGTTGGCTTTCTGCAGCAAGGTGTTAATATAGCTTGTTTATTGGTGCAGTATGGTACAGTACACAATACCACAGGTAGTTGAGGGGAAATAAAAAAAATAGGGCCTTATAGAACTTAGTCTCAGGGATCCTACCCAGGACTATACAGCAACAGAGTTCAGTGGAGGGTAGACCTAATTCTACCCTGCAGCAAATCCTTTAGTGCTGTTTTCTGGGTGTTCTGTAGAGCCAATAATCTTGCTCTAAGGATAAAATTCACCCATATGTACAATTAATATTCTCAGAGTATACCTTGAGCTGGCCCTCTGCAGTGATTGAAGTAAACAGAAGTGGATTCCTGATGCAATAAGATCATGGGGGCTGCTATGCTTTACTTTTTTAATGGAGATATTCAATCAGAAATAGGTACGTGGCACTAGGCTTCAGATGTCCTTACAAGACTCTGGGTAACCCAAAGGTATGATATGTCTTGGAGCAAAAATAGAGTCTTTTATCCAGTCTGTTTTTTAATATTTTCAGTGACAGATACAGGCAATCTTAACAGTTTACCATATGAAAGGAATGCATCAACTGTAATAGTGAACTCTGCCCAAGGAAGCATGCAGAAGCAAAGAACAATTGCTGATCAGATCCCATGACAGAATCCTCTGTGCAGTAGAAATATGTACAGCATATTGCAGCGTAAATAAACTTTAAAATGAACACTGGGAAGCAGTGGATAAAGACAAGTGGGGTGCTTGACACAAGGCCTTTTCACTGATCTATGAGCAATCTGAGGCATACAGCTAAATTGTAAAGCAGCCATCTTCATTAACTTAAGCTACTCTTGTCACACCTTCAAAGAAGTACTGTTTCACTTCACACCTGGATACAAAGGGCTAGGTCTGGAGAAAAACAGGAAAAAAGCATTGGGAATGTTAATTAATGACAGAGATGGGATTCCTGAAGCATTTTACAGGCTGCCATTCTGTAGATAAGTATATATATGGCCAACTGACATCTTGACAGATGAAAGAGATGTCACAAAGTCAATCAGTCAGTGGTGCTCGGCAGTGGTGTGGGAGAAGAGCCCAATGTGTGAGCAGTAAGCCTTCCCACAGTGGCTACAAGTCAACTTGTCAGATGGAGGTTGAAGAACACTGCTTCTTGGTTTGCCTGCAAGCCTCAGCCTGGGGTCTTTGATGGCTTTCCATGGTGAGACCTGGATTCTCTAGACAGAGCAGCTGTGGGAAGGGTTCTCTCAGTTGTCAGTGGAAATGCTGAATTTCTTGAAAACTTGCTAGACCTTGTTGCTGTATCAAAGCTTTGGCCTTCTTCTGTGTCATAGGTGGTTCTTGAGTTGGCCACAGAGCACAGCCTTCAGCAGATGATCTTGAGGCATGCACTCCATGGGCGCATCCACACATGCAAGCACGTGTGCTTGCAGCAGCTCAAAAGAAGCATTGCAAATTTGAACTGGAGCTTTTTGCCACAACGCAGGTGCTCGGACACACACTTTGTTGAGGAGCAAATTGTGCCATGGGACAAAATAACCCTGCCTGGCTTCTCCCAGATCTGCAGCCAGGGGGACCTTGAGCCCAAGGCCAGCACCTGTGCTGTCCCCAGAAGCATAATAAGCTGCCCTGTCTGTACAAAATGCTGCCCTAGCAAGCAGGTCAGGGCTACTTGCTCTCAGGAGCTTCTGGGGAGAAGAAGGTGGCCAGACCCCTTCCTGCCTCTGGCTAGTATTAGCTGCTGGATTGGTCTCAGAGCCATTGGAGTAAGTTGGCTGCACCCCTTCCTGCCTTGGGCGGCTGCTGCTGCTGTTACTGTCCCCCCCACAGGGGGTCCTCTGCTGCACACTGCTACCCCCTTCAGGGAGGGGCCCACTGCACTGCATTGCACTCCGGCATCACACCCCAGCTTCTGCATCCCTGTTCCAGTTTGCTGCCCTGTCCACCACCAAACTGTGGTCAGGGGACAGCTTGGGGAGCAGGCTACATTGCCAGTGGGCCCCTCCCGCACCATCATTACCGGAGCCTAAAGGAACTTCGCCTGCCCAGGTGTCTTGGCAGGCTACCTCCACTTTCACCAGAAGCACATCCTGAGTGGCTAACTGGATAGCTCCTACCATCACTACTGCTACTACTATTACTACTACTGCTGCTGCTGCCCCCACTCAGGAGAGAAGGAGATTCCCTGCTGCACCACCTGATACCACACCTGCACTGGATCACTTCCTAATTGACTGACTGCTCCTACCCACAGCTACCTCACTGCATCTGATCCTGATTTGTCTTCCTGCTGACTGCTCTGCTGCTAAGTGACTGGCTGCAGGCCTGAGGGGCTTCTGGACAGATCTTCCTCAAACAAAGACCCTCCATTGCTCCAGCCATTTTTATACCTGCCTCAGCAGCCTTCCCTGTGTATTTTTTGTCCTTGTGTGGTAAGTTCTGTGGTCCACTCCCCCTGACCTGGTGTTTGTTGTGTGGTTGAGTAAGCCAGTTCGAGTTTCCCCAGCCCTTGTGTGTGTGTGTTCCCCATTCCCCGCCATTCTCAAAACATAGGCCTCCCAGTCCTCTTTTTCTTGTGGGGCTGTGGCTCAGTGAGCTTCAGCCCCCTTCCTCCTTTCCTCCCTATGCCCTTTCTGCCCCACAACCCCAGCCTGCCCCTACTAGATTCACCAGCCCCATGGGATATTTTGTTATTCTTTGTCTTCCCTGCCCTTATGTGAAACAATGGCAAAGCAGGAACCTTCTGGGGGGCAGATGTCCCCACAGAGCTTCCTGTAGCCCCACTATGGGGGTGAATCCCAGCCAAGCCACCAAGGGGATGCATGCCTCTGCAGCCTCCACCCTGGAGGCGGAGTCCAACCAACCTCCTCCGGGGTGGAGAAGACTGCAACCTCCACTGCAGGGATAGGTAGAACTCTGGTAGGGAGCCCACAGGGCCAGGGGGTCACCCCTGGCCAGGCCCCCCCCCAGAGGGGTTCCCAAGCCCCCTCTCCCATCATTGGGGACCAAAGGCAAGGGCAGTGGGAAGGGCTCCTCTTCAGCCTCTTCCACAACTGGAGGTGCGAAGGCAAGGGCCCTGCCCCAAAGCCTAGACCACTAGCACCTGAGGGGACCAGGTGCACTACACCAGCCAGCACACCCACTCAGCCTGCCCCTTTCCCTAGCTCAGGTCCCACCAACATGGTCCCCCAGGGGGGAACTGCAGCTATGCACAGGCAGATGCAGGGAGACGCAAAGCCAGGGGGCCTGGACCCTCTCTTCAGCCCTTCCAGCTTGGGCAGCAGGGCCCCCTTTCCGGCACTCACCCACAGGCATGAGGTGAAGTGCCAACTGCCCAGGTGGGAGAACCTGCACTTTGAGACCTGGGTGCAGGCCCTGGCTTGGGTAGTGGGGGCCCCCCAAGATCATGGCATCCTCCTGCTTTCAGGGCAAGGGGGTCTTTTTCCTTGCCTCAGAAGCTTGACAGAGTCCAGAGGAGAGCCATGCACATGATCAGAGGTCAGGAAAACAGACCTTATGATGAGAGGCTGAGAGCCATGGGCCTCTTCAGCCTGGAAAAATGCAGGCTCAGGGGTGATCTTATGGTCACCTATAAGTTTGTTTTTCTTGCTGGGATCCTATTGCCTCAGCTGACTTCCTGCCCCTGGGGCAGGGGGCTGGACTCAGTGATCTTCTGAGGTCCCTTCCAGCCCTCATGTCTATGGAGGCCACTGCACAAAAGGTGGTGGAGAGGGGGCTTATGGTGGAGGGCGAGTATTTTCCCCTCGAGCCTCTAGAAGAGCTGGGGACCAGGGTGATCCTCAGCTCCATCCCTCCCTATATCCCCAATTGGGCCCTGCTCCCCCAGCTCCAAACCCTGGGGAGAGTTATCTCCCCAGTTGTGGCCCTCTCACTGGGGTGCCAAGACCCTGGGCTCTGTCACATGTGCTCTTTCTGTCACCAGGTCATGATCCTGCTGGTGGTGGGAGTGTGGCTGGATACTGAGGGGTGCTTGGTAATTATGTATCAGGGGGCCCCGGTGAGGATTTTCTATACACTGGGGGACCTACGGTGCTTCCGGTGCCATGCCCCGGGGCACTTGCATCTTGACTGCTCCATGGGCAAGGCAGGGAGGCTATTTGTGGGTTCCACTGGAAAAAGGGGTGCCCCTACCACCAGTGCCCCACCCCCCTCAGGCACCTCTGGCACCCCAGCCATAACTATGAGCCCACCCATAAGCTCAAGGGACCCTGCCCCCCAACCAAGACTAGTGGAGTCCCAGGGTACCAGGAACTGGGGGAAGAGAGGGAGCAGGGGCCCCCTGTCTCTAGTCATACCCCCATTGTGGCTGCCCCAACCCTCACCTTCTCTTGCTGGAGGCTGTCCACCTAAGGACCACCCCATGACTGAATGGGTGCAGGTCACCTTTGGGTGTAAAGGCACTCCTCTCCCACCCAAGACCACCACATGGGGGGAAGGAACGGCCCATCCTCCAGGAACCTCCCCAGCTGTGGCTGAAACCTCACTCCTGGGAAAGATCAAACAGGTGATCCCCATGGAGGTTTCAGGGATGCTAGATAGTCCCAAACAGGAGAGCATGGGGGAAGCTCTTCATTCTGTTGACCAACACATACCCCCTGAAACCATGGGCGCCAAGGGAGACCTGCCCAAAGGAAGGCCTGGTGGCAGAACCACCTCCCTCTGATCTAGGGGATACAGAGGCCCTGGGGCTCACCCCAGTGAGTTCTGAGGGAGGAGGTCCCCTTTCCCAGCACCCTGAGGCAGATGCCAGAGCTACCCCAGTGCCTGGTGGGTCTCTTCTCTCCCCCCCCCAGGAAAACCTCACCTGCAGCCTGCCCCATAGTCCCACACTGGGGGGGGCATGGTAGGGTCCCCCAATCAATGGCCTGATCTCATTGGGGACCCTGCACAGCACAGACCCCCCCCCAGGGCTCTAGCTCTACCCCACTATTTTGTGAAGAAGCCCCACCCCCACCCTTTGTCCCAGGTTGCTGCAGAGCTCTCCCAATCCCAACCAGAGTCCAGGGTCTTAGCAGACCGGGGGGTTCAGATAGTGATGGAAGAGCCCTCTGAGCTCCAGGACCAGGAGAAGGATGCCTGAGAACCAGCAGGCTCCGTGCAGCCTGCTGACCTCTCGGTCCCAGAGGTCCCCAGGGATGAGCTACTTGCATTTCTTGACCATGACTACACCCGCCCATCTGCCAGCAAGGTACAGCTAGCCTTGGGCCACTGGGGAGATTTTGACAGCTTCCTCACCCCTGCGAGGGTGCTGGCAGGGGAAGGCAAGAGGACCAAAAGCTGAAACAATCTATAGGTGGGCCAGCAGTTTCATAGACTCTATACATATAGGAGGGTGCTATGCTAACTGGCAGGCCCCACACCGGGCACTGAGATGTATTTGGGCCCTGATGAACCATCTACTCCACCCCCCAGCCATGAGATCATTTAAGATCATGACCCTCAATGGCCATGGCTGCAGGAAGGGTCTGAGGAGGTGCCGGGTGCTCTCCTTCCTTCAGTAGGGGGGTACCCCATGGTATTCTTTCAGGAGACCCTGACAACTCCAGCCAATTAACCAAATTGGCAGATGGAGTGGGGAGGCAGGGTCTTTTTTAGTCACCTCACAGCCACCTCATCTGGGGTGGCCACCCTGTTCTCTCTGGGCCTGCAGCTGGAGGTTCTCCAGGACATTGAGACAATGCCAGGTCACATGCTGCACCTCTGGGTCCAGGTGCGGGGGCCAGTCCTGAACCTTCTGAATGTGTACATCCCTGCGAGGGACCCAGAGTTGGCAGATTTCTTCCACCAGGCAGCCACATACATCAGCACCCTCAACCTTTGTGAGTGCCTGGTCCTTGGTGGGGACTTTAATGTCACCCTGGATGTACGAGACCAGTAAGGCAAGGAGTGGAACCAGGCCACCATGGGCATCCTCAGGGAGATCCTGATGGACTACTCCCTGGTGGACATCTGGTGTGTCTGTAACCCCACTGAACCCCCTGCCTTCATTTATGTGAGGGTGGAGGAGGAGCAGGCATGTCACTCCTGGTTAGACTGAGTTTATATCTCTTTGCCACACTTTGCTTGGGCCCACTCCCCTCTGGCATCCAGCTGATCCCTTTCAGAGATCACTACCTTGTGTCTGGGCCCAGGTCACGCTGGGGCCTGGGGGTCCAGGGTCAGCCTACTGGCATTTCAATGCCAGCCTGCTGGAGGATGTGGGCTTCAGGGAGGCTTTCCGGGAATTCTGACTGGCCTGGTGGGAGCAAAGGGCAGCTTTCCCCTCAGCTTGGAGGTGGTAGGACGTGGGGAAGGTGTGCATCCAGCTTTTTTGCCGTGGCTACATTCAGGGGCAAATCCAGAAGAGGGAGGCGGTCTGGAAGCAGTTTAAGCAGGAAGTGCTAGAGCTGGAGAGACACCTGGCCACCGACCAAACCAACCCGTCTGTCACAGGGCACTGAAGTGCCTGCTCCTATAGAAGGACAGGTGTTGGTTGCCAGGGCAACCACAGGGGTCAACTGACCAGGAGGGGCGGGGCCTGGCGTATATAAACAAGCCAGGCTGAGACTAGGGTCAGTTCTCCTCTGGCAGCTGAGGAAGTAGGAGTTCTGCTGAAGCATGGCAGCCTACAGAAGCCGAGGGCCTGAATCAGCTCCCATGTGAGGAGACTGGGAGGAGGAAACCCTAGTAGGGATTTGAGAGGATAAGCTACCGGATGGTTTGGGGTCGCGTTAGCCAGATGGCTCAGAGTTTATGTTGTAGCCTAGGGGCTTGAGTTTTCTGTTCTTTGTTATTACACCGGAGGACCGGGTGAGGCTATAAGGGGTTGGAGGAGGCCTCATAGGAGCTCCCCAGTAACGTGGGGGTTCTGGTGCCAGAGAGGGCACAGCAGTAAAGGGGTGCACTGACCCCAACCCTGACAAAGGGATTCAGTGGAGTGAGGGCCTGCCAGCCCTGGGGACCCTCCCCACCCAGTCAGGCTGGCCCCCTTGGTGGCAGGACCCAGCGCAGCATGCAGGGACTGTGGGCTGGGCCCTACTGGGTCCTGCTGACCCTATGGCTGCTCATGCTGCCCGGCCAGGCCGGCCCCAAAGCACATGGCCTTGCTGCCATGGGACCAGCCCGGCTGGGCAGCAGAGGGCCCCCAGGGCCAACAGGGTCCTGGCTGGGCCCAGCACATGGTCCCTGCATGTCTTGCCGGATCCTGCTGCCAAGGAACTGGCCTGGCCAGGTGGCAAAGGGGCTCCAGGGCCAGCAGGACCCGGCACACGGTCCCCACATGCCATGCTTGATCCTGCCTCTGCCCCACTGTCCCTGCGGGGAGGTAGAATGTGGCAAGATCTAGCCCAGCCCCATGTGGCTTGCACTGGAGTGGGTCACACAGCTTTGGGAGGCACAGCTCCTGTGCATGCTTCCTGGAGCCGTGCAACCCGCTTCAGGGCAAAACCAGACTAGTGAGCTGCACTGGTCTGAGCCAGGTCCTCACCCCCACAGCCCCAGGGAAATCCCTCCTGCCACTCCCCAAATCCTCCCTCCACTTACTTTGGACAGTGCTGGGGGCAGAAGGAGCACCAAAGAGACACTCTGGCCGAAACCAGAGCATGTCTTTTGGAGGACTGATTCTTTGCTGGATCTGGACATGGTCTGGGACCGTGCTTTGCTCTGCTGTCTTGCAGAGCAGTTTTTTTAACCCCTGGATATCTAATTCTCAAGTTTGCAGCATGGGGAACATTATTTTGTTCCCACGCATGCCTCTTGCCCCACCTCAAAGGGGTTTGAGATGGGGCAAGACGCACATGCATGCTCATCTGGACACACCCCATGTGTCCCAACTAGTGAAACCTGTGAGCATCCAGGATAGTTTGCATAGATTGTAGGCCCAGCCTGTCAAGTATCTCATTGTTGGTGATCTGTTGGTCCCGAGTGACTCCAAAGTTTTTTTCTGAGACAGTGAAGGTGGAAGTTGTTTAAACTCCATTCCTGCTTGGAGTACATGACCCAGCTTTCAAAGCCATAAATGATGGTACTGAGGACACAGACCTGATATATGGGCACCTTTGTGTTCAGAGTTAAGTAACTTGTTGTTCCAGACATGTGAGGTAAGTTTGCCAAAGGTGACAGGGGCTTTGCCAATTCTCACATCCAGTTCTCTATCAAGGCTAAGTGAGCTGGTAAGAGTTGAGCCGAGATAGCAGACATTATCTATGCTGTCCAGAGCTTCATTATCAATGTAGATTTTAGGTGGGATATTGGTGTCCTGTGACATGACAACTGATGTTGACACGACACAATAAGTAGACAGTCGAACTGCCCGATGTGGATTTAGTCCAATCTTCACAGGTTTCTGTAAGCTGCTCTAGTCTTGCCCCCCAAACTGGGGTCTACTTAGCTGGGGAGAACCTTGTGCAATGGTGGGGAGTTTCTCCCACTCCATCTTGGTCCCCTCTTAGCTGGGGTCTTCCCAGCTGGAGGAGCATGCCACACGGGTGTTTTTCCCTGTCCCTGAGAAGACATGCTGCTGGCTTTGCTGTTGTCAAGATGCAATGGACAGCTGGGGGGGGGGCTTACACGAGGAAGTGGGGCCCAGTCCTTCCTTCTATGGAGTGCTCCCATCCCCGCTTGCTGGCACAAGGCCCCTGGGCCACTTGGTGCATCATGCTGGAGCCTGGCATCAGCAGCCACCAAAATGCACTGGGTAGCCCAGGGATCTTGTGCTAGACACCCAGGCCCGATCCTTCCTTCTATGGGGCTGACTCAGCTGGGTGGGGGCAGAGGTAATCTTCTGATGGTGTGGGCCTGCCCCCAGGTGGGAAGAGCTCAGACTGAGGAAGCCAAGACAAGCATGGGGGGCTCCATTCCTCCCTCTTGCCTGTGGATCAGAGGCATAGACTCACAGAGGACAGGCCTGTGCAGCTGACCTGGTAAGATGGGGATGACCCTCATGGTAGGGGCTCTCCACAACTGGGCAGACCTCATCTGGCAGGGGTCAAAACTGGGCAAAGGCTTTTGTTCCTCCTCCCCTGTGAGTGAGAAGCAGGGACTTGCAGGGGACAGAACTGTGCAGCAGGCCCCGCTGGTAGGGGAGAACATACCACAACATAGCCCCCCCCCCCACCTGCTGAGCAGACCCAGCTCAGAAGCAGCCCAGGACCAGGGCAGGCAGCTCCATTCCCCTGCCTCTCCCTCTGCTGCCCCACCGGGTTAATGGGTGCAGGCAGGGCATAGGGCTAGGAGCAGAGGCATTGATGCCTCAGGTCTGTGACAGCCTAGGGCCAGGGCCAGCGTGGCTTGGCTGGAGCAGAGGAGCAGTAGTGGAAGCTAATCTGTCTAACCAGTGAGGTGGGGGGAGGTTAGCAGGGAACTGCAAAGCATCCTGGGATACTGGGGGACTGTGACCTAACTTGAGTCGGGAAGGGACCTGGAACAGCAGTTTGATAGACCAGTCTAACCTAAACTGATTAAATCTGATGTTCCTCTATCCAGGCCTATTGTAAAACAGGTTCTGC
Organism: Gavialis gangeticus; assembly: GCF_001723915.1. Lineage (NCBI taxonomy): Eukaryota > Metazoa > Chordata > Crocodylia > Gavialidae > Gavialis > Gavialis gangeticus. Next base: position 42,940,465 of record NW_017728994.1, on the reverse strand, counting down.
CAGTTTGAAACTGGTCTATGTGCATTGAGCTTCTGTTCTGTTACCAGTTTAGACCAGTTTCCAATCACTTATACCAGTTTAATTGTGGAATTTCTGTCCCTTAATGTCCCATAACTATAGGCCCATACGTATCACATCGGTCTTGGGGAAAATCCTTGAAAAAATTATCAAGGATCACATCTGTGAGGGGCCAGCAGGGGAGATCATGCCCAGGGGAAATCAACATGGGTTCATCAAAGGCAGGTCCTGCCAGACCAACCTGATGGCCTTTTATGACCAGGTAACTAAATCCCTGGATGATAGTGTTGCTGTGGACGTAGTCTTTCTGGACTTTAAGAAGGCCTTTGACACTGTCTCTCACCCCATTCTCATTAATAAACTGAGCGACTGTGACATTGATGCCTACACAGTTGTATGGGTCAAAAATTGGCTGATGGGGCACACCTGGAGAGTGGTGGTGAACGGGTCGTACTCAGCCTGGCAGGATGTGAACAGTTGGGTCCCCTAGGGCTTGGTCCTGGGGCCTACACTGTTCAACATCTTCATCAGCAACTTGGACAAGGGGGTGGAAAACATGTTGTCCAAGTTTGCCAATGACACCAAGATGTGGGGAGAGGTAGGCACGCTCAAAGGGAGAGAGAGGCTGCAATTAGACTTAGACAGACTGCAGAAGTAGGCAGATGGTAGTATGATGGGCTTCAATGTAGATAAATGCAGGGTGCTACACCTGGGGAAAAGGAATCCACAGCATACATACAAGCTGGGGAGCTCCCCCCTTGTGAGCACAGAGGCAGAAAGGGATCTTGGAGTCATTATTGACTCCAAGTAGAACATGAGCCACCAATGCCAGACCGCCAATGCCAGACCGCAGCCAGCAAAGCCAATCTCACCTTGTCATGCCAAAGATGCAGCTCAAGCCAGTCCCCCTATACGTGACATTGGTCTGGCCTCAATTGGAGTACTGCTTCCTGTTCTGGGCACTGCATTTTAAGAAGGATGTGGCCTCCCTTCAGAGGGTTCAGAGGAGGGCCACCCGCTTGGTTGGAGGGCAACAGGGCAGGCCCTACGAGGAGAGGCTGAGGAACCTGAACCTGTTCAGCCTTGGCAAGTGGAGGCTGAGGGGGGATTTGGTGGCTGCCTACAAACTCATTAGGGGAGATCAGCAGCAAATAGGAAGGGTCCTATTCCCCCCAGCAGCACCTGGGGTGATGAGGAACAATGGCCAGAAGCTGCTGGAGAATAGGTTCAGGTTAGAGATTAGGAGGCACTGTTTCACCGTTAGGGTGGCTAGGATCTGGAACCAACTTCCTAGGGAAGTGGTCCTTGCTCCTACCTTTCATAAATTCAAAAAGAGGTTGGATGAACACCTGTCTGGGGTCATGTGATCCCAGCGTGTGCTCCAACCAGTGGTGGGGGGTCAGACTAGATGATCAATTTACTGATCCCTAATTACTATGAAACTATGAATGTGGAGTCTCAGTGCCTTCTATACCATATTTTGAATCATTGGATACTTACCACTATCTGCTTTTTTGGTCACTTTGGATGACTGGATTATAACAAAACACCACAACTGGCATGGTTGCTGGTGACTTGGTGTTAACATTTAGAATTAAAAAGATTTTTTTTTTTTCCTTTTTTCACTGGCATTTCAATATTTTTAGCCATATATGCTCTCACAACCCTCATTAGTACCCTTGCAGGGTCAAAACCTGAGGAAGAGTTCAATAGGTTTTTTGTACAGCCAATGTGCAAGGATCACAGAACAAGGATACAAAGACAGCTTTAGTAGCACAGTAAACACTGAAGTCAGACAAAGAATCTGAAGTAACCATTTTCACACTGTAGCATTATACAAGTAAGTACTGCTTAAACCTACATGCAAAAAGCTTTAAAGGTCACATCAGTGGAAATTAATATCTATTATCAGCTTAGATAATGAAATTTTGTTTCTGGTTAGTTTTAATATAGGTCAAGTAAATGAGCTAGAAAAGATAATTAAATAGTGTAGCAGTTTACTTAAAAGGAAAAAAAATGCTAAAAATTAAAATTCAGGCAGCCTGTGGTTTTGAAGTAGGGTATTTCATAATGATTGCCTTTCTTTGGGGGCATAAGCCCATGAGTATCACCTTACTGTTGTGCAATAGGGCCTAAAGCAATAAATGAAAGAAAAATCATCCAGTAGGAAAAGACTCCAGCTAATAAATATTTGATCTAATACACAAATTCACACGGTTTGATAATGCCTTAAGGAACTTGCTGTCATTTATTAACTCCTGCAATGTAAATGGTTGGCACCATGTTTCTTAAGACACAGTAAGCTGAAAAATAGATATTAATCTTTTCAATCAAATAGTTTGCCAAATGTATATACAGCAAAAATGGCTTTGGACTTATATCTGTGGGGGCTAAAGTAGGAAAAAAGAATGTTATTTCTGAAACACAGCAAGTACAGAATCTGCATGTTGTTATAAGATTTTTAGAAGGAATTGTAATTTTTTTTCTTTAGAAATCACCCAGGGAAAATAATTTTATGACCTAAACTAGAAAATATTAGCATCCTAGATTTGATTCTGTTACATATGCCTCTGGAATTTTATTTCTTTAGCTATTAATCAGTGCATAAATACACTCTCTCTCTCTCCTCCCCAACACACGCACTTTCTTTCTCTCAATCCCCCCCACCCAAAACTTGCTGAAAAGCACAAAAGTCAATGGGAGCTGTGGGTATTTCATTTCTTATGATCATGTTGTACATTATTAAATAAGTCTTATGCAGTACTGTATATTTCTGACCACAGAATCTCTTTACAACCATTGTAGGTCAAATACTAATGGCCTAGCGCACAGTTTCATTGCATGGGTAACTCCAGTTAAATTAATGAGGCTGTTCAGAGTAAAGTACTACTTAGTGTGTGCATCTATATGAGATGTTTACTGAGGTGCTGCCTAATTAGCTCCACAGTATAGTCTCCATGTCTACACATGCGGCCTATTAGGTCATAGTAAACTAATAAATGCTGCCATTGGTTAGTGCTGGTAAATATAAGTACTATCCTGTGGCACTGTTATTTACGGTGTAGCAGTGCATGTATAGATGCTGAGGGGGCTGGCTGGGGCATGAGGGTGCTTCAGTGTGGGGGCTTCCTGCCAGTTAGCCCCGCACTGAAACATCCTTATGCCCCAGCCAGCCGCTTTGCAGCACAGTGAGCTGGGTCGGAACAGCCTCATCCTACTCTGACCCAGCTCAACATGCCGCAGTCCCAAGTGCATGTGTAAACATAGTGCCCAGGAACAATAAACTCCAGCATGATATGTGCTGGAATGTATTGTTCCATGCCAATAGCATGTGTAGATAAATCCAGTATAATTCAATTAGAAACTTGGCTTTGAGTTGTAACAATTCAACAGGAACTGCAAGTATGGGTAGTGATACTCAAGCTAGATATAAATGAGCTAACTTGGGCACAAGGGGCAGTTTAGAGGTAGTAGCATAGAGATCCACATGAGCTAACTTACTCAGCTGTGAAACTGGGTATATTAGCTAGTGCAGAACTGCTACCACAGCTAGACTGCTACTGGTACCTAATTTACACAAATTTTCACATTTCATTTCCCCCCTTCTCCTTGCGAAGTGGGATAGAGGACCACGTGGCTATCTGGCTAATATAATAGGAGTATTTTAGGGTTAACATGCACTGAATTACATCTCCTCCAAAGTATTTATAGTCCTGTTAAATCTGTGCTCCCAATACAGGAATAAAGAACAGAACTCAGGGCTTATTGATCTGAAAGCACAGCAGTAAGGGAGAATTATTGTAGATGAAGCATTTTTAGGGATTATGAGTTGAGCTGTGCAGGGCCTAAGTCTCAAAGCATTCTGAAGATTCTCCTGTTAGCCTACTTTGGGCCCAAATGGGAAGTTTACACTGAAAAATAAGTTTTGAAGGCACCCAGTTTGCAAAGTCTCAATATTTGGGGCAGAAAGTCTTCCATCCCTAACTTTCTATGATTCTATAAATGCTCTGTGTGAATTGGTCCATTGGTCTGTGCGAGTTTGCAAGAGTCTGTGGTCATTTGCATGTATATACAATTTTACTAATCTGATTTGGTTACTACACTCTACATACCAAGGCTGAAGAGGGCTGAATCAAAGTTTAATAAACTAACGAAGTTGGCAGTAATGGACTGGTTGAAACTAGTTGGAAAAATAAATTACCTTTTTTAATTGATTCAGAACATTTTATTTCTAAGATTTTGTTTTACTTTTCAATAAAATCAGCTACTGTTAATAATGCGGCAATATAATTTCAGCTGTATTTCTAAATTTAAAAAAGACAGTATTCTTGTCCAAGATAAAAACAATGGCTAGACCATGACAAGGCTTTTTCATAAGAACCTGAATAAGGTAGTCACTCAGCCTCCATGAAGTTTAATGATGGTTGGGTTGCATAAGAAGCTCTCCTAATGATTTACGTTTACTTGGACTTTTTTCCATAACACTTTAAATCCCAATTCACTTTTCTTCAGAGTTGGTACTTTTGATATGGTGACAAAACAGATGTGACAGATGATGCTCAGTACCAATGTAAACCCTAATCCTGCAAGCTAATCTATGGGGAAGTAGGAAGCCAACTGTCCAGAGAAGCCACATGATGGTCAGAAGTAAAGGAATTACATGAGTGAACAAAGATGTGAGTGTGATGTTTGAACCTAGGGGCATTTGTACACATGTTTGCACTGCAGTGCTGAGTGCTTTTAAAAGCACCCAGTGCTGCAGCACATACCTTTGTATAAACAACACAATGTGAATCAGCACTGAGAATATGGTGGTGGCGCGCTTTTTAACTAAAACACATTGAAGATGTTTTAGTTCAAAAGCGCACTGCTACCACTTTCTGTGAGCTGACACACATTTCACTGCTTATACAACTGCATGCAGTGCAGTGTGCATCAGCTCACATACAGAGTAGATTTGATCAATCAAGGCTGCTCCAACTTGTTGGATCTCTGGCACATAGCAGCACAGAAATGTATGTGTATAAATGCCCTAGATGTCTCCCAGACTTTACTTAGTGCATTGCCACAAGGCCACAACTGCATGCTGTCTAAATCACTGACTGTGAGCATTCAGAGTGGAAGTCCCTTTATCTTGAGTGTATCTTTTTATATCCTCACCATAACTAGTAAGCAGGTAAACATTTTTTTTCTCTCTGAAAACTCTAAAAGACAGATATTCAACAGGTGATAGGAGGCAGCACCAAAAGTGGATCAAGCACTTTTTAAAGGTTAGTAAGAATCTCAGGGCCTAAAAATACTCTTTAAAAGTCATTGTACATAATGTGCAATTAGATGGATGAGATTCTGCACAATTTGACATATGTCAAAGATAAGATTCCCTGTAGAACTGCCCTGACTGAAGAGTACAATAGGTATCATTTAGGGTCATATAGTAGTGCCATTCAAAAATAAAATATTCTCAGTTATTACCAAAAAAAAAAGACCTAAACAGTTAAAAATATATGATGTATTGTTGCAGTAGTGAATTGGTGTATTCAAGGCAAAATTAGAACTTAATTCACTTAACCTCTGTAGGGTCAACCCTCAGCACACTAGCTCTAATTCAAACAATTTAAGCTCAGTGCTTAACTTTAAGCACTTGGGTACTATTTCCATGAAACAAATCAGGCAGCTCCTGTGCTCAGTGCTCAAGAGCTTTGATGGGTCAGGGCATCTTCCAAATTTGAGCTTTATTTGAATAGCACTTCTCTCTCTCTGACCTGATAAGAGACAAGCAGGGACCACTCGACTCCTAGAATACCCATACCTCTTGATCCAGGACCACAGATTATATTATTCTAAATTATTATATTTGAATTAACTCATTGTATGTTCTTTTTTTTATCTTTGCTTGCTGTCTGGTAGACAGGTAGCACCTCAGGAGAGGAACTCTTTTTGCTATTGGTACTCAGTGAAGGATATCCAAGTAACATTTTGTCAGTGTGCTCTTTCCTGAAGCAGTTTCCATTAAGGAACTTCACTGTTTGACTCCCAGGGAATATAGTGCTGCTGCTATACTACCCCTAAAGTATTTCTGGTACTTGATGACAGTCTACTGGCACCTGAGGCAGAAACTTGTCTCAGAACACCCTGATTGTCTAGTGCAACGGGGGCCAACATTTTTGGCAGGCATGCCACAGATCAGCCCTGCACCCTCCCTGATTGCCACTCTGATTCTCTTCCTCTTCCCAATCTGCTCCTTTGCTTTCTGCTCCCTACTCTGTGCTCTCAGCCCAGTCACCTCATGTACTTTCTTCTTTCTGCCCTATCTGGCCACCTGTCCTTCCCTGTCAGGTCCACACACAGTGGCTGCCCATGCTATTTGTGCTGCAGGTTGGCCGACCCTGTCTAGGGCTAGCCACTGAAGCTAATGAACATCTTTCCATTAACTAACAGCTTTGAATAAAACCTTTAGAGGCAAAGCATGTGGCATTCACTACAGATATCTCAAGCTAGTAAGCCTAAAGGGTCTCAAAACTCATGACAGATACTACAAGCTAGTAAGCCTAGAGTGCTTTTCCTGGGTGCAAGGAAGATCATCAGAGCTAAGAGAATGTGTTCAACTCTGCAGGGGGATAAGGAAATTGGTTTGCTGCATAAGGCTGGGGGAAAATTTTTATAATAATGTAGCTCCCCCCGAAAAATGAGTTTACAAACAGAGAATACAAAGGTCAGCTTCAAATCTGATTTCTACAGTCCTTAGTCTTAATTGCAGTTATGTAAACAAACAAATCCAGATATTTTTTTCTTATTCCAAGAATGACAGTGCTTATTTTTTTAATACAATTGCACTTATTCTAGGCATCAAAACAGACTGATAATTGTTTGCAGAAGTTTCTAATTAATAAAATTCAGCACTTTCTCCAGATTCCAGATGAGGTGTGAAAGAACTGTGAAAACGAAAAGAATCTGATGCAATGGACACATTGATCATGTGTCTACCCAAGGTGGCATTCAATAAAGACAAATGCTAGAAAGGAAATGGCAAAACTACAGGAGCTGAGAAGTCATGAAAAATAGAATAACCTCTTCTCTGCTGGAGTGCTTGTAATGCCATTTACAATCAAAAAGGGTATGGAAAGGAATGGAATGTCAGGTATGCTTGGCCTGCAGGGAAGTATGCATACGCATTGGTTACAGATACCATGTTTGCAATGAGCATGAAGCAGTTAAAATTGAGTTTTAGAAGGGAATACTGTAATGAGAAATTTTGTGATAATTACAAGAGAGAGTCAAAAGTGTGGGACTTTGGTTTTTGGTTTTAAACAATGTGTATATTTTTAAAAGGTCAGTGCGTGTTTTGCAAATATCACTGCACATCTGTGCATCAGTGTATTATCTCTGAGGCTCTGGTCTCTTTCTCCATCTCACATGAGTGACTGGTGCCTCCTGAATCTGGAGGGGGCACCTGCAGAAGCCACCAACCCTGTCAGGGGGGGCACCAGCCCTACCAACAGCATCAGTGTCAGCTGATGGGGGGACACTGGCCCCATTGGGGGGCACATTCACGCCCGTGCACCCTCTACCAGTCAGTCGCCTATGCCATCTCAGTGACCTATCAGTGCTAAGTACCCCCACATTCATAGGTTTCAAACTGCTCTGGCTTATCTGTAATGAAATGCTTTGAGGGAGTTGTTATGATGTGAATAGATTTGTGTTTTCACTTTGAGACACAGTGAAAATACCAACAATAAGTTTGTAGAGATTTACCTGCCAGTGAAAATACAGGAACTTTACTGTTGCCTGGGAAGCAGGTTTAGATTCTGTTGAGCATTTGGCCACATTTTAGTCAGTGATGGGGCTGCGTGAATAGGACATCGTCTTGGTTCGTTACTAGCTGAAGCAATCAAGACAATACTAATTAAAATTCAAACTATGTCTGCCTGGGCTGGCCACGGCTGACCACTAAAAACAGCAAGAAAGATGTTTTATAGGAAGGGCCCTTTATGGTTGTTAAGTAAAGGTGGTAACACTGGTTGCATCTACATGAACGCTTTACTCCAGAGTTGACTAATCTCCACAGTAAGTGACACTTTTTATATCTGCATCCATATTAGGGGCCAGTAAATTAATTAACTTTGCCATAAGATAGTAGTGTCCAGGACAAGTATTATATAGATTCATAGATTTATAGATTGTAAGGTGCTAGAAGGGACCTTGCAAGATCATCAGGTCCAGCCCCCCTGCACTAGGCAGGAATGGTTGAGTAATTTATACCACAGCAATGCACGTGTACTCAGTGACTGGGGCTGACTGGGGCATGAGGGTGCTACAGTACAGGGTCTGCAGGCTGGCTAGCCCTGCACTGTAGCACCCTCAAGCCCCAGCCACCCCTACACCTCCAAACATTGCCACCCAGACCCTGGGCCTAACCCCCAGGCTCCCGGGCAGCCCAGGACTGCTCCTTCCCAGCTCAACGTGCTGCTGTCCTGGGGGCACATGTAAATGCTGTGCTCAGGAGAAATAAACTGTGACTCAAAAAGTGCTGGAGTTTATTTATTTATCCTAATTGCACACATAGATGCACCCTTGTGATTAATAATGTAGAAAGGCTGAAATGTTCAATAAACATTTCTGTCCTGAATTTGGGAAGGAACAGGATGATGTATTTATATCATATGAGGATGAGTAAGTACTTTTCATACCATTAACAATGTAGGAGGAAGTTTGCCCAGCATTTACTCAGAGTAATATTTTAAAATTGAAATAGCTAGATAAATCATACCAAAGCATTCTAAAAGAATTGGCTGAGGAGGTCTCTAATTTTTAATAAAACTTGGATTACCAGAGAGATTGCAGAAGATTGGAAAAATGCTAAAGATAGTGTCAAAAATGTTTAAGCAGGTCCAGCAAGGTAATTATAGCTGGTAGGTCTGAGCCTGAGCAAAATACTAGAAGATCTAAAATGAGATTAAATTGATAAAGATTAAAGGATAGGAATATAATTAATGCCAGCAATGGCCATGAAAATCAGTACCTTGTCAAGTAAACTTGACTTCATTCTCTGATGAAATTACCAGTTTGGCTGATAAAGAGAAATATGCAGATATAATAGCTTTTATAAGGCATTTGATTTAGTGCTGCATGACAGAGAAATTCATGCAATAAAATACCATTTGAGCCTGTCTTAAATGGATTAAGAACTGGCTGACTGAAAAAATCTCAAAAGTAATTGTCAATAAACAATCATGAATAAATAGGAAAGCCTGTGGTGGAGATCTGCAGGGATCAGTACTAAGCCTGAATTTGTTCAACCTTTTCATCAATGGTCTGGAAATTAATGTAAATGCAGGTACTAAACTAACTCATGTAGACACTGACTGTGAGAAAATTTGCTCCCAGTCAGCCACATCAGCAGGGGGCCTGGTTCTGGCACTGCTCAGCTCCCAGCTACCCCCAGGAGCTGATCAGTGCATAGACTGAGCTGGGAGCTGATCAGTGCATAGTCCCTCTCTGCCCACCCCTGTTCCAGTACTGCAGGGCTCCCAGCTCCCCACAATAGTGTTTTACTGCGCAGTAAGCTTTCTGTGCATTATTTACACATGTAGACACACCCACAGCATCATATAGAGTAATTAGGATTGCTCAGTATGCTGAGCTTATTTAAATAGAATGCATTTTAGATACCACAAAATTTAACGTTAAACATCAAAGAACAAAGAATGAAAGCCGTATCTACAGAATTCAGGATTGGATCTTAGGAAGCTATGTCTCTGAAAAGAATATAAGTCATAGTGTATAGGCAACTCACCATTAGCATCACCTGTATGATATTTTGACTAAAAGCACTAATCCAGTCCTTGAAAGTATGGTATAAGCCAGGGAATAGTGAGTAGAATAAGGAAGGCAATTATTTTGGGTGGAGGGCCACTTACCAAGTTTTGGCAAGCTGTCAAGGGCCAAAGGGGTAGCCCCCCCCCCCGACAGGTGCCATGCTCCCCTGGTCACCATCTTGGGATCATAAGCCCCTGACCTTTGCCTCCAAAACTCCCTTCCCTTGCTCCCCCCAGAAGAATTCCTTTCAGCAAGGGTTTGCCATCTCGAATGAGAAAAATACCAAATTATATTCTAAAATTCAAAGATTTACTACAATATTAATTAATTTGATGTAAAAAATATTTTTGTCCTGATTTACATGTGTTTGTGTAGTGTGCATAGAGGTGATTGCACAATAGCTTAAAATGAAGTCTTACTCTTGTATATTGTTGGAGGGTGGGGTGGGTATAGGTTTGTGGGTGTGTAGGTATGTGGGGAGTGGGGGAGGGTGTGGTTGTGTGTGGATATGTGATGTGGGTGGGTATGGGGTCTGTGGGGGACTGTGAGTGTGTGGGGGAAGGATGACTGGGGAGGGTTGTGGCATGTGTGAAGGGGGAGGATTTGCCCATACCCTCCCTGCGGCAGGCAGAGGCCCCCACAGAACTCCTGCCAGCTCAGGCTCCACACTCCTGCTTCTCCTGGCCCTAAGGCACTGGTGTGGCCCTGTGCTCCCACTCGCAGCCACTTTCCCCCATCTGCCACCACTGCTCTTCTGCTGCTTCCCTTCCCCGCCCCCCCCGCCAACTCAACACTCCAGCATTACATCCCAGCTGCATGGCCAATACCGCAGGATGCAGCAGGAGCTGGACAAGCCCAGCAAGCACTGCACAGAGCCAGCCAAGAACCACAGGGGCTAGGCCAGTTCCTGCTGCATTGTGTGGGCCATCACATCCTGCAGCCTGAATCCCTACTGCAACTGGGAAATACTTGGTGCCAAAGAGACCAGCAGGGGGCTGGAGAGGAGCAGTGTCAGTGGTGGGCAAATGGCTGTGGCAGGCGGGGGCAGTGGCAGCAAATGGGCACACAGAGCCCAGTGACAACTGGGTGGGAGTTCAGGGCCATGCCCATTTGCCAGGGCCAGGGCCAGAGCCAGTGCCAGTGGGGCCCAGAGCAGGTTGGCAGGAGCTTGGGGAGGGAGGGGGGGGGGCAGAAGGGCTTTATGGAGCCAGGCTGGGCTGTGCCAGCAGGGAGAGGGAGAGTTGGCCCAACTCCAGATCCCCTGCCAGCCCTGCCCTGAGCTCCTGCTGCCCCACTCTGGGCCCCTGCTGGCCCTGGCAGGAACAGCCTATAGTCCCAGGCCAGAACCCTCTGCTCAGCATGGGACTTCTGGCTGGGGATTGCGGGGGTGGGGCCAAGCAGGCCTTGCTTCTGCAGCTACTTGGTTCTGCCAGTGGTTTCCCCTGGGTCCCCTGGGTCCTACTGCCCCTGGCTCCTGTCAGGCAGCCAGGGGAAGATGAATAGAAAATTTCTAAATGTTTTAGGTGCCCCATGGGCTGGCTAGAATGACCTGGTGGGCAGGATGCACCCCCCCAGGCTGTATTTTGCTCACCCCTGGTATGTAGTATGAGACTGATTCTAGTAATGTTCATGCAGGGCTGGTGTCCACATTTTAAAAGGATATTGAGTAATTGGAAAAGGAACAGAAAATACTGTACCCACAAAAGTAATTCAAAGTTAAGGAACACGACCTTACAGTAAGCAACTTAAGAACTGAGTCTGTTTAGCTTATCAGAAAGAAGATGAAGAAGAGACTTGATTACAATGTGCAAGTATTACCGTATAGAGAAGATACTGAGTATAAACAAGCTCTTTAATTTAGTGGAGAAAGACATAATAAACTAGTGGCAGAAGCCAGGCAAATACAAATTAGAAGTTAGGCATAATATTTTAACCTTAAGAGTGGTGAGTAATGGAACAATTTCTTAAGGAACAGTGGATTGTTTCTAGGAAGGTAAAGGTAAAATTCCCCGTGAAATGACCTACCCAGCTATAGATTTATGGCTTCTCTGGTGTTCTGCCATCCAACATTTACATGTTATACTTTGCTCCCATTTCAGGTTTTAATTCCTTCTAAAATAGATACAACTTTAGCAATTGGCTAGTTCCCAATAGCCACCAAAAAGCTATGAATCAAAGGCAGTATTGTTCCAGTAAATGGTACTCAAGCTGTCCAGTCATGGGGCAGACATTTGAACATTCCATAACAGATCTATGTATTTCTGATTCAAATAGGTCTACTCTTAGTTTTCATAGAGCACCATATCATGAATTAAATTTTCTCCCAAATTGTGATTCATAAATAAAATGCAAAACAGTGGGATGGGGGGTGGGGGAAGGATAAAATTATATACATAGGCCGCATCTACACAAATGCTAAATGCATCCCCGAACAGCTTTTTGCTTACACTGACTGTGCAGTAGCATGGCATAACACTTCATGCCACATGACACTACTGCACAGTAGTAATGAGCTACTGCGTAGTCATCATCTCATGTAGATGCTGCCACAGTTAACTACATTATAAAAATGTAGCTTATTAGGTTATTAAACAGTGGAAGTTGGATGAAAACATGCCCTTTTTCTGACTACTGTCCTGGAGCCAGAAGTAAGAAATCTTTGTTTCATGTCCATCATTGTTATGTTGAACTGACAATGGAGCTACTCACATAGGTAACAGCTTGCAGAATCAAGTCTTTGAGACTCAATGAAATTATTCATGTTTAATGTACATAAGTGATTCCATGATCGGGACTGACTTTTAACTGGTATGAGCTAAACCATAAAAAATACTGTAAAACCACTATATATATAGTGCAGAGCATCTCACAATTTTTAAATGTAACACATAAGAAAGTGATTATTTTTTCTCCATATTTTAACACACCATTTAAAATAGCAGTCACAACCTGCAAAGTGGAGCATTGCATGCAAACTAGCAGCCAGCTGGCTGAAGGAGAGGGCTATACAGAAATAGTAAGACCCTTTTCCCATTAGCAATCAGAAATTTGGTGAGAACGTTTGCGTTTTCATTTTGCCCAGAATATTTTTTCAGAGGCATTTTATAATGGGTTTGACACAGATGCGTATGAGGTTTCATATGTTCAAGTGGTTTGATGCAAAATGCTTACGTGGAATCAAAAAACATGAAATTTTAATTGCAAATGTTTGGGCTCAAAATATAGGGTAAGTTTGAATAAAAAAGGACCCATTCTTAATGAAAAGCAACTCAGTTACTGATCAAAATGTCATATTTCACAACGTTGTTAAAGCTGGGAAAATGCAAAACCCCAAGAGTTCAGGGTTCCTCCATTTTCAGTGTTACCATTTCATACTGGCCTATTAAAGGGCCATTTGCTCTGCTATAGCTTCATACCTTCTCTAGCTGTTCATTACCTGTCAGGAAAGTGTCTGCCTATTACTGATTATTGCTTGAAAGCTACTTGCACATACAGGAGAGAAGTTTCAGGAAATTTGCTTTGTTAAAATTTTGAGTGCTTTCTTCCAGTCGGGGTAGGAGTACCCCTGTTCAGATCTATGGCCTACAAACATGTTGGAGTGGGAAGGGGGAAATAAAAGTTTATGGGTATCCTAGGCACAGGCTGCTAATACCCCTTAGCTCCTGACTGCAAATCTTTTTACCTAAATCCCTTTCTTTTCCTAACATCCAGTGTTTGTGGAGCAAAGGGATGATATTCTTAAGACATACATCCTTCCACTGATTCACACTTCTTCCCTCGATTCACTAATTTCCTGCTGTATCTGTCTACAGAGGCACAGGAGATAATATGGTCCTGACTCTACAGAAGATCTTTCTCATTCTTTCTCTCTGGTATTCTTACATTATAAAGTTTTTTTAGCTATTACCTAGACAGATGTGCAGATATAACCCAGTCATCCTCAAACAAAGATATTCTGTAAATCCCATTAAGAAAATAAACATTGGTCTTGAAATTAATTGGAATTGTTTGCTTTTTATGTGGGGCTGGGAGAGGAGGAGGGGCAAATTAGGTATTTTTAATTATAAAGAAACCTGAGATGAAAAGCGGGATTATCTGTAGACAGGATCTGAATATAGTTATATATGAGATTCTTTTCTACTGTTTACTAGTACAATAAAAAGTGCACAGGTAATGTCATTTTCTTAATTCATTCCAATGCCTTCACAGTCTATCTCCTTGCTTTTAGCCTGCCCTCAAGCCCTACTACCCTTTCTCCCTATTCTTCATGCCCTGCAGACTGTAATTTTTCCTTCCTCTATGTCTCTAGTTTAGTATCATGGACCCAATCATATGTGTACAATACCGTAGTCCTTGACAAACTCAATTCTCAAGCTATACACTTGAGTTACCTCTGTACCAGTCGTCATTTAAAAAAATCTTCAGTCATTCAATGTGACTGAAAAATAACTGATATTCATTACATTACAGTAATGTTTCTTACAGTAAAGTTGCAAAAGCAATGTTTAAACATTCCTTAAAAATGCACATTTCTACCAGAGCTTTCAAATGCTTTCATTTGACATTTCTGTTTTTTACTAGATAAGTGAAAGACAAGAATGATGAAATTAAAGGATATTGTAATTAAAGGATCATATCACTTGACGAATTAGAAGAGCCACCACTATCATTTAGGAACATATCTTAATCCGATGCTAACAGGGTATATGTACTTTTTATTGAAAGATGTTAAAAAATTGGTAAAGTGTTTCGTGGTATTATTGAATGAATTAATTAAGGGATATTTTCCAAATGTTCTCTCTAGTAAGCTTCTAAAATGCACAGAAAACTGCATTATAATAAAAAAAAGCTGGGGACTATTTCCCATGTGTAATTTGGTGGGCAGTGGTGAATAAGGGATGGATCTATGAATGTGTCTTGGATGAAACCTGTACAATTATACACAATCATCTTTACAGAGGGGGTGAAGAGCTCACTGGCCATGTTTGTGGATGACATCAAGTTATGGGGAAGCGTAGTCACGCTTGAAGACAGGCTGCAGATACAGGTGGATTTGGACAGGTTACCAAGTTGGGTGGAGTGGAATCAAATGAAGTTCAACATCAAGAAATGCAAAGTGCTCCATCTGAGGACAAAAAAACCCCTCCACACCTACAGGCTTGGCAACGCCAAACTAGCCAGCACCACAAATGAAAGGGACCTATGGGTAATAAAGACCACAATATGAATATGAGCCGCCAGTGTGACGCCATAGCCAACAGGGCAAAAGCACCCTGGCATGCATCTATCAATGCATCTCCAGCAAAACTAGGGATGTGATTTTTCCACTGTACTTGGCATTGTTGAGACCGCATCTGGAGTACTGCATTCTGTTCTGGGTGCCGCACTTCAACAAGGATGTGGTAAAGCTTGAGAGAGTTCAGAAAAGGGCCACTCATATGATCAGAGACTTGCACAGCAAGCCATTCAAGAAAAAGTTGAGGGACCTGGGACTCTTCAGCCTGAAAACAGAAGGTTGAGAGGGGAATCAGTGGCTTACCGCTAGATCAGGGGCGCACATCAAGGGCTCAGTGAACAACTGTTCACCAG
This sequence comes from Gavialis gangeticus, assembly GCF_001723915.1. Lineage (NCBI taxonomy): Eukaryota > Metazoa > Chordata > Crocodylia > Gavialidae > Gavialis > Gavialis gangeticus. The sequence continues at coordinate 42,925,042 of NW_017728994.1, read as the reverse complement.
GGCGCCCTTGGGGATAACCAGGAGTAGTGGCCATAAACTCCTGGAAGACTGTTTCAGGATCAACATTAGGAAAAACTTCTTCACAGCCAAGGTGTCCAGACTGTGGAATAGGCTCCTTCCAGAGGTGGTGCAATTGCTTACCCTAGAAATCTTCAAGGGGAGACTGGACAGTGACCTTGCTGGGGTCACCTGACCCCAGTTGTCTTTCCTGCCTGGTGCAGGGGGCTGGACCCAATGACCTTCTGAGGTCCCTTCTAGCCTTGCTATTTATGAATCTATGAATGTAATGTAATTATTTTGCACAATACCACCACAAAGCACAAATAATATGATAAATATTTATCATACACATTAGGGCTGTGCGAAGCTTCAGTCACTGATTAGATTCAGCAGAGGTACAGCCTGATTCAGTGGCAGAATCTCTGAATCCGAAACCAATCAGGAGACCCTTTAATCACTCTGAATCAAATCAGAAACCTCTGAATTGATTTGGAGACAATTTGTAAAGATTCAACAATTCGGACATAGACACAGCTTTAACTGTTTTTCCTACATATCTCAAAATACTAGGTGGCTCGTGAACACTTAGATGAGGCACATGGAACATCCCACAGGAGCATGGGGTCATCCCCAGCATGCTTACCAACAGACCCAGAAGTGGAGCAGAAGCACTTTCAGTCCACTTCCAGGTCTGCCGGGGAGCTAGCTGGGGAGGCCTCCTCACGCCCCCCCTGGCTTGGTGACTGGTGCCTCCCGGGTCCTTGGGAGGTACCCAGGGTTCCCCCATGGCCAATAGCTGACCTGGGGGCATGGGGGGGGCCCCCCAGCACACTCAGTGGTGGACCCAGAAGTAGACTGGAAGTACTTCTGGTCCATTTTCAAATTGAATATGGCTCATTTCATACACCCCTAATACACATACCTAAGTACTTAAGAGTGAACAAAAAAGTCCTGGGTAAGGAACAGGTATGCATTTTAAATGCAATGAGTGGACCGTATATAAGTACCATAAATATGTGACTCATGTGGTGTTATAGTGTAGGCTCTAACAAAGAATGATGGAGAATAACGAAATGGAAATGGACAACTAACATTTAGTTACCTGAAACTACTTTGGATAGCAAGTGCTACATACAATCCATAACAATTATGATGCTGAATGAACTCTTACAGTTAATGCCCCTAATGCTGTAAACTACAATTTGCACATATACTTAAATTGTAGTCAGGTAGGCTGTAATCTGAGATGCCAACAGCCACCTATTTACAATCCATTTTATGTCTGATATGTTTTCTTTGAGGGATGGTTCAGAAAAGTAGCTTTCAAACAGAAGTGTGTTTCATGCACAATGGTAGGGTAGTGGGTAGATCAGAACATTTACTTACACAGCATCTATAGAGCTTACCTATGTTAGAAGACTTGCATGGTTGTATCTAAACTGATTTAAATTTGATGCAGCTAGCATTGGCACATACCCTTAATTGCTTTAATTACAAAGTTGAGCTAAAATAATTTAAGCCCAATGTCACATCACTGCAGCACATCTACATGAGGGTTTTTATGACTGGAACAGTGTTGATTTTATACAGCAACATACATCTTCCAACATAATCGGGGCTTCACATTGGAAGGTGGTATCTGGCATGGGACTCAGAGATATAAAGGGAGAAAAAAGATCAGGACAATCTCTGTTTAATTTGAAATTGATGACTGACAATTAACAACATATTTTATTTTTGCCTCATGGCAGCTCTGAGAATCTTTAAACATTTGTTCCCCAGACACATAGAGTGCACTCCATATAGCATATTTACCATGGGTTAGGTTAAAAAAGGGACTTATAGGCAGCAAATGGGACATAAGTAGGATTTAAGTGCCTGTGTCCTAAAGTACAGTTCTAAGAACCTCTACTCTCCTGCTACCTGACCCTGGAGATACCCAAACTCTTCTAGTACCGGACCTTCCAACATCAAAGTTTTTTTAAGTAACTTCAGTTGTGCCACTGGGAATGTCCAGAACTACATTGGTCTTAAGACTCTCACAGAGGATCTGAGTTAGAAACCCCTAGTTGGAAGAACCGGTATCTTCCACATCCTAAGCATGTGCTCTAACCCCTAGGCACAAAGGCAACGACCGTATGTAGGTGCTTAGCTCAAATAAATCTCAGCGGGAGTTAGATACATAAAAGACTGAATATAAAATGGGAATACCACCATCCACCCCCACCCTGCTGGCTACATTTCATACAGATAGTTAGCCCTCCTCAGCCATTTGAAAAAAAATGCATTCAGGGCTATCTACAGAGGGGTCTTGCCTCTGGAACTCAAAGGGGCAGAAACACCTTTCTGCAGTCCTGAGTGAAACATCTTGGAGGTAGGATTTAATATTCACTCCATCCTCAGATGGAGGAGCTTTCTCTTCATTGGTTACTTCAAAGTAGCTGCATCCAGATGTAGGTTAGTTTGCAACTACACATTGCAGCTGTCAGCTCGCCCCCAGCTGTGGGAGAGGTGGGCAACTCCACACACACACACAAAAATGATTAGGCCCCTTGCCACTTCTGCCTTCAGCAGGTGCCTGCTGAAGACAGAAGCAGCAAAGAGCCCAATCCCTTTTTTTTCCTTTTTGGCAGAGCCTGCCCACCTCTTCCACAGCTGGGGGGCAAGCTGCCAATGGGTTGAGCAGCCCCTGAACTGTGTGGGGCTCTGGTCCTTCCCTCTGCAGTGGCATCACCCTTTGGGGCCACCCAGGTAGGCTGCTAGCAGGGCAGGTGCTGCCCCAGCTCAGAGGCAGCACCTGGCCTGATCCAACATTTCCCTGACCCCAAGCTGGTTAGGGCAGCACCCAACCCACTGGCAGCCTGCATGGGCAGCCCCGGGGGCACCACTGCTGCAGACAGAAGGACTGGGAACCCCGGAGCTGAGGGGCCACTTGGCCTGCCAGCACCTTGTCCCCTGGCTACTGGCAGGCTACAACAACAACCCAGAAAAAAAAAGGATCGGGCCCCTGGCCATAACATGATAGAAAAATTAAAATGGTAGGTTTCGATTTAAAAACCACTGTTTCAATTTAGTGGGCAAAGAATGCAATCTTGGGGATTAAACCCTCAGCATTTGTACAAGCGCCCTCAATGCCTCACCCAGAATTCTGGGCTCCAACCCACAAATCAGATCTCTAAGTCAGGTCATGACTAGTGTTTTAGTCACTTACTTCCTTTGTTGAACCTAGCCCTTGATCTGTGAGAGCAAGAATATTTACCAAACAGCATTTTTCCCCCCCATCTTACCAACTTCTCCTTTGTCAGCTTTTACCTTAGTTCTAAAATGCTATGATGCTACTTAATCCAATAGAAACAAAACTGCATAAAATAGATGGCCAAAGTCTGACTAGAATTTGTGGGTTAATTAGTGGATCAATACCCGAGGAGACATATATTTTATTTTGTAGTAACAGGAATCTCGTATTTTCCCCACCTTGTGCCAAAATGGTGTGTGTCCTATTGGATCCTATGCTCCTTGCTCTTTATGTTTTCTGATGCTGTCCTGTGGAGCAAGATTTTGTATTATGATACTACTTCATTGTTGATAGTGATGAAGGATTCAAAACTGACAAACTCTGTCATCATAAGATGAGCTGTCACAGGTAACCCAGTGAAAAAATTCACTACCGTATAATCAATTTTATATTCTCATTGCAATTAACTGAAAACTAGGTCAACAGCTACTCCAGACAGAAAATTATATTAAACAGGGGGGAAGAAGGGAGTGGGGAAGAGAAATGTTACACCGAAATAATTAAGCACTTGTTATATTAAATATGATAACATTCTTTCAACTGTGCCAAATGACATATAAACTTGAAAGCAGATTTTTGCTACATATTATATCTAGTTTCAGGACTACAACACAATGAAAGCATCACTTTTGTTTGGAGCTTCTGTAATTGCTGTGTGATAAACATGCAGGCTACTGCATGCTAATGAGTAGACTTAAATATAGAAACTAGTAATTAAATTTTTCTTTTTTTACTGCTCTAATTGGTAGTTAATTTATGCACCTGATTTTTCAGGTGCTCGTATGCACTCATTAAAAATGACCTCCAAGAAAAGTAGGAATGCTGAAAAAAGAGGCAGAATGACAGGTCTGCTGCAGCTAAGTTTAGCTTTTTTCTGTGTTGGGAAATGCTTTTGTAAGTACTGTAATTACACAAGCTGGAAATAATAGGGCACTTTCAGAAACTTTTCACATTCGGCAGTATTGTAGCAGTAGTTACAAACTTGTCAGCATTGCTCTTCTAAGCCCATGTTTACCAGTTGGTCACAAAATTCACTCAAGGCTGAAATTTGGTTTGCATTGTATTAGCCCTAAAAGAAGAGCATTGTGATTTTTTCAAAATGCCTTTTTTGATCAGTATATTAAAATTGTTTATTACGTTCCAATTTCATAATGGAAGGAAGTTGGAAGGTACTTTTATTTAATCCAATAAAAATATGCAGAATAAGTGAACCGGGAAATCTGGATTTTGCATAAAACTGAAAATTCATAAAATGGGTTGCAGCACCTGCACAATGATTTTACCTTATGATGTCTTTTTAAATCCGTGGTACGGTATTAGTAACATCCTTACACATAGACTGGTAAGTTTGGAGTACTGTCTATCTCACAGAACTACTGAATGCTGTAGGTAACTTCTGTACCTTTTCAGGTGAGAGAAGTGCATCTTAAATATTCACAGATTTTAATAGTACAATAGGACTTTATACTTTAGGTCCCAGTGGCTTCAAGAAAGTCAGAATCTAAAGGGAAAACATTATTGATTTCTAGTAGAAGCTTTGGAAACCTGGATCTCAGTATTTGCATGCATATTATAATTAAAATATTTGTGTGCTTCTAATGTGGAGAGCAAGTTTGTTTTTGTTATTTTTTTAATTTCACTGGTGACACCTCTGAGCAGTTAAGGAGAAGAAATGATAGAACTCTGAGCTACTTTTAGCAGAAAGAAGAAACGGGTAATGTGAAGAGCAGAGGAACTTATCTAATAAAGGAAGAGTACTTATGCCTCTTATTCTTTAGAGGCCAGTGTGACCCTTTTGTGCAGGGTATGGCAGCATCTGCACCTATGTCAATGCCCACGTCCAGATGAGTACTGCCATGTGGTATGTGCTGCTGCAGACCCATCTGTGGTGTCACATACCTCACGTTCAGGTGTTCTCTGTGCTGCAAGGGAGCAGTGTGTGTTTGAGGGGACATCCCAGGGTCAAAAAAAAACATGAGAAAAAAAAGAGGGGTGATGCACATGGGTTTAGCAATGCTGTCCAAAACCAAAGCCTGGTTAGCCAGAGCCACACTCCAGCTGCCAGCCAGGCTCCGAGCAGCAGGATCACTGTGGCTGCAGCTCCCCGAGGCCCCCAGAACCCCAGGTAAGGCTACTGAGGCCAACACACTTGCTGGCCTGATCCTCCCCCACCCCACCCAGGGTAACCTGCCACGTGTCAAAGGATGCATGGCACATGCAGTCCCCAGGGATAAGTAGCAGCATCACAAGGTGTGTCATTGCTTCTAGTCCTCAGAGAAACAAATGTCCGTGAATGTGGTCAATAGGGTCTCCTTTCGTTAGAAGGTGGCATGAAACAAGACCATCCTAAACTGATCTTTTCCTAGCATTTGTTCACTCCTGTCTCCAGCCACAGTCCCTTCCCCACCAGAGCTTCTGTGGTACAGCTAAGCTCTGCAACTGGGAGAGAGGACTCATGTGTCCATGCTGTTGTAACACCACATCCCTGAGCACAGCAGTAGCAGCTGGGACTGAACCTGGGGCCCCTGGATTTAACTAAAGGAGCCCTGTCAGAGCTCACGGACCCACCTCTACTACCAAGGCTATAGTAGTCCTGTTTACCTCTAGGTACAGCACAGTACCATGCTGAAGGAGCACAGACTGAAGTGTTCAACAGGGAAGTTTACACATGTTTATTCCAGTGCAAGAGGTTTGAAGAAAAAGGTAAATCTAATTGAGAGAGAATTTTCAGGTGTCTGAAGACACCAAGATCCACTTGACCTTATGTGGCAAAAATGAAATTTCTTCTTCAGCAGACTATTAGTTATAAATTCCTGTTCAACCTGCAAATAATTTCAGATGAAAAGTTAGTGAAATATTTGTTTTATTGAATAAGTACGGGATTCTTATTTTCATTTTTCAAGTGTTATGATGATGCTACTTCTAGTGACCAAAGGTAACATTTCCGAAGTGCCTGCGTAACTTCAGACTTCCATCCCATTGATTTTAGTGGGACACAGATTCTCAAGAAATTTAGACACTTATTTATTTCACTGCTAAACCAGGTCTTATTAAAGAAATATAGGGGGTGGGGTGGAAGAAAAAGAAGAGTTTTGTTATTGTAAAATTTCTATCTTCCTATGACAGAACTTATATTTTGTAAATTTCCTGATGTTCCAGCATTTAAACTTGTAATCTCTATCCCAATTCTGCAAAGAGAACTATCTAAGTAGGTTCCATGTAAATGCATGGTTCACCTATGCCATTTTCTTAAAGCATCACGTCTTTAATGTATATTTACATTTAGTATATCAGTAAGTGCAGTTGTGATGTCTAATACTCCTTTGCTATCACTCACAGGAGTAGTTTAGATGAAACTGAAAAGTCAAAGCTCACTTTAAAAGCAAAGAGACATGCAGTAGGAACTATGTATTAATAATACAGTGTGAAAGCTGCTCAAGCATTTTGTATAACTTAATTTTGTTTTATTTTAAAAGTAAAATATTAATGCATTAATTAAAAAGAAAGTCACCTTCCCTCATGGCTGTCTAATTAGCAAGGAAGGATGCTCCTTTGAGAGGAGACCTAGGACTTATTCCTGGCTCTGTCACAGATTTCCTCTGTAATCTAGGTTAAGTCATTTACATTTTTCCAAAATGGAGTAATTTTGGGTGGCTCAGTGAAAATACCTTGCCTCCATTTTGGCATCTTTTGAGAATGCTGGCCTTAGTGTAGCTGTACTTCAGTTGTCCATTTACAAAACAAGAAAAAAATGTCACAGAGTCTTGTCAGGATAAATTCAAGCACCCACACCAGTTGTGTAACCAGGGCAGGGTGACTAGGGGAGCAGCCCCAAGTGCCAAATTGGGGATGGGAGGACGAAAAAATAGCAGCTGCCACTGCACCTGCACAATTACACCAGTGGCATATCAGTAGCCAGAAGTGTCCACTGCCTCTGTTTATCTTAGCTGCCCCAGGTGCTTGGATGACTTGTTATTAGGACTGTGTGAAATTTCACCAACAGTTTAATTTCTATGTAGCTTTGACTCATTTTGAGCTCAAAACAATGATATCGAAATGAAACAGAGAGCTTCAAAACAGCCTCAAAACGAAACGAGGCAAGTCAAAATGTTTTGAAATTTTCAAAACGTTTCGAATTCAAAGCTCAAGCTGGGCTTGCGTGCAGAGAAACAGAAACTGAAGTAAGGAGAGGGAGGGGGAAGAAGGGGGAAGGGAGGGGAAGGACTGCTCTCATCATTGACTGTGTAGCTGGCCAGTGACTGTCATTCTTCCCTGAGGTCTCTTCCAATCCCAGTGCTCTGGGGGAGGGATGGAAAAACTGCATAAAAGGCAGCATTGTTTAAACTGCCCTGCTTTCTGCCTTGGTGTCAGCTGAGTGAGCTGTGTGTTCCAGCAGCT
>NW_017728994.1:42897833-42902103 GCF_001723915.1 Gavialis gangeticus | reverse complement strand
AGGAATCAGATGAGTTTGTGCTTGACACCTCTCAAGTTTCCCCTAGAGCCAGGTCTTCTTGCCCAGAAGACACTTCAGAGAGGTTGATGTACAACACACACAGTCCCACAAGCACCCATGACACAAGTTTTGCCTGTCAGCAGCTAGAGGTGCAGGGCCCCAGAACCCAGACTCCCCCTGCACCTATCTCCTTGACAGCTAGCAGGCTTCATTGCCACAGCAGGGGCTAGCAGGCCTGCAGCTTTCACCATGCTGCGCCTTAACACACACACATTGTCACTCATGTCATTAGTTTTGCTTGTCTGCAGCTTGAGGTGCAGTTTCCCCCAAGCCCCTGCACCTATTTCCTTGAAACTTGGCAGGCTTCATGGCCTCAGCAGGGGCTAGCATGCCTGAAGTTTTGACCCCACTGTGGCTTAACACATACACATGACACAAATTTTGCTTTCCCCAAGCCCTTGGACCTATTTTCTTGACACTTGGCAGACTTCATGCCCTCAGAAGGGGCTACCATTCCTGTAAGGTTCATCCAATTCAGGCCAGAAATGACAAAGTTATAGGCTATTTTGAGCTTCTCTATTATAGCCTATGGGCGAAACATTGAAACAGTGTTGAAAGAGCAAAACTGTTTCAATGAAACAAAACAGCGGTTTTGAATTGAAATAAAATTTGAAATGAAACGCTGTTCTGTTGAAACATGAAAACTCAAGTAGAAATGGAATGGTGCCGTTTCACATAGCCCTACTTGTTATGCCTCTGACTAACTTCCTATGGCAGAGGTTTTCCATTTTTTTTTAATAAGTGTACTCCTTTTGACTCAGAGTTTCATCTCCTATACCCCTTATATCCTTTTCTTGTTTTTAAGGGGGAGGGGCAGATTGAGGACCCCATGGTGAGGGAGGGAACGGGGTTGAGGCAGACACTGCACAGCTAGGGTGGGGCACAGGACAGAGCCATGAATGGCTCATCTGGGGGGGAACAAAGGGAGGGTGGCTCCTGTCACTGTGCACACCCCAGAAGGGCATAGGGGCATATGTCCCCAGATCTGCACATGGGATGAGGCGGGCTGCCCCAGTGGTGGGGGATGGAGTAGGGCTGGAGCAGGGGCAGGGGCTGCCCAGCTGGGGCAAGGCAGGGACTGAGCTGTATGCAGGAAGAGTGGGGGTGGTTCCCACCAGTACACGCACCCCCACATGGGGAGAGCCTGAGGGAGTGCATGCCCCAGGACCTGCACGCTGAGCATGGTGGGCTGCAGCTGTGGGCTGGGGCTGGGGCCAGGGCAGCACCTGGCTCTTCCCGGTGATGGCTAGGCTGAGCTGCGCTCAGGGTGGGTGGCGGCAGTGCTGGGAGGGTTGGGGGGGGGCGCTACAGTGAATTCTGGAGTGGCTGCAGCCCCCCTGTAGCCCTGCTCCCATAGGCCACTGTTGTGAGGGAGCAAGGCTAGGACTGAGGCATATTCTGTACAGCCAGGCAGAGCACAGGATGGAGCCCCAAGTGGCTCATCCAGGGGGTGTGGCTCCCATTCATGCACCCAACCCAGAAGAGCATGTGGGGGGTGTGCCCCCAGATCTGCATGTGGGGCAGACTGGGACTGGGGTGGTGCCAGGCAGTGGTATGGTAGGCAGTGGTGGTGCTGGGAGTGGGGCTATGGGAGGGGCTGCAGCCACTCTAGAATTCACCATAGTCACCCCCTCCAATCCCTGCTCCCAGTGCAGCCTGGCCCAACACCCTTGCTGGAAGAAGCCCAGCACTGCTCCGGCCCCTGCCCACAGTGGCTTGCAGCCCACCCTCACTCCATGCACAGATCTGGGGGCACACCCTGCCATGCCCTCCCGGGGTGTGTGCAATGGCAGGAGTCATCACAGCCTCCCCACGATGCACACCTACTGGACACTGTGTCCTGCACCCTGCCCCAGCAGTGAAGCACCTGCCCCAGCCCCAGCCCCAGCCCTACTCTCTCCCTCACTGTGGGGGCCTGCAGGAACAGGGCTAAGGGGGGGGTGCTGCAGCCACTCCAGAATTTGCTGTACCCCCCCACAATCCCCATGCCCAGTTTCGCTGCCAGCCACCCCAAGCATAGCCTGGCCCAGCCCCCCTGCTGGGAAGAGCCTGGTGCTGCCCTGGCCCCAGCCCACAGCCACAGCCCACTCTTGCCCCACGTACAGATCTGGGGGTGCACATAGTGGTGGGAGCCACGCCTTCCCTGTGCACAACTCAGTCCTGTGCCTTGCCTCAGATGAGCAGCCACTGCCCCAGGCCCACTCCCTCCCCCACTGCTGGGGCCTCCATCTGCTCCCCCATGCCCCTTCACCCACAACAGACTTACCAGCCGGGTCCGGCTGCTCTCTACAGGGCTGGGCTGTGCTCCTGGCCTCCTGCATGCTGAGGTGTGGCTGAGTGCATTCATGCAGCTTTTATTGGCCACATAAGTTCTGCATACCCCCTACTACCCTTTTAAGTACCACTAGGGGTACGTGTACCCCTGATTGACAACCACTGTGCTATGGCATTGCACACTCAGAATCTCTAAATGAAATAACATAAAACTGTCAAACAAATGTCACTGGACAGTGATATGTACTGATGTCATAATGTTGAACTAATAGAACAATTGGAATCATTGACTATTCCTGGATGTTTAATTATAAATCAGCATTGCCACATGAAGAACAGGGCATTTCCAGCTATTTCCAGCATCTTTTGCCTGAATTTTTAAGGTGTTTGGCCAACGCCTATATAATTTAAATGTGGATTGGGGACCAGGTTTTCTGAAATGTTTGTCCAATGACTGGGACAACAGAGCCACAGTTAAGTTATTATTGCAAGCTAAATATTAAATAGCAACAATTACTTCAGTATCTCCACTACCTCTTTAGCACTGCGTCATTAAAGAATTGTAAATAAACAGTTTGATGTGCCTTGCTTGTTCATAAGCTGTGGTATGATACAAATACTCATTTTCAAAAAAAATTCCAAGGCAATTTTCTGTGGGGAAGTACAGGCTAATACCTACAAGCCTGTTGTGTCTCTTTCCTTTTTTATTGTAGCTGTATGCTCTATTTTAATATACGCACTGAACCCCATTCTGTGCTGGAATGGAATGCTCTGGGCCAAATTAATCCCTAGTGCAATGCAGCATGCCCATGTCACATTGTTCTAACTGTGTTTAATGGCATGAATTTCTGGCAACTGCATTATTCATGTCTTGCATACCTAGAAGTGGGTTATGCAGGTCACCACAAATACTTCAACATTTCTGTATTTAGATCTGCATATAGAAATGTATACATTTACATATGTACTTTTTAAACACATACTTATTGGCACTGCTCTTTATTGATTGGTACTATTATATTTTTATCCCTCAGACAGTACAGTCAAATTGCCCTATTTATCATTTAGAGGCCTCAGAATGACACAAATTCCAGAATAAACTTGAAATTAGAAAGCCTCAAAAGTGCAATTCATTGTCATAGCACAGTCTTACTCTGTAAAAAGTTTAATGGGATAGGTCTACACTACATTTTGATGTCCTGTGGCACGGAATTTAACATATTCATTATGTTGGTTGCAATGGTATGGTTTGGAATTTCTAAGCCCCTGTTCCAAATTTCAGCAACAAAACTTTCTGATGTTATCAAAGTATCATTGGAATGCTTTTAAGAATATGTTATACCATGTGATACTTCTTTAAGAATAGGTCTTGAGGGATATTTTAACTGTTAAAGTGGCTCTTTGTTAGTGGTGCTCAACTTATGGAAGCCTGTGTAAGCAGCCTGTTACCTAACACTACGCCCCTGTCTGAGCTCTCCCTGAGCTTATTGGTGTGTCAGTGTAGGCTCTGGCTGGAGCCACTCCTTTCACAGTTCTAGAGCCCAGGTGGGGCATGCTACCATTGCTTATGTCCTCTTTTCCTCTGCCACTGAATTCAAGGAAAAGGGACAAGAATCAGTGCTCACCTACTAGGCTCTGGAGCCATGCAAAAGTGGTGGCTCCGGCCAGAACCTATGCCAACAAGTGGTGAGTTCAGCAAGTTCATTGCACATGCAAAGCTCCAGTGGTGCTACTCTCTGCAGCCCTTGATGCATTTCTGATGTTAAAGTTGAACCCATCTGTAAAAAAGGCTGGGAACCATTGTTCTGTGCCATCTTTTCACCCAGCTCCTAGAATAAATAATATAATCACAAGAGCTCTACTGCACTCCAGCTGTTCCTGGCAGGTGGAATGACCTCTGTGTGCCCAAAGAGTTGATTAATTTACAACACAATGG
>NW_017728994.1:42891082-42892833 GCF_001723915.1 Gavialis gangeticus | reverse complement strand
GAACCAATCTGTAAAAAAGGCTGGGAACCATTGTTCTGTGCCATCTTTTCACCCAGCTCCTAGAATAAATAATATAATCACAAGAGCTCTACTGCACTCCAGCTGTTCCTGGCAGGTGGAATGACCTCTGTGTGCCCAAAGAGTTGATTAATTTACAACACAATGGAGCAATTCTTAGCTATCTCAAAATCTAGGGTCTATGTACCTCCACTATGGGTATGTACAGCTATTCAGGGAGGTTAGATTGACTTAAAAATGGGCACCCAAACTAAGGTAAGTCAGGATGGGTGGAGTTAAAGGGATTGCTTGGGGGAACTGAGGGAGAAGCAGGGTCTGTGGGGAGGCTTGAGGGGCATAATGGGCCCTGCAGGTGGTTAAGGGGCCAGGAAGGTTTGGCAAGATTGGGAAGGCTAGCAGGATCCACAAGGGGCTTAGTAGGACCTAGGGGGCTAGCAAAGTCTGCAAAGGGGGGGTTGCTTGGATTCAGGAGGATTTGGAAGGATCAGGGGGCTAGCAGGGTAGCCTGAGGGACTTGGGGAGTATCAGAAGGGTTGGCAGGATCATAGAGGCTCCCCTCTACCATACAGAGCCTTCTAGATCTGCCCAATGCTGCTGAACTACACCTGATCCCACAAAAAGTTCCCAGGGTCATGGGCGGAAGGAAATGTGGGTGGGATGGAAGGATACTTTTAGCCCTTCAACCTCTCCCCTACCTCCAGACAAGCAACATCTCCCTGATCTAAGTTAATCTATCTCCAAGGTACAGTTAACTTAGATCAGGTTAACCATTTTAGACTGATCTAACCTTCCTGAACTTCTGTACATTTCATATTTAGATTGACCTAACTAGGGATCTAAGTGTAAGATCTATACCTGGGCAATCTAAATTAGATCAAGTGGCCATTTTAAATGTGACATGATCTAACACCCCCAACCTTTCTTAATATCTGTACCTATCCTAAGCCATTATCTCTGTCATCCTTTTTTCAAGCTTGATTTGAATGAAAACATATAGAAACCATTACCTGTTTCCTCCGTATTCCATGCTTGCAATATTGAAACAGAATATACAGAGTTGCTTTGAATCACTTTTAAAACCATTAACCAACCAAGTCAATTTTTAGTTACCAGTTCCAGTGCTAATAAAGACTATACTTATCCCATAGGTAGGAGCCTACTGAATTCAGGTTGGCTGCCTCCTGATTTCATAGTCCCAGCATGGCATCTGGAGCCATTTTCACAGTGAAATGTGGTGGGCCCATCTCATATCTCCATTTGGCCAAGGTGCCCCAGAAGTCCCGCAGCTCCCCACAGATTGACAGATAGCCTCAAACTGGGCCTTGTTTAATGTGGCAATTAATGTCTTCCCTGGGCTTAATCAGGGGATTCAGCCTGTGGAAGCCATTAAGTGCTGTGTTATTCAGCAGTCTAAGATGAGGTTAACAGCATCCATGAGCTTGATCAATCCCATAGAAGCCATTAACCACATCCTAGACTGCTTGCTAATGCAGCAATCCCCTGATCAAGCCCAGGGAAGCCTTTTATTGCCACATTATCATTAAGGAGTCTAGGATGAGGCTAATGGCTTCCATGGGCTTGATCAAGCCTGCAGACACCACTAGACTGCTTGCTAATGTGGCAATTAATGGTTTCCACAGGTTTGATCAAGGGATTGCCACATTAGCAACACTCTAGGATGGGGTTAATTACTTCTGCAGGCAAGCAGGAAGCACAGGGCTGGGCATTTCCAA
>NW_017728994.1:42885038-42886082 GCF_001723915.1 Gavialis gangeticus | reverse complement strand
GAAAACATATAGAAACCATTACCTGTTTCCTCCGTATTCCATGCTTGCAATATTGAAACAGAATATACAGAGTTGCTTTGAATCACTTTTAAAACCATTAACCAACCAAGTCAATTTTTAGTTACCAGTTCCAGTGCTAATAAAGACTATACTTATCCCATAGGTAGGAGCCTACTGAATTCAGGTTGGCTGCCTCCTGATTTCATAGTCCCAGCATGGCATCTGGAGCCATTTTCACAGTGAAATGTGGTGGGCCCATCTCATATCTCCATTTGGCCAAGGTGCCCCAGAAGTCCCGCAGCTCCCCACAGATTGACAGATAGCCTCAAACTGGGCCTTGTTTAATGTGGCAATTAATGTCTTCCCTGGGCTTAATCAGGGGATTCAGCCTGTGGAAGCCATTAAGTGCTGTGTTATTCAGCAGTCTAAGATGAGGTTAACAGCATCCATGAGCTTGATCAATCCCATAGAAGCCATTAACCACATCCTAGACTGCTTGCTAATGCAGCAATCCCCTGATCAAGCCCAGGGAAGCCTTTTATTGCCACATTATCATTAAGGAGTCTAGGATGAGGCTAATGGCTTCCATGGGCTTGATCAAGCCTGCAGACACCACTAGACTGCTTGCTAATGTGGCAATTAATGGTTTCCACAGGTTTGATCAAGGGATTGCCACATTAGCAACACTCTAGGATGGGGTTAATTACTTCTGCAGGCAAGCAGGAAGCACAGGGCTGGGCATTTCCAATGCAATGCAAAAAAATCAAAACAATAGAAAAAAAGGGGCAGCGGGGAGGTTTGGCTTCTTTCCAAGTTCTTGAGCTGGTCCCTGACTGACTCCTGGACTGAGACTATGTCAGGAGCTCGGCCTCTGATTTGCTTCCTCCCCCTCCCCCTCCCCCCCACCTTTCCCCCATGCTTCAGGACTCCAGGGCTTTCTGTCATTTTCTGTTTTGCATAAAACATATCCTGTTTTTGATTTTTCCCCCCATTCACTTGCTGATAATTGTACCTTTTTGCGGTCCCCGCACTTTTTTCGAAGGA
>NW_017728994.1:42877519-42880038 GCF_001723915.1 Gavialis gangeticus | reverse complement strand
CTGTCATTTTCTGTTTTGCATAAAACATATCCTGTTTTTGATTTTTCCCCCCATTCACTTGCTGATAATTGTACCTTTTTGCGGTCCCCGCACTTTTTTCGAAGGATTGGGCTTTTTCATGGAGACCAACTGAATTCACAGATTCTACGAAAATCATGAAATTGTGAATTCAGTAGGTCTCTATCCACAGGCCACTAATGCCCAACAAAAGAACTGAGTGTTTTGAGTGACCTTTGGACTTGGGCAGCCTGTGACAGATAGAAATAGCCATGTCTGGATAGTATAGTATCCAGACACTTTCCATAGTTAGGTTTGACAAATGCTAGAAACTGGGAACCAACCAGACATTTAAAGGGCCCAAATGTTTGTAACATCTAATGCTATGGTCATATTACCAAACAACAAATCTCGTCCCTACTTTGAACATTCCATTTGCTTTCCAAGCATCAAAAACTAGCTGACAAAATTCTCTAATATCAGATGCAATCCCCTGATAACATTACTTTTCAAGCAATTAGTCTGTATTAGTTGTTGAAAGACAAGTCACTATTTCCACAATCTTCTGTAAACATACAAAAATCGCATGTTTTCCTACACTCAAGGACATTCTAAAACCTAAAACCATAAACGTATCTCTTATTGATATACTTACTAAATATCCGACACATAGGTCAAAATTAATATTGAATTAAAAGATTCACATTGGCTTTCACTGGAAATCTCATTTAATTCTTATTTCGTATTATTGTGGGTTTCACAGTGTTTGGCATACAAACATACTAAATTGTTTCATACATCCCTACTAATGTACTCTCTCCTCTAAATATCCCTGAACATTTACAACATTAATCATGAAAAATTAGAGATTGTCTCTTGTGAAATATGTAGCTCAAGGATTAAGCAATGCCCTTTTATATTGAGACCCTGATTTAAGAGCCAACGTGGCTAAAAGCATAAGATAGTATGCTGCTGTAGCACATTAAAAGGTCGAATTAAAATGAGTTCAGGTTGAGATGCCATTTTTTATCTTAGTTAGGAATCAGTTATGAACTCCAGTTAAGCATGTAGCTCATATGATTTTAAACCAGATATCATTATAAATTTAGTTCATAATCCTGAATATATTGTGCATGTGCTTAACTTTATAGCCCCAAGTATTCCCATTGGCTTCATTGGCCTCACTGAGTCAGAATTTGAAGACTGTGTAACGTTGCCTTATGCTGTTCCCAAAAGGTTAAGTTTTGAAGGAAACCTTCTGCTGATAGATAAGATGAAGACCTTTTTTCTCCCCCTGCCTCCCCTCCTCACCCCACTATTATCAGGCTTAATCAGCAGCTGAAACATGAGCAGTAGGAGGGTGTTTTACTTCAGTGCTTTGGCTATGGGCAGAACTAATATGGAGTCACAGATTGTCTTCCTTTCTTCTTCCTTAGCCTCTTTGCATGCTGTAACATTTATAGATAGGGAGTTCTGGTGCATAAGTATTAAGGAGAGAAATGGAGAAGACAGTATGTCCAGGGGAAAGGGGACCATTAATAGATCACGACAGTACTAAAACCATAAAAAGGGGGAAGAGAGAAAATGTTTCTCAAATCCCTAAAAATAAATATAAAGGTTCTTTATATTTGAAAAAGGTAAAGAAGTATTCTGTTTAAAAAGATACCTCATTATGCAAACAGCATTCTCACTTGTGTAAATTGTTATTCTCTTCCCATTCCCAGCGTTCCTACTCTTCTTGCTGCATGGGAGTAACATGAAATTTGGGCCCTAATCCATCCTGCAAGGCTGCAACCATGTATAGGTCCACTGAGATCACTGTAGCGGTTCATGATGCAGGATTGGTGCTACAGTCCTGAAGTCTTGAACCAGGGAAGTGTCTCTTTTATGCCAAAGAAGCATGATACCTACACAGATGGTGCTATATATAGCGTTCTGAAAAGGGTGGCAACCAGTAGGGCTATGCAAAGCTTCAGGTGCTGATTTGATTCGGAGGAGATTCAACCTACTTTGGTGGCCAAATCTCCAAATCTGACTTGAATCAGGGGACCAATGAAAAGGTCCGAATTCATTTGAAGCTCTCTGAATCCTCAGGAAAGATTTGGACAGCTTCAACGATTCAGGCAGTCCCTGGTTGCTGCAGCAGGGAGCTGCAGTCAGACTTGGAGCTGGTAATAGAAGGCAGGGGAGGGGGAGCTTCAGAAAGGGGGAGGGGACTATGGGGGGGTCCCTGCCAGGCCCTATCCCCTGCCTGCTTGACCCGTGCCCTCTCTCCAGCCCCCACATGGCTTCCCTGCCTGCACCAGCTCCGGCCCTTTAAGAAAAAAAACCCAAAAAAACCCTGGGACTCACCAGCTCCTGCCGTGGCCTTGGGGCTTCAGGGGCCACCCATGTGGCATAGGGTAGCAGGGGAAAATTGGGATTGCCCCCTGCCCTGCTGGGCAGGAACCAGAGAGTCCAGGGGTTTGGGGTTTTTTTCTTAAAGGGCCGGAGCCGCATTGGGTGGGGCAGCCATATGGGGG
>NW_017728994.1:42874576-42877508 GCF_001723915.1 Gavialis gangeticus | reverse complement strand
GATGGTTGTGGGGGCTCAGGCTTGTGCAGAGTCCCCCATGCAGTGTGGGATAGTGAGGGGCAGTGGGGATCACCCTCTACCCAGAAGCACCCAGTGAATCGCGGCTTTTTTTTCAAAGTGCCAGGAGCTAGAGCGGGCAGGGCAGCCATTGCTGGGCTGGGAGAGTGGACGGGGGATGGGCCTGGATGATTTGGAGATTCGGAGATTCAGCAGCAGCCAAATCTCTGAATCAGATTCAGCTGAATCAATTTGGGACAGTGATTCAAATCACCAAATCAGATCGCTGTCCCCCAAATCAGCCAAATCTGAATCTGAAGCAAGTACTAGCCACTTCGCACAGGCCTAGTAACCAGAGGTTTTTTCCTATTTTGTTTGTTTGAACAATTACATCTGGTTTCAGAGGAGTCAGTTGGACCTTTAACATTGACTTTAATATAATACGATTCACCTTTGGAATAGGATTGGCCTTTGGAGGGAGAAAATAGTTGGAACCCATTTTATTTAAAAAGTCAGGCATTGAATTTCAAGATGCCAAGCTCAGGTTGTACACTGTCTTTTGTGGAAATAACCTATACAGGGGAATATGGGGCCTTTACATAATTAAATATTCAATAATTCTTAGCATCTCAATGGCACTTTTCATCTTTAAAGGGCTTTACAAACATTGAGTAATTAATCCTCACAACACTCTTATGAGGTAGGTAATTTTGTATTTATAATTCCTGTGAGGACTTGCTATAAATTTGCCAACATAACTAAAAGTTGGGGTGAACTTTTACTGGTGAAGGCATGGCCAGGCACTGAAAAAGAAATATGCTGCAGAGATAACACATCTCACTTCCATGGCTTGCCCAGTTAGATCTGTGGGAATAGATATGCCTCCTTGAAGAAATGAAGAGAAATGTAGAGTCCTTAAGTATTTATAACTAAAGACTACAGTTTCTTTTTAAATATATATTAAACTCAAAAGTCTGTGTTCTTGATGTGTGCTCCTAATTATGCACACAGATGAATCAGAGAATAAATATTTCTTACAGGATATCAGTGTTTGGTAGCATTTTTCAATTGAGAAGCTCAGTAAATTTCCTATGATGCTTTCTATGCTGTTTCAGCCCCAGCCCCCAATTACCAGGATATTACAAACCATAAGAAGGATTTCAAGCTCTGATCATTCATTCTACCACATATCTGCATTAGGAAAGCTTCAGCCTCACTTTAAATAAATTAATCTCACATCCTCCTACCGAATATTGAATGCACAGACTAATACAATTTTGATGTGTCACGTTACTCAGGATTAGGACCGTTAAGAAATAAAAGGAGAACAGTGGCGTAATAAATCAAGTAGGAGAATCAACTATATATGTTGTCTCTGATGATCTTTTTCATTCCCATTGTCATGGGAGGGGCAAATAAAACATTAACCCTTTCCTAGTATACTTGTTTATTTGTAGAAAATATCTGCCAGAAAATTAAGTTTAAATCACAAAACTTACTTCTGAGAACTGTTTTTTCTTTCACTATGATTTTGCAATTGAATTGTTGAGTCAACTCTGGACAAATCTGGAACCTACATCCTGATTTACAGGGAAGATATCCTGTTCCCCTGAATGATGGCAAATTATATGGTAGTTTAGTGATATGGATAAAAGGAGATTGGAACAAGGCCAAGGGTCTTTTTTGGAAGTAAATTTACAGGCGAAAAGAAGAAGGCAATGCTATCTTCATAGTGCAATCTCTACCTTCCTGGTGTCTAGTAGAGCCCCTTCCTTCTGGCCTTCCTGTTTTCAGGAGGGACCAAAGGACAAATCAAGCTGAATGTACCATCCCCTGTTTCTGTCAGAAACTTCCACACAGAATCCACCACAGCCAATGGTTATATGGATATTAGGAAGAGCATTGAGAAGAACTAAATTAAATAATGGCATCCTTGCACTACAAATTTAGCTTTCAGCTTGGGGTGCCCTATATGCATCTATGGTATTTATTCTCTGTGCATTTCATGAACTCCAATCTCAACTAGTAAAAGAGAAGTTGTCTTGAAAAAAATGTAATGATAAATCTGGTTGAGTTTTCAATGTCCCCAAGATCCTACTATTACTTTCCCTGCAAAAGTGTGTTTCTTTGCCTTTGATATCAATGCTCTTAATGAAAACTGGTCAATGTTTTTTAACATAAAATTCCTTTTCATTGAAAAAAGACCTTCTTTCCAAGACTGAAAACTTTTTTTAAAGTTTCAATCACATCAAATATTTGCCTTTTGCAAAATTTTCCACGATACCTTTCTTGATATTTGAACTGAAGTATTATGGATTTTTCAACAGAAACATTTTTAAAACAGAAGATTTTAGCAAATGAAAGATGTTTTGAACCTTGAAAAATGAAACTGAAATCAATTTATTTAGCAAAATCTTTCATTCATTTTTTTACCAAACCAAGTACTATCCACTGAAGTAAGCTTATAATTAAACTTACCCTGTTTGAAAGAAACTGTAAGAAATGTTGCTCGCATCTTGGCAATTACAACTGGTGTTCCGCATTGCAGTTTACAGATCATGAAGAAAGACTTCCATTTTGCAGGCAAAAGTAGCTTTTCAAATACTCTATTTTTTCACATACAACATACACCTTTGCCCCAAAAATCAGCCCCCACAAAATTGGCATGTATGTATTAATCAGGAAACTGATTTTCTGCCTGGGATAGAAACACCCTGGTTTGATTCCGGCTCCATAGGGCAGCAGCAATAGTATTCCTATTCAAGCAGCCAAGGGGGTCAATTGACTTAATGAGTCATTGTTTATTTATAGTTTCATAGTTTCTAGAGTCAGAAGGGACCTGAGCTGATCACCAAGTCCAACCCTCTGTCATGGCAGGAAAGAGTACTGGGGCCAAACGACACTGGCAAGGTGTTCATCCAGTCTCCTTTTAAAG
>NW_017728994.1:42873772-42874229 GCF_001723915.1 Gavialis gangeticus | reverse complement strand
CCTAGCTTTTTAATGAGAATGGGGTGAGAGACAGTGTCAAAGGCCTTTCTAAAGTCCAGAAAGACTACATCCACTGCTATTATCGCTCCTTTTAATAGTCTTGATATTCCATTAAGATAAAATTTCTTCAGGCATTTTTTCTGTCTGCTAGCTTTTCCTGACCTATCTCCTCCTATTTCACAGCCTCTCCATCTCAGCCTTTTTAGCTCTTTTCATAATCATAGATCATGGGCACATGCCCCCCCCACCCCCCCCAATGCCCTCCTGGGGTGCATGCAGTGGCGGGAGCTGCCACCCAGCGCCCTGCGGACAAGCCACGCATGACTCTGTCCCGTGCCCCAGCTCAGTTATGCAGGGCCTTCCCAGCCCCAGCCCCCCACCCACTCCCTCCCTCACCGCCGTGGGGTGGGGGCAGATCAAGGCCTCAGCAGTGAGGGTGGGAGTGGGCACAGGCAGG
>NW_017728994.1:42866175-42873659 GCF_001723915.1 Gavialis gangeticus | reverse complement strand
GGGAGCTGCCACCTCCTCCCCATGCCAGACACTTCCCAGACAAGCCACTTGGGAGTCTGTCCTGTGCCCTGCCCTGGCTGTGCAGGGCCTGCCCCTGTCCCAGCCCCAGTCCCACTACCTCCATCACCACCACGGTAGGGAGCAGATTGAGGGCCCAGTGGTGAGGAAGGGAGGGTGGCACAGGCAGGAGCAGGAGCTGGGGTGAGTAGGGCCCTGGCTGGACTAGGTGGTGGGACAAGCGGAAGACTGGGGAGGAACGTGTCCTCCCAATCTTCATGCAAGGTGGAGGCAGCCTCTGCTGTGCGCTGTACTTTGCTCCCTGCTGCAGCTGCCCCAGGAGTGGACAATGCCATGTGCCTGCCACCACTGGGCTGTGCCGTGCCCCCTGCCTGCCTGGTGGTGAGATGCATATGGCATTGCACAGCTCTTGGAGCAGTGAGGCTCAAAGGCCAGAATGCATCAGCAGCAGCCACCTCTGTCCTGCACACAGATTGGGGGGCACATGCTCCCCAGACCTCCGCTTGTCCTCCTACTTGGTCTGGCCTGGGCCCCACTCATTCCAGCCCCTGTTCCTCTCTGTGCCTTGCTACCTTCATCACTGGTGGAGCCTCGATCTGCCCCTCTCCCCACAGCCCTTTCCCCTCCCCACCCTTCCCTCACAGATGTACATGCTAGGGGGAGGAGGGGCGTACACGCATGCACACACGCACTCAGAGCCTCCTCAAATATTTTTTCTCCCTCTGCCTATGCTTTATAATGATCTAAAATATTAAGAAGTTGAACTGAAAGTGTTGTTTCCTACACTTTTGAAAACTTCAGCTCGTTCTGTCTTTCACTTCTACTATAAATTTAAAAAACAGCTCTCCAATCAATTACAATATTAAGAGCAACAAGTGAACATGAGGCAAAATTAGATTAACTTAGCTGAGTACCAAGGGCTAAAAGACACATTTAGTGGACAGACTATACATATAAACACTAGAATATTTAAACTCAAATCACTGGAATGCTGGTGTGGGAAGGAGTGGCATCTGCTCAAGTAGTGGTATATGCTGAGCTGGCAGGGCTGATGTCAGAAGGGGTAGCTAATGCTTCAAAGAAATTTGCAAAGTGAATGTTTTAGTAGGAGACAAGAGAATTTTAAAAGGACCTTTACAGATACTTGCTTTGGAGGTACGCATATCTACTCTAAATGTAAGATAAAACTGAAGAAATGTTTCATTCAACAAGTTATCAGGAGCAGAAGTTTGTGATTGGGCAAAAAGCAAAAAAAATTAAAAAGACAATAATACATGCTGTGTTTCAGATAAAAACGCAGACCCAAACTGACAGCTTTAGAAGAAACTTCCCCTTTTAGGGAGGTATTCCATAAATATCCATTCCAGGTTTCTTTACCTTCCTATCTAGCATTGTTGGCTGCCAGAGATAGCACATTTAATTAGAGGACAGCTGACCATCCTGATAAAGTACTGCAGTTCAAAATTACAGGCTCCAATCTTTAAGAGAATTGAGATCCTGCTCCAAATTTTGCAGACCACTGTCTCCTACACAGACACAAAAATAGAGATAGGCAGCATAATTAGTAATAGTGAAATTATATCAGTTGAAATAAATGGTGGCTGTACTGAAAGCAATCTTGTAAACATCAGTGCAAGGTTGGGACGAGCAATGGGACAGGCAATTCCCATGGAGCAGAACTAGGAGAGCTTCACTTTAGGAGGACCTTCCATGAACTGAATCATAAAATATTCATGGCATCCCTCTTCACCCACAGTAAGGCTGCTGCTTTTGGTGATGCCCCTACAGAAATACAATATTCAAAGTACAAGCATCTGTTAATCAAATGCACGGGATGGTAGTAGTTACATGAGAAACATGATTTATTCCCTAGGAGGGATATTAATTCTGAGCACAGGGCTTCAGGACTTTCTGGAAGACTAAAATACAAACGAGTGTGAGGGGGAAGTGGAATGTGTGTATCAGGAGAAAAATCAGAATTGAAAAATTGCAATAGTGAACCTCAGAGAACTATAATGAATCAATCTGGGATTAAGCTACCAGATAGGGCTAAAAATAAGGATAACACTAGGGATGTTGTACAGACCTCCAGGGCAAGAAGAGACAGGAGAATAAAATTCTGCTCAAAGATGAGATGAGAGAAGGAAGGTTAAAAAAAAATAACACGATGAGGAGAGTTGGTAATTTCAACCCTCTAATTACCAAAAACCTCTGAGACAGAGTAGGAGAGGTGCAGAAATGAAGATGTAGTGAATGATTCAAAATGAATTAATTAGGGTCTCAAAGACCCTTTCATTAATAGTGTCTACACTGGCTTAGTATTAACCAACAACAAGGATAGCATTAATACTTTCAAAACAATTGAGGAAATACTGAAAGAAAAGCTAATTATCAAGAGTAGATGAGGCTCATGTATCTTGGTGCATTAATACATGGGGAAATGAAAATAAAGGCAGTCATTTATGACTTTATATAGACCAACCTTAAAAGCAGCAAAAGAATATTGAATAATGGGTACAAAAATGAAATTATCTGCTATTATTAATGAGTGCAGCTCCATTGAGTTTTCCTAGAGTTTAAGGGCAAGGGTACCTTAAATCATCTATTTTGACTCTTTTATAACAGAGACCATTCAATTTCATTTACCCATGTGTTCAAGCCAGTGACTTGTTTTCAGCTAAAACATAGCCTGTATTTGGCTAAAAGATATTATCCAAAAAGGCATCCGGTTTTGATTTAAAGACAGCAAGAGATGGAAAAAAACACCCCTTTATTCAATAGTTTATTCAAATAGTTAAGCACCCTCCCTGTTATAGGATTAAGTGTGCCCTATTTCTAATTTGAATTTGTCTGCAATCAGTTTCCAGACATAAATTCTTTCTCTGCCTTTCACTGTGTAGTACCATTATTTTGTTGCCATGAAAGGACTTCTACACTCTAATCAAATAAATTCTCTGTCTTCTTTTTGTTGAGCTAAGTTGAATAAGCTCTATAGGTATCTCACTGGAAGGCGTTTTCTCCAATCCTTGGATAATTTTTATGGCTTGTTTCTCCAGATTTTCAGCTCCCTTTTGTGGACACTGGAGCTGTTCACAGAAATCCAGCACTACTTTCACCAAGATCATACGTGGAGGTACATTCATCTTCCTACTCCTATTCAACTTGCTTGTTGTATATCCAAGGCTAGCATAGTGCATTTTGCCACAGCATTGCTCTGGGGTCCACTATAACAATGTACTGATTTTCTGACTGAAAGGAGTTTTTCCTGTTTACCTAATCAAACAATTTAGCTCCCATAAAACACTAATTACTTTTAATGAATGAAGATACATACAGAGCACTTGGTGTGCCTTGGCCTGTATTATCTATACCAGATAATTACCAGAACTAGAGAAGTAAAAAGAGACAAAGATATTTTCAAATGTTGCTGCCCAATCCTCCTTCTACTTTATCTCATCTCCACTCACTCTTTTGTGACTCTGGATCACATAGAGTGCTCTTCAAATTCAGGGATGTGGGACAGTCACAGAAATGTCCATACAGAGTTTAGGATGTGTGTGTGGATGGATCCTTGCATGGCCCTGACCTATTGAATTTACCATCAGTTTTACTGGAAGTTAAAAAAAATATGCTAACCTCCCTCTTGCAACTCTGTAAATATCTCATCTTCCCATGCATCAGTCACAGAAGAATCTGTCTAGTGGTTGCTATTATAATACATGCCACTATTTTTCTTTACATGCTTGCTCATTTCCTACTTTCAAGACACTGGCAATGCAGCCAGGGCACTAATGTTGCTTCAGTGCTTAATATAAAATATTATAGTCCATCAATGCAGTCTACAACTAAAATTGCTGTTCCATAAACAGAACTTGTAGAGCAGGCTGATTCTGAATACACCATTTATTTCTATTGATGACCTTTCATAACTCACTTCCAGCTCTGTTTTGCTTCATCACTCATGAGTTATGAGGTCATCTATAACTCGTAGACATAAATGATGTATCCAGAATTATCCTTTTGTAAAATACTGTGTTAATATGTTTAACTTGTATCATTTGGCTTTTTTCACAGAAAAGGGTATAATTTGGTTTATGACATACCAGTATATTTAACACTTGTACTGCATGTTAAAGTAATACAATCAGGGCACTCAGTTCATACCCTTTCCTAATTCTATGATCATGAAAATAGATTTTGAAGTATTATTTTGAGGTTCCATGATGTTAAATTCCAATACAATGTGCACCAAGTAACATCTCATTGGGCTGGAAAATATAGGTGCCCCCAGCATCCTTCCTAAATAACCCTTCCTCCCCAGTTCAATGAGGCTTCTAACATTAAGTTTTTCTCATTTACAATATTTTCCTCTTTCTGAAACAGTTCTATCCTCCCAGGCACTGCATTAAATGGTGCTTGGTAATGAAGAGAGGAACAGAGAGAACATTTTGTCTTTGCCAATTGAGGTAAGCAGGTGCTGTTTGTTTACTTTCAAATTGTATTATAAGACATGCCCAACATTATGTATTGCCTTCCTGCACCCCACTTCAATGAAATCACAGTGTAGGGACTTACCCCATATTCAGCCTCTTGTCCATTCAGGCAAAAGCTTGCATAAAGGTGTGGATCTACGTTTTCAACTACAGCTGGGACACACATCAAGAAGGTAAATCTGAAAGTTTGACTTTGTTTTTTCTTTATGATCCAGCATCAGCTGGGAGTTTTTTAGGGCAAGAAGCCCTGCTGATCCTCTAGTGTAACTTTGAAGAGCAGCCTCAGGGAGGCAATACAGCAGGAAATTGCAGGAGTATAGGAATATCTAGCAAGCCCATGGGCCAGCTGAGACGATGCTTTATCACAGGGGTGGGCAAAATGCAGCCCAGGGGCTGGATGAGGCCCGCCAGGCTATTCTATCCAGCCCACAGGGCCCCTAAAAAATTTAGAAAATTAATATTAATCTGCCCTGGGCTGCCTGTCATGTGGCCCTCGATGGCTTGCTGAAACTCAGTAAGCGGCCCTCTGCCCAAAATAATTGCCTGCCCCTGCCAGGTCTGGGTCTCTGCAAAATCCCCCTATAGTAAAGGAGTCCTTCCCTAGCCTACACCAAAATTCAAAAGAGGTTTGGAGCAAAGTAAC
Source organism: Gavialis gangeticus (assembly GCF_001723915.1). NCBI lineage: Eukaryota > Metazoa > Chordata > Crocodylia > Gavialidae > Gavialis > Gavialis gangeticus. The sequence continues at coordinate 42,868,505 of NW_017728994.1, read as the reverse complement.
TGCATCACCATGGGTAACTGAGTCCATCTACTGTGCAGTAGGTCAGGAGATTGTGGCTGTCTTGGAGTACTGAAGTCTGATATCTTTTCTTTTCTGATAATGATGTACCTCTGCCCCCAGACAGTTAAGGCTGTGGAATGTAAGCACGAGCCCCCAAGCTGATTTCAAAGTTGTGATAGCTTAGAGGAAGAGAGGCAGTCTCAGAGGCGGACAAGGTCCAAACCAGACATAGCAAACATGTTTCTGGCAAATTATGTTATCCATACTCCTCTCAAATATTGATGAGATAAAGCTGTTGGATGCCATATACAAAGGGGAAAAATGTTCACATTTGTTAAGATATCATATTTGTGTCTGAACTGTTCAGGCAACAGCCATTATGAGAAACAATGAAAACTGAAATAGTGAATGATTATGACAAAACAAGTGACATAAAACTGCATTTGCTTATTCACAAATTTATTTATAAATAAAAAATCACACAAGCACAGTGTCTTTGTCAGTGATTTTTTTAAATGGCTATCAAAATGCATTATTAACCAGTTTTATTATCACAGTTGATTTAGCATGAACTGTTTATATAAAATGCTGTGTTTCATTGAATTGTTATAATTAATTTTTTAAGAAAAAGCTTTGTAAGTATTAAATATTATTTAAAGATTCTTTTTCAAGAAGTGATGTTAATAGTGGTAGAAAGCAACATAATAAAGTGTTAGTACTTTGATTCTAATTTGTAATTGTACCTTGCATAATACATTTTAAAGAGTTCTTAGATGCTGCTGTTCTATCAATACTGCCTAAAAGTATTTTCATTTAAGAAAATGAACCTCCTCCCTAGCACTTGATACATAAACAGTCCAGATCCTCAGTCCAGACATCACCAACTCTGGCCACTGATTTCACTGATCTTTCCTTCCCGATAATAATGACTTTCTCATTCAAATTGTCTGGAGTAGCTCAGAAAGGACAAGCTACTACAATCATGAAAATGTTCAAATGGAAAAATATAACTTCATAGTGTCAAGATTTTTTCATTCTGAAAGGATGTTCTAGAGCAGATTGCTTTCATTTTTCAACACAAAAAGTACCCACTGATGCAGCCCTTGATACAGCAGAAATTTTCATTTCTACATGTGAATTTCCAATTTTCACTACCTGTACTTGGAGCCAGATCCCATTCCACTGACTCTAACTGCTGTGTGCCTGGGGACTGAGGACTGCCCTCATAGGACATTGTGAAGGAGTGAGATTTTTGAGTGATATTGAGTTGGTGTTTCTGGCTGTATGCCGTTTGCTTCCCTCCTTGACACACAAGTTTGAGGTGGACACTGTCTATGATATGAGTTTTCTGTAAGCAGTATAGTTTAGATCAGAAGTAAAAAGAACACATATTCAGCCTTTGGGGGAGTGCGGGGTGGGGATAAATCTTCGACTGACTTCCACCATTTATAAAACCAGTCTATGTGTGACAAACTTCTGTTCTGTTAAAATTATAGACCAGTTTCTGTGATCACTTATACTAGTTAAAGTGTAATGTCTGTACCTGGCCATAGGGAACATTCTTGGATGGACCAGACATAAGTACAGCCAGAACACTGGTAATACATGGCTTTGTAAGGAAGGCTTTGGCTACTCTGGGACATTACTACAGGCTGTTTTGGACCTTGTTAGCATGAAGACCAAGGGAGCAGTCCACTCTGAGTTCTGCACTGCTCACAACTAAAGTTGTTTTGGTCCATGATGTTGTATAACCATCTTGTCATGCCAAGCAAAACATAAGACTCCATGGAAATCTGAAGTGAAGGAAGGTGCCAGGTATTTGAAAGATACCATAAATTTCCTGAAGAAACTGGCTTCCACTGACTAACTTCCAGTTACCAGTATATTAACTTCCATGGATGTCACATCTCTGTATACAAACAACTCACATGAGGACATATTACAAGAGCCATAAAGAACATTATCCCTGGCAAGAACATTGCCTCTGTTCCCATTGCTCTCTCCTGTTTTGCCTTCATGCACAGTTATTTCAGATTTGGAGACACCCTACACCTACAATGAATGTCACTGCCTTTGGCATATGTGTGGCCCTCCAAAATGCCAATATATTTATGGCAGACTTTGAATTCTACTTCTTCCACAACTGCTCATTCCCTTGGCATATTTAAGGTACACTGATGATATTATTCTATGGACACAAGTGAAGGAATCATTAGAGAAACTCCACCAGGACTTTAACAAATTCCACCCCTCCAACGACTGGAGTCTGGAATACTCTACCCAGAAAATTCAGTTTTTGGACACTATTATGAAAGTGTGCAGTGACCCCA